>NC_134291.1:9250346-9883610 GCF_949628215.1 Phalacrocorax aristotelis
TTACTCCTTAGCTGAACAGTAAATTGAGAATCACTTCTGACTTTGGCTCTGCACTTCAGCATTTGGCTTTGAATGAAGGCTGCCATCCATAGTTCCCATGTGGAAAATTGCCTCTGAGGTCAGAATAGGATTTGTCATGAATGAAAAAAGTGAGCCTGAGCCGCCTTAGCTCAGGATAAGGATGGTTTTACTTGAGTATGTATCAGAACTGAAGTGGATTTAAAGCGAGTGTAAGCTAAAAAGCCAAAGTCAACTGAAGGATCAGTCAGTATTTCATGTCTGAATTTAAAATGGACAATCCTGGAGGATACTGTTTTGTAAGACTTTAATCGGTCTTCACTTAAATGGCCAGCAAATTGAGAAATCTTCCTGTCCTCTTTCACTTTAATTTATCCAAGACAACTTTTGTTTCATGTTGTACAGAAGTCCTCACCCAAAAATAGCTGAAATGAATGCACGGGCTCCCCTTGATGTCAGGCTGCTTTTAAACCATTTGAGTTCAGAAACACTACACCGGGTGTGAAACAAAATATAAATCAGCAAAACAAGTTCCAATCTCTCTCCAACACGAGTAGGTACAGTTCCTCTGAGACCATCTGTTTATTTCTACCACTTATCTCAGATTTGAAAATAGTTTAGTCCTCACTCCTAATAACTGGCATAGCAATGTAGGCTGAAGAGGTCCCTGGAATGTTGTCTGCAGAAAGAGAGAAGGCAGCTGGCAGCACGCATGCTTTTGTTTATTTAACGTGATGTTGTAATACAACATAAAGCTGCTTCTACATAACATTTTCAGCCAAGGTTACAGAGCATGCACCTGGGTAATATTAAAACAGTATCGATGTACAGAAAGTATAGGATTTTGTCATACATACAGTAAGCACCATTGCCAGTCCCATGTCTCAGACACCCAAATGTGTAAGATATTTAAATTTATTAAAATGCATGTGTTTTTATTTCTGGTTTTTGAGCTTTCGGAGCTCAAAGAATCTATAATGTTTTCATGACATACTTCAAATATACAAATTTAACATGAGGTTCAGTGAAAACCGTAACATTTACTTCAGCTGGCTCAGTGGACATCTTGCAGGCAACGTAGACATGAAGCAGCAGGCTTCTGAAGAGTCTTGCTGATTTTTTTTGCTCAACTTACCCGTTTGTAGCAGATATCATTCGTTTGGGATTTTTATCAACAAAGTTTTGCCCGGCTCGCCACAGAGCACATCTATGCTGGGATCGCTCTGCCCTCTTGTGGGTTTCCACAGCACTGTGACACATTTGTCACCCGCCGGAGGAGACTCACTGCTTTTACAGCTTTCTGTGGAGCCGATTTTCCATTGCAAGGTGGCTTTGACCTCTCATTTACCTCTGTTTTGCAGGGCATTAAGCAGTAGATTTGTCAGTTGGACATAAATGTTTAAGAACAGATTCTGGATCGAAAAGTTGGAAAGCGTGTTGTGGCTTTATCAAGTGAGAGGGAATTCTTTAGGCTTTATTAGTGAAAAAGCAAACCAGCCTCAGTTATGTGCACGCAGCTGCAACTGGAAGTCAATAGAAGCCATGCATTGGGGGGAGAGAGAGAATTTTTCATCCCTTGATAATTACAGTAGACGAACAAACCGATGACAAACCTTTACTCGTTCATGCTCATAACTTAGGTGGAAAAAAAACCCCAACAACCTAATAGTTTTATTTTGTTTGCAGTTCTGAAAAATTCTACTTGCTACTGTGTATCTAAAGGTATTCTTTAATTGCCTGTGAAATAGCTTGATTTTTCCAGTGATGACAGAGGTAGCACTCTTTATTCAGTTCAGACCCAGGTAGAAGAAGAACCATTAGTATGTGATTAATGTACTTAACTACATTTTCTTTACATGTGCTGCTTATTGTACTCCAATCAATGCACTACAATAGGAAGACATTCATGTGGAGAATCACTTAATGATATGCATGATAAGCAATCATTCCCCGATATAGAATTTGGATGGAAGTAGCTTAACTGAGATAATTAAATGATCATTTGAAATTATTCTAACGTGCCTTTACCTTTCTTTCCTTCTTGTTGAAGACATGACAATGGATGAAGTCCGAGAGTTTGAACGAGCAACTCAGGAAGCTACCAACAAGAAGATTGGGATTTTCCCACCTGCAATATCTATCTCTAACATTTCCATGCCTTCTTCAACCCGCAGTGCTCCATCTAGTGCTCCATCAACTCCTCTCTCCACAGATGCTCCTGAATTCCTAACAGTTCCCAAAGACCGACCTCGGAAAAAGTCTGCTCCAGAAACTCTCACTCTTCCAGATCCAGCGACAAAAACCCTTTAAATTAACCCAGCATGTTTCCTCCTGATAAGCCATGTCTTACCACAGCAAGAGCGACCGTAACACAATTTCTGCAGAGGTCATGGTGGTTTGTTGGTTGTTTTTTTTTTTTTGCTTAAAATAATCTTACTGGTGTGGAAAGATTACTTCTGTCCTCAGACTTGATCCTTAAAACCTTCAGAGAAGTGCATGCACGAGAATGTAGTTCATGTATTCCTAAAGTAGTGTTTCAAGCCATAAGGTGCGTCTTACTGACATACAACGGAATAGTCTGAGGGGAACCCTACAAAAGAAAATAAATCTTTCTGTAGCAGTATTCTACCTACAAATCCTCATCTAGGTCATAGCGTTTATAATTAGGAGTAGGTATTCAGTAAAGCTGCCAAGGACTTCTGAGGCAAATTAGTGCCAACTAGAATGCAGGGTTAACAGGAAAACAACCCTCCCATTTTCTTCTTTCGTAGCTGATTTTACAATCCTTCCTACTCTCAGGCTTCTCCTGTGTATTCATAAACCTTTGACCTGTAACTCATTGTACTTGAACACCAACAGCAATCACTCAGATTCACATTTTGCTTAATATGACTCAGGATTTGGGGCCTAGCTAACAAACAAAACTTTTCAAACCTAAAATATCACTGTATTGAAGCCCCAGTTGTAATTAATTATACTTTGAGGCCATTGAACTATTTCTACCTTGCACAGAATTTGTAAAAGAAACCACCTATTTCTTGTAGATAATGTATTTTAGTAGCTCTCCCCTGACCTTTTGTGATCTCTTAAGTCTGTACTGGTGTTCATCAATGGTGTTCCATGTGTAAGATTGAAAAAAAAGCAGCTAAATTGAGCCAGTTGAGAAGCAAAACCAATAAATTCTGTCCTTTCCTCACTGGAAGAAGAGTGGTAGTTACGCTGCGAGACCTTGAATGTAAAGGAAAGAAAATATGAAACTCCTTTTCCTTTCCTGCCTTGCATCTTTCCTAAACAGCACAGCCTCTGCTAACAGAAAGCTGGTTCCAGGCTTCACCTTCGCCTAGGGAAGGGGTGAACAGAGTCAGTCACTTTAAAAAGCAAATGAGTCATGGGGCTGGTCAGTCCCGTGCAAGGTGACGTTAAGGAAACAGAAGCACTCTTCCTGGTCTGCATGTGAAATTGCTCCTCAATCTCAGGAATTAAAATGTAGAAAAGGATGTTTCCTGGTAGGGAAGTGCAGACCATGGAAGGAGGACAAAAATAAATGTCAGAAGAGGTCTCTTCCTTCCTTCCTTTTCAAAACGTAAGCTCAGTGAGAAACTTTCCCCGCTGACCCCCATTTGGGGTACTTTGTTCTCTTTCATACGAATAGCTATTTAATGAATGCTGCCAGTATCTGTCGCTATTGGTAGCTGTAGTAGACGTTAAATAAGCCACTGTTCAGTTCCCAGTGAATGACAGCTATTACCTGAATCAGATGATCAAAGTTGGTAATATTTTGTACTGCCAGTGACATGGTACATGGATTAAAAAAAAAGAGTCCTCCAGAGCTGAATTATCATTGAACAATTACTTTGGAGATGGCCTTCCACCTGGACCGGACGTCTGTGCCATCTTCTCAGCACAATGCTGTGATTTAACTGGCTTAAATGCACTGAACTTCTCAATGGCTGTACATCCAGTAGAAGTTATGTTGGATGTGTGATATTTATAGGGTAGTTTTAGTAGCAGGAGAGGTAATTCCACTGCCAACCTGCACTGAAAACAAGTGTATATTTGTTTTATAGTTAAAATCCTGTAGCTAGCAAAATCTGGGAGCTCTTTGTAGGTTAGCTGTGGTCTGACTTCATGCGTTCTCCCACTTACTGTCCATGTTTTGCTTTGCTTTTCTTCTCAGCTAGTAATTCTGTGTGATGAGTAAACTAATGGGTGACGATTTCTTTCTTTAAAAAGAAGCCACTGTAATGATGCAAACAAAACTTTCCTACATTAGTTTATGATTTCAGTTTTAAAAGTGTGCAGATTAAGTGTTCATTATTATAACTGGTCTTTTTATTATTTATTTAGCTGTAGCAAAATTCAAACACTGGCAGAGAAGGGAAACCTTTGAAAACATGACGCGCTGTTTGGTTGCTTTTTCACTTCCTAAACTTGACCTATACAAAAGCAGTTTAGGTCTGCTCCACCTGAAAATCTATTTTTCAATTAATTTTTTCTTTGTCAAAGAACAATTCACTCAGCGCTAGTCACAATGTCCCCACACTTACATATTACCATTGCTATATACGTTTTGGCATCTGGGTTTGACACAGATGATTAGACCAAAGCAGTCATACCTTTACTCATATTAAACTGACTGATTTCCAATTCCATGCGCATACACTGATTACCATATTAAGTAGGTCTGAGGCTAAAGCATGTATGAAAATTATTAACATATCTGAATAGGACACATCTGAATAGCTGCATGACAGAGTCAGAGGAGAAAGACACTGATCTTGTCATGGAAAAAATGACAGACTTAGTGCTGTGTCTGCGCCTGCATGTGCTGCTGCCGTAGCCCTTCCACGAGCAGTGCTGTTCCCCAGGATTACCAGATCGACCGAACAGCCTGAACGCACCGTTGGCTACAACAGGATAACGATCAGCCACGTTGGCCACATGTCGCTTCCTAACGAAGGCAAATAAAAAGTTCCATAATGTTTCATTGCTTTGGGTGAGAAATACCCCAGGCTTTTCATGGCCGACGTAAGTACCCTCCACTGTGTTCTGCTTTGCTTTCCCCACCAGTCATTACCCATTTGGTCAATACGATCTTTAAATATCTTTTTCTGCTTAGGTGGGTTTTGTTTGGTTGGTTTTTACGGTAGGATAACTTTTTTCCTAGAATATTCCCAGCAAATACAAAAAACACACAAAACTAAAAGGAAGGTCTGAATACTAAAGTATAAAATCTTGAGGCAAAGGGGTTATATTCATTACTGATTTTTTCACAGTGCTTTCTGTTGTATTTTCAAACATGTTTATTAGGAGAAAAATAGAGAACATTTTGTAGGTGTTCGTCACTTCTTTTGCAAAAATGAAAGGTGTGATTACTTAGCAAGTACATCTTTAGGGTATGGTGCCACACGGCAAAGCTGGATGGGCACAACAGCCGCATTCCTATTCTCTGCCATAGTGACTGAAGAAATACATGACGCGGCTCTGCTAGGACTTGACAAGGAATTTTTCGTCAAGGAGAATAGAGTTCAGAGCAAATAATGTGATTAGTTTGTTTCAGTTCCTATTAAAACCTCCTCCCAGCTTTGCTTCTACTTTTATGCATTTCATGAAGAACAATCATTACAAAATAACTGGCAGTTCAGTGCAGTCTTCAGAAGGTCAGGTCTCCTAATAAATTAAAAACGGAGGTATCCATAAAGACTGTGAGGAGAAGCACATTCCTGAAACACATACTTAATGGGATTTCTTATGAATGTAATGGTTAATTTTGTAAATGACTGGATAAATCCTATGGAAAGAAACTATTTGACATTATTCTTTGGCTTTTTTGATTATTCTGGAAAGTGATTTTGTGACATCTAGTAGCCAATTTGCATTAATTGCTGCTGTAGAGATTTTGAAATGGAAATATTTGTTCCTTGAATTTTAGTTTGTAAGAAGACTGCTATATTTTGTTAAAACCGCTTTGAAGCTCACTGCACTATAACTTCCAAACAATGTGCTGTCATTTGAAATAAGCCAAATGTATATGCTTTTTATGCATTAGTGAGTGCAGTAAGAGAGAATTCATTATATTGTCAATAGGAGCTTTTCTGTTTCCATTGTTTGGACTTGGTTTTATATGTGTAAGTTAAAATTGCTAAATAAGTCTAACAATGTTTTGCTTTAAATGAACAGCATGGTCATTGAATTACAATCTCCTGTAGTTTTGTGGTGTCACTAAAACAGGTTTCATTGTTTTATTTAGTTTCTGTGATAATTCCACATGACTCTGAATGTCTAGTAATTAGTTTCGTTCCTTTAGAGCGATGATGGCTACGTTAGGCAGTACATCCCTACCATCAAAGAAGGACCAAGTTTTGAAATGCTCTGCATGTTAAATAATGCAAGGCTCAGCAGGAGAATCTGATGGTCATATTTTGCATTCATATCACTTAGTTTCTGATTTTTCCAAGTTATTTATTATTTTTAATATTGTGTTTTTCCTTGCATTTTGTTGTAAATAAACTACCAACAATTATTCTTTACAATTGTGGCTGTTTTCTGTTACCAGCTCTCCCCTGGCAAGGAGCAGGTCCATTAACATTTCTACCCCCAGCTCTGCAAGTCACTTCCTCAAAATTAAAACGCACAAAGAATTGGCTTTGTAAGGAAAATTTAAACCACTTACAACATCCACCAGGTTTTGTTGTGCCTCAGCTTTTTAAAGATTTTATCAGGGCAGGCGCCCATCAGTCGGGTTTTAGCCCATTCATTTGGAAATGACCATTTGGTTGACAAGGAAGTTTTCCAGTAGGGAATCTTAATTCTCTATGCAGGGTTTGGCAGCCCAGTGTTGTAGGAAATAATGGAAAAGACACCACTCAAAGCCTCTTGGAAGACAAGACACCTCCATCACTTGTCTGCAAGTAATTTCATTTTAATCAGCAGAAATTTCACATGTAGAATGATTCTTTAAGCTTTGAAGTAGAGGCCTACTCCACAGAAACATAGCCTTCCCTGCACCACAAAAATGGTAGGCGCTTATTTGGTGTGGAAGTGCTTCACAGCTGCGTAGGACAGGGCACAAGGAACAAACACAGGCCTAAGAAATATTTATGGTAGAAATCACACGGCACAAGACAGCCAGAAACCAGGCATTCCTGCCAGGCCTTGGGTCTGCCCTCGCCACCTCCCGCTGCCTTCAGCGCCTGGAGCCTGTCGGGGTGAGCGTGTGGGGCCATGGCCTGCGGGGAGCCGCAGCCCTGGCCGAGCCCTCGCCCCCCAAGCGAGGTCGTGACTGTCCTCTCTGAGGCGAAATTCCGGCTGGCTTCTCCAGCGGGCAGGCGTGCCAGCGGCACGGCCCCGCCATCGCAGCGCTGGCAGCACGCGTTCCCCGGCGTGGCACCGTCACGCGGCCGACGGTCGGGCCCGACCTCTGCTCTTCTCTGTTTGGTTTGACTTGATGTTTGTTACAGTTTGGGCTGGCATTGCTCGGGCTTTGTTAAAACTGGCACGCAAAATACTAATGCATGAAAATATGAACTGGTTAAAAACCTGGACCTGATCCCACCGTTATTAAAATTGGCAGAGTTGGGCTGCGCTCTTGCAGAGGAAAAAAGACTCCCCCCTTTTATTTCTTACAAAAGAGGTATCTCATAGGGGAAACACATTTCATTTAAGTAGTCTTAAAACCAGCGATGCTTTATTGTGAAGATGCAAAACTAGAGGCCTTTTCTCTCCCGTCGTCGGGCCGATCTGCACATGAACACAAGGTCTGTGGCCGGGCAGCTCGGAGCAGCCCTGGGAAGGATCCCACCAACACCACGCGCGAAATACGCTGGCAACAACCGACTACACGGAATCCTAAAGGCCGCTGATTCTCCTGCTTCGTAACGGTGCCCTGAAAATTTTAACGCCTCTCCTTCGACTTCATAATACCTAAAATATTCAGAACGAATCGCATTTTTATGTCCTTTGGGAAAGCCTCCCTCCACCCGCGATGGGAGGCGGGGCCAGCGACACGAACGACAGCCGCGACCCGGCGCCCGGAAACTCCCGAGCGGCTTCGGCCCTTTCCGCCGCCCCGGGTAGCGGCGCATGCGCCGTGTGCCTCCCCCTCAGGCCTCGGGCGCCGGCGAAGTCTCGCGAGAGGTGGAGGCTCGCCAAGATGGCGGCGCTGTGCGAGAGCTTCACGCTGTGCGGTTTGGGTCCCAGCGGCAGCGTCGGCCTCGGCGGCGGCCTCTTAGCGCTGGAGCCGGGCCCCGACCCCGACCACGTCCTGCTCACCGACCGCGGCAGGACGGCCACGCTCTTTAAGGTAACGGCCCGGCTCCGGGGGGCCTCGCTGCTGCTGCTGCTGCCGCCGCCGCCGGGCGGCCCCGGCCTGTGGGAGGCTCCCCCGCGCAACGACTCGGCGGCGACGTCTCGGGGCCGTTCCCTCCCTGCCCCGGCCGCGCTGTCCGGCGGGCGGCTGGGCCCGGCATTCCCCGTCCCCCTCCTCCCCGTCCCGCTCCCCGCGGGCCGCTATCCCTCGGCTGCAGGCGGGGCGGTTGCGGGCTTGGTGCTGCGGGGATGGCTCCGGCTTCGGGGAGCGGGGGGCCCTTCCCGGCCCGGCTCGGCCCTTCCCGGCCCGGCCCGGCCCGGCGCACCTCACCTCCGCTCTGCCGCCGTCCCTGGGCTCTGCCAGCGGAGCAGGTGTCGGCTTAGGCGCTGACTTGCGTATTTCTCCTTTGGCTGGCTTTCTCATTCCCCGTCCCAAGGACCACTTCCCTCCGAAGCTGCAGGGTACGTAGCGTTTCCTTGCAATAGTGAGGGCGACCTGTGTTTTGCCGGCTGTCAGCTCTGCGTCAGCTGCCTTCCTGTTGGCTGGAGGGTGAAAGATAATAGTTTGCAGCACTTGCAACTAAAAGTATGTTCTGGTGTTGTTTAACATATGCATCTGTTGCAGTAAACAGTAATAAGAAACTTTAGGAAAATATTTGCATTTATATCTTTAACTGGCTTTAATATTCATGGGGCTAGGGGATTGCGTTTTAGTGGATTTGTGATACAACCTCCTCTGGGCTGTTGAGTCCCACTGCTGAGGCTATACGTGAGAACATAAATATTGGTAAATATGCCCAGTGTATATATAGGCTGAGGAGAGGGGCCGGGTGCCCTCAGAGCAGCCAAAGGTAAATCACGTGTAATGTGAATTCAGACAGTAAAAGTCATTGCTCTGGGTCTCAGTAACTTACAGTGAAATAGGAAGAGAAAAAGTGTGTTCTGTGCCTGCCTGACTGTGTTAGTGACAAAAGTAGCTTACACTAGTCATTGACAGTAACGTCTTCACCCTGGAAAAGCCACACATATACCTGTGCTTCATGGCGTAAGCCCAGCTGTCTATTATGGGTCAGAGTTATTTCCTGTGTGAAAAGAAACAGTTCCTAATTAATGTAGAGTTCTTTCATGTTACTCTGAAATTTTTAGTATTAAAGCCAGAAACAGGAGTGCTGAAGCAGAAGTTCTGAGTATAGCACTTCCCATATTTTAATATTCTCATTCAAATCCGATGTGGCTGCTTTGCATTTCCTTTCTGTCATGAGAAAAATACCCAAAGTGTACCACATTGTATTTTAATTACAATATCTTTCTTCTGACTCTTCTAGGTTTCAGATCAGAAGCCACTGGGTTGTTGGTCAGTTAAACATGGGCAAATTATCACCTGTCCAGTTGTATGCAACTTTGAAACTCATGAATATATAGCTGTTCATGATGACAAGGTGAGACCCTTTATCTCTTCTTAAAGGAATAAAAGGATGTAGCGAATCTTCTGAGTGAATGTAGATATGGAAGAGATTAGTAGTGGTAGGCTTTGGCTAAACGCAAACGCATGGAGCTCTCAACACCCTCACGCAGTTCAGGTTGTCTCTGCTCTTTGAGAGGACAGGGATGTGCAGTTCTACGAGGTTCTGTAGTTAGTGACATGAAGATCATCTGTGCTGAGCACCAGTTATGCAGCAGCCTTTAAAAAACCGACGCATTCTCAGTGAAGGATGCCTCATGCATACATTCTCTAAGGATAAGTTATTTCTCTTGTTGCAGGCTGGTTGACATTTAGAACTCCATGATTACTCTACTGAAATGTTTAATATAGTACCCACCTGCATCCTTGGTTTTCTGCTCATATTTTACAGTTAAACGTTTTCTGCTTGTGTACCTGTGTTTGCTCAGCACGTTCTGAACCTTTGGCTTTCTGTCATTGTTGCTGATGAAATATATCCTTCCTGACCTTTCATTGTTCTCACAGAAACATTCTCTTCCAGATCAGGTCATCTGTGTCTCAATCTGTCTCCATCACTTTGATCCACTTTCACTTAGAATTTGGCTGTATCTTTTTCCTTAACTTTCCTCTTTCCTATCCTTTCTTTCCAATTCAAGATCTCTGACCTTGGTTTGTATTCCGGTTGTCTCTGCTTCTTCCCACGCAAACTTCCCCATGGTCAGTGTCCACTAAGGTGGCTGTGAACACTTTCTGTGTATTTTCCTCCTCTGTTTCAGTGACGTGCAGTTGCTAGCATTCTGTGTGCTGGAAAGTCTATATATTACCGTTTTACTGGGCTTAAAAAATTATGCTTCTCTTAAAGGTTTTAAGAATATGGAAGAACGAAGATATTAACTTGGACAAAGTATTTAAAGCAACAGTAAGTCTCTTACATGCGTTCACTTTTATCTTAATGTTTTGAATTCTGGTGGGGGGAAGAAACGCTGATTTTTGTAGTACTAGTAATATTACATTTTAGCTGACTGTTGTCTTGACTTGCGCTTCGTGATGTTCTGGAATATTGCAAGGAATCCCCTTGGATTGGGAGACTTGATCATCAGAGTATCACTCTTAAAATAACTCATATCCCAAGTCCAAAGTTTCAGAGGGCTTTCTTTAAAGATGGTGAATTATGTTCAAATGCAGATTTTTCTGTTCTGCTGGTGGGTGTGTTGAACAACGCTTTGTGTTATGCTGCACGCCAGTTTTTTTGCTTAACCTCAGTGATGTTCTTCTGATGTGATTCAGAAATGCAATGCTCCTTGGGAAGCTTTCCTGGCTTTTCGTCGGGTAGCAATTTGTGATACTCATAGCATTTCAGAAAACTGGCAAATACTAGGCCTATGTTACAAGGAATCTTACAGGTTCATCATTCTTCTGTTACTCATCTATTGAAAGAACTTTTTAAAAAATTGTGTTTAAAACACTTGGCTTTCAAGGTAACATGCTGAAGAACATAGCAAATTTTTCTTCTATTTATAGCTTTCAGCTGATGTATACAGAATACATTCACTCCCCAGTGGAGGGCCAGTGGTACTATTCAAAGGAGGTGGTGTTCGAACTTTAGATGTCCTTTTGGAAGCCCCACAACAAGAAATTGAAAACGTTATCTCAGATGAAGTCATCAAGTAAGTGATACAATTTTATGAAGCTTGCCTTTCGCTCAGAGGAATGGGTGACGATGATGACGAAAGTTGTCCCCTTTGTTGAGGGGGGGTGAGGGAGAAATCTGAAGACCGAGATCTTGAGGTTGGGTGTTTTTTTCCAACACATTGTTTTTAAAATCTTAAAACTATTTATACAGATATGCTAAAAATAAGAGGCTGCCAAAGGAACAGTGACATGATTTTAGGTATAGTCCTAGAATTTAAAGACATTCATACAGCTTTCTGGTTTTAGGTGGAGTGAAGCTTTTATGGAAGGTCAACAGCCTGTCTTAATTTTCGCTACCGAGAAAGTGAGTTGAATACTTTTCAAAAAAACTTTCATAGCAGCAAATCTAAGTGTTTTTTTTTAAAATCTGTCACCTGTTTCATTGGATTTTAAGAGCTTTTAGTGAAATTGTTACCCTGATTTAATCAGTATCCTATATATGTATTATTTCTGATGCAACAGTTGAATTGGAGTTGTGTTGCTTTCAGGGCTGAAGAGCCTGGCTCTTAGAACTTCAGAGAACAATTAAGATTAAATGCAATAAATTGTGTGACTCTTCATTGCCCTCAAATACTTGCTCATTGTGAAGAACTTATTAAATAGGATTTATGTGTAAATAATAATAATAAAAAATTATACATGAATCTGTCCTTAATCAAATGCATCTTCTGGTGCATCCATTTGTTTCATCAAATTAGAATTTTCTTTACATGCTTGAGTCTCCAAACATTTCTGAATTAGGCTTATCTCCTATAGAAAACACAAATTCCTAATTTTGCTTAACATTCAAAGTTAACCAGTACTAATATCTGAATTTCTGGTATCTCTTCTTTGTGTAAATTAAAGGTCAACTTTATGTTCTTTTTTGTTTTAGGATGGGGATTTTTTTGTCTACATACAGAAACTTAAGATGAACAGTCTACAGAAATATAAGCTTGAACAACAGCAATTATCTAAACCACTGAGCTTCACGGCATATATAAAAAATAAAATAATCACACTTCTGTGTTTGTGTAAGTTATACTTTCTAACGGGATGTGATAATAAAGCAAAGAATTGTACGGAAGGACATAAAATGTTGATACTTATGAATTACTGTTTAATATTTTTACCTCTTTAAACTTTCTAATACAGCTAGTGGTAGATTTAGTAATTATGTCTTTAGATTTTAATGACTGCAACGGCTGACTGTTCCTAAATGTTATGACTTGTACCTTGCAGATCTCATACTAGCTATACTTCTGTTTTGCTGCTTTGCATCACAATGTGTCTTTTAAATATCCTGTATTATTTCTTCTTTCAGCACTCATTGGATTTCGTTCTGTCTGGATGTCCTTTTGCCATCTCATATCAAATAATTTTTCCACTATAACAGATGATAAGTGTTATCACTTTTATTTGACAGATTCCAATGACGCTGTGTACAAGGTTCTGATACCTCTGCAGCAAAATACTGAAGAGGAAGAACAAATTTTGTCCAAGTCACTACTGCTAAACCTTTCAGTGTCTGGAAGTGTTCTAAAAGGAACTTCTTTCGTTGTTCTTGATAAAGACCACATCGCAGTATTAGGAAGTCTTGCTGCATCTGGGGAAGAATCCAAAGGTAACTTGAAAAATCAGATGAAGGTGTCGTAAGGTCTAAAATTGCCTTAAGCAAAGCACTAAGCAGGAAATAGCACAAATAAAATGTTCGTTTGACTCTTGAAACTAGTATGTAGTTGAGCAGCGCCACTCAGAGCACTAACCGAGAGGTAAACTGCATAGTGAGTTGCAGGACTATACTCACAGTTGTGTATCAGTATTTGCTTTCATCCTGTTTGTGAAACAGTTGAGAAGATGCAGCATGAGAACTCATGATGGAGGGGGATTAAAAGGAGGACTTGGACACTTGTAAAAGGATCTATGCAGGGAAAGAGACCTAATGTTCTCTAAGAAATCAGTGTCTAAAATAAGTGAAACAAACAATTCAGTCTCATGCCTAAACTTCTGAAGTGCTGGATCACTGAAACTTAAGTCACTGAACATAGCATTTCATGACAAAATGTTCTTCCTGACTGAAAGCCCCACTGGCTGCCGTCCCTTTTGCCATAGCTTCTTGTTTAAAGCTCTTGCCTGGCAAACTAACTCATCTGTAGATATTTTTCTTGAGATCTAACCAGAATGACTTAATTCCTACTGTTGAAGACATTACTAACTGAGCTGTTTTGAAACAGTTATTCCTATTTCCTCAAGTTTTTTTTAACTGGAAGTAGCAACGGCAGATACAGCATTTATGTTGCCTTTTGGGTTTGCAATACCTATCTCTTATTTTTCCTAGAGTGCCTAACGATATGGAATACTAAATTTCAGACATTGCAAACTTCAAAGGAACTGCCCCTGGGCACCAGTGGACAGGTAAGCTCGATCTTTAATTTGTGGTCCATAAGCTTTGTGCGTTTGGCATGATAGCAGCAAAGAGACTGGCGGGCTTCTGAGTTCTGCTTCTGTCTGGAAAAGCAGTGAATGCCAACTTCTGAAACAAAATTAATATTGACCAGTTGATGAACAATGTTTGTCAGAGTATTTAGTGGGAGAATGGTGGCTTATGGCAATTTCTTGGATTATTCAGTACCTCACTTCTGATGGTCTTGATTATTTGGCAAGAGTGGAATAGCTAATTAAACAGAGAACCAGCCAATATCTGTTCTGTTCAGACAACTTGCATTTGACTGTCTAAATTATGTCTGCATCTCCCTAAGTAGTGTTCCAAGATGTTCAGGTGTCAACTAAATGAGAAGTAAACTGACACCTAAGTAATAAATGCACTAGTGAAATAGAACAGTTGACTGTTTTTGTCATAAATTGCAGAAGAGGGAATTTAAAAAATAAAATTGAGTGGACTTAATGCCTCAGAGGAGCCACTGTACTTTAGGATGTCCTTGGAAAATAAATACTCAACAGAACGCTGCTTATTTCTGTACTGAATATCAGCAGTTAGTGAAGGTCTGCGAACAAGTGTTAAGCCTACCAAAAATAATGTAAAATAATCTGATTGCTGACTTCTGGTTGAATTTTGTAGTAAGAATTTAAACATCAGCTTGTGCAGGAACATGCTTCTCTGCTCATCTCCTCATTAACAATATGTTTTAATATTTTGTAGTTGTGGTGTTATGAGGAAAAATTTTTTTTTACTCATGGGAAAGTGCTAACAGTAATTATGTACAAGTGTGAAACGTCATCCTTGGCAGCTGCTGTAGGAAAGCTCAAAGACAGTCAAACCCCTGGTAAGAATTCTTATAATTACAGTGAAAAGGTCTCGTAAAAGGAAAACTGAAATTGTATTAAATTATTTTAATACAGTCCTATAAAATTAGTTGAATCTAAACAGCTTGAAGTAGCCTAACACTCTGTTCTGTTCCTAGCTATTTAATTCACTGTTGCTGAGATCACCAAAGCACTCAAATGTCTGGATTTGTGGCTCCACATAAACTGAGTTTTCATTCAGATATGGGAATTACTGAAAATACTGTAATTCTAGCTAGGAACATGGGCAAAAAAAACAGCGCTGTCTCCTATAAATTGTTTTCAAAGAGTTTGTGATTAGGTGAGGCAAGGCCAAACCTTAGTTTGTAAACTTTAGTTTAAAATTGTATTGTCATGGTGTCTTTAATTTACCTTCGCACTGGCAGAATGCTGTTGCAAGTAATGTTCACAATAACTTGTGTAATAACTAATGTCTCCTCCTCCTGGAGGTTAAATGGAGAAACAGGCAAAAAGGATCATAAAATTACCTGCTGCTGACACAGAACTGGAAACTTCCTTGGCAGAAAGTACTTGGATTATACTTTAGAAAATACCTCTTAGTGTAAGAAGTTGATGTAATATTCATGCTTTAATAAATGTGCTTTAAGTGTTACTTTCATATAGTTTCGTTCTTGTGTTCACAGATGTGTCTTCATTTGTAAACTGGAATACCCTTGGAGACGAAGAGCTGGTGGTTTCCTTTGAGTCGCAGCACCCTGTAGCTCTAAAATCTGAGTCCAAAATGACTGTAAGTCAGCATTAGGAGCATGTGAGGTTTTTGTTTTGTTGTCTCTTCCCAGTGCTGCTACTTTTACTTTTAGGTGTTGTAGCAGAAGGAAATGTCACTTTCTATTTGTCACTCATTGTCTCTAACTCTGTTTCTGGAATTGCACTACCCAGTTACTAATTGTAATTGGTGCAGCAAGTTGACACATGAAGTTCCTACCTATCTTGATGGAAACTGTTAAATATATACCATCTCCTTGGAGCTGAATAATAACTTTTTTGTTTTTCTTTATAATAGTTAAGATCAAAAAGGAACACCGTTGCTAAAGTGCAGCCAGATACCTTATCAGTTGGGCAGCTCTTACTAAATCTAAAAGTAAGTAAACCAAATATCCTGAAGTAGTGTTTTAGACGCTCTTGGAATGTTCTAGTTGTCTCTTAAGCTATTATCTTTTTTCATGTCCTCTTGCACATATCAAGTTGACGAAGTTGCCTTAAACAGGTGAGTTGGAGGCCATTATTATTATTGTGCTAGAATAATATTTGGACATGATGAAATTCAAGTCTTGTCATAGGAGTGTGTTCTAGAACTACAGTACGGGGCTTGTAATAGCCGAGCTCTGAAAACTTGCACAAATTTGTTAATTTTTAATGAAAATCATCTCTTATAGTAAATAAGGTGGGAGGATATTTCACCTGAACTCTGCTCTTCTTTTAAGCTTTTTTTAGATTCTTACTTATGGCTTTAATTTTGTTGAAGACATTTTGGATCTAGAAAGCCAGAATGCTAGGAATTCCACTGCAAATGTTTAGTTCCTTTCTAAAATTGCTGCGGGTGTTGTGATACTTGAAGCTGCGTCCCTTCCTGTGCGAGCGAAGCTATAGTCCAGCTGTGGCTGGACGTCTTGGTAATGTTACTGAAATAACAGGCGAATAATACCAGAGCAACTACTGAAAGATGTTGCTTACTTGAGTTCAGAGTGAGTAATTACCCTTATTTGGCTCTTCCGTGATTGAGACTGACTACCAAAACACAGAGTGATGAGGGTTTTTTGGTAAACTTTTTTAGCTTGAATTCCAAAATAAGTCTGTTTCTACTTGGTCTAATTAGTTACAGTTCTTGGTCTAGTTAGCACAGTTCTCAAACCTACACCTTGTACTCAGTTGCACGGTATTTGTCATTTTCAGGACGCTTCTACCACTGTATTGGAAGATGAATTGAGACAATTGATGTCAAAAGCACAGATGCCAGATTTCCAAGCCACCATTGGATGTGTAGTAACTGCCCTTATAAACAGATGTAAACAAAATCCAAAGTACTACCCTCGAAACTTCCTGCTACAGATAGTCCAAACCCGAGACTTGTCTTACAGGTGATGATTCTGCATTTTTTAAATTGTAAGGAATAGTCTTTAAAAATAGTAATAATAATTTAAAAAAAAGAAATAGATTTCTACATAAAGCACTCTTGAACTATCAGAATTTACTGTCGAAGGTGCTTTTTGCTTATTATTCGATTAAGCAGACACTTCCCAGATGAATTTTTGCGTAAAGTAAGATTAATACTTTTCCATTAGCTGTCAATGTTGTTTTCAGTGGGTGGGAACTATGAAGCCTATTCTTTTCGTATTCTTACAGTTTATGTCCAGATTTAATGGCTGTTGCTTTGGAGAAAAAAGATGTGCATCTCTTACAAATCTGCTTACAACGGTTTCCAGATATTCCTGAAGAAATTACTTATACTTGCTTAAAAGTATTTTTAAGGTAAGTTGGAATCACTCTTTGTTTTCTTCACCAAATCAAGCCCCTTAATAAAAAGCCGTGTTGCCAAGAATGGCTTTCATTTTACAGATGAGCAATTAATACTGTGCATGAAACTCTTAGTTCTGAGTACAATGTATGTTGCAGTCTTGCAGACTGACAAACTTTTTACAAGGTCTGTTGCATATGTTAATTCTAAAAACTATGTAAATAGTAATTAAATGAACATGCTTTTTGGCAGCACTGCTGGCTTGAATGGCACTCGCATCCTTCTATGTATGTTGTTACAGCTATCTGTTTACTGTGCAACAGACTTAATTGGGAACTTACCTGGGTTAAGAAGCCCACAAAAAAGATCAGCTCTTGTAAGTTCACGACAAAAACGGTTTTCATATCCCAAAAGGACGAAGTTTTAGGCAGGCACTGTAACCAAAAGAAAAGACTGTTGTAACTGTTCCTCTAGGCTTCCAGAACAAAAAGGATTCTTTTTTTGTGAGAAACATCAGATCTTGTTAATTTCATACCTTAGAATTATCAAATATTTTATTACTAAATATTAGGAAAATCCTGACTGTCTTATGAGTTGAAGTAGTCCCACTAATGTCAGAATATAAGAGTCTTGAATGGGGTATAACCTTTAGATCAGCCGATGACAGCGTGTCTAGTAATACAGTAACTTACATTGTTGGAATAAAAGAGCATTACATGTATTGTTCTGTTCAAGGTTAATAATTACGATATACTAACTGTTCTCTCATGGCCTTTATTCATTCTGCAAGACTCTATATTTTAGTATATATTTTTTTATAGCAAGCTTCAGAGAGTTCATAGTGTGTGCTACTATTGGGTTGATGGCATTGCTGATTTTAAAGCTAATAATTAAAAATATTAAATGTCTGGATTTTTTTTCTACAGCATTAGTGAAGCCTACCTTCAAAGAATAGATGTGAATCTAGAATCTGTAATCTGTTACATTGATATTGAATTCAACAATAAAGAAGTTAAGACTGAAATTTTAGAAAATGGTTTCAATGCAGAGCTGGAACAAGACATCTGGGATACGAAAATCCCAAAGGAAACCCATGTGACAGCTGATGGTGAATTCTGCCCAGTTGGACCACAGAAGGCAGCATTATTGTATCCGCTGTATGTTTTAATTAAGGAAAGTCAGTGCACTATATGTGATGCGAATGTTTATATTTAGTATTACTAAAAGACATATCTTCTGTTATTGTTGAAAATTTCCAAGAAGTTCAGATAAGTTCCTACTCAGTAGAAAAGTTGTTTAGAACATAAACAATTAACTTCTAGAAAGCATCTACACCAATTTAAATATTATTGCAGAAGTGTAATAAAATTTCATCTATTCAAGAGAAAATCAGTATCAATGATTTGGATAGTTGCCTGTTGAAACACGTTAGCTGGTTACATACTTGCAGTAAACAACTGTTCAAGCGAACTGTATTGTGATATTTCAGTTGCTGTACGTATTTCATGATAGAAATAAGGGAGATTCAAAAAGCTGAAACAGGACCTCTCTCAAAGAACCTAGAGAAGTATCTTAATTAGAATTCGCTTCAGTTTGTAGAAACTGGTATTTTTTTCCTGCAGTTTTATTTCCTTAGTAGTACTGCACAGAAATGCTGTTCTCCATTCGGCTTACAGTGAAACATTTCTTTTGCCTCATCTGAAAAACCTTCCAGCTCAGCAAGCTGTTGTAAGTATGTTAAAATTAAAAAGTTTAAAAACCCTTGTTATTTTGCAGGGAGGGAATGGGAAGAGTTTTTCAATTGTATATCAGGAACTTGCCACTCTTACTGGAGTCTGAATCACAAACTAATGCATGAAAATTAAATTAAAATGCCTGATAAGATTTAATGTTAACAAATGTCGCATTTTTCCACATACACGTGGAACTTCCATTAATTTTTGTAGTCCTTGCTTGTATTAGAAAATGTAAGTGAGAACCTCTTTATGACCCAGTGTACTTGGAAAATGTTGTTCCTGTATTGTTGGCAAGTATATTCTGTTCCTTGATTTGGATGCTTTTTAAGAAAGGAGCAAGAACATGCAAACTTAGTTTCATCAGAAGCAAAAGTTGAGAAAATGAGAAACAAACTGTATACTGTGTAAAATGCCAAATGGAATACAAATCAAACTTGATTATTCAATATTAGATCCTCTCAGTTTAAAATAAACCAACTCCTGTCCCTGAAAACGTGAATACAATTTCAAGAACTGCACGTACCATAGTACCTGAGCATATATGTGGCTTTACAGTGATTTGAAGAAACCTACACATCAGAACAAAGCTCGTCTTAGCACTGACTGATTTTTTTTTTTTTGAGCAAAGCAGAAATCTTGGAATTGTGCTCAGCACAAGATGATGTTGACCTGATTCTGAGCATTAGCATTTTTTTGTTGGCTACTGAAAGTCAAACTGGGACTAAAACTGTTAATGTTGATACAGGCTTTTATCGAAGTTCCTGAATGTCTGAATGAAATTCAGACTGATATAATCACTGGAACAATTACCCTTGAGTGTAACTTTACACAGAATATTGCTGACTGAGAATTTTCAAACATTTAGCTATAGATGGTGTAGGAGAACCATAAAACTTAATGTGTAGTATACAGGCATCTATTTTGCTTTAAAAAGTAAATTAAAAAAAATCCTTATGAATATTACTGTGTGCAGGACAAAACTCCTTGGTCTATTAAACGTTTGTCCTGTAAAAATATTCTGACTTTTCTACTTTTAGCTGTTTCTCAGGTATTTATACTACCTGTATGTGAAATGCAGTGAAAAAATTAATACCGCTCTTCCTGGAACACGCTGTCCAACTATAAATCAGGTGAGAAGCTAGAGTTGTACTTCCTTCAGTTTCTGTCATGTGTAACTTAGTGAGTAGTTGTGAATACCTAAAATAAACTGAGATCTACTTTTACGCTATGAAGTATTGGCTGTTAATATAACCTATATGAAGTCAGATGTAACAGAACACTTATTACTATCAGAAAATAAATATACTGCCTCAAAATATGAAACAATTTTCCATTAGAAGCTAATGTTTCAGAGCTCAGCTTTCAAAGCCAAATATGTGTCATTTGTGTATCATAAAGTGTAAGAGCTCTTTCCTTGTTTGTTCAGATTATGGACTGGATGTGCCTGTTACTTGATGCTCACTTCACAGTTATGGTGATGCTACCAGAAGCAAAAGAGTTGCTTTCAAGCCTGCATAAGTTTGTGAGAGCCCAAGTAAGTTGCATCTTCTGGGGTAATTATTTCGTTTTAGTATAGATTTAGAATATGGGTGTTCAGAATAGGGGAGCAGACAACAACAAAAAAATACATAGTAAATCAAATAATGCCTGTTTTCCTCTGCATGCTCCTTCCTGAGCATGAAATGGCGGTTGATTCTCTTTTGCATTTTGATTTTAAAAACTGCTATATTTGTTTGGTTTAAATATATGAAACTGTGCAAAACTACAGCTAGTTCCACAGAATAATGATGTATGAAGAGACTTAAAACTTACTTCACAATAAATCTCTGTGTTTTCTTATTTTTAGGTACGATTCTACTCTGAACTCAACAAGATTGAAGGAAGTTTGCAAGAATTACAAAGACTTCACCACCAGAAAGACTCTCAGACATATTCAATTGAAGTGCTGGAACTTATTTGAATTTGAAATGAATTATTAACAAATTTATTTTTTACTGATTCCTTTTACGACGAGGATGTATTAGCACTCCATATTGGGGATGTGAAAAGTTGTTTTCTACATAGGAGGAGCACGGTTACTCTGTAGCTACACGGGAGTTGTAAGTTTGAACCTTGTGTATTAAAAGCTCTCTTTTTGACTGTGGATGAGAAGCTGGATGCTTGCTTATGTTTTCATGTATAATTCTGATATGCAATCATAAGAACATCCTAAAATACCACATGATTCTTGGCAAAGAATTAGTAGGATATCTGCAGTAAGACTTCAACAGATGTTTGATCAAACGAATGGACTTTTTTTTATTCTACTTGCTTCTTTTTTACTTGATAGTTGAAGTCTCTAATTAGATTTTTCAGAGTTCTCTTATCTCCACTCAGGTTATGAACTATAGATGAACTCATTTGAGATTGCTTCTTTGATTTAAATATTTTTTAGTTGTCAAAGGCATCTTTGGACAATGTAAAAACACTTACAGACTTAGCTTAAACAGGAGAAGGAGCTTAAGTGTAGATACAGCGTTGTTACCCAACTCACACTGCTTTCTCTCTCCTATGTGTCATGGTATCACAACTTGTTAGCGTACCTTTTCGTGTCTTCCTTTCCAGTCCAACCACGTCCTCTTATGCGGCTTTTTAAAAAAATAAGGGAGTGGGTTGTGTGTTGGTTAGTAGTTGAAATCTTGAATGATAATAATGTAATGCTATTTTGATGCATCTCGCATCTGATAAGACCACCTGCATCCAGAAGCCGCCTACAGCTAGTGAGAAGGAAGAGGTATACAGCAGGAACTAGACCCCTTCCTCAAATGAAGAAGCAAAGCGCAGTTATTTAATAGGATGTCTTGTGACACTCTTTATCTCAGCACCGTCAGCTGAAGACAACTGTTTTCTCAAGCACAGAGGCTGCTCCTCTAGAGCAAGGTCTCCTGCACAGGCTTACAGAAAGGAGAGTTACTGGATCTTGGCATAATTAGCTGTATTTCATACATAAAGCTGTACTTCCTGCTTTAGAAATTTCTGAATCTTTCTGATGTTGAAAGACAGCATCCAATATAGTTTCTGCTTTTTGAATACTCATCCCTTGAAATCTGGCCTATATGCATTTTGAAACTTTGGGGGAAGGAGAGAGGAGTATAAAAATAACATTCAGATAACATTTAATGCTGTGGACTTTGGAGTGAGTTTGACATGTCTTTAAGCTGACCATGCAACTGATAACTGCCAGCACAGCTCAGAGCAAGGATGGGATCTTGCCTGTTACATTGGAACAAAGAACTAACCTAGCTGAAAATAACTTCTCTATTTGCATAGTGATTTTTCTCTGATAGTGCTGATTTAAGCATATGTCACTGGACGCAGAGGAGCCATCCAGTTTGATTTCGAGCAGAATGTTGGAAATCACTGTTTGAATAAAAGGCTTCTTAACCTTTGTCAGGTTAAAGTTGCTTGAGAACGAACAGCATTTTTTCCTTTCTCTGGCTAGAGCTAGAACACAAGATTATTATGGCTGAAGTGCTAGAAGCATAACCTACTGAACTTTGGCTGTATAACTCTGAAACAGCTGCACACACTTAAAAGCCTCAAGACTCTTTGGAAGTTGACATGTTCTAGTCGTATACACTGGTATCGGAGGTCAGTGCAAAATGAGTGTAAAAGTAAAATTAAAAAAGACTACACTGGACAGCTGAAGAATCATATAGTGGGGTGCTCCTTAGCACTGGCAGTAGTTGCTTTTAATTTTCTGAAGAAAACTCATCTCCAATGTAAAATAAGAATGTTCTTGCCTACATCAGTGCTTGTTTTCTGCAAGTACTTTTTCAAAGAGTGAATACCTCAAGTTAACCTCATCTATACTGCTTGTTCTGTACAGCTTGGATTCTGGCATTTCAAAGTAGATCTTAGCTTTAGTTTTGTTTTGACCTTCTTTAAAAAGTGATGAACTAAAGTTTTATGAAAACAATGCTTTTTGAAGGTATAACAGGTATAAGCATCTGTTGAATTGTACTTCTGATTAGGTAAACTGACTTGTTACAAACTACTTGTGGGACTAAATATTCATCTAAAACAAAGTTAATCTAGGATAGGGGAAAACGGGACAGGTAAGTATAATGCTGGATTTCTTGAAGTCTAGTGTAAAATGGATGGTTGGGGACAGGAGCCTTCAGAGGAGATAGCCTTAGAACAGCAAATGTGATGTCAAAAACTTCTTTTGATACTAATTTGATTGAATAGTAATACAATACATATAATCAGTATATTGATATACTTTTGGTTTTCATCACAATAAATAAAATGGTAATGTATTGAGTTACGACAGCAAAAGTCATGTAAGCCCTTGCTTCCTCAGGCTGACTTTATTTAGCCTACAGCTGAGCTTGAGTCCAGCATTACACGGCAAATCCTTGGTGTCTTATAAATGTGCATGTAACTGATTCTAGAGCTGAATACTTAAATTCAATGCTTAATACATATTATGAAGTAATTTGGAGGGAAGGACTGGACAAAAGCAGCTCAATAATTTAAGCAAGAGCATATGCTCACTTCTTAATAATGCCATCCAGCTGTAGGTTCTTAAGTTCTCTCCCTTACCCTTGGAGAAAGGAACCCATCCAGACAACAGCTTGGAACAACTAGGCTATTCATCTTCCCCTAAGTGCCTTTTGAAAGGAGCCTTTCTCTGTCTGTCTTGAGTAGGGAGGCAGTGTCGGGCCTCCTACCTAAAATTCCTCTTCCTGCTCTATTCAATTCACTTACAAATATGCTCATTCAACTATACCAGCAGACTCAAAAGAGGAACTTCAAGTTCCTCATGGAGGTGTGTTTTGTTCTTGGGAGTGAACATGGGTAGGCGAGTAGGTTAAGGGATTATGGTTGATTTCTCTGTGCTGAGCTAAACTGTGTGTTGGAAAGGACTATTTTATAGTCCTGACTGTGAAAGTTAACATACCTCTCTATGCATCCATTTCTCTACCTATAAAATGAAAATTATTTACGTCCTGTTCAGTAAGCACTTCCACATCAACAACTGATAAATCTTAAATAAGAGATAGGATTAAGAGACAAGGTATTCTGGTTCACAGTATTCAAAAGCAAATGATTCTTAGTAGTTTTGCTGTACTCTAGGTACACAAAATCCACAGTATTTTAGAGATGTTAATGCTCTCATAATGCTACAGGCTGTATGAATATTAATGCAGTAGATGCACTAGATACCTTTGCTAGATTCACAATGTATAGATAGCAGAACTCACAGGTCTTTCTTCCAAGATCGCAAAGGGAGATAATGAAATAACCTACCTATTGGTGTATTTAAAGAGTTACCACAGTCCTTTGCAACCTTGTAAGAGGTTGCAAAAAGTAGCTTGACATAAGCACTCTAAAGGTAACTATGAAAGATTCAGAGTACAAATTGAGTATGAAGGTGTAAATGGGTTAGGCAATGTTGTCTACTGCTGTTGCTGTGTCTATATCATGCTGTGTCTAGAACATGGCTCTGAGCCTCTGCAGCTGTACTGCTGAATAGAAGAGTGCAGCTGGATATGAGAGTGCAAATTGGGCTAAACCCTGCTGTCTGGTGCCATTGTGACTTTGTTGCTTGCTTGACACTGCAGCAGGTTTGTGGGTTTAATGAGGTTCTCAGCCTGAGCAACAAGTTAATGAACGAAAGGCACTTCAAAAATTGCTATAGAGGAATGCAAATTAAATTACACAGTGGACATAGAGCTGGCATGCTTATGGCATGACCAGTATTGGGTTTTATATTGCACAGAAGCAAGGGGCTGAGAAAATGAAAATGAGAACACACTTATTTGCTAACAATAAGACTTCAAACTCTGGGATCCCAAAGTGGTGTAGATTTAGCAATGAAAAGAGGGCTGGTTATAAGAAACGCAAGATGTTTGTGAGCCTTAGGCTGACTTTCAATTTGTACTACTTTTCCTCAGGAAACCGATACCCTGAATTCAAGTGGTGGCATTAGAAACCCAACAGTGCAATTGGTGTATGTAGATTTTTTAGCCCTTTGCGGCCTCTGGCAATTGGGAAAACGAGAGGGAATACAAAATAGACGAAGCCCATCTCTTTTTTGTGGTGCTAGGGACAAAAATGCGAATGGTAGGGCGCGGTGTGATCTCCTCAGTCTGTTTTGCTTTATACCGACCCTGGGTAGGTAACAGTGAGCTGTCAAAGGGTTTTAATTTCTTGCATCGTGGGCGAAGATGTAAAACGCGGCAAGAGCTGGCCATGGCAGCGGTGAAGGGGGCCCGCTTGGTGCTGGGGGAGGGCGGCCGCCGCCTCAGGGGGGTGAAGGAGGGAAATCTCTCCTGAGGGGGGACCTGGTGGCTCCGGTTTCGGCGGGCGCTGGGGCGGGGGGAAAGAGCTCTGTGGTGAGCCCCAGCCCGGGGCGGAGGGGCAGGAGAGCCCGTCGCCTACCTGCGCTCACCGCTGTCCCTGCCGGGGTGCGCAGCCGGCTGAGGCCGTGGGACCGGCGCTGAGGGGTGGCAGCCCGAGGGGCTGCCCTCAGGGCGCGGGTTGAGCACTGGGAGAGAGGACCGGTAACGGGCATCGCTATTCAGGCGTGGGGAGACGGTGAGTCCGGGGGGGGCGGGCACCCGGGGGGGGGGGGGGGCGGCGGCTGCGGGGCAGCTTCAGGCGCCGGCGGGGGAGCGTGGCGTGGCGCCCCGGGAGCGCCCGGGGCTGAGGGGGAACCCTCGTGGTGGGCGGGGGCGGCGGGGCAGCGCCTGGTGACACGTGGCGGTGAGCCGAGAGGGGACGCAGGGACACAAGCACGCCGTGTGCCGGTCGGGGGGAAGGCGGCAAAGGGAGCGCGGACGCAGCAGCGGGTCAGCCTGAGGGGCGGCGGAGCGGGCGGGGGGCGCGGAGCCGCCCCAGCGCGCCGGCTCCAACATGGCTCTCGGGGCCGGGGGCGGCGGCGCCCCCTGGCGGCGGCTGGCGGGCGCGGCCGGTCACGTGAGGCGCTCGGGGCCTGCTGCCGCCGCCGCTTCCCCCAGTCAGAGCGGAGCGAGCCGAGGCAGAGACGAAGAAACAAGATGGCGGCCGGTGGCGATCCGGAGCGGGACGCCGGCAATTCGGATTGAGCCCTCGGCCCTCACAGCTCGGCGGCCCCCCTCCCCGGCCCGGATCCCTCGCAGGGGGGGGAGCTTCCCCGTAGCCGCCTGTCCGGACTCCGAGCGCCCTCCCGAGCCTTCCTTCCCCCTCCCTTCCCCCCTCGGCCAGCGCCCAGAGATGCGGGGCCGGCGAGGCAGGCCGCCCAAGCAGCAGCAGCCGGCGGCGGCCACCGCTCAGGCGAGCTCCCCGGCTCCGCCCGCCCCGGCGGGCCCCATCGGGGGGCTGAGGTCCCGGCAGCGGGGCAGCAGCCGCGGCAGGTGGGCGACATCGGCCCAGGCGGAGACGGCGGGGCCCAAACAGAAGGGAGCCGGGGCTGCCCAGGCCTCTTCCCCCGCCACCGCCTCCCCCAGGGGGGGCAGCAAGAGGAAGGGAGGCAGCGGCAGCAGCAGCACCCCTGGTGGGGGAGGCAGCAGCGGTAAGGGTAGGGGCAGGGCTGGGGCTGGAGGAGCAGGGGGAGGAGGCGGAGGAGGCAGCTGCAACAGCCAAGGCAGGGCTGCCTCGTCCAGGAGGAGCATCAGCAAAGTGGTGTACGATGATCATGAGAGTGAAGAGGAGGAGGAGAGCATGGTGTCCGAGGAGGAAGAGGAGGGAGACCCCGAGGATAACCAGGACTCCGAGGAGGAAGAGGAGGAGGAGATAATGGAGGAGGAGGACGACGACGACTCTGACTACCCTGAAGAGATGGAGGATGAAGACGATGCCAGTTATTGCACTGAGAGCAGCTTCAGGAGCCACAGCACCTACAGCAGCACCCCAGGTAGAGAGTCAGTGGGATGAACTAAAACAAGTCGAGGGCACCCCACATGCTCCCTCTAGGTTTGCAAATACAGTCCGCACGCATTCTTCCTCCCATGCGTGTACGTAAGGGATGCCTGCAAGCACTCACAGGGAGAGAGGGGTATGCAAATTAACGACTGGCAACCCCACGGATGCAGGGAACATTAGAAGATGCTTACAAACACATCCACTGAGAGGAGGGAGGGAGGGAGGGCAGTACATGCTGTAACAAGGGGGTGCTTTGCAAATATGCATGGAGATTCTGGTGACTGCAGAAATGCATGATACACCAGAACGTGTTGCAAACGATGTCAGAACTGTGTGGAGCGTTCACTTAATATTTAAAAACAAGGGAAACAAGATGTATGCCTTGCAAAGAGGTCCTTTCAAGTATATACAGGAAAGGATGGCTTGTGCTTGCAGATATAACTTGATGTTAAAAGGAAAGGAAGCACATGCAACTTGAAGTGGCCTTAAAAAAAAAAAACCTACCATAAACACTGAAAATTTTCAGGCTCTTGAAATCAGAAGTATATATAACTGGATCCAGCATTTACTGGCTTTAAGACAGAACTAGCTTTCCAAGGAGGGAAATGAGGTGCATTGTTCAAAATGGAGATTGCATTGTTATAGTTTGGGGAAAAGTGCACAGGGCCTCATTGCAAGGGTGTAAACCTAGTTTTAGTTAAACACAGATTGAAAGGTAGAGGTTGAGTCTAAAGTCTTAGGTTTAAATACTGCATTTATCTTAAGATATGGCAACCTTTAAAACTCATGTTGGGGTTAAAAATTTTTAAACATCATTGTGATTATCTTTTTTAACCTCTAGTGGCAAATTTGGGCTCAAATTTTTAAGGCCTGTACTTCTGTTTGTCCTTAATTAGTTCATTAACCATGTGGGTTTCAAGCTTCAAAAATTATTTTATTTAAATTTAAGCACTTTGGATTTATGTGAACTCATTCCAGAAAGGAATTCAAGCTTAGGATAAATTTTTTTAAAAATCTCTGAACCAGGAGAGTGTTTAAACTTGGGGATAACCTAGGAGTGTTTCTGACTTGGGCTACAGGATAGCAAACGCAGCTGATGTACAAGTATTTGGCCAATTTGGAAAGGGGGGAGGAACAGGTTGTTGGTGTAAATGCGTTGCATCTTAATTAAAAAGGAGTGTAGTTCTGAGTAGTTAGCTGATGACTTTTTAGAAGAGGGAAGTATTGGCTACTAAATGTGTCAATTTTATTTTGGTGAGTTAATGGTATGAGCTCATTATGTGACTTCATAATAGTTCTTTTAAAAACTCTGTCTATATATATATTTTTTTAAATCTATATCCATATGCTCAGGAACTTAAATGAATCAAAATACGTATGTACATTACTAAATGAATTTAATTTAGCGACAATTTTTTTTAAGGTGTTAGTTTACCTGTTGCAGGGATGTTCTGCAATCAAATCGAAATTTTCGAATATTTATTACTTTAAAGATTGAGGTCTGGCTTCACAGAAGAAAAAAGCTAAAGTACTCTCTTGACTTTTAACTCTTCGGTTTCTGCTTAGTTGTGGTAACTTTAATTTTTATTACTTTTTGGGGGCTGCTTTTGTCAGGAAAATAATATTTTTATGATTTTAGTTGACTAGGTCAGGAAAATGTTTTTTACATGAGCATCCAGGTTCAAAATTAGTTCTACGGAGTATGGGTGTATTCAATTTTTGAATACTTAAGTATTTTGGCAAATAAGAAGATACCTCTCTGTGCATTGCTGTGCAAGCGTAGACAGGTTTTATGTGGTATTTAGGTGTATTGGAAACCATTTTGACAATTTATATGTTTATTTCTCACTTGGTCACGGTAACTTCAGTTAACTTTTTAAAGATAAGTTTAACTGTTAGCATTTTTCAACCTTATGTGCTTTTTTTTTATACTGTTTGATAGATAAAACATCTATGTTGCTATTTTGGCAATTAATAGGCAGTTCTCATTAGTTCAGTATTTGCCTAAAGGTCTCCCTTCCTCCTTCCCTCTCTCCCAGACATGCTGTTGCCCTTTTTCAAAGAAAGTACGAACTTTTCATTCGTTCAGCTCAGTCTGTGTCTCATTTCTGCTAAGCAAATATCTACGTTGTGAGCACTGCTACACAGTGGTGGCACTAATTGAAATCTTACCATAATCTGGGAAGAGATACTTGACATTATAACAGTACTAACAGGCAAGGAAAGAGTCACCTAACCTCAGTATCTTTCTCTAACAGCGGCCAGTGCAGAGAAGAGCGTTAGGAATAGGGCAGGCATACAGTGAGACGTCTTCAGAGTTCCTTCATGGGCTCCAGTGCTCTTTGACTCAGGTGCATGCTGAGCCGGAACTGGTCTTTAGCTATGTTTAGATAAATGTGGGCTTTTTTTTTCTTTCATATATTTGTCTTCAAACCAGCCAAATTGTAATATACAGTGATAAAGTTCCTGTGGTCACCTGGAGGGCTTGAAGGAGTGTCTCCTCCAGTCTTTTAAACTGGCCCCAGACAGTATCATGGGTTGCCCGCTGGGTTTTTCCTACTAGAAGAGTTGATGAACAATCGTTCTCTACTTATCTTCCCTCAATCGCATGCAGCCTGAATTACTACCACTTTCAGGGTGTAGTCTTAAGGGCTGAAGAGCTTATTTTTTGCGAGCAGGGATTTGAACAGTTGCAATCCCAGTCAAACTTTCCTACCAACTAAGATTTTACATGTAAATCACATCTCCCTTAAACTGGTGACAGACTTTGTATGGCTTTTTCAAACTTACATTGAACAATTAATTAAAACATCATAGTGCAATGTCACTAGCAAAGAAAAGCTCGGTTGTTGTGCTCTGCTGGTGGTTTTATGATGCATCTTGAACTTAGATGTAGGAGTACTTTTCTACTATACTATTATTAAAGTATTTAAAGAAGCAAAATCTTAGGAATGGTATAACACCTTAATAATGGTACAGTAAAAGCTTATTGTGTGAATGCATATGATATTTATCATTGCTTTTTCCTCTGCTGGATGGACTTTCAGTAGAGGGATTTTGTGTGTGTGTGTGTGTGTGTAACGTCTGTCCCTTCTCTCTTATCCCATTGTATCCCCAGAAGGTAGATATGCTTTTAGGATAGGTATCCTATATATCTTGTATCACTAAGCGTTTTTGCCATTACCTGTCTGCTGTAAGTTCTACTTTAGGCTTGTCACAATTGCATTATAGATATCAAGTAGTTTCTGTATGTTGCAGAATTTTAAAAGAAGGATTAAATCAAGATGCCTAGAAGTCCTTCACTTTTTCTGTTTCTTTTTTTTTTCTTTGTCAAAAACTTGGAAAACTAGCTTTAGGAAGAGCTGTACGTCTAGATTTTGACTGAGATAATAATCAGTCTATCTAACAAGAAAACGCACAGCAGTGGAGTTGAGACAAAAGATTTATCTTAAAATAAATTAAATAAAATTTTTAGATGGATTTTGCTAGTCTGAGCATTTACAGTGATTGACCATCACTTCCGTTAACCAGTTATTTCACCAGTGTGCTTCTACCTTCAGAGTGAAAGAATTTAACTGGAAATGAGGTGCTGCATTTTGTGTGTCTGGTAATTTTATATTTTAACACGTTTTCATGCTCTTGAAGAATTGTTTAAGTGGAGACATTGAGATAGTAAGATATGCAGCCTCCTTTGTCTGTCGTGTGAGAAGATTTACCAGCCTCCCAGACATCTTACCTAGGGTACCCTGTTCTCTAAATTAAATCTGGCATGCTCTTATTTTACCATTCAGTAATTTGAACTTTGATTTGTACTCTAGAGGAACTATCACTAGTTTATCATGCCAGTCATGAAAATCTAGAGGAGACAAGTCCTAGGAAAGAAATTGTGTAGAAGGCCAAAGGAGTAAATCTGTGGCTGATTGTGTTGTATTGACATGCAAATTTGAAGTTTATCTGAAGAGAGCATTTGTCACTTCATTCATCTTTCTAAGAAGCTCTTTATCAAAGTTCGTATTTTGTAGAAGGTAGGATAATTTGATGTACCGCAGATGAGTTTAAAAGTTGTGCAAACTTTTTTGTAGGTCTGCAGTAAAATTCCATAGCTGACCATTTTATTGCGTAGAACTGGTGTAAGGTGAATAAATGTGGATTTTAGGAGACTGGGACCGGGTCTCAGGGCTCACTAACTTCAGAAATCAGTTGCAACTTATCCTGAGCGTGTCCCAAGTAAGAAATTTTCTGTCAGAACGTTGCTGAAAATCATTATGTTAGTGCTACTTTGGGGTTTTTTTGGTTGGTTGGTTTTCTGTGTGGTGTTTTGTTTTTTTTTGTTTTCCCTCTGGGTTCTAGGCACAAAAGGGCTGTGACTCTGAGTACTTTCAGAATGACAGTGTGGGATCTCATCTGCTACTTGTCTTGCATTAGTTTTCCAAATGTTAAAGTGATGCCTTAGAATATAGGGGGTTTGTATTCCGGGCTCCTACTTAATGTAAAACGAGCAGAGAATCCTAGTTTGATTTAGAACTGTGCTATTGACAGATGTACAAACTGAAAATATAAAAAGCCAAAAGTTTTAAAGCTTTAAAACAGTTTTTAAAGAACACAGAGACCTGGTTTTGTACAATGCAAGGCAGTAGTCAAACTTAGCCACGGAGCACATGTTGAGAATTTCTGCAGTATGAGTGCTCTCAGGAAGATGCTCTCAGGATCTAGTCTAGTAACTCGTTATTTTTTCACTTTGTACTTCAACTTCCAAAGCTTTTGTGGTGCTTGAAATGTCTCATTGTTAATGTCAGTTTAGATTTTAATCTGGTTTGTGTTTTAGTTTTGGGGTTGGTTTTTTTGGTTTGTTTGTGGGTGGTGGGGTTTTTCTTTTTTCCAGGCAAAATAAAGAAATTTGGGTTAGATACCATTGTTGCAGACCAATATTCAAATCAGAGCTGCACTTACAAGTAGTTACAAATGCATCTTACTCATTCAGAAAATTTTTCTGGAAGAGATTATTTGGCTTGTGAATATTAGAAACATATTGATTGTCATGTTGACATTTTTAAAAGGGGAAAAAAGTGTTTTGTATAAGTCAAAGCCTTTAATTTTGGCCCATCCCAAGAAAAAGATTTAGATTTTTCTATTTTGGTACTGCTTTTCATAATATATTCTCGTTTTGTGTTAACCTGATTCATTTTACTGCTTTTTCTTCTTTGGTGTAAGCTGAGCAAATGCTCTCCCAAGAGATTGACTTTTAATTAAGGAACCGGTTTGGATAATGCTGTGACAAACGTGGCTATATCCAGTTTATGCATTCTGCTGTGAAAACGAAGAAATTTTCATCAAATGTTTTTAGTTTGCTCGGTGATATCTAATAAGAACTTTCACGTTCCTGTACATTCTAATTTTAAATTTGCCTGGTGCAAAATAGTAATATGGGAGACCAAATGTCTGATTCTTGTTATGTTTATTAAAACCAAACAAAAATAAGATAGTTGTAGTGAGTTTAGAAGGGCAGTCAAAAGCCAAAATTTTGAGGAGGAAGGAAAACGTAGGAGAGGGCATCTTCTCTAAGGAGTACTCATGCTTCCCAGGACATCATACAACTGCCAATTGGTCTTTATGTTGAGAAGTTTCTGTTGCGACTCGTGATCTGGAAAACAAAACCAACCTAATTCTATTTTACTAAACATGGACTTTTTAGTTTGACTTGACTTGTGGAACTTGAAGCCAAAACTAATCTCTTTTGCGGGGCGAATGGAAAGTCTTTGAAGTCTCTTCACTTGTTGGGGTCAATTTTGTGGAGTGTGCCTGTGGGGGATTTGTCCTGTATTTCCTGCCCCCGACTCCTGTGACAGATTACTGAAGTATCTGAAACTCAATGGTCTGTCTCTTCTCTCCCCTGTTCTCTGTCAAGTTTAACCTCTCTGCTGCAACTGTGAACAGGAACTCTAAGCTGGAGTCTTGGTGCCCAGGTGCTGAGGAATTATGAGGAAGGGAAAGTTTTTAGAGAAGAGAAATGAGAAGTTGTGAGCTTTCTAATCAAGAAATGGTGGAACCATTGTTTATTTTTCAGGTCGTACCAGTGCAGCTACCACTCTCACTGTTTAAACAAGACAGTGGTTCTGACACAATATTTGCTATGTAGGACCTCCATCCACTAGTCCATTGTTGAAATAGTTGGGCTGAAAGGCTATGTTTACTAGTACTGTACATCTGGAGTGAAGGGATATGTAACATAAGTGAGACATGGCAAAACTGGATTTTTTTGTTAAGCTACATGCGTATGCTAAGTGGAATACAATGAAAGGAAAAAGAGCATGAAAGTCGTATTTGGTCATGGTACAACCTTTCTGTATTCTGGACACTGCTGTAAATAGTTCATTCAAATACTCGCTTTTAAAACTGTCTACATAAACCAGAAGATATATTAAAGATTATTATAGTATTTTTAAGCTCCATATCTTCCTGTGGTAAAGTGTTAGAGAATAGATGTGAATTTCCCTTCTTTCAGTCTGTGAATGCAAATGAAGACAAAATTTTCAGTCCTTTTGAACCCCACTTCATTTCTAAGTTTTGAAAGGGTCAGCATTTGAACCAAACAGGTTAAATAGATGGAAATTAAAAAAAAAAAATGAAGTAAGGGTTTGGGTTTAAGTGTTTTAGTAAATTCTGGGTTTGGCTGCTCAGCCTGTTATAAAGTGTTACTGAAATGAAGTTCAGTAACTTCATTTTTATTTCGAATATCATTAGTGTGTTTTGCTTAAATATTTGTAATATAAATATTTTAATAGATTATGGTAAGTGTAGACTATAATTATCAATATCTATAATTAAATGTGCCATGTGAATAAAATTGTTTACTCTTTAATCTTAATTACAGGCAGCTCTTCAACTAGAGAATTCAAAATAGGGAGAGGCAACCACTGCAGACTACTTCATCACTTTTGGAGACAACTAGTGAAGGAATGTGATTTAAAAGAAGCGTATGCTAGATAGAAGTATAATGCTGAGACATTCAAGATGATCTGGATCCTGTAAATAGTCCAGTCGTGGCAGCAGGAGGCTATTGGCAGATCAATTTATCCTTCCAAATAAAGCTGTGGAATTTGAATGGTGTAGAAGTGGACATTTTTCTCTTTTTGTACTGGCTCAAACTTGAAGGTGGAATTTGATTCAGGGATTTGGTTAATATGCAGAAACGATCTTAGAAGTATACAATTTACATGTAATAACACGAGTCCATTTTGGGGAACTTCAGTGTGAGTAAATTGACTTTCTTTAACTGAGAGTAGATACATCTAGATACCATTTAAAGTCTAGTAAGTCAGGTGATGCTGGTCCTTAAAGGACTGCTGCTGGTACACCTACTCTGGAATCCTCGTAATGTTTTTTGTTTTTAGACAGAGTAGTACACATTGCATTTTTAATTTAAAACAAAGAAACCTGCTGCTACAGTAAGAGATTTCCGCAAATGTGAAATTGTTCAGAGCAAATCATAAAAATTATTTATCCAAAGTTATTTAAACTCTACCAAGAAAAAATGAAAAATATTAATGGTAGTAGGTGATGTAGTAATATGAAGTTAAGAAAAGAAAGCAACAATGTAATTCTGTTGACTGCTCAGTGTGGTCATTGCACTGGATGTATTATACTATTTTGCTTCCATATATTAAAATACATACTAATGTAATGCACATATGTACCTGTGTCCCAAATCAAAATAAATGTGTTTTATTGTGTAATCATCAATTATATAGTCTACAGAAGCTTGCATTTATCTCTTAAATATTTAAATTGAGGTCATTACATTTATTATTTTTTAATCAATTAAATTTGAATTAACACATTTTCTCACAGACAGTCAGAATTCCCTGTGGAGGGCAAAATCCATGATGAATGACAAGAAGTAAAAAAAAGTTGTCAAATCCTAGAATCTCTAAAATAATTAAAAGTAAAATAAAATAATCTGACCATACAAATGTTTGACGAGACGAAAGGTTTTTTTGTTTTGTTTGTTTTTCTGCCAGTGAATGTCAAATTCAAGCATTGGACAATTTGCCTTGTGGAAGAGAGAGTTTCCTTGAAAATGGAGAGCTCGAAAAGTTTATTGTAGGAAAGGTTTTTCAAAATTTGAGGGATATTTTTTGTGTATATGAAGAACAGTTGGGTAAACATGAACTGTGATCTTCAAAACCTTCACAGAAGATGAAACTGCTTCTATGAATGTGAGGCTGTATGGGCTGTCAGAACACTGCAGATAATTAGCAATGATGAAATTATCAGAATTGCAAACATGACTAGAGTCTTTATTTGGAGGTCAAAACTGCCTGTGTTCAGCTGTCTGAGCTAGTGGCAAGGGAGGGGGTTATCCACCCGGCCAGTAGAAAGCAAAAAAACTTTACCTCAAAACAGAAACTATAGCACTTCAACATCTTTATATCATATTCCATTGGCTTACACTTCTAATTTAAGTTCAACAGCCAGAGTGCCTCAAAATTTATGAGCACCTTGGCAGAGAACGTCCATCTTTTTCACTGGAGATTAGACTGCTTGGTTATGTTGATTTGACTGGGGGGGGACACGTGTTTTGGTTTTTAAAGGTACCTGGAGTGCTTCTTGAGAATGCAGTTTATGCATGAAACAGTAATACGTTTAAGCATAAATTGTTTGCAGTTTCTGAATTTCCAAATCACACTTCATGATTCTTCAGAGTTCTAGACTGCAAGTTCTCTTGAACCTGCATACAGCAAATGTCAATAACAAATTGGAAGTGAAATTGGGGGGGAGCAACCTAGATTTGAAATATTGTGCAACCAAGCCATTCAAGAAAACTATGCCTGGGTACCATTTCTTTCTAAAATATTCTGCATCTTTAAATACTGTCCCTTTTTAGCTCTGAAAACCAGACTATATGAAGTGCAGAATTGTTCAAAGAAGTTCAGTGTTTGAAAAGATAAATTATTTGAGCTCTTGAGATGTGGTGGGTGATTTGCAGTATGGATTGGGAGTGTTGAGTGGTGTGATAGAGTAACTGTGCTGCGCATCGTGAGGCATAACTCAGAAGTGGCGGACAAATGAAGAATGCATGTTATGACGCAATATGGTTTTCCTTATTGTCTAGACTATTAGTTTTACAGTTACTTTTGAAATTTCTGTGCTTTATACCAAAGCAAACATGAAAATACATGAACTGATTTAAATAGAAAGATGAAGAGTGGTGTGAATAATGCAGCCACACATTTACGCTGTACTTGCACCAAAGTAGAATTCTTAATGGTATTGTGACATACTTTGTGTCCTGACAACATGTTTATTCTAGACCTCTAATTGTACCAATATGCTTCCTTTTATAAGAGGAGTATTAGAGGATTTTTTTAACTTCTGTGGGAAATATTAGGAATGCATTGTTTTAAGGTTCTTTTTGCTTCTCCTGTTAGATTGATGTAACAAATATACCAGTTTATCTCTTGTAAAAGAGAGATGAACAAACATGGTATATGGGGAATCTTTTTTTTTAATGAAGGATAAAAATAATGCATAGGACAATTATAATTTTGTTCTCAGAGTGGAAAATCTCAACAGAAGAGAGGAAATAAGGAGCCTTTGCTTCTTTCAGCAGTGTTCCTTCATTCTAGTTTATCTTTGCTTGAAATTACTGGGGGCTTTGTCACTTCTGATTAATTTAGGTAAACCGGGGTCATCGTTCTTGCCACTTTCTTTCTTGAAGGGTTGTTTCTTTGATGGCTTTACTGTGTGACACACGTTTTTCTGCTACAATTGCAAACACTGAAAAGAATCCCAGTTTATAGCTCTGCCAGCTTTTTGTGATATTTGGACTCTGTGCAGACCATTAGTGATTTCAGAATATCTGTTTTGCGTTGGTGTTGTCTTGCATGACCGCCTACTAGGACTGATCCTATGCCATCCTGCAATATTGAAGGAAGCTTCAGGACCCTATAGTAATTTAATCTGTGAGTGTGCATCTGCGTGTGTTTTCCTTTGGGGTCTTTAATTAAACCACCTCTGGTTTATGCATATATGATTTTTGGATCATGGTGCAAGAAAAGTTGGGTTTGATCTAGATATTTCTTGCTGTAGGAACACTTGCTTTGGGCCTGGCTGTGATACTCCTGTGTTTTTGTGTGTTTGCCATGATTAAACATTTTCCACTGATTTGTGCAGAAGCATATTGGAAAATGGTCATACAAGGATTCTTTCATTTTTCCACAGTCAGAACTCAAACTTAACTAAACTTGGAAATTTTTTTATTCGCAGATGATGTTGACCCATTACTTCTGTAATGGAAACATCTGGCAGTTCATCTTCTATATTGTTTCAGAGTGTCTGATATGTTGAATAAGGTTTCATTCTTTGTCGTTAGAGAGGGAGAGATGTATCTTGTGTCATCTTGCCATGATTTATTTTTCTTCTGGAATCATTTGGCAAACTGTCTATTATGTATCAAGATGTTTCTTAAAGGTAGCTTTTCTTTTGGGTAACTTCTTTTTCCCCTTTTCAATGTGCTGAAGTTTTAACAATGGTGTTTTCAGATTCAGAAGGATCTGTCTTTGGGTATCTGCCTGCTTTAGCAGGTCTTCCCCCACCCCCTGCCACTCCTATTAGACTTATTTCCTGTATTTATGGAACTGTTGGGAGGGAGTAGGGTGGATTGAACAAATGCCACAGAGAACCATTTCCTCTTAATGGTAACATCCAAGATGACTGGAACTTACTTTATCTCTGAATTTTTGAACGAATTTTTTGGAGTGTCTGTTATTCACAGAATTTGACCAAGAAATTATTAACATGACGTTTAAAATTCCAGAATACTGGTTGTGTCACTCTTCAGCCTCAGATCACACAATGTGTAATATATATCATTCTTTAATAAAGTGTGCATGTGAAATTGCTGTCATGGAGAACTTCCCTTTTCCTTTTAATTTTCTCTGTGAATAAAATGCATCCTGCCAACCACTCTTCTGTGTAGAATTGATAATTATGAAATTTAGTTGTTGACCAGAATCTTAGTATGCTTACCAGAGGACCTAAAACCAGTTTTCATCTCAGTTCTTGGTTTAAAACCAAGATGATGGTTTTATGATTAGTTTTTGAGATTGTCTAAACTTAATTAGGTTTGTTGTTTTTTTTTAAAAGGAAGTAGGTTTAATGAGTGCATCCTAGTACTTCAACAGATAGCTGCAAAATAGTTGCATGTAGCTGGATGCTTTTTCATTATTTTGATGGAAGATTGAAATATTTCGTCTGCCTCAGTAGTGTCATGTACAGAAACTTTCCTCTTTTGTTTTTCTTTATGCTTGCAATTAAGCATAGTGGAATTAAAGGGAAGAAAGTGTAGCATCTCATCTGAATTAGCATCTGAGATTTAATTAATTTATGTTCAGTGTCTTGTCTTTTAGGTAGTGAAACAGCTCGTCAGATTAGCTGTTTGTGTTAGGCTTTGTCCTTCCATAATTCTACCTCCTTCTCATTCTGTGGTTCTCTCTTATTTTATTGAAGCCATGGGGGTAGTTTGGGTTTTGGGTTGGGTTTCTGGTTTTGCTATTTTTTTTAAAATTGGGAGTTCCTGAAGCATTTTCATAAAACATCACATTTAACTTTTGTTTCTGGTTTGTAGGTATCCAGGAGAAATTTTCTAGTTAGAAAGCAGTGGACAAAGTGATTTAGTTTCTCTTTTGTATTTTAATTTGGTTGAAATTGATGTCCTAAGACTTCTGCTTGAAATGAAACTTCTTGTATACTATTGCTGTGTAGGAGAATAGCTTGCAGTATTTTAATACAAAATGCCTGTTGCTCGAACCTTGATACTTCAAGTTTAAACTTAAAATTCCAAGAAGAAATTATAAACTAGTCATGATGAATAAAAATGAGAAAAATGTCTAAATTAATATTTTGTCTAAGGGAAATGTCTTTTTAACTAATTTAAACAATTGAATTTCTAGACATAATTTTAAAGATTCAGTAGATATAAATTATATGGGAAATGCAACTGCTTAAGTGTCTAAAGCAAAATTTCAGATACCTTGTGTATTTTATTTTCATGTTGTTAATTAAAGTATAAATTATTGGCTGAGTTGTCACATTTATGTAACTGAAGATGTGATCCCTTAATTTGCGATAGTGTAGAAAATTGGACAGAATCATTGATGATAGATGTTTAAACGTGTTGACCTGTGAATGGCAAAATTCTTATTGTTGTTTTTTATTCCAGGTAGGAGAAGACAGAGAGTGCATCGTCCTCGTTCTCCAATATTGGAAGAAAAAGATATCCCACCCTTGGAGTTTCCTAAATCCTCAGAGGACTTAATGGTGCCTAGTGAGCATATAATGAATGTTATTGCCATCTATGAGGTACTAAGGAACTTTGGCACTGTTTTACGCCTCTCTCCTTTTCGTTTTGAGGACTTCTGTGCTGCTCTGGTAAGTCAAGAGCAGTGCACACTTATGGCAGAGATGCATATAGTGCTCTTAAAAGCAGTTTTACGTGAAGAAGACACTTCAAATACTACCTTTGGACCTGCTGACCTCAAAGATAGCGTTAATTCCACTTTGTATTTCATAGATGGAATGACGTGGCCAGAGGTTCTGCGGGTATATTGTGAGAGTGACAAGGAATACCATCATGTTCTTCCTTACCAAGAGACAGAGGACTATCCTTATGGACCAGTAGAGAATAAAATCAAAGTTCTGCAGTTCTTAGTGGATCAGTTTCTTACAACAAACATTGCACGTGAAGAGTTAATGTCAGAAGGTGTTATTCAGTACGATGATCATTGTAGGGTTTGTCACAAACTTGGGGATTTGCTTTGCTGTGAAACTTGTTCAGCGGTGTACCATTTGGAGTGTGTGAAACCACCTCTTGAAGAGGTACCAGAAGATGAATGGCAGTGTGAGGTCTGTGTAGCACACAAGGTGCCTGGAGTAACTGACTGTGTGGCTGAAATCCAAAAAAATAAACCATACATTCGCCATGAACCTATTGGATATGACAGGCATAGACGAAAATATTGGTTCCTCAACAGAAGAATCATTATGTAAGTAAGCATTCAGTATTTTCTGAACAATAATATTGTGTTGAGTGTATTGTTAATATATCCTGTAAGTTGCTGTTGCCATTTAGAATTGTTCTTTCTTTAGATGAGACCATTGCTTGCTGTTTTGTAAGTAGATTTCTAAAGACCATGTAATTAATCCATCAATTTTCTCCAAAATAAATATTCTCATAATCGATATATAAAAGGGGGGGGGGAAAACCCAGGGCCTCCGGCTTAATTTTAATGTGCCTAAAACATATGAATATGAGGAAAAGAAAGGGAGCTCTCCAGTTTCTTGCAAAAGTTACTGGAAAGTAATTTAACTCTGTGATCACATGCTGTGTAGGCCACTAGTTTTGGTACGCTATCAGCTGCTTAGATAGTATTTGGTGGTTAGATACTGGTACTAGTTTGATGGTCTGCCTTTGAAGTGAAGACTTTCAGAGGCACTCGAAGGTATTCCCAGTATCTATTAACTAGAAATGCAGATAATGTTGTATGTGAACACTTTTGTAGGTGTACGCAAAGTCTAATATCAAGAAATGCCTGTCTTCAAGCAATCTATTTTGTATGTTTTGACACAATTTCCTGTTACTGGTTGGCCTTGAGATACTGATGTATCTCAAAACATTAATAATAATCAAACCCTTGGAAGTGAGGGTATTGTGCCCTGTTTTTTTACCAGAAAAGTTGATTCTTAAATTATAAATTATTAAAAATTATTAATGAAATTATTAAAAATTATAAAAACAGGAAAGTAGCTGAAGACTGTTTTTTCTTATGAAACGCTCTTCTTACGTAATTGTTCTCATAATGGAAGAGAAATAGGGTTTAAGTGAAATCAGTGGTATTGTTAATTGAGGAAAAATAGAGATTTTACTAGATTTCTTGAAATACAATTTTCTGTTCAGTATCACAGAGAAAATAAGCCACAGCTGGATGCCTTAACAGAATTTCATACAAAACAGATTACAGTGAATGTTAAGATTTTAGCCAGTGTCTTTAAAAGGGATTGTGAGGACTGTTGATGGCATTACATCTGCAAACAAGACACTTCTAAGGACTTGTTTTATTCCTTTAAAATTTAGTGCCCTTTCTCTAATGTGTTGTTTGTTAGCTGATGCTTTAAGTATTAATTATCACTGCCCTTTGTTTCCTGTGTTCTTTCAGACTTGTAAAAAAAGAGTCCATGTTTGATTATTTTTAGTTTCTCTGGGTTATAAATGCCACAGTAGTGTCAAGTAATCGTGTAAAAGATGCAAGGAATCTTTTATACTGTTACCTGTTTTTTTACATACCCTATGTTTATACTCAATTACATGCTCTACAGTATGTGGTGCATCATTCAGATGCGTCAGCAGGATGTGATGGTCAGCCTGAAGCTGTTGATATCCTAATCCTTCTGTTGCCTCATGCATAATTTTCTATCTCCTGTTTCCAGAGAATGAGTTGATAGTTTGATTTTCACAAAAAGCCTGGTTGTGAAGGACATGCAACTGATAGTCTCTTTACTCTAGTTACTTGGGCTTTAATAACTTCATCCCTTCTGTATATGGTTTTGAAAGGAAAGATACAAAACTGTTAAGGAAAAGGTTGTTCTAAAGATGGGTTTGTCTCACTGCTGTAATGTACTGGTGGAATGATTATATTCTGCTTGCCTGTAGAGATCTGGGAATTAACATTAAAAAATCCAGAGTCAGTTACTCAGGAGGTGATTGTAAGATAAATAGGCAGGCTTTTTTTTTCCCCAATATGTAGGCAGGTTGGTAATTATTTTTGACTAAAACTGATCTATGAAACAATGGTTTTTTCCTAATGAAGTACAATATTGGATGTTCAGAAGGTTTCGATACAGGCAGTACTTCAACTAAAATCATGCATGTGCTTCTTCATCCTTCAAACTCTACACATGTGAAAGTTCTTTTTCTCTAGTACATTGGTAGTAATTTTTACTGCACTAGAAAAGACATCTTCAAAGGTTAAATGTACTGAATTATTTTTAAATGATTTTGCATTCCTGTTAGGAGTTCAGTGGGCAAATTATTTGTTTCAGAAATCATAAATCAAGTTTTATGAACGTAAGTTTCGTATCCTAATTGGGATTTATTTAGAGAGAAAATACACCAGTATTCCATTTCAAATCAAAATAGATGAGAACTGTAAACAATACAGCAAAAGGAAAATTTTTATTGGATTTTACATTTTACTGATTTTTTTTGTTAGAGATTAAAATATTTCAAAATGTAAATAGAGATGTATTTTTATATACAAAGACAAGAAGAAATGCTGTTCATCCATTGTTTCCTGACTTTCTTTCGTATTCTCACGTGGATCATCTAGGTTGAAAGATTCTTTCTCTGCTAGTTCCTATCCTTCCTGTTACCATTAGATACCATGCCTCCTGCTAGTGTAAATGTACCTGTGCATGATTCCAAAGCAAGTTCTTTCTGAAGTGTGTGGTTTGGATTAAAAATTTTTCAAATCCTCTGGATGGAACCGGAAGAAAAAACAGATAAGACAGCTGTTCTGGTAGATCTGCAGCAGTAATACCCTTTAACAGTGCAGTGTGGCATGTACAGAATCAAGCAATTCCACTAGGTTTCTCATAGATCTCTGACATAATTAAATTTGTGCATAATGCGCCTTGAAAACTTATGCTGAAGCCACTTTGTAAGGGGACAAAAGTATTTTGTCCATATAAAAATTCCAGGGATATATAGCTTTAATAGTTCACATAAATATCAAACTCTGTACTGTCAGTTTTTAACGTCCTTTAGATTCAGTAAGTGTGCTGTATTGCAAAGCCAACCATTTCTCATATATATACACAAAAAGATCAAACCACATCTAATATCTTGGATAACTGAGGGGTAACTTAAAGGATAACTACCAAATACTAAAACCTGACATTCATGAAATTATGTTATCATATTGACTTTATTAAAATGAATGGAGTGTGTTCAACAATGCTATGTGATCAAATACATCAGAGGAAACTAATAGATCTAAAAAAACCCTCCACAAACACGGATTTGAAATCTTGTCCAGGGGGTGAGAGAACTGAAATCCTAAATTCTTGAAATTTTTTTTGTCTTTTTCAAAGGGGTTTTTAGGGCTTTTTACTACTTCTGCTCTCTCCCCTTATAAATCCATCATAACACGGGTTTTGTCATCTTTTTAAGGGTTTTGTAGACTTGTTTTTCACTGATACTTTTATTTCCATGCTTGTCACTTGCTCAGGGTTATAAGCCTTGTTTAAGGCCATCACTGTGGTTTTGTTTCTTCTTTCCACCTCCTCTGTTTTACAAAGATGGAAAAGTGGACACTGAGGAGGTCTGCTCTCATACATCCCCGTGACAAGATGTTTTTCATTTTAAAAAAGGCAAGAGAAAATGAACTCCTGAGTTTTTGTTTCAAGCTCTTAAGAAATTTAGGAGGGTGTCTCTGGGTCAGTTGCATTTGTTTTGCTTATGAAGGTTATTTCTGCAAGTTTACAAGTCGGGAAATTTGCAACCTTGACTCCATTCTCCTAGTGAGCTGCTGCAATGTTAACAAGTTATCTTTCTAGAAACATTGAGATGCATTGGATTTGTCAAATGTCTATGAAAGAAGACAATGAAACATTGTTTGGCTTTCATTTTGATAGAAATAAGACACAAGTTGTTTTTCCTGAGTTTTATCTTCTTCGATTGTCAAAAACAGTTTAGGCTTTCTTCTGCTAGATTTGTTATGCTGTTTATGTTCTTAGTGGGTCCTCCTCTGTTTTCTCCAATTAATTAAAAAGGGTTTGGATCTTCATTTGAATAAGATTACTTTAAACAGTTTACTGAATTCTTCAGTTTCTAATTGTATCATCATGGAATTCAGGAAGGGTTGTATCTACTTTGTTTTTATTTTACTTGAAAGTTTCTAGGATCTTCTATGTTGTCATTTTTGTCAGTGAACTTGCATCTAAAGTCTGCCAGTGAATAGTTAGTTCCTGGTAGTGGCAAAGGAGGCTGAAAGAGGTACTAAATATCATGTGATTCTTTTCTCCCTTGCTTAGCCTCACTTAATGTATGTGACTCAACTGAGTCCCCTGGAGACTAAGACGACCTGTCCAGCACCACACTGGTAAATCTGTCTGGCTTGTCAGAGAAAAACATTTGGAATTGGTCTTTGTGTAGACTTGCATCTTTTCATCTTCTTTTCATGATGGTCTCTCTGATTTCGTCAAAGGGTAAGAGTAGTGTCCCTTTAGCCAATGCTATAAAGCGTTCAGGGAAAGTTAGCTGAAATCTTTTAATTCTTAATTTAAATCTTATCTTTGCCAAAAAGGATCACATAGAATGCTTTCTGCGGTAGTTCTTTGACTGATACTGAGTTGATAATGAGCGTCCCAAGGCTTCCACTGGCATACATCTGATTCTTGAAACGAAGTCTGACCAAAGATGAGTTTCATGTAAGCATACATGACAGAAAGCTTCTCCCATTTTATTTTCTGTCTGTGCTTTTGTCAAGAGAAAATACTAATTCCTGAGCTTCTGTTACTAAGGTTGTGATAGCCTTCAATTCAGGAGAAGTTCTATGCTCAAAACCCTATATAAATGAAATAGAAAAGAAATCAAATACTGCTGGATAATCTTATTGTCCATTTCTAGAATATTATCTGAGCAGGTCTTTAATGGCTAAGACTCGAATCACACACGGAAAGATTAATTAGCTCTACGTGCTTTCTGCAGAATACTCTCTCTTTGTGGTCTAGTGTCTTGATTCTTCACAGTGTGCCTCTGGGTTTTATTGACCTGTAATATAGCATACCTTTACTGGTACTGAAGGCTTTTTCTCGAGTTGTATAGGGGAATTGAAGGTAACAGCTAATTGCTTTTCAGTCCAATGGAACCTTGTAACACTAGAATAGGAAGAACTGATGGGAAAGGAAGACATGCTTCTTGCGCTTTTCACGTGACACACATATGCATTCTGGATGCATTAGCACAGCTGCAGCAGTTTCAGGTTTGCTAAGTGGGGGGAGAAAGTGGAAAGAGAAGAAAACACTTGGTTAATAACCATCGAAATTTAAGGAAGGTGTACAAGCCTCTATGCCTGAGCTGCTTGTCTGGCAAATGGGTACTAGCACAGCCCTACTTCGTGGAATGATACTATATAAAGCATTCTTATTGCTGCATATCTAGGTCATATAAGATGTATAAATGGCATATCTATCTAGCAAATAATCGTGTAATGAGCTAGGGGTTCAAAATGAAAGGTTAAAGTTCCCATTTTGGTGAGCTAAGAAATAATTAAAGTATAAACTTAGCACCAGCATTATATCCTGTAGTCGTGTTTGTAAGGAGCAGAGCAGCCTTACAGTTGCTGCTCCGCCAGTGTCTTGCTCTCGCTGCTTTCATTAGACATTTGCCAGGGGAAATTCAGAAGCTATACTTACCCTGTCCTTTTTAGTTAAGCATTTTGTTTCATCTTTTTCTTTCCTCTTGCTGCATAAAGCTGTATTCTTGCATTTGCATCTCTCTTTCCATCTTAGTTTTTGGGTGTTTGTGTTCTTTTTCTGTGGCTTTTGTTCACAAACAATAAAAAAGGTGCTGCCATTCCTGTTATTGCTAGTAAATAATTTTCTTAGTTTAGAGGAAATATGGTTTAAATAATAACTTTTTTTTAACATGGAAGTCTACAGGTATAGAGTATTCCATAGAGTCAAATGGTTGTCAGTGTTCAGCTGTTACTTTTTGATGTGTAGTATGTGGGCAGTCTTCTGAAATGAGCTGTTTTCTGAGAAAACTCATCAAACACAACCACACTAACCTGTTAAAACTAATGGAAAGTTACTGGTAGCCTAGAGGGGTAAATGGGTAAAGTAGATTTAGTTGCTTTTCATGAGCAAAGGCCTTTATGAGGGAAAAGATAGCATTTCTTTGCAATACACCAAGTTTCATCATTAATACCAAAAGTTTTTTTTGTAGTAATGGTTGTGACAAATTAGTAGTTGAATTTTGAGTAATACTGCCATCATTAACTTCACGACCACCTTATTTTAGTAGTATTCCTATTGAGTTGCGAATACTACAGTTGTTTCATAAATATAATGTGGAAAATAGTAGATAGACAATGATCAAGTTGCCTTACGGTGGTTTGGCTTTCTGAGTACTTCAGGCCAATTTTCACTGTCTTTAATGTATAAGCCATGTGGAGACAGCCAGTAGAGAGGAACACACAAAAGGGCAGATCTTTCCAGCTGCAGTCAGCTTTCCATTCCTGTCGACAGTTTGGTTCAGGATTATTGGTGAGTCATAGGCTATAATACTTTTACAGGTAGTGCAAGTGTAGCAATAGTTTAGCTCCTCCTCCACATGTGAAGGTCAGGCTGGTAGGTCATTGTGTCACCCCATACAGCGTTCCCAGTGTTGGGAGTGCTAGGGTGTGTTGGGGAAATGAATGGTCCTGCCCACAGCCAGCCTGGATCTGGCTGCTGCTGCGGAACAGGACCTAAGCAAGCCAAGGTGAAATTGGGCAGCCTTCTGCAGAACCGCTTAGTTAGCCTGTTACCGGAGGTATTTATGGAGCTCGCTTGGGTCTGGTGGCCCTGTTGAGATGCTTTTGACACTGTGGTCCTCCAGTTTTGTCTAGGCTTGTGATGTCATGGAGTACCCTGTATAAAAAATGTGGAAATCCCTTGATCTTTTCAAAGGGTCGTATTATGATTCTTTTGTCCCTCACTGGTGCTCTCACAGGTGAATGCCGTAGAGACGGTAATACAAAATATTTTATGAATGTCACATTCTATGCTTTGAATTTTCTAACCTTGCTATTTCCTGAACATGGAGTCAGAAACACTACCCTTTATGGATGCTGGAGCCATACCCTCTTTCATTGTAAATTGTTTGAGACTTAGTAGTAGATTACTGGTTACAGTAATAGTAAATATAAAGAGAATAAACCTTGTTGCCAGATTGCACAAACCAGTTTTAAGGAGACGCTTCAAAAGCTTTTCTGAAGAAGTTGTCATGAGAACTTCTGAGAGGATGAAAAAGGAAAAGAAGTGAGAAAGGAGTATTTGGGTACTGAACTGTGTGCATATGAGTGTATTCATGTGACTTGTTTATTCACATTCAGATATTGGCATTTAATAGTTCTCTGCAAAAACTAGGCTGATACTAATTCTTGTAATTTCTCCAGGTATTTTAAAATAATATTTTTAATACTCTTACAGAGAGGAAGATTCAGAAAGTGAGAAAGATAAGAAAATCTGGTACTATAGCACAAAGATACAGCTGGCAGAGTTAATTGAATGCCTAGACAAAGATTATTGGGAAGCTGACCTATGCAAAACTCTGGAAGAAATGCGTGAAGAAATTCATCGGCACATGGATGTGACGGAAGACCTTACCAATAAAGCAAGGGGCAACAACAAGTCTTTCCTTTCTGCAGCAAATGGTAAGAATATTTTGTTTAATGGGAATAGATGTTGCACTTTGAATTAAATACTATTTTATATTTATTTTATTTTAAGGAGTTTATAGAGGTCGATGGAGAAGCATCATGCAGGTACCGTCATGTCTATGTAGTGCTGACTTCTTGTAGGACTATGTATCACGTGTTCCAGGACATCCTGAATGATTCGGATTCTTGATATGCTTAGGGTGTGCCAGATTGTGATCCTTCCAGGTGCTGGAGCAGAGCTCTGTTAACTGTCAAATGTTTCTTGATGTACTACTGTCTTTATATATATATATGTATGTATGTATGTATATAACCCCTCATAAACACTTAACAATACAATGGGAGTTGGAGTGGCAAAAACATTAGAGATCTGGTATTTGCTCCAATACTATGGAAAGTGTGGAAGAATGCATATTTCCTCTGCAGTTCCCCACCAGCTTAATTTATCTACCTTGGAGCAATAAATAGCAATATAAATCTGTGAAGGCTTCAACTTCGGTTCTAGGGAAGACATAAAGATTAGATATTCAGGTTTAGAAATGGATTTAAGTGAACTTATAAATGCATAATTCTGAGAATCAATAATTAAATCTTTGAATTGTTTATTCTAAGTTGTGAAAAGTGGTAAGAAATTGGATGTTATCTTTGTGTCTCATTGAAAAGAAGTAGTGTTTATGTCATGTTATTTCTGCTCAGTGGCTCTGTAGGTGGTGGTTTGTTATTTACTGATGACAACATACTTTCTTGGTAGATGAAATTTTGGACATTATCAGAGCAAGGAAAGGAGAAATAGTGGAAGATAAAAACACAGCAGATGATGAAGCAGAAAAGGCCAAAAGTGACACTGATAATGACCAGACAGATGCTGAGAGAGGCAAGGAAGAATCTGGAGACCAAGATAAAACTGAGGAAACACCCACTGAGCAAGATGTGGAAAAAGTGAAAACAGAAGGTAAAGAAATATGATTGTGCTTTAACAACTTCATTTAAGTGAATCTTTAGTTAAGATCCTCACATTTCTTTAAGTGTTAATGTGAATTTGGTTAGGTTTTAGGGTTTTTTTTGTATGATTCTCTAAGTTAAGTAATAGGTGATACTTGTCAGTTCCTTTGTGATAGTGTATTACAATTGTTCTTCCTGTTAAGTCATTTCACCAATTTTCCTACTTTTCAAGTTAAATACACCAAGCTTGTAGATACCTTGGCTTGAGGTACAGGTGGCTTTTACAGGTTGTGATCAACATGTTTGTAGTACGCAATATTACATCATTTTTTAGCATGGTTTTCCTCATCAGAATTAAATAGTTTGTTCTTTGATTCTGAGACAATACTCTCATAGCAAAAAAAAAAAAAAAAGGAAAGAAGAAAGCTCAATGTTTTGATAATGCTGAAAACAGGCAAACAAAGCTGCTGAAGTTGCTTTCTATGGATGATGCCAAATGACATCCTAAGACATACTAAAGAATATCCCTAAAGTTTTGTTGTGCATTTTACTATAGAGGCAACAGTCGTTGGGGATAAAAGTAACTCTGTGACATCAAGCACTGATGACAACACCACAAATCCTTCTGCAGGAGAGACTAGTTGCTCTGAAGGGAAGAACGCAATGGGGTGTCAGTCAGAAACCCCTGATAGCAACAACGTGGCAGAGAAGAAGGTGGCATCAGAGCTCCCTCAGGAACTCTCAGGTACAGAAGGCACTGTTACCAATGCCTCTGTAATTTGGGGAATCTGTTAAGTTTTTCTATCTGGTTTGTCCACTAAAACCATTCACAGCGTATACCACTCATGCTGTTTGCTTGCAGTGCCATCCTTTACTGCTACGTTGTCATTAACATTTCAAAGTTAATTTTCTTGCAAGTAGTGCTTGAAATTTGTGGCCCTCTGTGACATTACAATTTGTTTCCATGCCTTCCAAAGATGACTATGGCTAAGCTTTTTACGTTCTATTTTCTGTATATTTTATTTTTCCATAGTGATCCATAATGATTGTTAGCATCCTATCAAAGTTTATTTCAAATTCTGATTTGCTGCTGGCTTGTTTATTATTTTAACCTCTCGTTTACTGTACAAATTACTAACAAATGAAGTATTTTCATTCACGTGAGTAAACCATTGCACTAAAATAGCAGGATTAAAATTGTCATGCTAGGAATTTCAAACAGATTTCAGAATTATAAGCACAGAGACTCTTGTTGTATTTTAACATGTTTTGTTCTGCCATGCTGATGATTCTAAAGTAGTAATAGACACTATTTAATTTAAAAAAAACACAAACCCAAACAAACCCAAACTTTAGATCTAGCAATAAAGGGGACTTGATTAGGTGTAACATAAGTTATCCATGTACTATTTTAGAATGATATTGCATTACATTTAGAATTACATTCTGTTGCAAGCGTTACTACGTAACCAAATGTTATTCTAAAAATCTGATCAGTGTTAAAATCATGACAGTTTTATTTTCAGTTCTTAAAAATCTAAAAATATTCTAATCTGTGACGTAGCTGTACTCAGTGTGTTATGTTTTAACACATGGTAGTAAATGTTTACTCTCTTACAGAAATATTTTTCCATTCAGCTACAGATAGCAGTTCTTGAACTTGCAAATGTGAATGCATCCAAACCTTGTAATAAACTTTGTTAATAGGAGAAAATGAAAGCTAAGATTAATCCATAATCTGGAAGCCTCATAATACACTTTTTTTAATCCAGAAAACGTCCTAGCGCGTGGGGCACAAATCATACATTTTAGATATTTGACCAAATATTTTTGCCTGTTCTCATATATTTTTATTCCATTTTAAAGTTAAAATAACTGTATAGCGGTTTAATGGAAAAGGTAATATATTTTATAACTTTGTTCCAGACACATATATGGGTTTGTATTTTAAAACTTCACTTATATATTTATCATTATTTCTTTATTATGCTTTCACAGGTGCTTTTCTCCTTACAAAGCTTCTAGCTTATTTTTAAATTAGTGGGATTTTTTTTGTAGGAAAAGCGCGTGTGTGTGTAGAGGGTTCTTGCTCAAGTCTAATTTACTGTGTTCATAGTGATACTTGTGTTCCTGTTGTGAAATTTCAGTTTGAGGCACTCATTTCAGAGGGAGGGAGGGATACTGAACCAGTATCAGTGAGGCAGCTACTCCCAAAGAGGGGGAAAATAAGAGTAAAATGCAAAGCTAGACCAGAACATGTCTGTCACCGTCCTTGAAAATGCAGTTTGGATATGAGTCTTTAACGTAAGAGTCTATTTTGAATGCTTCTGCTCTCCTCCAAACAGCAGACACCACAAACGGCTCCATTTTCCATCTTAGTAAAAAGGAAAATGGATCAAACGGTGGTGGTGACCCATTAGCAAAGCCAGAAATCAAGGTGCATTTACATTAGGGATCTTCTAAGAATCCCAGAATATTTACCTAATCGTCTTCCTGCTAGGAGTGAATATTTCACAAAAAGGAGATTTTGCTCTGTCACCTTTCTGAATAATAACAGAATCCCTGATGTCTTGGAAGAATTCTAGAAACAGAAAAATCATGTATTTTTTAAACAGCTAAGCTGTGTCTCTTTTGCATAAAATCAAGAAGACATTGTTTTGAGGGATGGTACCTTGTTCTTACTGGGAAGTTGGAGTGATTTCTCTCTAGGTAGCCGCAGTTGACTCATGCTGTAGTCAAAAGATCATACTCATGCAGTATGCCTTAGCAACAACTGAGGTGGCCATAATGTCCACAGCTGTCAAGACAGACAGTAACAAGGACAGCTGAGGACCCCAAACCCATTTGTCTTACCGAGCTTGAAGCAACATCTTGACCCATCAGATTGTAAGGAAGAGGCTGATATTTTAAGTTTGCAGAAGAGGTGTTTTGATGTAGAGTTGGTGCCAAGTGAACTGAAAACTGTGGGTTTCCTCGGAATTAACGTGCTGAAGAAGAGACAAAGACTCAGTGGAAAACTGGAGGGGAACTGAAAGGTGTATGCTTTGAGGAACAGCTAAAGCACAAGAAATAAAAAAAGATTAAATCATAGAAGCTGTAGGAAGACCCAATTTCTTGAAATCTGCATTCTAAAAGCAAAACACTCTCAGTAGAGGGTTCACTGCACGTGCATCTATAGAAAAAAATTGTATTTAAAATACATTCATATTTCATCCAAGTTTGAATTTCAGTTCTTCAGAGCTGTGAAAGTTGAAACTTCTTGAAACAGAACAAAAAATACTTTCATGGATACAGTGCTCTCGAGGGAATTAATATTTTATGGGTGTTTCTCTCCAGTCTAGTGAAATATGTTCATCTGACTTTTTAAATAAAAAATGTAAAACTAGAAAAATTTGCATTGATCCAATTTAAAAGAAAAACTAAAAATGAAGTTGTTCTTTTGTAGAAGAAACTGGTCAGATGATCCGTAGCAACAGTAGCAGCGCATCTGCTGCATCTCTACAGTCAGACGTTGAAAACAGCAACAGTAGTGAGTTGGGCTCTGGGCAGAATGACTCCATCAAGACACCTGATGATGCTGAAAATGCAGAGAGGGGATCCCAGACTTCAGAGGACCCAGGTAATAATCGTGTCTCTAATGTTCATTTTATGCATCTTTTCTTTTTACTTTAGAACTCCCATACATCAAAAGAAAACTTCCAATTTTTAAGTTTGTTTTAAAAGCTTTTTTTTTCCTGGGCAGGAGAGAAATCTAATGGTGAAAGAAGTGATTCTCCAGGCGCAGGAAAAGGCACGCCAGGTTCGACGCGAATGCTGACAAGATTACGAAATCCAGATAGCAAATTGAGCCAGATGAAAAGCCAGCAGGTTGCTGCTGCAGCACATGAAGCAAATAAGTTATACAAAGAAGGCAGAGAGGTTTGTGCACATTTTGGAAAATTAAAAGTAATACGAAAACCGTTTTAGAAAAGCGATAATATTTTTTTAAAATAAAGTGATTTTGGCAGACTATGCAGGTACTTTTAAAAAAAGCAGTAACAATAAATTAGCAAATGGTGAAACTGTAATATCACAGGAAGCTTTTTTCCCCTCCCTCTCCTTTGCTTTCGCCCTCTTAGTTGCTGTCTACAGAGTAGTATGACGGTGACCCAGTGCACCTCCTTTCCTTTAGTGTGCTGGTCATAAAAGTTAGAGGATTGCTTACTATATAGTCAGTAATAAGTTACATGCATTTCCTCCCACTTCTGTCTTCAGATCTCTCAGAACCGGTGTGCCAAAACTACAACTTTACAGTGGTTTGTGTTTGATTATTGTTTGAATAGCTAGGTGATAGCCACGTTTCCAGGTCATGATAAATCTGTACTGCTGGAGTATGGTTATTTAAAGACAGTCATTGCAAAATTGTAGTACTGCTTGATGCAGATGAAAGGGAAATCTGTCTCAAACGTCTGCCAGTTGGTAGAAATTTTTTGTACGCCTGTAGGTTGTTTGTTGGTTTTTTGCTGGTTTGTTTTGGTTCTTTTAAGCAGCCCAGTTTCTCCAGGAAGGAAGTGTTTGAATGTGAAGAGTGCATTGCAGTTAGTTGTCTGCATACAGTTTGGTGTATTAATGTTACTGGTTTTCCTTGTAAGTTAGTGTTTAGCATATTTATTCACAAACCCCTCCAAAAGTGTAGTGAAACTATTTTCCCAAAGCTCTCTCCCTCAACAGACATAATTGAGAGCAGTAAATGGGTTCCTGTTTGACTTCTTCAGGACTTCTTCATTTTTTAATGTAATAGTTGATCTGTGGGAACCTCCTACCTATATGCAATTACTATTGAAGTACATATATTTAGTATATCGGAAAAACAGTTAATTGCTTCTATAAACTGATGCAAGGTGTTTTTATTATTTTATATATGGACAGTAGACTAAATAATAAAAAAAAATATTTGAAACTTAAGTGAATCTTTAAAATCATTCTTTCTTTCACAAGGTTCTGGTGGTCAACTCTCAAGGTGAAGTCTCCCGACTGAACACAAAGAAGGAAGTTGTGATGAAAGGCAATATCAACAATTATTTCAAATTAGGGCAAGAGGGGAAGTATCGTGTTTATCATAATCAGTATGCCACTAATTCATTTGCATTGAACAAGCACCAGCACAGGGAGGACCATGACAAGAGACGACATCTCTCGCATAAATTCTGTCTGACTCCTGCTGGAGAGTTCAAATGGAATGGGTCTGTACATGGGTCCAAAGTTCTCACCATATCCACTTTGAGGCTAACTATTATTCAGCTAGAAAACAATATCCCAGCATCATTCCTTCATCCTAACTGGGCTTCCCACAGGTAAATTAATACATGAAAATATTTATTCTCTTGTTCTACTTGTATTTTAGCTAACAGTATTAATAAGCAATGGTCTTTGTTTTTTCAAATTGGTGATTTCCAAGCACCGAGCTTCAGTATATTAAAATACAAGATAACACGTTTCTCTTTTGTGATAGATGGCTAAAAGGATTGCACGTTGAGTAAAGTATTAAAATGTAGGAGGTTTTATCCTACCATTAAATCTTATTAACATAGCACGCTATATTACTGCATGTGTATGTTTCAGGTTTCTATCTCTTTTCCAATTTAGGTCTAACTGGATTAAGGCTGTTCAGATGTGCAGCAAACCTAGAGAATTTGCACTAGCACTGGCTATATTGGAATGTGCAATTAAACCGGTTGTCATGCTGCCAATCTGGCGGGAATCGTTGGGGCACACTAGGTAAAAATAAACAAACATTAAAATATTTTTGAATATGAGAACTTTACTTTGTTTTACAGTCACTCGTTCCTCTAAGCCTGCAAGTTTGTTTAGTCAGTCATTCAGCACTTGAAGTGTTTTTCTCAACCAGAAACACTGAAAATACATGACAAGATTTTCGTAGTGTTATTGCTCCTACAAAGCAAGCTTGTTTTCTTTATCAGAGCCACGTTATCAAACTGATAAAACTTTGTGGGACTAGAAGAGCAAATTTCAACGACTCAGTTCAGCAGAGTCTTGTCTGTTGTCTCTCATTGTGATATAGAAGCAGAAACAAAATGTGCCGTGTAGTTACACAGTTGCAGGCAGCTGTATTTGCCTTACTGGAATAGCCAAAAAAAGCAGTGTTGCTATTGCAAGCAATACATATAACCTGATACTGGGCTTTTCTCTTAACTACAGTTATATAAAATTATTCAAAGGGGTAGTATATCCTGCTGTTTGACTTCTTATATTTGCTTACAAGATCCTGTCCTTAAAAATGTACTTAAATCTCTGTGTATTAGATTACGCAGAATGACAGCAATAGAAAGAGAAGAAAAGGAGAAAGTGAAAAAAAAAGAGAGAAAACAAGAAGAAGAAGAAACAATGCAGCAAGCTACATGGGTGAAATATACATTTCCTGTCAAACATCAGGTAAGGTTTTCTTTTGTGTGAAGGACAAAAAAAACCCAGAAATGTCTGATTTCTTACTCTCTTTTTCTGTTTTCATTTTAAACTTAAAATTCTAATGTCATTGCGTTGCTCCCTGCTGTTGGAGTAGGAACCATGCCTACCTATTCAAGCACATAATCTTGGTCTGAACTAAGTTTGACATGCATTATGCTCTTTGTGACACTGCCTGAGTTGACAGATGTTTGTCTACAAAATGCAGCCTTTCCTAATGTAAGGGTTCTAGATGGTTATTGGAACCTTGTCTGTATGTCTGTCCCTGTCCAGCGCTCCTCTCCCATCACTGCTCCCCTCCCATCACCACTCCCCCACCAAAAAAAACTAGCTTAGCTACATTTACTTTGGAAGGTTGTATTATGTGATACTACAGAAACTGCTTCGTATTCTCCTACAGTAGATATTAAATACTTTTGTTGGAGTGGTTCTTTGTTCTAAATTTATTTGTTATAACAAGCATACAGGTTGATTGAAAAAATTATATTGTCTTTCAGCTTTTATGTAAATATATTTTCACTGTTATATGAAATTAAAATGGTTTTTAGATGTTACTGTGATAGAATCAATTTAATTATCAGCAGAAATATCTTTAATTTTAGTACATAATTTCACAAATATACTTCAGTTTGCTTGAAAAAGTCTGTACGTTGACGGTTTTGTTTTATTTAAAAAAAATCGTTTTGGGTTTTTAAATGGATGGATACATTGCAGCAAATTGCACCATTAAAACTACTATTTTAAAAATACTTAACAGGTTTGGAAGCAAAAAGGAGAGGAATATAGAGTAACGGGATATGGTGGCTGGAGTTGGATTAGTAAAACACATGTCCACAGGTTTATGCCCAAACTGCCTGGAAATACTAATGCAAATTACAGAAAGTTGCTACCAAGTAAGTGTCTGCATTACTTACATTTTTTTTAATTACTAACCTACTGCTTTTTATTGCTTATTCAGGTAATTATTTGAATGAGATTTCTTACATAGACTTCATCACAAGTAGTGTTCCAGAGAAGCTTTTGTGGACTTCTGCTAATCTTTGACATAAGCAGTTCAGTTGTCATAGATATGTTTTAGCTACATTAACTTGTTTCAATTATGAAGCTGTGTGTAATATTTGTACAGCTTCATAGAGCCTTATTTAAATTAAAGGTAGATAAATTTTATGTAGATTATCAGAAGCAAAAGGTAACATCTAAAATATTGGTGTGTATAAACCCTTCTGCCCCATACCCCCTGCCCCATGTTGACAGAATACTATTAACCAGTTTTGTCTGGAAACAATAGTTTTATAAGGGGAAATAAATTTATTTCTCTACAAAGTTCAAAACACACCTTCCTGCTTATTTGTTCCAAGGATTTGCATTAAAAGTTTTGCACAGATGATTTTTAGAATGCATCCTGTCCTGAACTGTATGAGTCTTATTGATTATGAAATTGATCTTAGAGTTTCCTTTTAAAATTTAGAAGATGGCAGTGCACCCTATGTTATGAATGAAATTATTTCTTTCCTTGTTTATTGATGTTATACTCTCCCTGTTGCTTTTAATTGGATCAAACACAAAATGGATGATGCTGCTTTTAGTGTTGTTTATACAATTGTTAAAGTACACTTACTTTGCTTTCTGTATGACAATTAATAGCTACTACAGTGTTAAGCGCAAAGTCATTCCAATACTAATGTCCATTCTGGCTTAACTGTAGAAATAAAAATTAAAAATTATTTGTGAATTTTCAGTGTCTGCATTAATACTCTCTTAATAGGCTGGTTTTCAGAAAGTTGTATTTAGCTTCCTGAAAAATGAGGCAGGGGTGTTTTGGGTTTGGGGTTTTGGGGGGGCAGGTGTGGGGGGTTGCGTTTGGTTGTGGGTTTGGTTTGGTTTGGTTTGTTGTTGGTTTTTGTTTTGGTTTGGTTTTTTTAAGAAAAGCTGAACACAGACTCCTGAAAAAAAATGTAAATGAAACATTTTTACCTCTGGTGGGCTTTTAGATTATTTTCATTTTTAATTCAATATTGCACTAAGCATAATCGATGACATTACCATTGTCTACTTATTTCTGTTTCTGAATTTCAGTAATGATGTGTTGAATGACTTGAGGGGTAAACTAACGTATTAAAATGTATTAGTGTATAGAAAATATTCTGAATAATTGAAACCACTTAATTTGTTAATAGCAAAGAGCGAAGATGAAAAATGCAACTTGGATAAACGAAAAGGTTCAATTAAGGTAAAAACAGAGAAAGATCGAACAAAGGATTCTCATGATCTGCAAGCAAAAGACAAAGCAGATGTTTCAGAAACCTTGGAGAACATACAAGTGAAAGAAGAAAAGTCACGTGAAGAAAAAGTACAAGTTGATACAATTTCTGAAAATTTAGATCACACAAAAGACAAAGGTGATAAACTTCAGTTATTGTAAAACTAGCTCTTCATTACAACATTGCATGTGTAAAATCATAGGACCTCAGGAATAACTATTGAAAAACTGTGTACCAGGTTTTGTCAAGGCATTTAAAATGTCTCAGTTAAATGATTGCTTATTATCCCTTGTAGGAGTGTCTGAAGTTTTTGTTCCCTTTTTCTTGAAATCTATTAATATGCTAAAAGGTCCATTTGTTTCTTGATACTTAATGTAAAAATATAGTTTGGTATTTATTGTTAGGGGAGCTTACTGATTCAGAGTTTTTTCTTCTTCACAGCTGAAAAAGAAGTTGATGGTGAAAATGATAAAGTCATCAAGGAAGAACCTATGGATGTAGATGATGTGAAAATGGAATCCCCCATAAAAGAGGAGGATAGTCGTTGTAAGCTAGATATAATCAATGTCAGCGAGGGATTTCATTTAAGGACTTGCTACAAAAGGAAAGTAAAATCATCAAAATTAGATGGGCTACTTGAGAGGCGAATAAAACAGTTTACACTGGAAGAAAAACAACGTCTAGAAAGGATGAAACTGGAGGCTAGTGCTAAAACAGTAGGCATTCGATCTGTAAGCCCCCAGAAAAACATAAAGGAGCTACAAATGAGAAAAGTAAAAGAAGGAAGCCAGTTTGATATGTCTTCCCAAGATCAAACCTGTATTTCAGATAAGACCCAAACTGAAGACACAGAACAGGACTGCCTGCCGCTCAGCGGCATCTCTCGTACCAAAACTGGTGAGCTAGATGAACCCTCTTTGCCTCTGACAAACAGGCTGTCAAAGAGAGAAGGCCAGTTACTGGATGAAGACTCACCTCAGTCCTCTGAAGGTGAAACCTCTGTTCAGAATGATAGTAAAGAAAACCCTGAACCTATGGCTGCTGATAAGTGTCAAGGACAAGAGGTTCCTGGAGAGTCTGAGAGTTCCTGTGTGGATGGCTTGAAACAAACAAATGCAGAAGGCAGAATCAAATGGGATGTTTCAGAAACAAGTGAAAAACCTTTGAAACAAAAACTACCTATTACCAGAGCATCTCAGAGTGAATGTGAAAACTTAGAGCCAGTGGTAACTGAAAGCAGCTGTAGAAAAGATGCTCTGGCCACTCCTGAAAAGAGAGATTCAGAAGGGAATTCTGAACAGCAGAGCAAAGATCCAGAAAACAATTGCATGATAAAAAGCCATATTGAACCAACGTCCTCTCAAGAAAGTGAAATGGAGGAAGAAACTGCTCCAGGAAAGACTGAAAGTAAATCTGAAAACAAGATTGTATTTCACAAAAAATCAGTTAGTAAAGACCTAGAACCGTTTAAAACAGAGCTAATTTCTGAAAGAAACCTTGAAAGTCAAACTCTGGAACACATGGATGAGGTAGAAGTTGATGAGGATTTACTGAGCTCTAAACTAACTGAGACTAACGGTAAAAAGAAAGGTCAGGAACTGAGAGTGGAGACAAGTACCATAAACAAATGTCTTGATCAGACAAATCTAAATAGTGTTACTGACAAAAAGAATAATAAAGGTGAAGAAACTGAGACAGACTTAGAAAAAGAAAAGTCAGCATTTCAAATGAACGGAAAAGACAATGACATTAAAGTATTATCAAAAGATGACTGCTTAGTTAAAGATACCTGTGAAACTAAAGCAGGGGTTGATATTGAACCAAAAGTAAATAATATTAATAAATCAATTCCAGAACATGAAATAAAACCATTGACTTTTAAGGAATCTTCAGTAAAACCATTCATGAATGGTGACATCATGATAGAGGACACAAAGGACAAAAATAATGTGGACCCTAAGTCACATCTGCAGAGTTCACCTGAGTCTGAGTCTGGAGAGTGTCTTCAGCCACCAGATGAAGTTCCCAAGTATGTGCAGAAAGCTGAAGGAAAACAGCTTTCTCCTGAGAGATCTGCCTTTGTTGGCACTGCTTCCATGCCAACAGATACTGTCTGTAAAGAAAATAACCTGAATAGTGAAACAGAATCTATGGAAACCGAAGTAATTGAGGATAAGAAAGTTGCTCCATCACCTGTAACCTCATGCGAGGAATCTAGCTTGAGTAGTGACTTTGCTGATCAGAATGGTGTACAGACATATAAAATGGAAAGCATTAATGGAGAAAGTAAAATAAAAACTGTCATTACTGAAGTGACTACCACAACATCAACTGTGTCTACAGAATCCAAAACTGTGTTTAAAGTTGCAGAGACTGTAGCTTCTAATGATGAGAAAACAGTAGTATCATCTACAGAAAATTGTGCCATATCCACTGTAACTACCACCACTACTGTAACTAAGCTTACCACTCCAGCTACAAACAGTAATGTTGATGTCATCTCTATACAGGAGCATAGTAAAACAGTGGTTACAACAACAGTAACGGATTCGCTGACAACCCCAGAAGGCACATTGGTGACTTCTATGACTGTCAGCAAAGAATATTCTACGAAAGACAAAGTGAAGTTAATGAAATTTGCAAGACCCAAAAAAACTCGTTCTGGAACTGCCTTACCCTCTTACAGAAAATTTGTTACCAAAAGCAGTAAAAAAAGCATATTTGTTTTACCCAATGATGACTTAAAAAAGCTGGCCAGAAAAGGAGGCATCAGAGAAGTTCCCTATTTCAATTACAATGCAAAGCCTGCCTTGGATATCTGGCCATATCCATCTCCAAGGCCAACTTTTGGGATCACTTGGAGGTACATACTTTACATTTTTGAGGAAGAGTTAAGGATGTGATTAAATTAATTGAATTTTAAAATACAAGTGGTATACACATTTGTGCCCAGACATGCAAATTTTGCTATTCGTTTTTCAGTAATTTTCTACATTGTTCAATAAAGGTAGAATGGAAAATCTTTGTCCCATTGGTTTGGTTAGGTATTTTAAATACATTTTGATTTAAAAATATAATTAATACTCTTTTGTTAGGTACCGACTTCAGACAGTAAAATCATTGGCTGGAGTGAGCCTTATGTTGCGGTTATTGTGGGCATGTCTCAAATGGGATGATATGGCAGCGAAAGCTCCACCCGGGGGAGGAACTACGCGTACAGGTATAATTTCTTTACCTTTCTGGGTTTCTTAATGCAAAAGCTCTTGCTGTTAATTTTTGAGTATTACACTCACTCTAAGTGTTTCTGTATTTCTGTAAAGGCTCAATGTTAGCTATGGCATTTGATTTTTTTAAATTGTGATTAGTCCACAGTTTGTACTAGTTGCTCTTTCTTTACCTCGAGTATATTGGGTTGATTGGAGATTTAGCTTTTATTTGTTTTCTGTTATTAACATACTGGGACTAATTTGTTGTAGAAACATCTGAAACTGAAATTACAACAACAGAAATAATCAAGCGAAGAGATGTTGGTCCATATGGAATCCGGTCAGAGTACTGTATAAGAAAAATTATTTGTCCCATTGGTGTACCAGAGGCTCCAAAAGGTATGTTTGTTTATACTTTTTTTCCTCCCCTTCTCCTAAACTCCTACAGAAACTAAGGTAACTGGATCTTCATGTTAATTCAGACCATCAAGTGAGCAAATAGAGGTTGACATGAACTATTCATTCGCCTATTTGAAACAAATGACACATTTAACAAACTGATGAAATTTATCTGAAGCTGAAAGGCCTTCTTGTTTATAAAATGAGGCTGAAAGAGACACTAAATCTTGGTTTACACTTTAATTCTTTTTTTCTGATTGAGCTTAATGTGTGTGTTTTGACTGTTCTCCAAAGAAACTCCAACACCCCAGAGGAAGGGACTGCGATCAAGTGCACTAAGGCCAAAAAGGCCAGAAACACCCAAGCAAACGGGCCCTGTTGTAATTGAAAGTTGGGTAGCAGAGGAGGAATTGGAACTATGGGAGATCAGGGCATTTGCTGAAAGGTAAACGAACTCAAATAAGCTTTTAAAGAAAGTGGTTTTAATTTGTGTGTGTGTTGGATAAGTTCCCACTAGAGAGCATAAACTTGGTGGCTACAGTCAGTAGGAGTGGGTCTGTTGCATCTTTACTTTGTCTTTTGATAATCATTTTCAAGCTTGAAGTTGCAAAGCTAAACTATTTATGGGTACCAAAACTAATTTATGCAGATCTTACAGATTTGTTAGAACTAATATTATATTAATTTTTCCATGCTTATGAACTCATCACTGTTGTATGCTAAAAGGCTATTAATATAATGCATGGAAAGGCTTTAGGCTACTTTTGTCATGACTTTAAAAAGTATGTGTTTTAAATACCTCTGTAATACAAAAAAAAAAAGTGTACCTGTATAATAAAGGTAAATTCAGCCTGAGAATATTCAAGTCATAAAAGGAATATTTTCAGTATTCCATGCTTGGAGTTGGAACAATATTTTTGAGTCTCTTGGAAATAATTGTTTTAAGGTAATAGATTGCTTGCAGTCTCAGGTGTAGTTATAAACTCCAGTTTTGATTAATAGTTTCCTGTCAGGTGTTGCAGTAGTTTAGCATCAGAATATTTCAGGGATGTTGCATGCAAGTGCATGGTTTATTTCAGGGTACTTTTAAAGCTATGACCAATTTTTTAGTTATCTTCAGTTTTGACATTTTTTTTCTTACAAGAGCAATTGAAGTCAATAAAATGAAATCTAGTTTGACAGTTGGATTTTATGTGGTGGTATAACTTACTTTTGGTTGTGTCTTTGGCAGGGTGGAGAAGGAAAAGGCACAGGCAGTTGAACAACAGGCTAAGGTTAGTGAACAGAAGAAGGCAGAGGAATTCAAGGCCCAATTGGAGGCTCAACTAAAACACCAACGATTGGCTGCCCAGCAGGTGGGGGAGCTATTGGTAGTCAGTCCCACCTGTCAGCAACTATGCACTGGTATTCCACATGCATTAGAATATGGGAAACAAAGTTTATCCCTGTCTCACACCATTTTTCAAATAGTTTCCACCTCCTGTGCAAACTAAGCCATCAAACAATACTGCTCCCACTCTGTGTACATTCATTATTTTGAAATGGGGCTAAGGCAAAGATTTAGTTTGGATTCTCTTTTTTTATTTTTTTCTTCCTTCACCTAATTTATAACACTTGCAAAAGGTTTAGTTTGTTTCCATTTTAAAAGAAGACTGAGAAGCAGCAATCTCCAGGTAAGGTCAACAGTGTTCTGTGGTATAATGAAAGCTGCCTTGGGAATACAGCTGCATTTGTTCTTCATGCGTCAATCAAATTGAATATTTTTATTTTATCCTATTTGAAGTTGGCTGAAGGAAACCCACTAATGTTTTTTTATATGCATATAGATACATATGTATATCTAGATGGTTGTATTTATATATAAATGTATGTAATTAAAATCAGGAAACCCAATGCCATGTTGATATTTCACATACATTATTAAGAACTGTGCTTTTTTTATTGCATCTTTCCTGAAGAAAATAACGTTACTAGTGAATGAGTGTTTCTGATTTGTGGGCATTACTGCAATATAATGCTAACCGAACACTGAAATTAAAATTAATTAATACAGAGATAATTTCAGTAACATAGACAAGAATGTTAGACTAGTTTGAATTTTTAAAAGAGCTTACTGATACATTTAATTTGTGAAGGGATAGTATCTTCTTGACAGTTACAGCACAGAAGTTTGCTGGGTAAGGTAAGGGATTTTAAACCTAATGGTTTTTTTCAGCAAGCTGCAAACTGGATTTACAGTTAACAGAATAATTTTGAAAAATACATTCTTAAAGGTGAAGTAGAATGATACAGTCGCACTTTTTTTTTCCTTCCCTGTAACTGGCAGGATCTCAGTGCAGGCAACTATAAACTTAGGAATGACAGTAATAACCTCTGTGTTAATGATGGTGTACTTCTTACTGACACAGATGCAGGCTGTATGCACATGGCCAAAGCCAAATATAATAGAATCATAGAATGTCCTGAGTTGGAAGGGACCCACGAAGATCAATATAGATAGATATTTTTTAAAGTTTTTTTAACCTTTCAGATTACTTTAAAGAAAACTCATTAATTAGTCTCAGATTAATGTGCGCAGTGAAATTAACATAAGCCGAGGACTTCAAAGATGCTATAAAGGAAAATTCTGGCTATGTACTATGGGCAGAGTTGTAGTTCTGCAGGTCAAGGAGTCTTGTGCTATAGGGTACGCAAGCAGCCTGTTCTTCAGTCCTTTACAACTTGAACTAAAATCCTACCAAAGTCCTTTATTTTTCAATACTGGGAAGAGGTAGTATTTATTTTACAAAAACTGAAAATGCTAATTATACCTTCATTTAATTTTTTCCTGAATTCTGTAGAAACGGCTGGAACAGCAGAAGCAGATACCTGCAGCAGGCGTGTCCCCCGCAGTCACTACCGCCAGCAGCACTGCAGCTACTGTCTCAACAGCACAGAAAGTTGTGGTAGGCCCTTTAGGGGGCTCAGTCCCCTCTGGAACCAAAGTAGTTCTTACTACTAAAGTGGGCTCTCCAGCTACAGTAACATTCCAACAGAACAAGAATTTCCATCAGACTTTTGCTACTTGGGTTAAACAAGGCCAATCTTCAACAGGTAAGTAGCTATTTATCATGGAAAGAACATGTAAATATGATGAACTCCAGCACAGAACCTACATCTTCTCCAGAATATATAGCATTATTACATTTCTTGTTATCATTATCTTTGCTCTTTTGCTAAGTCAGCAGGACACTCCTGAGATAATTCCTGTCTTAATTTTCCTTTGTTCAGGCTTGCTAGGTAGTCTTATTTCTGACCTGTCTCACTTATTACTGACAGTTGCTGTACTAGTAATCACTGATAATGACAGCATTCCATGCTGTAATGTACTGTTTCAAAAAAAGATTCTTTAACAAAGAAAAAATGACGCATTCAAAAATGATCGTAAAAATTATCCTGTAGTTTGCTGTTTCATACTTGAAAATAGTCATTTCATTGACTAATTATTCTGCTCTAAAACTGACTGTTCTGTGTACCTCAATAGCCACTAGCACAGCTGCCACTTCAGCCACAACCATTGCCAGCACAGGGCAGACCTTCCAGATCTCAGGCAGTCCAGTAACGATGGCAGGGAAAGTGATAACTAAGCTGCCACTCCCTGCAAACAGCAAGATTGTTGCCGTCAATGTGCCATCAACTCAAGGAGGTAGGGGAAAGGGAACTGAATTAAAAATGTATTCCAGCTTGCTGTTTAATTCTCCATTGACAGTATTTTCCCAGTGAAGTAAACTGTGACTTGAAGGGGGAAAAATATTTTTATATATGCAAGTTTCTAGAGCTTGTTCCCCTTATATTGCATATTTGTGTCTGTAGGGGAAAAATGCAAGGTTTTTTGCCTATAAATTAGTTTACCTTTCATAGTGCAAAATTAGAAGCTTTATTTTAAACAATGTGGAATGAAGTGTGCTTTTTTGTTGTTATCTAAATTATACATCAACAAAACAACTTTCTTAAAAAAAAAAAAAAAAGCTGCTATTCTTAGTTATTAATGCCTGCATCTGCTCTTCGCTGATGAGCAAGAGTTTGGCTCTAAACTAAGATTAGCATTTTTCCTTCTTGCTTCAAGAAGACGACGTAATACTTGGAGATTTGTGAATGTATATTGAACAGAAAAGCTCAATTCTGTGTCTCCATTATACTTAGCATCTGAGGAAATCATAAAGGCTACTAGCTGTGTATTGAAATTTCTTAGGTGACAGAAAAATCATTATCCATTTTCTTCAGCACCACAAGCTTGTAGGTGAAAGGTGTTTAAACTGGTAAATTAATCAGATTATAGCTTTCAATGGCTGTATAATACTAATTTGTGGCACCATGTCAGTGCAAAGACTTATTTGCAGTTACCATCAAACTGATCCTTGTGAAGATTCACTCTTTCCTTTATCTTTTCTAAAATACGTATTTCTTAACTTAAAATGTAGTTGGACTATCGACAATGTATAATGTTGCTTCTTTTTACAATATGACAAAGGTTCTCCCAAGAAATGTTGAAAGATTCAAAGGTGGTTTAGAAACCTGGAGACTGATTTCTAAACGCCACCCTGGAGTTGCATTTATTTCTTTTGCTGGCAATTATGTCATTAATGAATTCTCAATTTTTCTTCAATTAGGTGTTGTTCAAGTTCAGCAAAAGGTATTGGGTATCATTCCATCAACTACAGGTGCAAGTCAAACATTTACTTCATTCCAGCCAAGGACAGCAACTGTAACCATTAGGCCAAATACGACAGGGACATTAGGAACAACAAGCACTTCACAAGTAAGATGTTTTTCTGATTATTTAATGCAAAAAAAAGTGAGTGCATATATTTCAAGCTATTGGCAGATATTAAAAGTTCTGTCTAGCTACTTTTCAATGTTTTTGGCTCGTCTCAGCAATGGTGTTTATGGATCCTTTATTCCAAGGAGGTACAGCAGTTCTCTCCAATTGGAAAAATTAATAGTTTAGAGCTTGGTACACCTTAGCGGTGTGGGCATAGATGAAAAAATATTGGGTCTGCTTGCATCTTGTCACTTCTTTTCCTAGTTAACACCAACCAAACAAAAGAAAACCCCAAAACCTTTGGGGCATATCCAGAGGCCTTTTTCACAAGCTTACATACGCTCTCCATTTTGGTGTATGTAGGTAGTGCAAGGGACACCGCTCCGCCCAGGTATGACAGTAATACGGACACCACTTCAGCAGTCAACGCTTGGAAAGACCATCATTCGAACACCTCTGGTGGTGCAACAAGGTATTCTTCCAGCCAGTAGGTTCATTTTAATGTTTAAATTTCCAGTGTGAAATCCATGGTTTGTTTCTTCATAAATACCTTCCATATCATGTCCCAATGCAAAAAAAAATCTCATTTTGATGCTTGACTTGTAGCAAGTGCCTCTTCTGGCTTTTGAACATGTCGGTTGCAGGCTTTGTAACTGTTGTTCATCATTGTCACTGGAAAATCTAGTACTTATTTTTAAGTCCATTCATTTGAAAACAAACAAGTTTAGAATAATTGTGCGTTGAGAAAGTTTTTTTAAAAAAAAAAGGCAAGCTAAGTGTTTGAAGTACTCTGGAAGTATGTGAATTGAGTTAAAATAGAAAACATTTTGCAGACATTTTTCAGTGAACCACATAGACAAATGGTTTGTAAAGAAAATTTATGTGCAAACTGCAGTGTTTGCTTCACTTGTCTGATTATACGCTATTGCAAGTTGTTGTGACTCGGAGGTTTGCTGTGCTAATAGTTAAAATGTTGGAAATGTGTTTATTACAAACTATTCTCTTACAGGTCAGACACAACAAGTGGTGACTCAAATAATCAGGGGTCAGCCTGTCTCAACAGCAGTTTCTAGTACCAGCACAGCTTCTTCCAGTGCTGGACAGAAAACTGTCACAAGTCCTGGAACATCACCTCAGCAAATACAGCCACAAACCACATCGCAGCCTCCTCGCCCTCAGCAGGGACAAGTGAAGCTTACTATGGCCCAACTCACACAACTAACACAAGGACAGGTAAAATATTTTACAACCTCTGGGCATGAAAATGTGCTAATACTTACGATACATTTTACCAAGCCTTTGGATTTCAGCGCAGTGTATTTGCTCATACGTTTATATTTCAGCCTTCATTTAGGATGACCAATAGCATAATTTCAGACTGAAAGAAGCTTAAACAGTATATGTAAAGTTTTAAATATCTCTTCCTATTGTATTTGTCAGTAATGTAACCAGCATCAGGAAAGTTTAGCAGTATGGAAAAAAGTCTTTGCATGAATAGCAGTAAGGGACACAATTATTTTGTACGGCCTATTTTGTAGACTTTCAGAACATAATGTTCCTTCCTTATCTTCTGATTTTGTGTGAAGATGTAGTTTTCATTCATGTTATCCAGAGTCTCAGAGGAAAAATTACAGTATCTGGAACTGGAGGAGGAAAAAGTTCTTACAGCTTCTGCTCAGATCACGAAGGTCTGTTGGCAAAAAATAAATTTAGTGTCAACCATAGGGTAAAAGTAGACTTCTGTGAATTACCACAATACCTATTCTTCAAATTATAAATAATAAATGTAAACAACTGTAATCTACATGCTGCTTGTTGCCAGATAAAGAGTTTTATATGTAGAGCAAGACTCGAAGAGTTCATTTCTACACCAAAAGACTTGGAAGGATTTTTGTAGGAACCTTATCCTGTTTTATGAGTTCACAAGAAGTGGAGTTCTGCATCTGGGTGTTGGGTCCATACCCTACCTTTGCCGTCACTGATTTGAGAGTGATGTCATGAGCTGCCTAAGTTCTTGCTTAAACAACAGAAAATCACAATACGTTACAGACTGAACAGTCAGTCATGAAAGCTCACAGCTGGGTAGGATCTGATACACGGTTAGAAAATGTCTTCACTGCAGAGACCTTTTACCCAAACTCTTGGGATTCTTGAGAAAGTAATTAATAGTATGTCTAAAATTACCCATGCTCTGTATTGCTTGTAAGTTTTAGGAACAAAGGTGTTCCATTGTAGCTGTTTTCTGGATAGAGTTCTTGTCAATATTTGGATGAAAATATGTGTAACTAATTCAAACCCAATAATCTGTTGATGATAGAATTGTTGAAAGAGTATTTTAGTATTTTATGATCTCAGATGCTAGTTTGGGATTTTAGGAATATGGTATGTGGTAAAAGTATTGAATCCTGAAATCCAAAACCCTAATTCTGCTGATATTCAGCAAAGTCTGTCTGAGAAATATATCACTAATACACAAATATTAACTCTTTTTTAGGGTGGCAGTCAAGGATTAACTGTGGTAATTCAGGGACAAGGTCAAACTACTGGTCAATTACAATTAATCCCTCAGGGTGTGACTGTAATACCTGGTCCAGGACAACAACTTATGCAAGCAGCTATGCCAAATGGTACAATTCAGAGATTTCTTTTCACCCCACTGCCAGCAGCTGCTACTACAGCTAGCACAACTACAACAACAGTTTCTACTTCAACCTCAGGTAAGCATTGTTCTGTGCAGCTGAAATTGACTCTTTTTTCCTGCTGAACAGGAGTATCTCCTGAATTTCTGCAGAGGGCTTCACAGTAGTTCTAAAAGGTTCAAATTAGGAAGGCTCATAGATATGTTATTTGAAATGAATGGAATACTTGTTTTTATCCTTCACAGCTACAGGGGAACAGAAGCAAGCTCTACAGGCACAGCCAACGTCAGTGCTGCCGCCAATTCAGCCACAGCCTCAGAGTCAGCAGCAAGCCCAGCCTCAAGTGCAGAATCAGAGTACTCAGCCTGTGCCACTGGTTCAGCCACAGGCACCTCAGCCAGCACTTCAGCCTGAAACTCAGACCCAGCCTGAATTGCAGACTCCAGCATCTGTTGACTCCCCAGTCACACCTGAAGCACAATCATCTAAATCTCCAGTTCAGTCTCCAGCACAGACTCAGGCGCAAGGGCAATCTCCAGTGCAAGGCCAGAGCCAGCCGCAGACTGCAATCCTTCCACAAGGCCAGTCCCAAGTCCAGCCTCAGCAACCAGCTCAGGTGCAGACTACAACCCAACAACAGATTCAGATGCAGCCCCATGCTCCCATACAAATTCAAGCTCAGCTGCAGCAATCACAACCTCAGGTTCAGACTTCAGTCTCAACCCTTCCAACTACTCAAAGTTTAAATCAGGTTCCTGTGCAATCCCCAACTCGTCCTCAGCTGCAACTTCAGCAGCCTCCAACAAAAGTTATTACAGTGCCTCAGCTTCAGCAACAAGTCCAAGTTCTCTCTCAGCTTCAGTCACATGTTGTGGCTCAGATACAAGCCCAACAAGGCAGTGTGCCCCAGCAGATCAAGCTGCAGTTACCTATTCAGATCCAGCAAACTAGCCCAGTACAGGCTCACCAGATTCAGAATGTGGTGACAGTTCAAGCAGCTAGTGTTCAGGAGCAGCTGCAGAGAGTTCAGCAGCTCAGGGAGCAGCAACAGAAGAAAAAGCAGCAACAGATAGAAATTAAACGTGAGCACACCCTTCAGGCTTCTAATCAAAGTGACATTATCCAGAAACAGGTAAAGTTAACAGAAGGAAATTAATGAAACAAATCTCATTTTAAATGCCTGTTCTTGTTAACAATGTTAATACATTTGATAGGCAGTTAATTTGATTCTTTCAAAGTTAATGCACGATTGCTTTTGGCAATTTGATTTAAAGATTCTAAGTTCATTCAGCACATCAAGTCAATTGTACCATGTTTGCAGTCTTTTGGCACCTTGATTCAACTTACCACTAGCTGCTGGGACAATATGTCTTTATTCTCAGTTCAGGAAAGATAGGTTATAGATAGGAGAGCTGATGTTCAGAACACGTACAGTACTTTCATTGCCTGCTGTAGAAAACTGAGGTTTCAAAGAGGTATCTGAAATGTAATGCTGTTGGATGGCTGCGGGGCTTAAAAAAAAAAAAAAAAAAAAAATAGACTCTTACCATTTTTTTAAATAAAATGACCAGTCACTGAAGGAATACTGTCAATTTACATTTAGTCCCTAGGTTTAAACCTGACATAAGCAAAATATCCAATTCGATGTGGGGGGGTGGAGGTGGTGTTAATTCTCAATTTCATTTTCAATTTTCAAATAATTGCTTTAAACAAGCACTGCCCCCTGATAAAATCAGTTTTATTTTGTCACTTACTGAACTAAATAACAGTTCAACTTTTTCTTTAACTTAGGAAATGTCCTGGTTCTCCCACTAATATTATAAACACTGGCTAAAGTTTTCATATTTTATTTTGGATTCTGTATCATCCTGTAGGTGGTTATGAAGCAGAATGCTGTCATAGAACACCTGAAACAGAAGAAGACACTGACTCCAGCTGAGAGGGAAGAAAATCAGAGGTGAATATGCATCATAGTGCATCTTTAGATGTGAAAGTTTTACATTTATAACATCTTTTAATGGTAGTGTAATAAAACACAATTTTGCAAAAACCTGTGTAAATAAATTTTTCTGTATTAAATTTAGTTAAAGTAACACTCAAAAGTAATTTTCATAATTACGTTCTTAACTTTAAGTAATTGAATCCTACACATGTCTCAATTTTATTTTGATTATATGTTTTTAAAGTGAAATGTTGCACCACGTGTTTGGAGCTGGCCACAGTTTTTAAGTTCAAGGTAAAAACCATCCTTAAAGGAGCAGAGAATGGAGAATTAATGCTTGTTGCAGAAAAGCCTGGGTTTTGTTTGTCCTTTATCATGGCAGATTATTTCCATTCTTGTCCACTGTAAATCCCACTCTACAGAAGGAATTGAAGAATTGGAATATAGTGCTGTTCAACAACCTAGATCTTATGCTTGAAACTGCTACACACAGATTTGGAGTGTTTGTCATTTGTCGTGGGGTTATTTGGACTCCTTTTCACTCATGCAGTTGCTTCAGTTGGATAATCACAAGTGTGTGTTGTCAGATAGTAAGAAAAAGAATGGTGTTTTTGTAGAATTTTGATCATCAAATCAGAGTACAAGCTTAGTTGATTACAACAGTATCACTAGGTGATGCTTAATGTTCAAAATTGCATAAAGATGTATTGTCATACACTCGTCATTGGTCAGGCAGCTAAATTGGTATTTAGACTGACAGAAGTCTAGTAAAAAAAAAAAAGACTTCTAACTAGCTTGATTCATGGTACAGCTGTCTTTCCATCTCACTGATTTTTTTCTTCTCCAAAAATGTAGGTTTGATGTCTTAACCTGGTGAAAAAACACACTAAACCAAGTAGATATAGTGCAGGTAAAAAGAGCAAAGTAAGCAAAATTGTATGGCCCTATGAAACAGCCAGCATATTACATATGTCATCAAAATACAGACGTGTGTCAAAAGACAGTATGTCTGAGCCTAAGACTACAGAGTTAGCAGCAGATGCTTGTCCTGGTCATTGTTACTTTGTGGTTTGCTTTCAACTCATATGTCAGTGGGAGTTATTTTTCATGGTCACTCTGGCAGCAAGAACCCTTTAGTTTTCTAGTGGGTTTGAAATAGGATGGGAAGCGAAAAGTAAATTCAGAAGAACCAAAATACATTCACTTCCTAATTGAAATATAAAGCAAAATAAATGAAAATTGTAGAACAGGTATTTATAGTTGAGTGTACAACAAAGAGATGAGAGATTAATCCTGAGTTGTTATTTTGAATAAACTGGGAACTGTTTTAAAGTGAATTCTATACACTGAAAAATATTTTTCAGTCCTCATGCCAAAACACAAAAACGTAGTGAGATTTGGTGGTCACTGGAGGGTGGAAATGTGTGTTTTAGAAAAAGTTACAGGTTTCCCACTTGCTTTCATCCTACATCAGAATAAGCAAATCCAGCTCTTTCAAACATGTTTGTGGAAACTGAATTGAGGGAAAATACCTCTCATCGTACTAAAGCTTAAGCTTTGTTAGGAGTTACATAGCAGAAGGAGAGGAACGGTTAGTACTCGGAGCAGTTAAATTAAATTGGGACTGGCCCTCTTGAACCTAACCTGGGGACTTGATCTCTCCCAGTGGTGTTCTCATAAATAAGTGGGAGTGGGAACAATGTGTGTTACTAAATTTACCTTGTGTATCCTAAGAAATGCGGTGATTTCTCTTGCAAATTGCAGAGACTGGAGAATTCAATGATTCTGCGTTCTCAACTGTGGATAAATAGACAGCTCAGCACAATGCACTTTTTCTTTATTTCTTCCCCAGAATGATTGTGTGCAACCAAGTGATGAAATATATTCTGGATAAGATAGACAAAGAAGAAAAACAGGCAGCTAAGAAACGAAAGCGAGAAGAGAGTGTAGAACAGAAGCGTAGCAAACAGAATGCTACTAAGCTCTCAGCTCTGCTTTTCAAGCATAAAGAACAGCTGAAAGCTGAAATATTGAAAAAAAGAGCACTTCTGGATAAAGATCTACAAATTGAAGTGCAGGTAAGGACAGTTACTCTCAAAGACTAATCTGATTTTAAGCTGGGGAGAATATTTGTGTCTTAATATTTTTATCTGTTTGCTCAGTGAGATTTTAAGGAAACAGAGTAAGTTCTGGTTGTGGATGCATGGATCTCTGCGAAGCTAGTATATGTCCTTTTTATGTTTGTTTGTGTTTATCTGGACTGAAATTACCTTTTTTCCTGCAACACCTTCTGATAAGTCACAACCAATAGGTCATAGTAGGCCAAGAGTGTCATCCCTTAATGTTATGTGAACTGTAGGTTAAGCACATAAAAAATGGCATATTTAAATGGCTCTAATTATTTTCTTTTGGTTAAGCATGGGGATTTATGTCTATATTTTAGTGCTGTCCTGGAATAATCATATGAAATGCCTCCCTCTCTATTTATTCATTTAATATACTTCAGGAGGAGCTAAAGAAAGACTTGACTAAAATTAAGAAAGAAAAAGAAAAAGCCCAGGCAGCTGCTGCTGCAGCCGCAGCCGCCGCAGCCGCAGCTGCAGCCGCTGCACCACCGCTGCCGCCGCCCCCGCTGCCACCACCACCACCACAGCAACATGCAGCCAGCGTCACCTCCTCCTCCTCCACCACAGTCCCAATGCCAGTATCCTCCCAGAAGAGAAAGCGAGATGAGGAGAAAGATTCGTCAGCTTCCAAGTCCAAGAAAAAGAAGATGATTTCTACTACCTCAAAGGAAACAAAGAAGGACACAAAGCTTTACTGCATCTGTAAAACGCCTTATGATGAGTCTAAGTGAGTAGTGAATGCCCTAGCCTTTTACTGTGTATTCTTAGCTTTAGGTTTAGTATTTAGCTGTTAGTGCAAGGTAGTTCTAGAATTGGAGATAGAGTATCAGGTGTTATTGCAGTGATCACTAAGTTATAAAGAATAAAGCCTCTTTCAGTAGCAGTTACAAAACTTATTAACATACTTGATTTAATATATGTGATTTATATTTTTACTTGTTTGCATGTTTCCATTGTATGACCTTTCTGTCTCACATGCACATACTCTCTTTTCTTTTTTCCTCCGCTCTGTTCTTTCTTTTGCCGTTTTGCCTCTGCCTCGGAAGCAACTGACAATTTGGTTTGAGCAATTTCTTGTGAACAAGCAGCTGGTGTTCTTTAGAGCGAGCTTTGGTACTGTCTTCCAGTAAATGACTTTTTTTTTAAGTTCAGAGCCAGTAAAGGGGGTTCCAAGTTACTGGATTGTTGTTCACTTTGGACAATGTTTCAGGTAGAAATGGTTTCTATGTGTTACAGTTCACATCCCAGAGGTGATAAAACAATGAATATGTAAGCATTTGACAAAGTGAAAACTGCGGTTCTCTGTAGTTTGATTCTGACTGTGAATGAGGAAAAATATTTGCGCTATGTACAAAGTTTGTGAAGAAATTTAGTAAGTGGTGGAGTGGAAGATTCAGTGGATTGCAGGGGGATAGTGTTGTGCATTCCTGCTCTAAGCTAGAAGTGACTAACATCAATAGTTAGTGATGGTTAACATGTGACAGCAGTGTAGAGATGTATGTAAAACAAATTTGACTTCAGACCAATTCCAAGTGAGTACCTGCTCAGTAAGTGACAATACCAAAAAGTATTAATTGGTGCCATTTGGTGGTGGTTTAAATGCTGATAACAGAAAGAAACCATAGAGGTGGAGTAGCATTTCACTCCAGTAATGGTCCTTCATTCCAAATTTAGGGCCAAAACTAGAGGATCCCTTGAGGTTCCTTCTAGCCTTTTTTTTTAAAAAACAAAGTTGAGGTCTTTGGGGTTTTCACCTTGGTTGTTCAGTAGCTCTGTCCATTACATCAGTGTGGGAATTGGAGTGTTCTCTGTGCTGCCATCACTGTAGAAATAGCAGACTTCTGATGCCCAGTTGTAATTCACTATTACTTCTCGGGGATGTCACCTGTCTCACCTAAAGTAAGCGTGTTGCGTTAGGCTTTCTGTTATCCAGTAAACTTAGGAGGATACCCTGTTCTCATTTTGTTGTGATACCGAAGAAAGGTCTGTGTATTACTGCTTCTGTTGTTAGTAGGACAGTTAGAACTGTCACAAAAATAAGATGAGATAAACAAATTCTGTGAGCAAAAGAATTTGATTGTCAAACCAACTCTTCCACTGACTCCAGTGGGCGTTTGAGTAAGCCGATGAAAAATGTGCTCATAGAGTGAATTTTGGTAGCCTGAATCGAGAACTGTGTTTAAATGCACAGAATAAAACTTCAAGAAAATGAAACGTTAGTAAGTTAGTAGTATCCTTAGCAATATGATTCAGTTCCGCTGCTTTGCTTTTTGTGAATTCTAAATTTTATGTTCTTCCAAATGATGACCATACTGTTCAGCTACATTATCCTTTCACTGTTTGGAAAGGGATTAGTCAAGTTTTAAAACAGTTTTCTGGTAAACATTTTTTTATTTTCATATACATATATATAGGTATCGGATACTCCTCTTCATGCTGGTGTCTCTTTTCTATTTCAGAAAAGATAGATGTGCTGCTTGAAAAGCTAATTTGTGGTGTATTATGAATACCCTATGCATTTTTTAGGATGTAGTAAATCCTTAAAAGCTATTCTGTGTTGTGTATTTTGCTGCAAGTCTCTTATGTCTAGTTCTCATGTGTAGTACCCCAGGGTTGCAGGGATTTGCTCATAGTGTTTTCAAGGATGGTCCGTAAGGGTATCCTTCTAAGATTCCTACTTAGACTGCAACTACGAACGGCGCCTGTTCCACATTCTGCTGGCAAGGTTTAGTATCTACACCTGCACATAAATGGGCTTCCAGGTCATCAGGAGCAAACAGGCGCAGTCCCTCTTGGGACAGGACACAGACTGAACTGTTGTTGATAGCTGTCAGAAGGAGCTATATCTATCCGTTCTTTCTGGGAGGTTGGACTGTGTGATTTGGAGGTGTTTTTTTGTTTGGTTGGTGGGGGTTTTTTTAGGATTTGTCTGACTGAAAATTAGGAGAAAAGTCAGGATCTGAGTATCCAGGACATACGCAGAGGCCCAAGAAATTAGAGATGCTTGTTTTGTGGAACATGTGATAGCTACTGTCCTGTTGTTAGTGTGTAGCGTCCAGCGGGTGGTGCTTGCAGACTGACAAACTAGGATGGCTGCAGTTCACAAAGCAGCACGTGGCGGGTGGTTGGTGGTCTCCAAAATGTAGGAAGATCAAGGTTCTGAGTCAGCTTGCTTTTGCTTAGGCAGAGAGAATGGATGTGTAATTTTGCCCATCTGGTTGATTGTCACTAGTCATAGGTGTGTTTTGAGATATCCATACACAAAATGTCGAACATCCTTGCATAATATTTTACAGTTTTGTCACATCATTCTGTGCAAGGTCCCATTCACATGATTCTGTACCTGGTTCCCTTCACTTTGTGTCATACCATATCTGGTTCTGTCACATAGCTGTGTCTGAGAGTAGAGATTATTCTCTGAAGAATGGTCCACATTACAATTTGTTGCAGTTTTGATTAGCTTAATATCTGTTTTTCAGTGCCCCCCCTGCCCCCCCCCCCCCCCAAAAAAAAAGAGAAAAAAAAAAAGACAGCAATGTCCTGACCCAATTTTCTCTCGTATCATGTTATACCAATATGTATTCTACACATGGCTGGTATGCATGTTCTTTGTAGTATACTTGTAACTCCTAGTTGGTGTTTGCGCTTTGCTTTTGTTTTTTAAATTAACTGAGACCTACATTTTCAAATCTTAAGAAGTGTTTCAGTGGCTTTTGAGCTATGGTTTTGAAAATGTAAATCTTTTTCTTTGGCCTTGTCTTTTTGTGCCTTTTACAGTTTTTCACACGCACATTGGAGACATATGTTTTTAGCCCGGTTTTGTCAAAGTCTGGTTACATATTGATGTGCATTTTAATGAACTGTCAATTTAAAATTGACCCAAGTGACCTTACTGACAGTATAGCAGTAGCGTGAGATGTTAGTTTGTAAGGATAGAATGCTAGGAAGCAGGGAAACTAGAGACAGAAAATTGAAGAAGTAGGCCAGCAAAAAAGTGCATCAGAGAGAAGTGCAGGGAAAAGTGCCATGCCATTTGAAATGACAATTACATTGTCATTTTCATTGTGAATACTTTTAGGTTCTATATTGGCTGTGATCTTTGTACTAACTGGTATCATGGAGAATGTGTTGGCATCACAGAAAAGGAGGCTAAGAAAATGGATGTGTACATCTGTAATGATTGTAAACGGGCACAAGAGGGCAGCAGTGAGGAATTGTACTGTATCTGCAGAACACCTTATGATGAGTCACAGTGAGTTCTGATAAGAACCTCTTATTTAATGTTTAGGTAGCAAACTGCTCTGACTGTGGTTACGTGTTCCTTACAAAGAAAAAAGAAGTTATTCTGCATATGTTGTATTAATTCATAATACAAATTGCTTTTCAGTAATTGTCTTCCTTTCCAAAATGTTTCTATACAGTAAATGTTTAGGAAAAGTGCAGTTTTCAGGGTGGTCAAAATGTGGTGGTGATGGTGTTTTGTAAAAAAAGAAAAGAAAAAACACCGTGTACTTTTAATTGGGATTGATTTTTTTTCTTTTTTTTTTAACAAAGGATGGTTAGAAATATTAAAAGACAAATGTAGTGTTTGGTGGATATTTTTGTGCTTTAATCTGATCTGGATAGAAAGCATAATTTTAGTATGGGGGTATATGGTTGGTATCTTTTACTGTAAGGCTTTGTGTCATAGAATACCCCTTCTGTATTCAACTACAAGACTGAAGCTTCCGTATGAAAAATGTTTGTACAGAGTGAAACAAGAGTCCTAGTGGTAGTCCAGTTTGTGCAAAATGTATCTTGAATTGTTTTGGAATTCTGGTTGGGTGAGACTTCTGGCATTACACTGTTCCTTTCGACTCTAAAGCAGAGGAATGATTTTTGAAATCTTGATTGCTTGAAAGTGCCTAGTATAAAATTTAGGATCTAATTTTGAAATGGTCTGTAATTTAGCCTGTTTGTAAATACAAAAGCAGTTTGAATAGTGTAATTAGAATTTGTCAGTCTGAAACGTGTGTTACGCTGTTGTATTTAATCATGCCAAGTATCTGCTTGTGTGCAGGGGATTGCAGGTTTATGTGTTTAAATGTAACCTTTAAATTAAATAGACCAAGTCACTAACATTTTTTTGGATCTTGCAGATTTTATATTGGCTGCGACCGATGTCAGAACTGGTATCATGGGCGCTGCGTTGGCATTTTACAAAGTGAGGCAGATCTCATTGATGAATATGTGTGTCCGCAATGCCAGTCCACAGAAGATGCCATGACTGTACTCAGTCCACTAACTGATAAAGATTATGAAGGTTTAAGAAGAGTACTACGCTCCTTACAGGTGAGAATAAGGATTGCAGCAAAGTGGAGTGCGTTGCTGCCTAGGACATATCTAACGAGCCTTGGAGTACGTTTTGATTTTTCTTCTAGTAGTTTTGAGACTTTTTTTGTGTAAGAAATGCCACTGTGTCAACTGCACACTTGACTGGCATTTTGTGCTGAGGAGTATTTACAATAATTAGTACACCACTGCTTCTGAGTTAGTGAAAATGAACAATATCTTCAGTGGAAGGCTTTTAAAGGAAGCAGGTTTACCTAGAATACCAAAAGGCAGAGTGTAGCCTAACTGCACAGGATGTAGAAGGTGCAATGTTCTGTTCTCAGATTAGTGTTCTGTGACTTCTGATCGACACTTCTGTACTTAAACCTCAGAGTTATTAGATTTCAGTAGTGTTCTCACAGAAAGTCGTTATCAGCATGTAAATTATGGCATCCTGACAATAAGAATTACACTAAGAAACACTACCTGTTACAGTATATTCCTGGTTTATCTGTCACTCCCAAATATGCCTTTTCTGCTACAACTGTAAAGAATTTTTAAGAATTTTGGTAAAATAATTGTGTGGTAACAGAAATCCTCAAAGAGTAATATTTTGCATTGTCCTAGATTTTGCTGACATTTATGAAAACAAATTAACGTTAGGGTACCTGAAAGTGAAAACTGGCTGATTTCTAGGTGTGAGGTGCCAAGCACCCTCAGTAAATTCATTACATGCTTTTGTACGCAGCCTGTTTAGCACAATGTCCTCTTATGTCTGAATTTCATATTGTTTCCTGTTCCGAAGACCAACTACTTGGTCATTGACATTGAGCTTTAAAACTGTACCCAGTCATCAGATGAGAAGTAGTCACCTTTTCATATAATGCTGCGGTTCGTTAAATGCAACTCTAGACCCCAACAGATAAAAGTATAATGAAAATATTTAGCTAGTAAATAGTGCTAATTTAACTTTTTTTTTTTACATTGTGTCTTGTTTTCCTGACAGGCTCACAAGATGGCATGGCCATTCCTAGAACCAGTAGATCCCAATGATGCACCAGATTATTATGGTGTTATTAAAGAACCAATGGGTAAGTGTTTCTGAGCAATAGTGTGATTGGATTTGGAGTTTTGAATATCAAATTAATTACCTGCTGACCATCTCCATTCTTAAAGATACATTTTGCAGAATACACAGGTTTTGCAGTTAGGCAGGTGGAACAATGTGATTCCTCACTGATATATTTAGAAGTTCATGAGGGTTAATATATCTACTTCAGGCTCACTTCTTAACCCTAAATACTGTCAGTCTAACGTATAAAATATGAAATTCAGTGCAGCAGTAGGATAGAATTCTTGTTTTAAAATTATTATATTTCAAGAGGACAATCTTGTTTTGCTTTGCTTGGATTCTTTTCTGCCTTTGTGCCTCAGTTCGTCCTACAAAGCGTGGGATGTGTACTCTAGAGTTTGAGGAGGAAATGGTGCTCGTACAGTTAAGTGTGACATGCAGCTTATGATGGAGTTTAAAACTATCTTCATCTGACTTGATAGTGTACTAAATTTCATATTATATGTAATTTTTCTTTAAAACTGTAGGAACAAGAATTGTTGCAAATATTGTGTATGTGGGGGAAAGTGGAGGAGGAGATGCTGTAGCTTTACAGTGTTTTACTCTGATCTTCTTAGACCTTACCAGTTAGTTAGGAATAAGCCAGATAAACACTTGAATGTAAACCTCTTGGGAGAATCGACCTCCTGCCAGAAATAGTGTTGCTAAATGTTATTCCTTTCCTTCCAGTTATTGAACCAGTACCTTTTCATATGTCTCTACGAGAGCTAGGGTATCATTTGAGCTTTCCCACTCACTCCTTACTGATGCTAGAAATAGGAGAGTTAAATTTAGTACCTTGGCAAAATTGTAGTATGTTGACTGAAAATAATACTTCACTTAGAAATCGTGTCCTTTGTGCTGTTACGAAAATGCTAAACGACTACTATTCCATAACTGATGGGTTAAAGTTTATAAGGAAAGCTCAAATAATAAAGTAATTAAGCATATGATGATTGAATTAAGTAAACAAAAGTGCATTTAGCCCTTTCTGACTTAGCTAGCAGGAAAACACACTTGTAAGTATATAATATATGTAAAATACACGAGGTGATCCAGCCTTGTTTACGTTTGTTTTCACACATTCTGGCACTAGTGGCATTTCAAAATAAGCACTTTAAGGGCATTTTCCAGTGACAGTTCATCATTTTTCCAGCTGAAAGTGCCACTATACATTTAGACAGCTATATTTATAATTGGCAGTTCTCATTATTCTCCCTCTTATTAATTTTTGTTTGCATTAAAGTAGGGCAATTACTACCTTACTTCACCATCCCAATCTCATTTATTTTTCTAGTCGGCAAGAGTGAGAGCACTAGCATTTTGCATGATCCTGCACTTGAAAAGTCTTTCATCTGTGCCATGTGGTAATGTGCCCATGAAGATTGATAATTCATTCAAAGAAAGTCATGAATTCAAATTAAAAAATAACCAGAATGTTTAGATAGGTGTTACGTATACACATGGTCTTATCTCAGTAAGGGCTGTAAAGAAAATAAAGTACAAGTAACTGAATCCAAATTGTCTGACCTTTATTTTTTTGTCCTTAATTTCTTCAGAAAAAGCAAATGTCTTCCTGCAAAACCCAAGTTTTCCAAGGTCATTTTGATACTTATATTTTAATTTAGCTGCACACAGCATACTTACACATAAGTGTTTATTCTGAAGGAGGACCTACTGGTGTCACCACCTGACAACCAGCATTCACGGAAAAGCAGCTAACCCAGACAGACTTTGTATCCCACAATCTGACAATGTGAACTACTTCTGAGGATGGAAATGTCTTACTGTAATAATCTTTGGTTTCTTTAAAGACCTCGCCACCATGGAGGAAAGAATACTGAAACGTTACTACAAAAAGGTCACGGAGTTTGTGGCAGATATGACCAAAATTTTTGATAACTGTCGTTACTACAATCCAAGTGACTCCCCTTTTTACCAATGTGCAGAAGTTCTTGAATCATTCTTTGTACAGAAACTAAAAGGATTTAAGGCAAGCAGGTAAGCTAAAGTGTTCCTAATCATAGATGTTTGTTTGTCCCCTAAAATCTCCTTAATGCTTTATTAACCTTCCCTTGTGTTCATACAGGGATTTGCCTCTCCATGCACTTTCCTGGACAACTGCTTTTCTTTTAAAGGGGAGGGTGGGGGTGGTGTGTGGAATCTGTTCTAGAATTGCCAGCTATCATTTTCCATTAAAATGAAGGCTTAAATATGATTTTGTGGGGATTACTTTGTAACATTTGTTCAAAATTAGTTTTTAGATGCAAATTTGGGCAGTATCATAGATACAGAAAATGTGGATGACACTTTAAGTCATTGCCACAGAAACTTCTTGAGCATCATTTCTGATCAGGACAATACTGTGTTGTTCTGAGTTCTGACAATGTTCTGCAGTGCACTGAATACTTTTCAGAAGCTAAAGAGACAATCCTTCCACAAAGTTTATAATCCAATGAAAGAATTTAAAATACTTCCATTTTTACTACCTTCTCTCATGTTTTTATAACTTACCGTCTTTGAAACAGAGGGATTAAGGTTTAAACTAGGATATGGAAAGCTAAACACAATTAAAAATTATTTAAAATTAAACTTCCTTTGTAAATATTTTTCTGCAGGATTGATGTAGAGTATTTCCCTAAAAGACATTCCTGAAAAAGCATATGCAACTCTGCTATACACATTTTTCTATTGCTTGCCCATTCTGTCTAGTAGCACATATGTTGTACGTGCACTACTCAGTGAGTTGTTCGTGCACTCGTCAAATTATAATGCGGCATTTCGTACAGCTGTTCCTAAAACCAGCTTACTCAAAATACTAATGGAGTATAGAGATTTCTCCAGCATCACTGCTGTGTGCCAACATAAGCCAGCTGTAACTGAGTTACAAATGTTGGATGCCTTTCAGCATTACTCAGAAATTGTATATGTATAGTAGTTAACTTTGTCCATCTGACTGTAACAGTCAAAACCGTAACAGACTGCTAGTCTAAGGTATTAATGCATTATTATACCCAGTTGTAACTAAGTTGAAAGCTTCACTTTATATCCACTGTTGTGGAAGCTGTCTAATTTTCTATACGCAACGAGAATAGGATTGATGAGAAGGGATGAGATCAAATGAGTGAGTCCAGCATTTTTCTTTCCCATTTAATACTGTCTGAATGATCTTTATCAGGTAGTTTTCAACTCATGTTTCTGTCATCTTGCTTGGGCTGGTTATCCAGCATTCACTGCTTGCACACTAATTTCATTGCTGCATCTTATTTATTATTGTTTTTCATTTATACCATCCATGTTCTTTCTTTTCTTGCAGATTGTGATATCTTTAGTCTGAACTTTTTAACTGGAATCAGAACTGGATATTGGGGTCACTTTCTTTTGTTGTACAATTCAATGACATTAAACTGCCCTAAAAATCCAGATCATTTGTCTAAAAAGTAAATGTTGTTGGGGTTTTGGTGTTTGTTACCAGCAGTCATGCTGGTAAACATAACTGTATTAACAAACAAAATTGTCCCATTCCTCGAATACTGTATTGAGAAAAATGAAAAATTCATCTTGGAAACCATGTATTTTATTGTTTTATTTTCAGTCACTAATAAAAACTGTGAATGTCAAAGAGGAGTTTTGCTGAACCCTGATTAGCAAACATGTGACTTCAACGTGCCTGTTCAGTTTTTTCTATTAAGTTAATCCAAAGACTTCCTGATGACTTTAAGCAAAGTATACCTTATAAATATTCACAATTAAAAATGTCTTTTGCTTTCCTTTTGATGGACTACTATTATGTAAATATGAGAGTAAAACTGATTTCAGGCATTTTGGGATATTCCAGTGACACACTGCATTTACAAGTACTGAAATACTTGTATACTGAAGGAGAAAATGTGCTTAAAATTCTGAGGGAATTATTTTAGGAGTTCTTTTTTCTGAGGGGGAAGAAAATAAATGGAAGCAACATGGCGGTAATTCCCTCATTGTGATTTACCCTTGGCAACACCTTGCGACAACTTTGTTCTCCAAAATGAAGGGTGCTTAATTCTTCACTTTCTTCTGTACTCTGCAGGTCCCATAACAACAAACTGCAGTCTACAGCTTCTTAGAGTTCAGCGTGTTAACGTAACACACGAGCAAGGATCTGGTTGTCTGAAAATTTTTAATTAAGAAGCCAGATATTTTTAGTCAGGTTATCCTGACAAGACTTGATGTAAACTGCGTTTTTATTGGTCACAACAGTCAAATTATATTCTTGGCTTATTTTGTCCAAAGGACAAAGAAATAAAAATCAGCAGCACCACTTTCTTGTCAAGATCAAATTGTTGTACTATTGTGGCAGAAGCAGGAAAACTTTGTTTTGTTGAAGGAGAGAGAGAAAGAGAGCAAGAAAAAGATACAGTAAATGGGGTCACGTTTAACTCCATGGAAATGCCACGTCTGTTCTTCAGTGAAGAAGCTGGTTTAAAGTCCACACAGAAAACTTTGACTGTATTTATTTATTGTTGCAAAAAAGACGCTTTTTTATTGCTGCCCTCATTTGTCAGCTAATTATTTTTTCTTATAAAATCCAGCCCCGGTTACATGTAATCCATTCTGTATCTTAACATGATTCCTGTAGGTAAAAGTACAAGAAGACCTCTAGATGTCTTTTCTTTCTATGAAAGGAGCTGCTATGTACACATGTGCACACACACAGAACTGGGAATCAACAATGAGTTTATCATTCATGGTAGATAAAAACAATTAAGCTTGCATAAAAGTTGGGCTAAGTGGTCATGGACTACAGACTCTGTTGCCTTGAATATAACAGTACAATTTGTCATTTACTCTGCACCAGACTGAAATGAGTAAAATCTATTTGAAGGTATCTTGTTTGTAAACATTTGTCAGATTCTAATTTTTTTTCTTTTGTATTAAAATTCAAAATATGGATGTATATGAAACAAAATAAATGGAGATAATTGTTCTCCCCACAGATGTAGGTGTCTTTGAGTGTGCGCTAATATGTTTGTAACACTTCGGGGATCTGTTCAGATATTGCAAGTAGTAGGGGAGGGAAGTGGCCAGGGAGATCTGACTTTATCTTGCTCCAAAGGTAGCGTTTACTACGTGTCATTCGTAAGCAGCCGTTATCCCTTTATGAAACTCTTACAGTGGTGCCAAAATTACTGTAACAGACAACATGGTAGGAAGTGTTTTGTGAAATGTCACTGCCCACCGCTGAACTAAGTGATATTTTGCCAAGTACCCTAGGAATGTAAAGTACCGAGGGTAATTGTGTCTTTGAAGGGCGTTCTGGACTGCTTCCTCGTCTCCTGTGTGAGGAGTGCTACTATGAGGGATAAACTGAAGTCACGAGAAGATGCAAATTGCAGATGACGTTGCTGTTTCTTGCTGGCCTATCACTTTCACGTTGCGTATGTAAATGACTTGCTCATATTACCTGTCCATAGTTAATCGGCCGTGGTTTGTATGCGGCTCTTCAACCATTCGACGAGCTTTTGCACTAATTCACAGTTAACTTCTGTTCTACAGTGATCTGGGATTTACCTGATTTATGGATAAGCTCCTCTTGGGTTTAACCTCACACCTTGCTATGCAAGAACCTCTTCTGTTATTTTTCTTAAAAAGACGTTGCTACTGACCACACTTTCTTACACTTACAGGCTCAGGTGTACAGGTTCTTCTGGGATAATTTTATCTACTAAAAACCCGTGGGTTTTTTTGTACATACAAATGTTGTCATTTAACCTACATGTGAAAATTAAAAATAATTGTTCGATGTGAAAACAATAATCCATTTATGCTTCTTAAAGTTAAAGAAGAGTAGTTGCATTTAGGTTATGTTGTCCTTTGACGTTTAAAAAAATGCTGCATATTGTACGCATTGTGTTTTTAATGCAAAAAGGAAAAAAATCTCACTTTTAACAGCATTTGAACATATCCTGCATCTCATCAAAACTTCACAGTATTTCTGTACTATTTATTCATATATAAATATATATGACATCATTTAAAACTTTCCTACCTGTAGGCAATAGATTGCTATGTTTTTAACAAATTGTGGCAAACTGAAGAGTACTTTTTTGTACCTTATAGGACGCATCATCCTAGACAAATAAAGTAATGTGTTTGACATTGATTTGGTGGTGTTTCTAATGAAACATTTGATAATGTTATCGTGTACAGGTCCTGGCTTTGCCGGATTGTATATAATTGCCAGTGAATCAGGTTGATAAGGGAAATAATCCATCCGCGCAACTTAATCTGGCTGAGAGCCTTTTTTAGAGTTTTGAATTGCCGTTGAGTAGGTTGGGGTACTTTTCTCAATTTATTCATGGTGATCTTTTATAGTTAAAAGGTGTTACTGAAAATACATCACTCGTAATTAATACCCACCTTCCTTAAAAGCATGGTAAGTTCATAAGATTTGTGATCTCTGTTCCATCATTGTCGTCTTTGTATTCATACAAATTATTACAAGATTTGTTTCAAAATGGTCATATGTTGTAACACAGATGTTTTGATAGCGTGAGCTATACCAGCTTGGTTTTTCTTTTTGCCTCCTCAAACAAATTTGAAGCAATTATCCTTGGTCAAGACTTAGTTCATGCAAAAGTTAATGGGGATTTAAAATGGAATAAAAAGTTGGGCTTACCCAAAAGCCTTGAGTAAACCCCTGGAAAGACAGGAAGACAACCAGATTCCTGTACTCCTGGATTTCTGTGTATTGGCTGCAGAATTTTCTTGCTTATCCTGCTGGGGAAAAAACTATTAACTGTAAGGTACCAAAATTATCGTGGCAGCTATTGTATCGAAGTGCCATCTTCTTTTCAGTGTGGTTAATGCTGAGAGGTTTTTGTGATATGAGTGCAAGATTGTGGAAGTCCACTTGATCCAGGAATTGTTTTTCTCTTCAGTGCATTAGTTGGCATGTGATAAGCCTGGTAAAAGTAAGAACGGTAGTTATGCTCCTGCTCCAGCTGTATTTCAGTCGGGCTGTGACATACAGTGCCTTGTTGCTCAGCTGTTGTGATAATATTTTAAGGAGTGACCTTCCAAGCCAGAAAGGTAAGATGACTTCGTCACGCAAAGAGAGAACATAGAACAAATTGCTCTTCAGGCTTGCTTCTGGGCCATAGCTATATCTGAGAGAGCGGTGCAGACATTGTGTATCAGTTGTTGGCACTTTCTCAGGCTTTGGATGTCATTAGCACTGGTATACTAGTATTTATCTCTTCCGAGACAATCAAAGTGAAATAGAGCCATAGATGGTACTTTTTTGTACCCACGCTTTGCCTAGTTTAGATTACAATAATGTCCTGGGGTGGGGAAGGGTGCTTAATTGCTGTTCTGGGCAAATGGGTGACTGTAGGACTTGCTGGTTAGTCCCTGGACTTCAGTTAAAATAGAAACAGAGAAACTCGAGATGCACATGTAACTCTCTTTCCTTCCTTCTCCTGTCCCTCCCAGTCCACCCCAGTGCTTTGATTCATTGCCAGAACAGTCGTTCTGCCAAATCAAAAGCCCCCTCAAAGACTCTCAGGAAAATTCCATCCATGTATGCCATGCTCCATGTGAAATCTCTCGCGTAACAGAAGTGACTCGGTGTGGTTTTTAGATAGACACAAGCTAGGAGTAAATTTCTGTCCTATAGTAACAGCCTTCTGGGTCCCAAAATGTATGATATGTTGGTGTTTGGCTCCTATTCCACATCAAGACATACTTCATACAGTGTGACTTACTGCCCACCCACTACTCCGTAGCTTTTCAGTAACACTAAATCAAGCTGCAGACGTGTACGGCAGGTAGAATTGGGTTAGAGCCACCTTTGCTTCAAAACAGAAAATGCTCATAGAACCCATTGCTTCCTTTTCCATGTCACATCATATATATGCACGTTTATTTTTTTAATCTAGACTGCATTTTCCCATTTTTCTTACACAAATATACATCTTAATCCCCAGCTGACTTGTCAAATGAGGAAATGTCATTGTTTGATATCATTACATAATCTTTTTGGATCTTTCAGAACCCAGGAAATGGTGAACCCAGAGCCCCATGGACGTTTTATTAGTTTTTTTAAAGACTTACGCTCTGTGAATACTGACTCTTGGAATAGCCAACATCAAGGTCCCCTTTGCAGAGGTTGCATAGGTTCTTATGTCCCACACATTAAAGGTACTAAAAGATCGTATCCTTGATTGAAAAAATAATTTTACTGATGTGCAAGTACAACTTGGTAACATTTCTCGGGGGGAAATGACACTCAGTACACAGTTGTAGGACTGAACTTTTAAGGAACTGCAGTGTAACCAGGCATACAAAATGTGCGTGCAGTCGCATGCTTGTTTTGTGTTCCTGGCATGAACTTGTGCCGTTATTTGTAAACCTGGTGGGGCATTCATATTGTGCGGTTACTTGATTTGCTTTCAGATAGTGTATTCATATACTCAAATAACTACGTAGCTGTTTTGTATGCCTATTGTGAGAATCCAGCTCTGTTTGAAGAATAATGTAATTTTTAAAAGCAGTATGGACATGTTTGAGGATACCAAAACAATACAAATGATACTTAGTTGTGTTGGTTTCTTTTGTATCAAATGCATGTAATACTTTATGCAGAAATGTGTGAAAACACCATGGACATGCTCCGTAGATAAAGCTGTGGTATCATCTAACACTTGTTCAGAGTTAAGGGATTGAAAGTGCAGTTAATCCTGCATACCTGGAGCAACGCCTCGGAGTTTTACTGTACAATTACTACAGATTATTATGGGTACGTTACAGCAGGGGAGGCAATGCTAACCCCTGGCTCTGAAAACAGCTGGAGCAAATTCATGACCAGTTAACGTTCCCTAGACTGACTTTTGGGCTAAACTTCGCAATATGCAGGTACCTACTCAAAATGTTCAGCTAAGTGTTTGCTAAAGCACAGAAGTGTCCTATCACGGCCAGCCTCAGAGGTGAGGAGAACTACCTCCCCCTGTTGCTAAGCCGTGGCCAGGTTTGTTCTGGTAGGTGAATTCTGCCGCTGCCTGTGGCCTAAACAGAGATTACTGGAGCCTTATCTGCATTTAGTGTGAGCACCTTGCACTTTGTGATTCCTCTTCCTGTTGAATCTCTTCACGTAGCTGCTGCTGCTTCTAAGCAAGCCATCCCCTGGCCTCAGGCGTCCTCGCAGGAACCGCAGCAGGTTTGCAGGGATCTGTCGTCTCTTGTGGTAGATCTGACCCATCACAATGTATCTACTGCCTGCAAAATAAAGGAGACGTCTGTGCTGTGAAGAAGGCGTGGATCCATTCGCTACACTCGCTCTAAGGGCAACAGATTTCTCAAATAGGTGTGAAGTTGTACCCTGCAGAAATACATCCTGAACGTGTGGCTTAGTACAGCGGTACCCTGAACTTCAGTGGGGCTTTGTGGGTTGTGCTTACACAGAAATAATGATTCACTGTCTTGTGTTGCAATTGGAAGCTTTTTAGGGGAAACACTGGTATTTTATAAACTTGCATTTAGGAGGAAAACTGGACTACCTACAAAGACATTAGTTGAAGCTCCTGCTTAAATTTTTTTGCAATCCTGAAAACTTGCAATCATTTTGGAACTGGATAAAGTTAAAGGGCTGCACTGCTACCTGACTTCTTCACGCGGTTGCTTCTCTTCTGAAAACGTAGAGAAACTGGGACGGGCAAAGCCCTCCAATTTAACTGTAAAGACTTTTTTTTTCCAAAAAAAAAAATAAAAACCACAACAACCCAGGATAAACCTATTAAACTAGAACAGACTAAAATTGTACTGCACACAAGAGGAATAGGGGAATGAATGTAGCTGGAATTATTTACCAAGTTTAAAGTCTAGACACGGTTTACTGCAGTTTAAAGTATCCACAACTAGAATGTGAACTCGAAAGAAGAAGCCATCAGGAGTAATATACAGGCGACTCATCTTGTATAATCCATCGCTGTTTACCAAAAGGGTAACCAAGTGGACACCATTCCCCAGTCTTTCCGTGTTATAAACGATTCCGTTCACTGCTGTTTTAATGGAGGGAGGAAAAAGAAATAACAAGCATCAGGTTACATATCTTGGTGGTAACTCAGGATATATGTGAAGGCTGTCATTTAAAATGCCGTAAAGTAAGTGTCAGCAGAAATTCTTTGGCTCAGAAGCGGGCAGTCTTGAAACTAGGACTTGCTTCAAATAATCACATTTTATGAGGTTATCACGTTAGTCTTTGCTGAGTTATTAACCTTACGCTTTACAGGTCTGAGGTGTTTCATAGTGAATTTTATAAAATGTTTCAAAGGAAAGCGATGTTTTAGCACTCTCTTTCATCCTGATATATTAAAAGCAGACATTTACCTAACAGTAAAATTTTTAAATTTAAAACTTCACAGTGAAGTCCAAAGCTAACCTGCTAATAAAACGCTTCAGCTTTTGAGAGAAAGAAGGCCCTTGTCATACCAAGAGGCAAAGGCACCAAGTAGGCCGTGTTGTAGGCCCAGACAGTCACTTCATGCTGTCCACCCAGTTTGTGGTTTAACTGGCGTCACACCTGCCTCACTGAGTGAGAACTTCGATCCAGTCACTGAGTCTTTAAATCCGCACTGTAAATGTACAGAAGCTAAAAGCTCCCTCTGATCACTGCAGTGGAACCTTGGCCGTGTTGCTCAGCCCAACTTTTTCCTACCTGTGTTTTCAGTTTGAGAGATGACTGTTAAAGGCTGACAGGTACAAAGGTCAGGTCGCTGTAAGGCCTATGTTTGACAGGAATGCATGAGAGTGGTAAAAAATAAAGAATATAGCATTTGTAGAAAGCACTTCCGGACTTCTCCATTTAGAGAAAACAGATGTCTCATACCATGTTTATATTCTACAAATGGAAACATCTGTTACTACTAGGCATGTATTTTGCTTATCTCTTAAAATACTGTGAGAAAAAGCTGGTATCTATTTCACAACTTCGTAAGCTCAAGGCAAGATCTCAGTCAGAAAATGATTGCTCTTAAACAGTCAGTACAAAAATGCCAGGCTATTTTCTACCGTCTTTAGCTACATCAACTTGGACGCAAGGACTAAAGATGTTGAGTCCTAAGCAACTTCAGGGAGAATCCTCTCCACGGAGACGATTGCTCTTATTTTTGTTTGGGTCTCCATTTTATTTTCATCTGAAACTTCAGCCCCCCCAAAATCACAAACTCACTCTAAATATTAAGAGGTAAAACAGCTACAATGTTTAATCCCTAGAGTATCTGGAACAATTGGTCTTTTCGGTTCCATTGACCAGCTGCAAGAACATTGTCTTCATCCCAGGAGTGAAGAGTAGAGGAAACAGAAAAAAGAGCGGTACTTGCCCAAGGTAGGGAATGGGTAACATAAGACTCGGTACCACTTGTTGTAATACCTTTGTAAAGACCTGTGATGGGTCCCTTCAGTGTACTTAGCAATTATTTAACATACTTAGTGAAACAGTATCTTAAAAGTAGAAGTGAAATGTCAGTAATAGATGAAGAAAGCAGCCGCTCTGTGCGCATGGCGGAGGACCCAGCTTACCGAACTCGCTCGCGCAGTAGGCCTCCGCTTCGTCCCTCTCTTTCCTGCACTCGCTCAGACATGCCTTCTCCTTATCGCCATCTAGAACAGGCACACAGACTGAGGGACAGCAACGGGCCCTTTTGGGATATGTCATCCAAACGATGCCACCCAACCTTTGGAAAGCTCCGGATATCCCTCGCCAGAGCAGTCTATCCCCTTACCTTTCTTCAGCACACCGAAGTCGTATGGCAAGCTGGATGACTGGCGGTTGGTGACCCAGGAGGGTTTGGTGATCTTTTTCAATGGATCAGTACGTTTAGAGAGGATTATCTTGCCTGGGCGGTTGAAGTGATCCAGGGCGTTAGGATCATCTGACTCCACCGCTCCAGAGTCTGAAAAAGGATAAGCCTCCACTACGGACGTCACCTTGTGATAGGAAGATGCTTCGTGATGGAAGTGAGCTGACACGCTGTTGGCAGCCTCAGCCAGCCGCCTGTCCGCATGCTTTCTGTTTGCGTGATTAAAGTCAAAGGAGGCAGAAGGCTCCTCAGTCAAGCTCTCCAGAGGCAGGGCCCCTCCGTACTGCAAGAGGTGTTTCCTCAGCCCTGTGCTGTTTTCGAGAGAAGGCTTGGTGCGTTTCTTTTTGTCTGATAAGAGGGAGATGATTTCAGGAGGCTTTGGCCGCTGCAGGTCGGCGCGAGACAGAAGCCAGCGCTCCGTGTGGTTCTCTCTGGCGCTGCCGGTGCCCCAGGCTGGCAGTTTGATTTGGCCAGGTGCAGCATCTGCTGAACTATAAGCATCTTTGCTGAGAGTCTGGCTGGGTTTCTCGGCGTAGGACAGGGATTCTACATACAAAAAAAAGGGAGAGAGAGAGAGAATTAGCATGTTAATTTTTTTATTCCATGTCCTTCTGAATGGGAAGTGCCTGGCAGATTTAAGGCTCTAGTCCGTGAGGCCTTCAACAATATGACAATATAAGTGATAAATAGATCAACAGATGAAATATAGTAGAGCTCCTCATTGTTCTGTACTTAAACATGGAAGGCCCAGTACAGAGAATGCAGCTGTGTGAGCAAAACACAGGAGATTTGCATTTTTACTTTATTATTGTTGCAAATTAAAAACATGACTTATAAACAAACCCTTTTCTCAAAAGCCTGAATCTCCAGGGAACATCTGAGGAAACAGGGTTCACATTGCCATTTGGGATGCTTGTTTAAAAGACCATGACAACAGAACTATTTGGTTTTCCCATCCATGGGATGCCTTATTGACAATGTCATCTGGACTCTTCAGCGGCTTCAGGCTTTGAATGCTACTGAAAAGATCTTTATCCACAGTTTTGGGTCTCTGACTTTTGCACTACAGAGTTGTATAGTAGTAGTACCATAGACTGGTAGCTAGGCTATTGCTGCGGAGTAACAATTATTTCAAGGCTTATTTCAAGTTGAGAGGACAACGACTGAGAAAGAGAGGAAGTGCCTGGGAACCTAGTGAAAAATGGAAAGGCTTAATGACATGGTTCACGCAAGCTAGACGGTCACCTAGGCCTTTGTTTATACCTTCACCTTGATCACTTGGACCTCACAAAGCAAAATGACCTTCTGTTAGCCTGGGAAGAGAGAAATTTCCCCTTGCAGTTCATTTTCCTTTTACTTCAGTCCTTCACTGCATGCCTTCAGTTAGCCAGTACAGTTTTAAAACAGTTCACCCACACACAGCCGCTGTCTGGGTGTTCGCTGTCTGTGGTTAGCATTGTGTAGGAGGCTGATCCTAACTCCTTATGTGAAAAGAGATATTTGACATACACAGATGAACAACGTCCTGGTTTATCTTCTATAACTGACTCAACTGCTGACCTTGCCACTTCTCCCCCTTTGCTCTCACCAGCTGCTGTCATGGGAAAGATTCCCTGATATTTGGGCTGGCCACACATAAAGTCAAAAGAATGTCCATGAAGAAAGGGGTGGAAGAAGTCCAAGCTAAAGAAAGCAGTAGGCAAGGGTGTGTTGGAGATGTTTCAGTATGAAGCTGTGAACTCCGAACAGGTGTTTTGGACTTGGTTTTCTAAGTACACTTTTCTACCAGTTTATCACGCCTTCTTAGTCATGGATTGTAACAAGAAATAGTTCATTTTTCTCTACTCAATCTGTTCAGGACCTTGAGGTTCGTTCTCCTATACCAGCATATTTCTGTCTAGCTCTTGCAACCTCAGAAATACAACTGCAACATAATCAGCTCCCTCCCAATGGAACAGATGCGGATCTTATTTCTATTCTGTCAATGAGGTACTAAAAAACCAAACCTGTTTAGGACAGCTAGCTGCAGGCATACGTGACAGCACACAGTGTGTTGAAATAAATTAGAAATCTGGAGTTTACAGGTGAGGGGAAGGAGGCTAAAAGGTCACACACAAATTAAAAATTTCCCAGATGTGGAGGCAAGTCAAACCTCAGTTACTGAACGATGGCTAGCAGGATTCACAGCACCAGCTAACTGCCTGCCTTTGGCAGGTGCTCTTAATTCTTTCAAATGCTGACAAATCAAATGTTGCCATTTACATTCCCATCCCACAAACAGGTTGAAATGTTTCTTTCTCTAGCCCTTACCTGATTACTGCTACTGCTTGCTGAAAAGACTACGTCTGAAGCGGGCTGCTCGGGCAAGAGTTTGTCGTAATGTGTTTAGCCTCCCCTGATACCAAAGGCAAATATGCCCCAGCCCCGCTTTGAATGTTAACAGACTTACCGGCCACTGAGCTGGAAGATGATCTAATGACAAAGCAGAGGAGCCAGAACACTTTGGTTGTCATTTTGCGGTAAAGTTTTTCCAGACTCAAAATGAACTGGAGTCTTTTATGCCCTTCCCCCGATTCATGCTAATGAGAGGCAGCCTTAGGGGAAACAGGAATCACTCCCTGGACAACCCACTGGAGCAAGACCAAGCCGCTGCCGTCCCCGCTAGCCTCCCACCACCCATGCCTAGGAGGAACACGCACTGACACCCCCCTGCCCCTACACGCACGAGTCCACGCTGCCTGCAGTCACCTGTGTTTCTGAATAACATACAGAGATGTGTTTTTAGCAACAGATTTTTATTTTAGGGGAGGGTCTTGCTTCCTATGGTGTTTTTTAGAGAAAATCATAGAGTAAACGTGGTTTTACTGGATATGGAGAACTACATTATAACATGCGATTGACAAATGCTGGAACACACACCACGTCCACGATTCAGCATCTGTAAAGGATGTGCATTACAATTGAACATATTTATGTATTTCTGGCCACCTCCTCGTCTCTTTTAGTTTAAGGAAGCCTTTCCAGTGATTCTTTTCAGACTGAAAAATGTAGTAGTTGCTGTCCAGTCCAAGGGGCAGCTTTGCTGACCCCAGATAAAGCTTTATTTTTAAATCTGTATTTGCTAACATGAAGAACAATTTTCACACACTGAGCCAACTCTGATTTTGATTACTGAATTAAGTAGGCTTATTCCTATGCTCTCAGCTGAAATGGGTAATCTTATTGCCAGACAAGATTTCCACCGTGACAGTTTATCTCACTAGCTGCTACTGGATGTCATGAAAGTCAGTGAACTTGTTCCTGCCTTTAAGGTGCAACTAACAACTTAGAACCCCTATAAAAGCACTATATCCCAGCTCCCAAAACTCACTCCCCAACAGCAAATCTGCCTGTCAGTAATGCCTGTGTCATGTGGTCCAGCTACTGCCTAGTTTAAACGCTGTTTTGTACTGCCTTAATTAAGCAGTTTAATAAATTATTTAAAAAATACAGGGCCTTATCTCAAACAGCTACGGAGGAAGGTACAGAAAAATTAGCCAGAACAGCATGCAAAATAAATGAAATTCAAACACATCTGTTAGCATGCGAAGCTTGCACTGCAGCATTTTTTAATGCTTATTTTTCCTGTGTGAAAGATTTCAATTCCAACAGTACCCCAAGATAGCCGTTACGGAAATGGGAATTTAAGCCACGGCTGAGGCAGAGCGAGCCCGTCGGTTCGTCGCGCGCCTCACCTCCCGCTCACCCAGCGCGCGGCGCCACACGCGCGACACGCTCGTGCCGCCGGCGGCTGCGCCGGGCACGGATGGACGGACAGACGGACGCGCGCCTGTCCTGCAGGCCGCCTGCACGCCACGGCGCCTTCTGTGCAAAATCAGCGGGTAGCCTGGCTCAACCGGTGTTGCTGCGTGTGTGACTCGTCTGTATTCATGAGTTGCTGCAGCCTCTCTTCTTGGACGGGATCTTGATTAAAAGGCCATTAGGAGCGTTGGGAGTATTTCTACCGTTCAATACGCAGCAAGTACGCCAGCAGCAGCGGAGGGGGGAAAGGCTCTGGGAGCAGGACGCCCTGGCCCGAGGAAAGCAGGGACGGGCAGCGCAATGGCCGCGCCCCGCTCCGGCAGAGCGCAGGCGGCTGCGCTGCCGGCGGCAGCAGCGTTACGGGCTCCGGGTGTCCACCGCACCGGCTCCGAGGCACCCACGGCGCGGCCCGGCGCCGGCCCCTGGAGAAGAGCAGCCCGCCCGCGCACCGCCCCCGGCCCCCCGGGGCTCGCCGCGGCCGGGGACACTCACCAGCCGCAGGCTCGGCCGCACCTCTGCGGTGGCCGCCTCACGCCTCGTCCTCCTGCCAGAGACCGGCCCCGGCATCCCTGCGGGAAGGGAGGCGGCGGCACCGGGCTCGGTGGCGCCTGGAAAGGGCCGTGGTGCCGGCGGGCACCCCGGCTGAGGGAATGAGGCCGTGCCCGGCGCCCGCGCGGGCTCCCGACTCCGCGTCACGTCTCCCCACCCGGCAGCGGCGGGCGGCGCGGCTAAAAGTGTCGGGGTGGGTGACGGGGCGGCCTCCGTGCGGCGCCACAAAAAGGCAGTACGACCCAGATGGGACTCGAACCCACAATCCCCAGCTCCGGAGGCTGATGCCTTATCCATTAGGCCACTGGGTCACCCAGCAAAAGCTGCGAGCGATGCGCCATAAGAGCCCCGCCCGGTCGCGGAGTTGGCTCCGCCCATAAGCGGGTATGCGCCTTTTCCCTGCGCGTCGGAGGCCCCGCCCCTCATAGCACCGCCCCGGTCCGCCCCCTCGAGCCCCATTGGGCACGGCGCTGCCCACCCTGCGGCCCCGCCCCGCCGCGTCACGCGAGTCCGAGCTGCCGCTGGCTGCGGGGGCTGGGCGCGTGCCCTCAGCCTCGCCCGCCTCACGCGAGCTCAGGCCCTGTCGCGCGCGGTGGCCGTTAGCTCCCTCCGCGCGGCGCGGGGACCTCGTCCTCGGTCCCCTCCGTGCGTGGCCGTCTGAGGAGATCCGCTCCGGGCCACAGCTGCCCTCTTCCAGGGACCCTCGCCTTTAAACCTTTCCCCTCACGGGCCTCCCGACGTCCGGCCTCGCACCACCGCCCCGTCTCTGCCGCTGGCTCCTGCTTGCCCCGCCCCGGCGGCTCGGCTTTCTCCCCTCAGGGGTCTCCCTCACCTCGCGGGCCGTCTTCCCTCTTCCTGCGCAACCTGCCCTGTCCCCGTCACCTGAGTCCCAGCTCAGCCACTTTGGGGCCGTTTGCCCCCAGCTCTCCAGCCTCCCAACACGTCTCCGTTTGTCGTTTTCCTGTACTGATAACAGCCCCTTAAGCTGTGACACCTGCGTCTCACCCCAGGGCATGTTCACCCTGCATCGGCCTGCAGTGCCTCGTGCGCAGCCACCACGAGTTTCCAGATCACTGGCAGCCCTCTCCCTGCTCTGCAACATCCATCCCTGCACTCCCGTTGCCTCCTTCATCCAGGTTACACTCCAGACCACGCACCCTCCAGCAATTTATGGCACGGCAGACTTTCTTCACGCTGGCCCTCGGATCCTTCTGCACACCAGGTGTCTTACCTTCATTTCTACTTTTGAGCTGTTTTTTTGTCAGACTAATCTTTTTTCACTATCTCCGTTTGTGACTGGTACGCTTTCTTTTCTCTTGACTCCCTACTATTGCTTCAATGGTTTTGTGATAGTTGCCTTTTACAAAGATCAGAACTGGAAGGCCCAAAACAAGCCATGTAAAATGTCTCCAGTAATTCCTCCTCCTCTACATACACCTTTGTCAACTACTGTGTGCATCTACAGGCCAGTATAAGTGGTTTAATGTGATGGCCTAACACACAGATCTATCAATGTGCATCTCTGACACTTGTCTACCCTGAATTGTGCATTATAAATGTTGAAGTGCTTGAGTTGCTGGCAGAGTCATGTTTGTCCCCTCAGATTTTGTGGTTTGAATTACATCTTCTGTGAAACAGGGCATTCTTCTTTCATATTCCATCCCATCAGAAGTAATCCCAAATCTGTCTATTTTCTGGGTATGCAACAGGAGCTGGCATACTTTTTTTTTGTTATTCTGTATGATTTAGCTGTGACCTGCCCCCATTGCTGTTGAAGTGTTTTCAACTGCAATCTCACACCCTGTTTTTTTTAAATTCCTGCACACCACGTTTCTAGGGGACAACATGGGGGAGTCTCTGGAAAAAGCCTGCAGTGACCTGGTGGTGACTGAGGTTGACTGGGGAAGGAGAGGCTGGAGAGCAGCTCTGCAGAGGGACCTGGGGGTTCTGGGTGATGGCAAGTTGAACATGAGCCGACAGCGTGCCCTGGCAGCCAAGAGGGCCAGCCGTGCCCTGGGGTGCACCAAGCCCTGCACTGCAGCCGGCCGAGGAAGGGGATTGTCCCGCTCTGCTCTGTGCTGGCATGGCCTCGCCTCGAGGGCTGTGTGCAGTTCTGGGCACCACAGTGTACTAAGGATCCAAAGCTACTAGAGAGTGTCCAGAAGAGGCCACAGAGTTGGTGAAGGGTTTGAAGGAGAAACTGTAGGAGTAGCGGCTGAAGTCCCTTGGTTTGTTCAGCCTGGAGCGGAGGAGGCCGAGGGCAGCCCTCATGGCACTCTGCAGCTTCCTCACAAGGGGAGGAGGAGGGGCAGGCGCTGATCTCTTCTCTCTGATGACCAACAACAGGACCCGAGGGAATGGCAGGAAGATGTGCCAGGGGAGGGTTAGGTTGGGTATTCGGAAAAGGTTCTTCCCCCAGAGGGTGGTGGAGCCCTGGAACAGGCTCCCCAGGGAGGCATCATGGCACCAAGCCTGGGGATATTCAGGAAACACTTAGACAAGGCCCTCAGAGACATGGTGTGAATTTGGGGTTGTTCTGTGCAGGGACAGGAGTTGGACTCCATGGTCCCTTCCAACTCAGGGCATTCTGTGGTTTTATGATTCTATTAAATTAGGCTGTACGTGAGGCGATGGCATGTTACTGCCCCAAACCGCTCCGAACGTGAGCATCTCCCTGTCCGCACCCCACGCAGGGGCGCAGACCCCTCCCCGCCCATACCGCTCGCCTTCCCTGGCCGGCCCCCTCAGAGTCGGCCCCTTCAGAGCCAGCCTCTGCGGAACTACGACTCCCGGCATGCCAAGCGCCGCCTCCCGGTACGGTCCCTGCGCCTTGGCTGCCGGGAGCTGTGGTGTCGAGGCGGGGTGTTGGAGTACGTGACGCCTGGTCCGCCCTTCCGGGAGCAGGGTGGAGATTGGGTCTCCTTCCATCGCGAGACGAGTTGCATTTCAAACTGGCCAATCAGAAGGTTGCTATGGCTCGAACTGGCCAATGGCAGGGCGAGGGCGCGGGAAATTTAAATCCCGCCTGGAGCAGGCGGGGGCAGTGGCAGCGTGCTCGCAGGCTGGCAGCGGCGGCGGCGGCGTAGGGCGGCTGGTGCGCAGAGCTCCGCGGAGGAGGTGCCCGGCCGCGAGGGCAGGAAGGGCGGCGAGGGCTGGGGCAGCGAGGAGCCGGGTGTGGGGCAGCGGCGGTGCGGGCCGTGCGCTGGTCTGCCAGGAGGGACTGGGCTCCGTCGGCGGTAGGGCAAGCGCGGGGTGGGGGGCTCCCTCAGGAGTCTTTCGGATCCCTACGGTCACAGGCAACTGCCTGGAGTGGGGCTGGCGCGACCCCGAGCCGTCCGTGTGTTCCGGCGGAGTTGTGGCCGCAATGAAGCTAGCCCTTATGCTGTGGCTCACCTTGCAGCTGGCGAAGGTGCAGGAGCCTGCCTCCTTACCAGTGTAGCCGCTACTACGTGCTGCGGGCTGCATCTGCACAGCGAGCCCCCCTGGGGCCCTTCCCAGTACGAGATGTCGCTGTTCCTAGCGACGGGGGTCGGAGTGGGACTGGGTGGGTGTCTGTGCAATGCAGATGCACGGCACGGTGAAAACAGTACTTAAAAATATGTGTGCTGTCCATGGGGAGGAAAACTAATATTGCTCCTATGAACAATGACTCTGAATATGTTCTTGTGTCATAAAACGATAAATGTGTGGCTACTGCTTTTGTGTTAATGCTAGAGCTCGCTGTAGCAACTAAGCGTTTAAAGGGACAGCTGTTATGTTACTAGTATTGTTAATCAAGTCAGAGGCTGTTACTGTATCTAACATGGACAAGTGTCTCTCATTCTCAAGTACTGATCCCAGTTCTTAACTTCTGTGGAGTAAACTTCCTGTTTATTATTTGCTTTGCTTTCAGGCGTATTTTTTATCTGGTTCTCTTAAAATCTAATAAGCAAGATGTCTGCAAATGAGAATGCCAATGCAGCAGCAGCTCGCTTGAACAGATTCAAGAACAAAGGAAAGGACACTACGGTGAGTATTTTGATGCAATTAGTATTTTAGCTAGCTATCACCTCTTTAAATGTGAGCTGTGAAAGTCAAGAACTTACTACGAATATATATCCTCCAGGAAATGAGAAGGCGGCGTATTGAAGTCAATGTAGAGCTGAGGAAAGCCAAGAAAGATGACCAGATGCTTAAAAGAAGAAATGTTAGCACTTTACCAGATGATGCTACTTCTCCCCTTCAGGAAAATAGGAGCAATCAGGTAAGTAGTCACTCAGAACAGCTACACTTGGAGGTCTTGCAACATGGGCTCATGCAGCCATACTAGTATGAATCCCTTCACCTGTGGGGCACAGTGCTACTCTACAGTTACTATGTATACTACACATACATTACTGACTTAAGGCTATACTGCTACCTCTAATGGACAACACTCTTAAAATGTAGCCACAGTGTTTAAGCTAGTGTAGCTGTGTAGCAGTGGTGCAAAGTACTTGGTTTAAAAAGCTTTCAGTAGCTTAGATAACCTCGTCAGCTACAGCTTCTACAGTTTTTAGGGTATTACATAGTAGAATAATCCTTTAATAAAGGAAGTGGTTGTTAACTGGGGTCTATTCATAGTATTGTGTAGAAGGCCTCTGGGTTCATGAAGACATGTGCCTCTCCCAACAAAGTGTTCATGTAACTTTTTATTGTGCAGGTGTCAGCACACTGGTCAGTTGAAGAAATAGTCAAAGGAGTTAATGTCAATAATATGGAGCTTCAGCTACAGGCTACTCAAGCTGCCAGGTAAGGACTTTATAGAGGTAACCAGTTTAGCTGTGCAAGCCAGTAACTAGGCAAGGTAAAAGAATTGGCTTATGGGCCAAAGTGTCTGCTTATGGCAGCAGCCAAGGCTGCTCTTATCAGATAGTATTTCAAAAAACACCTGAATCAGCCTTATACAATGCTTAGGTACACTAAATTAATTGTAATTTTGTTGAAATCATGTGGCTTCTGAATATTTAAAGTGCCTGAACATTTTACTAGGAAGTAGTAATTCTTTGTAGTGGTTATGAGGTGGCAAAATAAATAGTAGTTGTCTTAAAGTTGTAGGAGTAATAATAAAAAATAATCTGTTATAACAAAATACAGTAACTCTGAACTGTGTTAACACTTGACTACAAGACTACAATAGTCGAGTGCACTGATCTACCTTAGAATAACGTGAACAGTAAGATGAGTGGGATTTGAAGTATGCCAAGTTTCCTGTTAGATTTGGAAGAAGAAATCTCCTTTAGCAAGCCTGTGTATTGCTACAGTGCTGTTTCTGGCAATCCTTAACCTGTCTGCTGAGAAACCTAGCAATTCAGATATAGTATGACTCTTGCAGGTCTGCTTTATTTCAGAGTGTGAACAGAACCTCTCATACAGCGATGACATGCCAAAACCAATGTTGAGAGGCTTAGGAAACAGCTGTTCAGCTTGTCTGTATTTCTCTTCCATGTCCTGTTTTGTTGTTTTCTCTAAATGTTGAGGCAATACTGAACCTTTTAATTATTAAACATGGATCTTCTTAGACTGTTTAACCTGTTGTTCAGATCTCTGCAGGCAAAAATAATGCTTTCTGTTTGTCCTCCTTAGGAAACTCCTCTCAAGAGAGAAGCAGCCCCCCATAGACAACATAATTCGGGCTGGTTTGATTCCAAAGTTTGTTTCCTTCCTGGGCAGAGCAGACTGCAGTCCTATTCAGTTTGAATCTGCCTGGGCACTTACCAACATTGCTTCTGGCACGTCAGAACAAACAAAGGCGGTAGTAGATGGTGGGGCTATTCCAGCCTTCATTTCACTCCTGGCCTCTCCCCATACTCACATCAGTGAACAGGCTGTGTGGGCATTAGGAAATATTGCAGGTATGTCAACAGGCTAAACAATTCTTACAGACCTGTTCCCTTCCTTAAAACAGGAGGACATGACTACTGACATGTCATGCAACATGCTGAGCTTCTCAGGAACTCCACCTTAATGCTTTGCAAGTAAAGACACGCTCTGCAATGTAGAGTAAGCTATGGACAAGTCTTTATCTTCAGACCTGGTATAAGATGTCTCGTGCAATACCTGGCAACCTGTGGGTTGCATTATGTGGATTGCTTCCATGGTTAAGTTCAGCTTTCACAGAGCTATGTAAGCAGGCTACAACACAGAGATTTTTAACACATCTCTCTGCATGTGTTTGTGACTTACCAACACATGGAGCGGAACTCATTCCCTAGGAGGGGAAGGGGGGGGAAGTAGATGGCTCACATAACTGTGTATGTGATGGCCAGTATTCCTTGCTTTGAAACAGCTACTTAGTGATGTGAAAGTATTACATGCTCAAGTTTCTCATGCACTTTTCAGGATTACTTGATCTGCTAGTGTTGTACCCTATTCATACAAAAGTCAAAATTAATGATACAGTTCTAATATTGTATTTGCTGTATTTATTATGGTTTCTAATATCTGTTCCTTAGAGAACAGTGAACCTTCACACAGAGAAAATTAGCTCAATAAAAGCCATGCTTCATTGGAGTTTTTTTGAAGTTTGTCCTTAGAGTTTCTTAAACTTGATTATAAGGTACTTTTGTACCTTGCAATAGAATAATTCAAACATTAGGTTATATAGTACAATGCTGAAGGAATGTCAGTCATGCAACCAATTATTATAATGCATTTGAACTCCCACGTTATGGGAAGAGCTCTGTACTAGTGGTAAGGCTCAGATATGTTTTTAAAGAAACATGCAAGTGTCTTCAAGTTCATAACTAAGCAAAGCTATTAAACCCATACACTAAATTAGCATGTCTTCCAACAGAAAAAGTTAAGCTCGGTGGTTTTGATTAGAGAAACACATGTTTGTTGTATGACTTAACCATGGCAGTAGTCATTTGGTCCTGTTATTACTTTTGTTTTACCTAGCACTTCTTAAGCAGTAGAAGTCATCTAACACATAATGGTTGCATGCACACATCCCTCTGTCCTGGTCTTCACCTGGCTGTTTTTCTTGTTTTCTCAGGGGATGGCTCTACCTATAGAGATCTGGTTATCAAATTTGGTGCAATTGAGCCACTGCTGAGTCTACTAGCTGTTCCTGACCTCTCTTCTCTGGCTGTAAGTGTGCAGTATAATTCTAGTTGCAATTACTAAAAAGTGAACACAAGAGCTGAAGTAACTACACAGTTGCTAACCATTTATTTCAACACTTGCAGTCTGGCTATTTACGCAATGTTACCTGGACCCTCTCAAACCTGTGTCGTAATAAGAATCCTGCGCCACCCATAGAAGCTATTGAGCAGATTCTTCCAACCCTTGTTCGGCTTTTGCACCATGATGATCATGAGGTGTTAGCAGACACATGCTGGGCACTTTCCTATCTAACAGATGGTTCCAATGACAGGATTGAAGTTGTAGTGAAAACTGGCTTGGTGCCACAGCTTGTGAAACTCCTGGGGTGTAGTGAGCTGCCAATAATGGTAAGTTAATCAGCCATGCAGATTGCTGTTACTTGATTTGCGTTATAAATAAAACTGCAGTTAGAATAGTGTCCATGTAACTGAATGGTTCTTTTCACACACAAATCTGATGCTTGTTCCAGGTTTTGTGTAGGTAAGACTTGAGCTTCTATCTTGCCTGGACACTGCCTCACGTGAGGTGTAGACTATTGCTGTTCGGGACTATCAAGCTGCTTTACGCAATCATTGGATTTAACACATAGGCCAGCACAACAGTCAACATTTCTTAAAGCTTGCTTTTAGCTCTAAATTACCATTGCAAATCCAAGTTCTAGGGACTGTTTAGAAGTGGGCTCTGTGCACACTAATAATTATAGTATAATAAAACTGCATTGGTCTCTAGGAGGTGGTTTTCCTAAGCTCTGTCTTGGATAGTTGTTTGCAGATTGGCCTTGGAAGGTGTGCAGTCTCAGCATGCTTAATGTCTGCATATGTCATGCTAATGAGGAGCTTCAAGCTCATCAGTACATAGCATATCATGCTGTTAACTAGGAACGTGATAGCAGGGGGGTGTCAAGTATGGCTGTATTTGTTCAAGCACAGATTAGATGATACCAATTTTCCCAAGTCTTATTTTCATATTTGTTTCAGACTCCTTCCTTAAGAGCAATAGGAAATATTGTCACTGGTACTGATGAGCAGACACAGGTTGTCATTGACTCGGGAGCACTGTCTGTCTTTCCAAGTCTCCTTTCTCATCATAAAAGCAACATTCAGAAGGAAGCAGCATGGACAATGTCCAACATCACTGCTGGACGGCAGGACCAGATTCAGCAAGTTATAGACCATGGTCTTGTACCTTATCTCATTGGCATTCTCAGGAAGGTAAACAAACTCTATTTACTATGTTGAGGCTTTTGCTGCTGCTACTCCTGCCTGTGTTCAAATACCCTGCTTTGACCTTCACAGGGGGATTTCAAATCCCAAAAGGAAGCTGTGTGGGCTGTGACTAACTACACAAGTGGTGGAACAATTGACCAGATCGTGTATCTCGTTCAGGCTGGTGTTGTTGAACCCCTACTGAATCTCCTCTCAGCTAAAGACAGCAAAACTGTGCTAGTTATCCTGGATGCCATATCTAATATCTTCTTGGTATGTGGATGCAGTATACTCAGCTGTTGTCTAAGCTGTTGCTAATGGCTCTCCAGTAGTTGGTGCCGTGCATCTTTGCTGAGGTTATTCCATGCTTGTCTCTTGCAGGCTGCTGAGAAGATTAATGAGACTGAAAAACTTTGCCTCATGATTGAGGAGTGTGGAGGTCTAGACAAAATTGAAGCTCTCCAGTCACATGAAAATGAACAAGTATACAAAGCCTCCTCCACCCTCATCGAGAAGTATTTCTCAGCAGAAGTAAGTGGCTTCAGGATTGTTTGGGTGTTTCCCCCCCACTTCTATTTTCTATTCTAGCACTGACTACTAGATTAAGATGCTACTGCTCTTCCAAAACTCTTTTTCTTTTCCTTCTAGGAGGAGGAAGACCAAACTGTTGTACCAGAATTTACTGCTGCCAGCTACACCTTCCAAATTCAGGGCAATACTCCAGACACTTTCAACTTCTAGGTCTTGCATATACTGCAGCCTCCTTCAAGTTGTTTGGCACACAAATGACTGCCACCTCTTTGTCTTAATATTGTCTTAATATTCCTCTTGTTTTTACTGTGTTTTTATGTGACCTGTAGCACTTTGTGTCCAACTGAAATGTACTTGAACAGTTCAAAGCTGTACATATGTGAATTTGTAACTGTAAACTTCATTCTTTGAGCTGTATGTGTAAATACTTGTTCTCTTCCTGGCTCTTACTGTCCCTGTCAGGTATAAGAATGCAAGTGGGCAATACATGCCTTTTCACAAAGCATGAGCCACTACTCTGAACCCCTACATTACCAATCACATTCTATGTAACCCAGTGCTGTAATCGATACACTGAGTCAGCTTTTAAAGAGGTTTTATGTTTGAAGGTCAATAAAGTGATATCAGTACATCAAATTGAACTGTGTTAATTGTTCTCTAACAAGTGACTGATGGGGTAAGTATAGTTAATCAAAAACATAATGCCAAGAATGCAGGACTGAACCATGAATCATTCAATCTGAAGATGGTGGGTTTACAAGAGCTTGGTCAGCCCAAGCTCTGACTTCTGCCTATAGCAGCCTACTCTTACTGCAGAACAAGTGCATTGCTGCTCCTCTCCAGGTATCTTACAGAAATCTGATTACTAGTGCTGTGTTCATAACTGAGTTAAACTACCTTCTGCCTTTTGGAAAGATATATATGCTCCATGGGGTAGTGTGGAGGAGGGGTAAGTACAGCAGTTAACCAACTAAGTGTGCTCAGGTGGCCTGGGCACAGTAATGTCCTTGGGGCAGCTGCCTGCCCTACAGAGTAAAGGTGAAGGCCTTGGGTTGGAATCTCTTGTCCTTTTGCTTTTAAAACTGTTACTTACATTAACCTACTCTGTCTCTAATGGTGGCTGTGCAGGGAAGGGTCTGGGGCCAGTGGGAGGAGAAGAATGGTAGTCCTGTTTTCTGGCTTTTTGGAAAAACTTTGAGCTGTTTTATTAACTGGAACATCTCAGGGTCAATGTGTCTGAATAACTATATAGACTCAGCTCTCTGAGCTTCTCTCCCTCCATGATGGTGCAGGAGAGGCCAGGTTTTCCTGACAACTTGATTTTTTCATGACTGTGACTTCTATTTGAAATGTAGCACATCCCTTCAGTACTGTATGTTAGATACCTCTTCAATTGTTAGTAAAAGGTGTGGGGGAAATCTAATGTGTAGGCAATTCTCCCACAGTCCCCCAGGCTTTGCTTCTGCCTCTATTGGGTGAAGGGGAATAAAACAAAAAACACAAAACAAAAAAACCCTTATATTCTGATGAAATAATCTGATTTGGTCTTACATGTTAGTCTGCCAGTTGTGTGCTTTCAAGTGTATTTTAAAGTGTACGTGCATGTGTCTGTCTATTAAGAATACCTGATCTTAAAAGGACCACTCTTTCCAAACTGAGATTGCCATTCTCCTGTACTGCTGTGCCTTCTTTAAAAAGGGGTTGTTGCTAATGTGGAAGATGCTGCTCTCACTTCTGTTACTGTGGTGCAACTCACCTTGCTTGCAAAAGTGGTGCCTTCCCTGACTCTGTGTAAGCCACTTGCTTGGATCCTGGGTACGGCTGGATGATGATGATGTTGCAGAAGGCAGCTGGTAATTTGTCTGCATGTAAACTCATAGCTCTGATAGTCGGCAGTAATAACGTTTCCTGCAGAGCAATCACTTCAGGCCTCACCTGCATAAGCATACTTCTGCGGGGCTATTTAAGCCACGAGTTCCTCCATCCAGCTCAGAATATGGTCGTGAGACACATATGTTGCTGTCACTGGTGTATCAAGGGGGTTGCAGTTCTTGCATGTCAGAGAAGATAGCAAAAATCACAATAACCTGAGTTGATTAATGACGACTTCATACTTTTGACTGTACCACTTTAACTTTTTTTTCTTTACCCCAAAACAAAGCTGCAGCAAGCAATAATCTTTACAAGAGGAATCTTTAAAGACAATCAGAATAATAGCTACTGGAACCCAATTGCATCTTCTGCTTGAGAAGTTGATGTCAGCATTACTAACCTTCTGTCTCTTTGCCTGTGCTGCCAAATGCAGGGTGATGCACATTCCCAGCCCTGCCAGCCTTCTGTGCTAATGGGAGAGGCTGCTGGCGGCACCCAGCACCTGCAGAAGAAGCTGCAGACTGTGGAGCAGAACACAAGTCTGACACTACAGATACTGCAACACCCTTGGGACCAGATTCTGGTATTAACTTAGCAGTACCTGTTGTAAAGTGGAAAGAACCATCTGTTTTGCAGTGCTGAAGCCTTTAATGTTCTGGGGGGAAAAAGCAACTAAATAGGGCTTTTATGCATCTGCAGTGAAGCCTCATGAGTCCTTTGTTGTCAAATCTCCAACTTTCACCTAAAAGCATCAGTTATAAAATAATTATTTTCTCTGTGACCGTAGAGAACTGAAAGAATTAACCTATATAAAAGCAGTTATGCAAAGTCAGCTTTCATAAATGAAATCATTGCTTCCACCTGTTTTATGTTTGTGGGTTTATAAGGGCAATGACACAATGACTTGTGAAACATAATTTAGAATTCTTGAGTAATTTTAGATGTCTTACTCTGTAAAATATCGTATCTTCCGGTAGAGGGTGCTACAGGAAACCGCCGAGTCCCCTTTGCTTCTAAGGGCTTGATGCGCAGATTTATGCAGCCTGAATGGCTCAGGTATGATGTCCTTTATTTTCCTATTAAAAAAATACTGATATAAAATCCACCGGGGGACCTCTTCTAGTTACAGAAAACATCTATGTGCGAACTCCTGAGTATTTAACCAGGTTAAATATTAAATGAGGTATAACCTTTTAAAAGTGGTACCTCAGGGTACTGTTACTTTAAAACATAACTCCTTGCTGTAACTGCTTTTTAGTGTATATGCAGTTAATTTGACTTTTCTATCTCTGTATATAGAAAAGGGGATGAGAATGCAGAACACTTGTTGAATAGCTTTATCTCTCCTTTCTTTCCTGAAGTACTTGTTTCAGAATTATCTAATATACTGAGTTAATAATAGAGCACTGCAAATTCTTCTCTAGATGCCTGACAGCTCAGTAGCTTAATAATTAATTTTCTGGGGACCGAGGCTTTGTTTTTATCCAAGAAAAATATGTTCGGCCCAACTACCAGTGAGCCCTGTTCTTGGCAGCACCTATTTCCACAAGCAACAATCTACGGTGATTGTAAGTGACTGGGGCGAGTCACTCCTTATTCTAATACAAATGCAAACTATTTCTGAGGTTAGGACCACAGTCACCATTAGGCTGCATTTCTAGCTTAAAAAAGGTAGGAGCAAAAAGGGACAGAGGAATTGTTATTGCTCCTGGTTCTAGGTTTGTCGGGTGGGGGTGGGGGTGGGGTTTTGTGTGTTGCCCAGCCAGAGTTCGAAGCTATCCTTCTTTGTTTGGCAAACGCCTAATACAGGACAAGGGCTGGAATATATGTCTGGTGGCCTATGTGTCAGTCTGCCAACTCCTCTGTTCTGAGAGCAACAATAACAGACCCTTGCTGACATCAACTGGCTTGGAATGCAGTTGTTGCTAATGCTATTTTATCTGTGGAGTGATGGCAAGATTTCAGTCTGAGATTTCAGCAAACGTAACCACCTCTGAAATTCTGATGCTAGCAGATGCTGCCTGTGTGATTGCTTCCACCTGCTGTTTCCAAAGATGCTAGGCTCTGAAAGAGCAGAGGCTTTGCAGTGCTGTTCTTCAATAGCCTTTCTGTTCCTTTTCCACAGTTTAAAGAACACCTTAAACTGTGGGAAAGCTAGAAATGGTTAAATTAGGAGAAATCTATTCTTTATTTCCTTGTGATTTAGACTGAAATATTGTCTTAGGTTAAGGTATTTCCTGCTACTCTATACAAAATGATTTAAATTCTGCAGAACTACCATGGTGTGTCAGCAAAAAGGAGAAGCTGTAAGTTTACAGGAAAAGGAATTCACTAGCCAACAATATTACACAGATCACTTCTGTTTCTAAATCTGTTTTGCAGCAGAGCAAACTGCGATACAAGAAATCTATCCACAGACATCTACAAAGTAGCTGGTAGAATTAACCTGGAGCCTGGGAATCCTGATGTCCTTTCTCCTGGTTAACCCATGGCACCTCTGGCCGTGATTATCCATTTGCAGAGTATAGGATTATCCCAGGAGTATTGAATCTCTTTTGTGCTAAGGTACGACATGACATTTAAGCACAGGTCTAAATTTTGGCAGTGTGTGCAATTTGGGGGAAAGGTACTGTTATTCAAAAGAGAAGTAAGGAACGAAGGTTAATTGTGACTGGTGGTATTTGGCCTATAGAAGAAAATGTTGGGACTCTCACTTAAAACCTAATAAGAAACACATTAATCCTTTGGCCTGAATTAAAAACTTAACCTTGACTCACCTTTAGGGGAAGGTGTTAGGAGAAAAGTCTCAGAGGGTGACCCCTCCTGAGGTTGTACCCAACCCAACTGCAAGTTTCAGAAAAAAAGTGTTCACAAGAACACTCAAGCTGCAAGTGTGCAAAGTTGTTCGCTGTGTTTGGAAAACACTTCCTTATTGATCCACAGCACAGCGTTGATATGAGTCGGGCAGAAACTTGGCGTGTAGACAGCTAAGAAAGAATTGATTTGCTGTGAGTTTTGTAGCAGTTCATGTGGAATAAGGGTCACTGGATTCCAGTCCTGTTTCTGACTGCAGAGCACTGTCTGTCTCAGACTGGCTCCAGGAAATGGACGCTCTTCCGCAGAAGCCAGAAGATTTCGTGGAAGAGCCATGGCCTGTTTCCAGGTTGCAGTTCACCCACTGCCCTAGGGAGCGTCATTAGTGGGAGGGAAGTGAAGTTGGGATTTTAAGGGATGAGGAGAGAAAAATTAACGCAGGGTGGAGAAAAATCCCGTTAATTCCTATTAAGCAGAACTTGCTTGACCACATTAAAATGTTGTGTTAATAATTGAGATAAAACAATGGGCCAAATCCAGAAGTGATGTAAAAATGTATAAATCATACATCAAGAAGGGAGTTTCAGTTGACTGACATATTAAAGCAAAACCAATGGCACTGATTTCACTGCAGAAGAGGTTGGATTACACCTATGAGCTCAGCAAAAGAGGCAGTAATTCTACTTTATTTTGCATCTTTCTCAATTTGCATTTTAATGTGAGATGAAAATCACAGGGTCATCTTTTGAAGGTGTGATTTTTAGATATATAGATATAAAAATACTGGAGAGCTGCCTAATTTGTTATCCGTAACAGATTGCTTTGTGTACAGGTTCACCGGGGTAAAACAGCTATAATACCAGGAGTATGTAATAATGCTCTGTGGGCATGTGGAAGATTGGATGTACAAAGTTATCAGAAAATCTTGAATAATTTCCAAGGCACATTTCCATCATCCAAATCACTTCATTTTTACCCACTATATGAAACAGATGTAAAAATAGCTCTTTCATCAGCAGATTGTTACACATATTTGGGCTGCAGAGGTTCCATTCTGTTCAAAGCAATACTGTGAAATCATTTGCAGAATGTTGCTGTTAATCAGAAGCAGCAATTTAATGTTACGTATCCATCTCTCCTCCCATCCCCAGCTCCCCTTCCCAATTCTGAGCAGGAAATGACACTTGGACGGAGCTCAGCATACTAACTTTCTGGATAGACTCTCTAGGAATGAGGAGGGACTTGAATTCTCTCCATATGTCATTTCCTTTCCCCTAATGGCTAAAAAAAAACATTGCTGCAGTCCATATAACTTACAATAGAGAGAACATTACCAGTATAGGAAAATAAAGGTGGGGGGATGGGACAGACAGGACATCCACATTCCATTTCTAAAAAAGTACTTTGAAAAATTTGACTTGAATTACACAGGAATCTGTCTTCTGTGTAGAAAGGTTGTTTTATACAGTTCCTAAAATTGAAGCCATTACCCTGTCTGTATTTAAGTGTATATCAACACCTGCAGTCTGTAGCCAGACGTGGATTAGAGAAGGAAAACATAAGTAGAGGAAGAATGGTAACAACTGCACGAGATTTAAACTAACTCAGAAAGGAAAAAGAGGTGACTGAGGAGGACTGACAATGGGGATCTAATAATTTCTAATAAAACCAATTTTAATAGCAAATAATCCTAGAAATTACTTAAGGAAAAAAATATTAGCCCATTCCTGCAACCAGCTTTTGTCCAGACTACCTTTAAAAACTTTTCTGTTCGGTATAACCAATAGCATATGCAGATATACTGCTGCAAAATACAAAATTTGATCTGCTCTTCTGCACAGCGGATTTGCAGCTGTCAACAGAATTCAGTGTGCCATAGTTACAAACAGAAAAACCCCAGGAATAAACATTAAAAAAAAAAAAACCCAAACAAACAACAAAACAAAACCCACCACAACATTTTAACTAAACAGAAAGCTTACTTCCTGGTAGGCAACCAACTCTGTATTAGACTCAAATTGGAACATAACATTGTTCTAGCAATATAATCCAAATGTTTGTTAAATTTGTAGCAACCAAACTGTGCAAGACACTTCGCAGAGCAAAGGAGATATGACGTTTGCTCAAAACCCCCTGAATTTTGCAGCCAGTGAACGAATGCATATGCATATAGGAGCTAGATGCATCTGTTTGGGGGATGATTACATCTGATTGCAGAACCAACACCTCACATCTTTCATTGGACATATTTCCCCTGAATTCTACTGCTAAAAAGAAAATAAAAAAACCCCACCTTTCTTCCAGTTCTATTTTAAAGGGTTTCAGAAGTAGAATAGAAGAATGATTCAAGACACATGGTGACAGATTTTGCTTTAGGTTAATTTTAGCACTTCACTAGACCCACTAACCTACTTAAATATCTGCGCTGTTCTTATCTGGCATGCAACCTTGCTTTATAATTTTTAAGATGAAATAATTTTAGAGATAACTTATCTTAAATCCTCTCAAATTGATTTCACAGTGGACTTGTGGGTGATTCTTTTAAAAGAAAGCACAAAAGAAGCTAGTGCAGATTGTGGATGGGTTAGGTATTTCTGCAGTTCAGAGAGTGTTAGGAATTGGATTTAAAAGCAGAGGGATTCTTGTGTTTATTGAACCTACAAATGCTTTTGTGTCATGACTGATCTGACTTATAGATTTAGTTTTCATGTAACGTGTTTATAAATGTCTACAGACTTGTTAATGTAAGACACAGCAGAGTGCTTCCAAAGCTGGTTAGCCTGGGTTCTTTTCAGTAATTCACAAAACGGTGTGAGTATATGCGGTACGCACATTTCAAGAAAGCTCATTCTGAACCCTAGTGGTTGCTTCCCAATGGCAGAAAATAATAATCTTGTGGGGTTAAGGCTTTGTCAGCTGTTTTCATCTTTGAACCTTGCAGATTCCATTACCTGTAGAAGTACGCAATATTGTTATAATCTGATAAATCTCCTGGAATGAATCACATCTCTTGAATGGAAATCTTTGGAAGCAACTTGTATGAGAGACATGAAAAACTTCCACTTCCTTGAAGAAATGTGGAAAATCAGAACCACCAGGTGAGGGCTGTTTTGTTTAAGCGGTTTACGCTGCCTCAAGATGCTTACTTTCTCTGCCAACATTAGACAGGCAGAGGAGTCTGTTGCCAGCCTCGTTGCCTATCCATATCAGTGTTTGCCTCTAACAGCCACAGGCCCTACAATAGATTGGAATGGGATACACTGGCCCTCTTGAAAACCTCATCTTAACCCCTGACATATATGGGATTCTGTAAAGCTAGAAACATGAGGTTTTAATCCCTGAATATCTAGATAAGTAACAATGGCCAATGAGAACAAGCTAATTATGCCAAAGTATTAAGTCTTATCAGATAATGTTCTAGGGTTTTTTGGGAGTCAGTAAAGCATCTCTGCTTTCCTTGGCTGCATGGATGGAAGGTGCATCATAGAACATTTTTTACTTCTTCCAAAGCATTAAATAGTGGCTGCGGCCCAAGCAGGATGTTTGCTAGGCAGACCAAGAGATTGATTTGACATGGCAGCTACCTTCCAATGTATCACTGTTGATCAACAGTGTCTAAGGGGTGAATTTATAGCAGCAGGACTGAGTCAGCTTTTGGCATCACTGTCAGTGGCACTCTCCTCTCAGCATCAGTATAATTAAGACTCAGAGAGGCTTCCAATATAGGAGATTTTACAGCTCATCTTTTGGAGACAACAGAATTGTTATTTCAAATTGATGCTGGGCCACAGGGGATAGGAAAGATTAGAGAAGGTTTGGTATTCCTTTAGTGGCTAAATAATACAGCTTGTCAAAAACAGTGCTCTATGTCAGCTCTCTTAAATACTTGTTTGGGCTGACAGTCTTCCCAATAACACTTCATTTGTCTAAGCTGCATACCACTGGCACAAAGACACAGCGTCAAGTTGAATCAGACAATATCTGGAGACAGATGTTGTAGTACAGTAGTAAATTCTTGATACATGTCACTCAGAGGAGACTGTTTCTAACTGTCTTATTCTGTAAGGTCTTTTATGAACCTATTTATATCAGCCAAATAAATCTAAGGATGACATTCTACAGTTGCTTCATTCACAAAGCAACATGAGAAAGTCCTGCAGAGCAGTTGCATGAGGGAACGTGCGGTCTTCAGGAAACTTTAGTAATTTCAGTTGGAATACTCAGCATGTAACTCTGAAAGCACGTGACAAAGCCAGTCATCCAAAAGTCTGGTAAAGAAATCGTATTATCAACAGTCCTTTATGGGTAAATAAGTGGAAATCGTGGCAGAATCAAGGAAATAGTTTTCAGAAATAGATCTTTTTGGCCCAGGAATTCTGAAGGTCTAGTTTGTACTTTGAGTCAGCATTCCCACTGATTTTGAATGTAAGACAAATCAAGGAAAATATTTTAGGCCTAAGATACTTCACTATGTTAAAGACTGAAGCTAGGCTCTGCCTTTTGTGCTGGGCTGTTAAAAATGCTGTGCAAAGCCTGTCTTAAGGTCATGGGTTGTGAGACACTACATCCAACAGCAGAGAACAGTGTAGACTTGAGCTAGACAATGGGGCTGGAACACGGGTGTAATCTAGTCATTTGCCCAAGCACCAGGACATGGTTTCTCATGATAGATTTATCTCTTTCAGAAAGTGAATTTTAGCCTCTGGCTTGTAATAAAATATAATGCAATGCATCTCTTCAGGCTGTGTTCAATGCCTGTCTCTTTAAAATCTGCCTTTTTTCTTCTTCTTATGAAGTTGCATTAGGGTAGTGCTGTCCTGCAGGACATGATGAGGAAATAACATGGCTAAAGAACTGCATGGAATATCTGTGCATCAGTTACTAATCTGTTCTGGATGGATGGACTTAGAAGTTATCTTAGTGACTAACCATTGGAAAATCCTGTGATATGGGAGCTCATGCATTTTTTTGTAGCCACAGCTGCAGTCATTTCCCTTCAGAGACACATCATTTCCCCAAGACACATCCTGTCTCAGAGGGCTATGGTGTCTGCTGCTCCAAGCTTCTGTCCCCTTTTTCAGTAGCCAGCATATGGGTGGAGATTTCCTTCCTAGTTTCTTCTCCTGAAAACTTCATCTCAAGCTACAGCTTGAGAAATGGATTGAATCTTGACCTCTTGCATAAACATTGTCTCTGCATGCCAAAAGGAGTCTTAGTGAGAACCAGAGCCCCTGTCTAGACATGTTTCTTCATCATATAACTCCGATAGGTATGTCTCCCATTGTTGGGCTAGCTCTCTTTGTCTCTGAGTAGCAGCGATGCCAGAGTTAAAGCAGGTATTTAAGCATGTGCATCCGAATACTTTAATGTTGTCTGTTCGGTACACCAGCAACACAAGCAATGAAATAATTTTCATATTCTGCAAAGGGAAATAAGGAATCTTGTACAAAGTGAAACTATCTATTCATAGTCTTTCTTCCTGATATGCAGACGCAGTTTATACATAACTTCAGTAGGGTTCGATCCCTTTGTACAGAAGAGCAGCAGGGAAGGTAAGAGAAATGGGTGAGGAAAGAGATTCTGTCCTCACAGAGGACAGAATCCCATTCAGGAATGGGACAAAGATGTGATGGGTCTTCAATGAATTTAGGAAGTACCTTTGCTACAGTAAGAAGTTATGATTGGATTAGAGAAGGATTAAAAGAAAAACCTGTGCCGAAGAGGCAGACTAGGAGAATGATGCCTATTGCAAGCAAAGATGTTGATGGACCAGGTCAAGGCTGCTGATCTAGTCTAATGACTCTGTTTTACTGAGTACTGTGTTGAGACATCAATTTAGATAAGGCCTACTTGTTTTTAAGCACAGTATTAACACGATAAGAGAAAGTCCTTGCTTTGAAGACCATTGCTGTTAATGGTGGAAATTGGCTTGCGACAGTCAGTGCATGCTAGTGAAGAGTATAATACACTGGCCAGCAAACAAACTACGGCTTCTTAAAAATCATGTTTTGCAAAGCGATAAATAGGAATGCTTTGAACGGGAATGAGCTAATCAGGCAAATTAAGAAAGAGGCAGTGAACACTGGTAGTATAGATGTTCATCATTCTTCACAATTTTTTTAATTTATATTTTTTTGCCAACGTTAACAAAACTTTATCAAAAAAAGAAAAATATTGATGTGATATTCGTCAATATTTCAAATTTATTTATTTTCAGATGAAATTGGACCTGATAAATCTTAATGGGGTTGCCTAAGTATATACTTCTATAATACTTTTCTTCTCAGAACTATACCATTAGGTGGCAAAAAAGGGCATTTAGCATTAACGGTTGCACAAACAAAGGAAATGCATCATAGAGAAAAAGGAAACAGAGGTGTAATTCTCTTCTGATCAAGTCTGTCTTTTAACTCCAAGATCTCCAGGGGTGGTGTCTATAATTCAACCACTTCAGGCTCTGGGAAATTTAGTAAATTATGGCTAGTAGGAAGAAATACAATGCAGATAATTTTAAATCTCTTTAAAATAGTAATAATAGGAAAATAGTTTTAACCTTTTAATTTACTCACAAAGGCTTAACAGTAGGGGCAGGACTCTCTTGCTTTCTTGATATCATCACAGAAGCTGGGCAAGAATGTGATATAACACCAGCCAACTCTCATTACTGCTGAAGGAATGTGGTGTGATTAAACCTCTATACAGAAAGAAATGGAATGTAATTCTTACATGTTGATTTGCTTTGAACACATACCACATGCTGAGGAATGAGTTTCCAGTGTACTCTTCCATTTCTAATGATGGAGAGGACCTCACCTCCAAAAACTAACTACAACTCTTCTCTTCTGAAAATGAACACTATTTGGTTAAAGACATTTGTTCACATTTCCCAGTGTCCAAAACCACTAAATCCTTTGAGAAATGTCTGTGAATGCAAAGCCTTCTTTTTCTTCCTATTGGGAAATTCAAGAAATCAAAGCCCTTTTTTTGCAGCCATAGAACAAAAGAAGTTTTTGTATTTCTAAATACTTCTTCCAAAGTTTCACTAATATGATACCAACGGTTAAATTATTTTGTCCTTATGGACTGCTCTACAGCCCTGTTCATGTCATGAAGGTGCCTGAACTTACCTCCTACCTGCACATTTCCTGCAGTCCTTGAGACTGTGCCTCAGTTGCTAACTTCTGGCTGAAGAAGACTGGATGGGACTCCCTCCCGCATCCAGCAGCGAGGCTGTCATCCAAGTAGTGAGCTGCAGGGTGATGCAAGGCACTCCCTTCCCTCCGGATCTGAGCTAGCTACCTCATCTTGAAAGGATTTGTTGCTCAATGACATCAGCCTAGAGTGAAACATGGATCACTTGTCAACAGTTAATGATGACATTTGCTTGCTTACCTCACAAGATCAGCACTATAAAGCATGAAACCCCTTCTGACCCTTGAAATGGAACTGCATAAAGTCAGAATTTACTGTAAACTATTGGCTTCCAAAACCTAAAGCAGGATCAACAAGGTATCTGTTCTGTTAATCTGAGAATATTTTGAGAATTTGGGGGATAGCACTGGCATAAGAAGCTCTGGATCATAACATTTGTGTGGAATTCTTTTGTTGGAAAAGTAGCCCTTTCAATCATCAGGTACCGTCAGTATCTTTGGTCTCCTACATTCTCTGCAGTTCTTGGCACTTTGCAAGGCTTCCTGACCTCTGCTCACTGCAGATCTTGCACAGATCCCTGACAGAGCTGCCCCTCTTAAATGCTGCTTGGCAATTCTACTCAGTGAAGGGGAGCAATGAATAAAACCCCTGATTTCCCTACAGAATTGGGAGATACGATGGGACAGACACATCTGTAGGGCATCCAAGCTGCAGTCATTGTAATGTTTATACAAAGCCAGAAGGGAAGAAGCGAGCAGCTTGCATCTGGTGCATCTGTCTATCCAAGTGCAACCTGATCTAGGTCATTTCTACCTATGTCAGTCAAGAGACAACATGGTCCTGACCTAAATGGGACACGTACCATGCCTGCAGGTGCTAATGAGAGCTAAAGCCCTGCTTCTCTCATGCTATTAAATACATACATTCTGTATAGGATTTCCTTATGTGTCGCTGATACACTTTGGATATAATAGTAAAAAAGCCCAAGTCATGTATGTTATTTAAAAATAAATAAATACAATCAAATATTGTGCACGTTTTAAAAAAAATTGTGTGGCAGCAGCAGCAATCTTGCAGCCAGTGCGTTTTATAGAGTGACCCAAATGCACAAACTGTCAATTAATGCTCTAACAGTTGCAATATATCGCAGTATTTTCTCTGAAAGGTGAGCAGCCTGTCCAAAAACCTTAGAAAAATTAATAGTTCAGCGATTTGCTTTCTGAAAAGCAGTATGAAACTAATTATACCTCATGACCTTTAAAAAACACTTTTAATGAAAGCCTTAAAATGTTCATACACCTACTGAGTAATGAAATACTATATTTGATCCCAATAGGTTGTTTTCTTTTTTTAAATATTGGCATTGCAATTAATGCCTGACACACTAGTTATCCATTAGAGAAAGATCACGTAGCAAAGAGTACTATGTTTAACATAACCTTAAATACTTTTGTCAAATTACATCAGAATTATTGAATGCTGGGCCCAGAGTGCACTGCAAGACCCCAGAAACAAATAATAATCACGTGTTAGGAAAAACCTAGAGTAACCTAGAAATATGTTAAGTATGTGAAAAGTGGCTTTATATTTTGTTTTTGTGTTCTGTTTAGCAACAGTCAGGTAATGTTGCAATATTTGCAAGCCATCAGCCATTTCCTTTATATAGTTGGCTTTAGAAAAGGATAATGACCTGGCTATGTGAATTTGCAACAGACTGAAACTTTAATAGTATGACCTTCAGTTATTAAGGCTGATTTAAATTTTTTTTTTTTTTATGCAGGAATCAGGACACCTGGAATGTCTTTGAGGTGTACGTGAATTTACATAACTATTATAAAGTAATCTTTTAACTGTTTCAGTGCAGCATGAGCCATAAATTCAGCAGATATGTGTGCTTGTGTTTTGTAGTAAATGAAGTTTAGACTTGACTTGTTTCAAATTCTGTTTGCTTGAAATAGTGGCTAAGCAATGAATCAGCATTATTTCTTGTGCTCCAGCTATGCTGTAAAGAAAGGTTTGTCTCTAACACTTGCTAGCTATGCGTTGAACAGGCAATTGCACAGGCAACAGATGCAGTCCTGTGCGACAAAGAAATCCCAGTCCTGATCCCAGGACTCCTCTGCTCCTGGGTGAAGCGACATTGGAACAGCAGGGCCACCGCAGCAGGAAGCATTGAAAATTTCCACTTGGAAGAACCCGGTGCTTAAGAAACACTTTGGGAGGAAGGAGATGTAGGTCTGCACATACCCAGAGTGGGGAGGGGTCTCATTTCAAGGGAGGAAATCTTTTGAGAACCACATCCCACTTCCAAGTGGGAAAAAAAATCAGTTTGTCATCTTGGATTTGATTTAATGAGTTCCAAGCCCTGAGCTCTGTCAAGGTGGAATCACTCAACACATGCTGATAGGTCAGTTCTGTGTGTGCAACTTCAGCAAGTAAACCTCCTGGGCTGTGTAGAAGCTACATTATAAACCCTGTGAAGCACAGGTCTTCTTTCCATCACGCATTTGGATCCTGATCCATAGGCTGGATCCTAATCTATGACTACCCTTATGATAATACTTTACAGGTTGCCTCAACAGGAAGAAGCCTGGGCAATGACACGACTGGATGCGTACAGAGCATTAGTAAGGTTGTTAGTACGAATAGGTGTGTGGTTTATTAGCTCAGCCTTCTGAGGTAAAACGTGGCAACCTTCATAGCTTTTCTGGGAGCTCTTCCCACCCTCCAGAGGCCCCTTTGGCCCTGCCGAAAGCTGCCCCCAACTCCCACTGCGGCATGGAGCCTCCCTCACGGGAAGTGTGCTGCAGTGCTGGGAAAACTCTGGAAAGTCACCTTTCCTCCGGGATGGGAGTTAAATTGGGCCACATGGTGTGGGTGCAAGGCGTTTCAGTATTATTTTTTTTTCAGTAATTTTTTAAAATTGAGAATTGCAGTTCACAGAACTGGGCTGCGGATTCCTACAAAGCACAGATAAGACGCGAATCGGTCCAAAGTTTAACAGTTTCCAGGCCCAGTCTGTCACACCCTGTCCATGGAAATACTGCCCCAATGAGCAGCGCTCCTGAGCGTGACTACACACATTTCAGCCCGGCCTCCAATTCCCACCCGTGTGGTCTTTTCCCATTTGTACCTTTGATTCTCCTGTCCCAACCCCCACGCAACTTCACCCTCATCTTCCTCCCTGTCTCCCGCTCCCCTCCTCCCAGCCAGGGCAACCCACCCCCGCCCTTCCCGACCCCCCAGCTCTCCCGGGAAGGACCCCAAGCGCCGCCGCCACCTGACGCGGTTCCCCCTTCAGCATCCCCGGGGCAGACCCCGAGGCGGGGTGGGCTCCCCCTACCCGGCGGGGGGGCGCGGGGGCGGGCGGCCTCCCCCGGGGGCAGGGCAGGCCGGGCCGGGGAGGGGAGGGGATAGGAGGGAAGGCGAGGCGAGGCAGCCGTCTGTCTGTCCGTCCGCCCGCCGTGCGGCTCCGTCCCCGGCTTTGTTGTGCTCGCCGCCCGGGCTCCGGGCGAGGGGGCGGGGAAGCCGAGGGAAGGGAAGCGGGGAAGGCGGCCGCGTCTCCTCCTCCGCCTCCTCCTCGGCCCCGGCCCCGCTCATGGCGACGCTGGGCACATCCGGGCTTCTCCTCCTCCTCCTCCTCCTCCGGCGGCCGCCGCTGCCCTGAGCGCCCGGCCCGACTCCATTAGCGCCTCCCCTCCCCCCGTCTCCCTTCCAGGACCCAGAGGCAGGGGGAGCCCCGGGCAAGGCAGCGCCGAGCCCGCGGAGCGGCCGGGGACATGTCCAACCAAGGGGCCCGGCGGAACGGGCCCGTCAAGCTGCGACTGACAGGTGAGGCTGAGCGGGCGGGCTCCGCCGGGGCCTGCCGCCCTCCGCCGGCGGGGCTGGCCGGGCAGGGGGGAGGCAAGGGAAGGGACGGGACGGAGGGAGCGAGGAGCGGCGGGGTCTGTGGGGGGGCGCGAAGCCCGGGCTCCCGGGGGAGCGGGGCGAGGAGAGCCCAGCTGGAGGGGCGGGAGCGGGCTCCCTCCATGTGTCTTTGAGGTTGAACCTGGGGCCGGCGGAGCCCCTCAGGCCTCGGGAGGAGAGCGGGGGGAAGGAGGGAGGGAGGCGGTGAGCCCTTCCCTCGCCCTCTGCCCTGCCGCCGGGTCCGCGCCTCCGGAACAACATGTCTGTGGGGGCTGCGGGGCGGTGGGGCGCCCGCCTGCCCTCCCCGCCCGGCCCGGCCCGGCCCAGCCCGGGCACCCCGCAGCCCCCCGGGGGTCTCCGGGCGCGGGGGAGCCGGCGGGGGCAACTGCGGGCTCGGCCGCCTTCCCAGCGCCCACACACTTTCATGTTGTTTTCTTTTTTTTCCTTCGTTTTCTCGGTGTAAACTCGAAAGAAACTGTCACGCTCTTTGTTTTGATCTCTTTGTTTGTTGTTGTTTCTTTTTTTTTATGTGAAAGCCAGCTTCCTCAGTTAGGACTGTACACAGCTCGTTTGGTAGAGTGCCGTCCGCTGCTCTCTTTCAGAAGACCACTTGACCTCTACTATTTTAAAATATAATAAAAACTGTTCACCTGCACGCTGGGAAGGAAAATAAGTTGTTTTAAAATACTTAAAAGTATGGGTTTTCCTTAAAAGAATCCAGGTAAATAGGTATAGTGAAAAAAATCCTGGAAGTTCTGCTAGATTTTTCTTAAAAAAAAATACAGGAGTCTTTAAAGAAAAGAGCTATTTCAAAGTATTGTAAGTCCTCGCAGCAGAAAAACAATATTTTGTATTCTAAAGTGTCAGTGCGAGAAGGTAAGCAATTACAAAATAACAGGTAGCACTGTAAATACTCTTCTCTGCATATAGTGTATTTAACCAGCTTGCAAAACAAATGTGTTTAAAATTATTAAAAGTGTTGATATCTTTACTTTAGGTGTATGCGAAATAGTTCCAGTTTAATGCCTAATAAAGAGAGGTGCTTTCATACAGATTTTTCAAAGCATGTTACTTTTATAGGGAAAGTAAAATGTATCTGCTTATGTTTTACTTTGGAAATACTTGGACTAAATTTGTAATCTAGCTTTCATGGAGATTTGTGAGTGTCTGTATATTACACTTAGAAATAAAACTCTTAAAATGAGCGTAGCTGGGACTGATGCGTGGAACAGTACTGCCTTGTTTTTACAGAGTGTTTTGTAGCTTTCTCTTCAGGTTATTGCTTTGTTGATGCAGTGCTTTAATACTTTTTTCCTGAGTAGTGAGTGCTCAGGCTTGCTTATCTTTGAAACATTAAAAATGGTCTGTAGCCTTATGTAAAAGCATGGAAAGTACTGTCTAGGGAGTGGTCTCTTTCACCTTTGGATTTTGTGTTCTATTTTGGTTCATATTTATTTTATTTTTATTAAGGTTTAAGCATCTAATGAAATCGTGTCTGTGACAATATAAGCCTGTTACGGGGAGTGTGATGTGAGCAAGAAGCAGGCAGTAGTTTTACCTACTGAGTTTTAGTTGTGTGGTCAGTCCCCAAAAGAAGCAGGTACAATCTTGGGGAACGTTTCTGAGTTTTTTTTGTCATCTTATATTTTAGGAAGGGAATACGCAGAGCACGGGACACTGGCAAAGTTGTCTTTCTAGGGACTATTCCAGGGTTAGCAGCTCTTGCAGTTGCTGAGTACTAGTTCTGTTACTTGGAAGCTTATATGAAACATCAGCCTATTTCTTAAATTAACAAGGCTTGAGGTATTTTATGCTTTAGCTAATTGTGTGTTGTTTCACATAAGGTCATTTGTTGTAAGGGAGATTTGCATATTTAAGAAAAACATTGTATTTTATTAATTCAGCTGACATGTTGTCAGTTCTTGCCTAGGAATAGTTTTAAGTGTTCTGCGTGGTTTTGATTACCCTTTTTGATTGGAAAAGCAGTTTGAGGGCTCTTGAATTCTAAAACTGTTTGGAATTAAAAGAATCTGTATATCCAGTGTTTTTAAAAGCTTATTCTTGAACTGACAAATGCTATTTAATGTTAATTTTCTTTGGCTGTACGAAACTAGCAGTCTTCTGTTTTGGCTTGAATATTTATAGGATTAATTCTGCAGTCATTGTATAATACTTATCTTTTCTGTTCATTATCTCTAAATTAGATGGTATGGATTAAAAAATGAATTTCAAGAACTGGATTCAATTAGCAGTTTTTCAGGACATAAACATTAAAGGTTTAGATGGAAAACATTGTTTTGACTGACTGGATAAATGACAGGGTAATGTTTGATGTGAGTCCAAGAACTGATCTGGAGCTAGTGCCCAACTTCTCAGTCCATCTTGAGGAGCCAAATAAAATATTTAACCTAGGCCTCATTTTGCAAAAAAGGTTGATTCTTTGTTGGGACCTTAAGAAAGTTCTGAGAAATGTTTGGCATACCTTTACACTAAGTGTTTAACAGTTTATTTAGGTCTGGGTTCCATAACAGAGAAAAACCACAATGGTGGCATACTTCTAGTAAGTTTTTATTTGGTTTACAGTGCATCTGTGTTATACATTTCTTATAAAAGGTTATTCTTTGGCTCCTAGATTTAATTGTCTGCCGTAAATATCACTTAAATCTTTAGTGTTACATATGTCAATGCACTTCGGACAATCTTGAGCTAGAAAATTGCTGGATAATTGTTAATCCAAAGATTATACCTTCTGATGACACTTCACCTGTAGTGTGAGGCGTAAGCGCTTGTTTCTAATTAAAATATAGGCAATGTAATTTAAGTCTAGAATTGCACTGATCTCCTCCAAAATTTATCTTAGCAGCTTGTAATAACATTATCCAAGGAAGCTGTAATATAAGGAGAGTTCCTTCAACTCCGACATTTTTACCACCATTTTATCTAGTCCTATCCTGAGTACATCTGATTTCTACAAAAGCTGCAAGCACAGTCATTCCCTTCCGCTCTTATGGTGATTTTTTCTCAGTGTTGTGTTGAATTTGTGGATTTGTAAATATATTATACTCTCAGGCAGAATGTACTGTTCTTCCTTCCACCCCCCATGTTGAGTTGCATTGATCTTGTATTCCTCCAAAAACTGAGAAACAACCATGGCTGTCAGTGGCTCAGTAAATACTCTATGTCCTAATGTGTGAATTGTGTAACGTTAAGATAGTTACATTTGGCTGCTTTCACTTACAATATCAATGACAGTTATCTGAATGAAGTCCATAGGGTTGTTTCTGTCAAGTCGAAAGATATATTTTAAAATCGGTTTGAAGTCTGAAAAACTGCACGGGGACTAGAATATGTAGGGTTGAATAAAGGTTAGTGCGTGAATTCTAGTTCACGTGTTATAGCAAGGGTTTGTGTCAGAATAGTTAACAAGTAAAGATACTTTGATAGCCACAAAGCACAGCTACACAGTATTGTAAGAAGTGTTAATAAATATCCCATGGATAAAACTGGAATGAGCTGGATGAATTTTGTCGGTAAAGAATCAGAGGTAGACCTGAAGAGTGGTTAGATCTGGTTTTCTTCCTCCTAACTGTAAGCTTTCATGTTTCCTGGCAGAGTTTGCTAATTAGGGAAATAAAAGCACTGAATCTTGTGTTGTAGAAAATGGACAGCATCTCATCTTCTGCCCTACCCTCTCTCATGTTGATGCTACTGTCTATTCAGTTCTTACAGAACAAAGGTGGTACTGTACTATAAGGTTATAGTGTTGAAGGAAGAAAGTCCTTTTTTTATTACTCACAGAAACTCTGGTTGTGATGCTAATAATATTTCTTGAGAAAGATATTATGTATTATTTATAAAAAGCCAGAATATTACTGAGTTTTGCAAAACAATGTGGAATTTCCAAACCTGTTTTTTGCAGTGGATAAATCTAACAGTGAAATTAATACAACTGAAAACAGTGGTTAACCTAAATCTTAAATTCTCATTAGTGCTGTTGGAAGCAGGACTGAAGTTTATGGATAGCAGAGCCTCATTATAGGAACAGCATTACTGATTGATTGATAAAGTAGCTACCTATATTTTTAAGTAGCAAGGCTATGGTTTCATAGTTGACTTAAATGGTAGCGCAATTTTAGGGCAGTTTAAAATTTGAGTACTGGTTTGGGTTGGCTTTTTTTCCCCCTTTTCCTCTTTGTAGTCCCTGGTGTCACTTTTCTGGGCCCTCCCTTGCATTGACTCCAGTAACTGTGTAGCTACATGATGAACTGAAAGCTAATCCTACCAAGAAAAAAAAATAGGTTTTTGCATTGAAGGAGAGGGATGCACGTAAGAAGCTGAAAAGAGGGCAGGACTGCCTCTTTTACCAGCAGCCTGTAGTTAGGTAGGCTTTGGCCAACAGTAAAACAATGGGTTTCCTTCATGTAAGGTGTATTTGACTTAATGACACATGACTTGCCAAAAACCAGTACTTAAGAAATCAGGATGAATAAATTACATAGTAATTTATATAGTAAACTGGCGCAGTCATAACAAAGTCAATAAGCATGTGTCTAATCAGATTGTGTAGGGATTGATGGATGCTTGGCCTTGAATATTTTAATCGAAGTATGAAGTGTGCATGCGTATATGTATGCTTTTTATATATACAGTATATAGTTATAGGTATTTGTATACGTATAAATCAGTTGTGGATCACACAGATGCCAAAGAATTATAATAAACAACTGAGCAGCTGTATGGAGCAGTCTCAACTGCTTGTTTCAATGGGATCAGTTTATATGACAAAGCTTTATTCATCTGGGTATAAAATTAGGTATCTGTGTTCAAGGATACATAATGGGCTATCGTGGCAAGGAAAACAAAGATCAAAAAGGATTTTGGGGAGGAAACCGTAGTAGGAAAACAGTTCTGCAGGAGCTCCAATGAAAAGAGCAAAAAGGCCCAATATTAATCTTTGGTTGTAGAATCAAGTACGCATTGAGTAGAAGGTAGTAGAGGATTTTTACATGTGTAGGTAACGTATGGGACATACGTGGGAGATGTGTGGGAAATCTGCAGACAGTCCTCATGTTAATGTTTAAAAAAATAAAGCTGTTGGGGGTGGGGGGAGAAATCCTGGGGGTGGAAAAATAGCAAGTAATTGTTAGAATTGTACTTTTCAGTTACATTTAGAGTTTAAGCTGTCCTGTAATGTCTCTCTGTGTAGCTGAACTTAGCTGAGTAACTCAACTAGTGGTGACAAATTATTCTCCTATTTTCTTTTTTCTTTTTTGTTTGTTAATCACACTGAAAATCTGATCAGGCCCCAGATGAAGACATTTTGTCTTTGTGTCCTTAAGGTGGATGGGTTGGTCCCTGAAAGACGACAGCTTTTAATGTTTTGTTCTGTTTTATCTCATGGCCTTTGAAGTGTGTCCTTGCTTTGCGATCTTACTTAAAATGACATCTCACCATTGGGCCAGACCTTTCTTGCGGGTGTTTAAAAAGGTGGGTGATTTCTTTGGGTGTTTTCCCTCTTCTCATCACAGTAATGAGATGACCTGGTGTCTGACTTGACATTATGGAGTGAGTACGTTACCACGCAGGCTATTACGTGCATGCTTTAATGTCTAAAATTCAAATGCTCATGACACGTGCAATGTCTGAGATCATTCCAGTGACTTCTCAGAGGCTGGTAAAGATTAATCTCAATAACATTAGGCAGTGCATATAAAAGCCGCTACTGTGTGTGTCTGCTATTAGCAGAGCATGTTTCCTATTTGGGAAAGAGGAGCAAAATCTTGAGGGACATTTGGCAACAGCATGTTCGGGGAAGCAGACTGTTGACTTTTTCTTGCTGCTTAAACTTTAAATACTTTCAATGAAAGCGTAGATAAGAATGCTTGTAACTTTAAAGAAATCTTCATCTGTGGGTAGCAAAGCACAAGACAATATTGGCTAAGCATTGTCATCTGAGTTTAAGTGGGGAGACTGATACAGAATGGAGGATAGACATGGTCAAGATCATAAAAAGGATAAACCAGGTAAAGCTGGGATTTAGGGCCACTATCTTTTGACTTTCTGCCCATGAACATTGTTTCTCTTGAGTTTAAATCCACAGAAAACATGGTTCTGTTTTGGGCAGTCTGAGACTATGCATTTAGGGTGATTTGGGTTCAGTTCTCTCTTACATGCCGTATTTGTGTTACACTATGAGCTGTATTTTAGCATCCTGCAGATTCTTGGCAATTACTTTTTTTTCTACTTAGAATCATAGAATCATTAAGGTTGGAAAAGGCCTCTAGGATCATCAAGTCCAACTGTCAACCCAACACTACCATGTCTCCAAAACCATGCCCTGAAGTACCATGTCTACACATCTTTTAAATACCTCCAGGGATGGCAACTCTACCACCTCTCTGGGCAGCCTGTTCCAATGTTTGACCACTCTTTCAGTAAAGAAATATTTCCTAATATCCAATCTAAATCTCCCCCAATGCAGTTTGAAGCTACTTCCTCTCATTCTTTCGCTAGCGACCCGGGAGAAGAGACTGACACCCACCTCGCTACAACCTCCTTTCAGGTAGTTGCAGAGAGTGATAAGGTCTCCCCTCAGCCCCCTCTTCTCCAGACTAAACAACCCAGTTCCCTCAGCCTCTCCTCATAAGACTTGCTCTCTAGACCCTTCACCAGCAGAATACATTTTTTTGCTGCTGCTCAGGCAAATCAGACTAGGAAGATTGATATCCCCAAAAGCAAGCAAAAAGTATTGCTTAGATGAAGTGTTATTCACATTTTCAAAATTCTGAAAGTGAAAGAAAAAGTAGCGGTATATGAGTTCATGTGGCTGTATCCTGTTGTTAATTTTCTGGAATGACTCTTGGCCAGTATGTATTTAACACAATTTGGAAGGATTGTTGTCTTGCAGAAAGGAAGAGTCACTCCAACCATGGCTTTGGTATTGTCAGTGTAAACTGGTTCATTGCGTCCTTTCTATAACGAATTCATTTAAGTTGTTTCAAATATGCAGAGCATGTACAGACTATGTAATTTACAGGTCACAGTAAAAATATGTACCCAGATTCTACCTTTTGTGCTTAAATTACCGTGTGTGATGCCATTGTGCCGCAAACATTGGAGTGACAATGCCATAGTAAAGCTTTCCAGCGCACAGCACCGTTTCTTGGGTTGCACACATCCCTCTGCTCCATCCTTTGCTGTCGGATGGGGTTGAATGAGGAATATATCCAAGTTAAAATCAACCTCTTCCTCTCACCCCCTTTTTCTTTCTAACTGGGTGTGGAGAAGGGCTGTTGTGGGTTGGCGCGTGTGTGTGAGTGGTGGCTTAAGTCAGCCAGGTGTTTGCAGAACAGCAGGCTGTTTGTGGGATTGGGGGTGTATCTTGGCTGATCGCATGAAATAGTTTTAAACAAGTGACGTACACTCATTTCCATTCTGCCTTGACCCAGATTTTCATATTACCGATGGAGTTAAATGGAGTCATAACTAATTATATCTGAATGATACTTCTTTTTAACATATCTATTTGATTTGGAGTTTATAGATAGATACATATATAAATTCAATTATAGATGCAGTTGTGCTTGTATTTAATTGAAGGTGGGAATCTGCATTGGTAATACCAGAGGCATTTTCTGAAAACTTGGGCCAACTCGGTGATTTCTTTATAACACAAATAAAGACCAAGCTGTGCAATTCTGAAACTGCTGCTTTGTGCATATCACAGGACATGAGGAAAGTAGATGGAGTGGACTCAGTAAAAGTTTGCTGTTTCATTTTAGTAAAAGGTAGTCTACTACATGCAGGTATTTTTCATGGAAAACGTAAATGTACTAAAATGAATCCTCTTTTATTCTTGGTGGGGGAAAAAAGTTGTATCTGGGTTAGAGTACTTAGAAACATGGTTAAAAAAAATCCTTAAATGTGCAAAGGAACTAAACGTGTCTGGATAAAAGGCGTAGAATTACCTTCATGCTTAACTGCCTGGAATTAGAAATTCATAGTGTTAATTGTGCCAAGCATTTAGGTAGTTTTCTATCAGATAATTCTTCAACTCTTAACAGAAAGTTTTCACCTTATATTGTCTTGAAATGATTAATTTATGATGTGTATAAATATTTATTTTCAGAGAAAAAGCTCTCGCCCACTGTTTTCCCTGATGGATTTATTAAAATAATGGTTTATAGCTCTGTATAGAAGATTGCATGCAGGACTAAACGAATAGTACCATTGTGCTTAGGTGTAGTAATATTAAGGTATCCTTTTTTTGTTTAGCAGCAAAAATAAGTACTTGTGTCTTAACTTATGAAAGGTGGCATCAGATGTGATATAAGACACTAAGATGGAGCTGGTGTAGGCACATGTTGTCATTCAGAAGGAAATAGGGTCATCTGTAAAGGTGAAACGGGGCAGAGCGGGGCAAATATGTTCAAGAGCTGGCCTGAGGAGCAGAGCTGACATGCGGATGTGAAGAGGCTATAAGTATACCAGGCTTTGTGTCAATTTATAGTGGAAGCAGGAAACAAATGCGGGTTCCTGTACTTGGGCTAAACTAGGCAGAAATCTGTCTCCTGTGTTTCATGCTGTAGATTATAACACTGCCCTTAGCCAGGTAGCAATGATTGCATTTTCAATGTGGAAATCTGAAGATACTGAGCATTTATCTTCTTCATGCTAATATTAGTACATATATTTTAAGAGATACAAAATACATGTGTGGCTAAGTATGCCATTTAAATGGACATGAAGGACCTCATCCTCATGTGTGCTGGAGAGCACTTGCTTACCATTACTAATTATGAAATTAAAAATGACTGGCTTCTAGAAGCCCAGGTTCACTGTGTATGACACATTAGTTGACCAAACTTTAAAGAAGGTTATAATGCATGTTAAAGTGCAAATCTTCTAGAGCTTTTATTTAGAGGATTCTAGTAGAAAGTTCAAAATGTTTTATATTGCTATTTCAGAAGCTTCTTGGTAATTGAAGCCTGTGAACAACTGTAAAAGTTTTAAGTGCCATCTCATAGTTTCAAATGGGTCATACATGTGACATTTCTAAATGTCTAACTAGCAATTCTGGATGTTTGGTAAAGCCCAAGGTGTTGGTGAAGAGAATCTTCAAATGTATATATTGCACAATATTATAATAAACTGCTGATCAAGTATGAATGTGTGGAATGGGGAACAATTGCTGTTGACCTCTGTTCAACCTATTTATTGCTGCTGCACAGGGGAAATGCCCCTGTGTTCTTACAGAAGCAAATGCTAGCTGTAAATTCAGGATGCCATGCAGTAATTCCAGTTTGCCTTAAATAGCTGGATGTGTACTTTTTGTCAAAAAGTTAAAGGGTTTAAGTCTTTGTGATTGTACTAATGCAGGAGTGGCTGGGATTTATCCTGAAGTTGTGATGTCATGCAGCATTGTATCCCTTTTGTGAGCATCTTTTATATTTGGGATTTCTGCTTAAGACCTGGGTCGAAGGATGATGTAAAATGTTGGGTTTTACATTCTTCTGCAACAGGAAAAGAGAAGGCCTTTAAGGAAAAAAAGTGACTTACAGTAATTTTCAGTAGTACATGCTTTGTGCCTGGCTCGTCATAAAATAAAATATCTGTGTAGTCTTCTCCTCCCTTCCTTAAGCAGTTCCCATAGTTCATAATGTTCCCTCAATACTTGTCCTGCAAGGGGGTGGTAAAAGGAGGTTAAAATTTCTCTAGTCCCATCTAAAAGGATAGGCAGTAAAGTTTTTGGTTCTCCTCCCTAACAGCAAGTGGTTGTTCTGCCTGGGGAGGTACCATGTATCTATATTTATCTATGTCTCACTTGCTTCTGTGGGCAAGAGATCATGAAGAAATTGCTGTTCATTTGTGAAGTCTGAATGTGGCATTGTGAGTATGTGCCTTGGATTTCCTCATTACAATATTTATCATTTTTCCTGAAAGTTCCTTTCCTCTGGTGAATTGTTCATCCTGTAGAATAAGTCAGCTATTTCCTGTGCATCAGCGTAATGTAACTTAATCTATGCGGGGTAGTGCTTTGGATCCATTCAAAAGCTTTATATTTTTTGTAAGTTTATTTAAATTTAGAAACTTCACTCTCTACATTTAAACAGTTCTTCCTAGTGCGGTCCAAGACTGGAGATGCACTTGTTCTGCACAAACCCTGCGTCACTGTGATGGAGTAGCAGTAAATTAAAAGAAAAATTGTCCCTGGTCAGCCTGACCCTTTTGGATGTTGCATTTGCACTTCAGCAGCCTGGTGAGTAGGAGCACTGGTTCCTGCAGTTGCTTCTACCTCATGTAATTTGAACACAATTCTGAATTGCTTTGTCTGTCTGCACATCTTTGCTTTTTATTCGCTGTCGGTGGAATTTATAACTGTAGTTGAACTTGTAATACCAAGCTGGAGCTTGTAACGCCAACTATAGTTAGTGATTCCCATTATAAGACTGTCTTTTCAGTCGCTGTTAAGCAGCCTGCTAACGCTGAAATTTTTCATGCTGAGCAGCTAAATCGGGCTGAATTCTGGGAAGATTGTTAAAAATCAGCCAGTTTCAAAGAGGAGATTAAAATTATGTTGCACATCTTTTAAAATACCTTTGTTCTTGTGAATCCTTTATTCTTGGGCGGAAACACTATCAAACAGGGGCAGGATAACAGGCAGATGTGTCTATCGGACAAGTAAGAATTAGTGTGTGGCTTAACAAATGGCTGGGGACAGAGGGTTCAAAAGTTGGGTGAGGGTGGAGAAGAAGGGAGTGTCCTGAAACAAGGAACTGTCTGGGACAAATGGGCAGGTGATGGAGACCAATTTTGGCAGGATAAGGCGCTGGAAATCCTTTGGTGCCCAGACTCTAGTGTTGTGGCAGTGAACGTGACACGGGGTCGCAGGGGCACGGAGTCTTGGCTTTGTAACCGGGGAATGCTGTTTCTGCAAGTGCTATGTTATTGTTACTGATTTGAGCATATTACTTGGAAGAAGTTGTCATCTGCAGCAGAGGTGCTTTATAAGAACTTAAGATGTGTAACAAATGCAAAGAATGTAGGCAGTTAGAGTTGGACAGAGGATTGAAGTTTAAAAACAAACAGGAAAAAACACCCACCCCAAAGCTTCTCCCATCTGTTCCTTTGCTCCACACATTTATCACCTTGATCCTGTACAGAAGAAATAGGGAATTAAGGGCTGGCTTCTAAGTGGCCATGATTCATAACATAATTCTAAGAAAAGCTTGCAGGTAAGATCAGAATTACTCTTTACATGTCGAACAAAGGGAATTCTTGAGCTTTTAGCAAAGTTGAGAATTAAAAATAAAAAACACAATCTATGATTCTAAGAAATGATGTGATGTCTTGGTCACTTCATTAATGCTAATATTTTCTTGCTGCAAAAGTGTCAGAAGACTGTTAAATAATATGTGATAACTGAATTATGTAGTTTTTGATGTTTCCTTGGCTAATTTACATGCCATCTATTCACTAATTTTTTTGAGGTACAGCGAATATTTTTTTCAGGTAAGTGTTATCTTTTGTTGATGAGTTAGTTGCGTGAAAGATGTGACCTTTTTTAGTTGGCGTCAATACAAATATGTTAAATATCAAATGGACAGAGAAAGCTATGGCAGTCATCACGTGTGTACTCTGACAGATCTTGCATTGTATGTAAAGATTTCTCTATAGAAGAGGGGGTCCTCTAATTTTACACGGTTTTGGATTGGTACAGAAACAGCTTACTGTGTTAGTGGATTGGTTTGATATAATATGCTGTGCTTTGTTTTTACTGAGTTGCCTGCGCTGTGAGAAACTTTGATCTTCACTCTATTTGTTGCATATGCACATGCATATGAGTCTGCGAAAGAATTTAAACAGTGAATAAAAAAAATCAGACATTAAATGCAGTGGGCAGGTGTATCTCCAGCAAGGGAAAGGTGTTGTGTTCTATTTGAAGTTTCTTTTAGAGGCCTCCTCAGAAAATGGCTATATATAGACAAAGTGCAGAGAAGTTGTAAGAGTGCTATCAGATGTATGATATTTTTTAGTAAACTAAAAATAAATTAACTGATACAATGTGAAACTGCAAGGTTTCATTTTAAGTAAACTTACACATAATATTGTCTAACCATGAAGAAAAGTGAGCTTTTAAAACTGTTTTCATATTTGTACAGTGTTAACTTGTTGATGCTTAACAGCGCTGCTCTTTTTCTTCCCCAATGTTTAATTGATACAAGGCTGAAATGTCTGCTCCTATGAGGGTGTGTTTCCCCAAAAGCTGCTCATTTTCACACCTGCCTGAGCTTTGGGCAATTATAAAGCTGTTAAATACTTGATTTTTTCAGCTGATCCCCTTTTCATGATTTAAGGTCTGTTAAAGGCCTAACTACTTCCCAGGGAGTTCTCTGGGAGTCCCTGTGATGTTACTGTCTTGAACTTTCCAGAGCTAGACGTCTGTTTCTTTTTTGGAGGCACTACATGCATCACCTTTGTGCTGAAATAAATATCTGTTTATCAGCTTAATAGTGAGTTGTCAGAGTTTGAGAGGTGAGCTGTGTCTTTGTTGTTTTAAGACTATTAACTTAAATAGCTAAAGAATATAGTTTCCATCAGATGCAGTGTTAACAGTATTTTATGGAGTTACCTTTCTCTAACAAGTTTTTTTGTTATTTGCACATATGCATATTTATTTGGCTTTTTAATGGCATGGTTTCTTCATTGTTTTTTGCTGTGTTTTTAACTTTCTAATTGAAGTATTTACAATATAGTTATTTTTGTTATGGTGAACTGTTTTATTGTTTCAGAGGTGAATGAATCATATATTCTGGGTTATTTTTTCCTGGCGAATACCTTTCCTTAATGATTACTCAGGGCTAGCTTAAATTGTGCAGATGAATAATACTTGAAATACAGTATCTGCTTCATAATTTAAAACGTTACAAAGAAAAACTTTGTGAAACAAAAAAATATAGGTCTTTTTCCTTTTGTTTGTGGGAACAAAGCCTTTCTAGGGGACTAGGCTGGCTGTGTAGCTGTTGTAGGGCAATGAAACAATACTGCTTTTCAGTTCTGTTCTTTGTTCTGACTGCACCTCTGTTTCCTAAAATCCCAAGATTTTATTCTACTTCACAGGTTCCTTTCCTCTGCCCCTCCAGGACAAACAGGTACTGGCTCTGCAGCGGAGGTTGCAGCAGGTGGTTCCAGATTCGTGCCCCCTTTGCAAGGGCAGGGTGGTTGCAGTAGCTGAGCAGTTACTGGGGTGGGGTCGGGAGAGCATGTTCAGCAAACCCCCAGAGAGTTACTCTGATTGCCCGTAGATAGACATGCCCTGTATGTAACTGCGTCATAGCAATCTTCTCACGTAGGTTTGCTACGTCGCTATCAATTGCTCTAAGTGGTTTTTATGCTGCACCTACAAGTTTTTTGCATTTCACTTCCTCTTGTTTTAGGAAATTGCTTTTCTCATTCATACCATGTGTTAACAGTGCTGTTTGTGCCCTTTCATGCAGTCCTCCCTAAATGAATATCCTAGAAGCAATCTGTGCTATCTATAGTATAAATGATCTCTCCCCTCTCTCCTATGTGGAGTTTGTGCTCTTGATTTCTCTTATTTTACAATTATTTTATTTTTTCCTGCCTGAAACCGGTCAGGGCATCAGCCTGTTTTGAATGTTATACAGATATTGTCATGAAGAAAGACGTTAGCAGGGATCATCTGCTAGCCTACAAGTAGGCCAACACAGTTAAATTTAATTTTGGCAACAAATATAGTGGAAGATGACCATAGGGTGATGTGGAACCTGCTCACAGTAAAAGGCTGTTGCATGCTGAATCGCAGTGTCTGCCTGGCCTTCCCAGTCAGTCCCAGGTGGAAGAGTCCAGGTGCACTTCCTCGACTGCTCAGCATGAATTGACAAAGCCAGATTTGAATGCTAGAGATCAGTGAGCACCTCCACAGCCCCTGAAAATGGAGAAGTGGAGAGGAATGTAAATACTTCAACTTCTTGTTAGTGGAGTGGATACATTCTCATATTTTTGTTGATTATACTGAGTTTTAAAATATTTGGAACAGTAAAAATATCAAAAGAGCATCTAATATGTGGGTATGTGTTTCTGTGAACACAGAGAGCTTTTTGAAGTGCAGTAGGAATTCTGGGCAGTGTGTAAAACCTGAGAGGAGTCTGCTTTTCTGCATCTGTGTGCTTACATAAATCTACAATGTAAAGACTTAAGTTTTTGTTTGGGAGTAAAAATGTCATACACAAACTGTTGTTTTTTTTTTTTAACCTGCTTACAGAGAATCTGGGAAACATACAAACAAAAAAACCCCCCACAAACCCAAAACCTAAAACATAGACCCCCACCCCCCAAAAATAAACCCCACATATTTCCTCTGCTGCCCCTTTTAAGCTGCTGTCCAGACAAATATTTACAAACAGAAAGTAATGCAGTTTCTTTTGCACACACAAAGCCCTGGGGAAAATGAGGAAATGTTTTAGTGTGTGTGAGGTGTTTAATACTTTGTTTTGCTCTGATTTCTCTTTCAAAGAGCTGTGGAGGCCTGCCTAAAAAACTAGAATACACTCCCTGGGAGCTTATATTACCTTTGTTTAAAGTAGTCAAACCTACTGCTGAAACTCAGGAATTCATGGACAGAATGACTAGAACAGCAAATATGACTTAAAAAATGTGGTTATTGGATAAACTGGTATTAGCCCAGCTGCTGTGGATAAATTGATTTTGCTGTTGCTTTAAATCTATGATGTGTTGGTATTCTGGCAGAGTAAGAAAAACAAGGATATTAGAAAGTAATTTACTGCCCTGGGATTAGCAAAAAGTGTTCTGTTTCTATGACTGGGGCAGAACAGGATGGTTTAGATGTGTCTGATAAACAGGACGAGGTCTAGTCTGACAGCTGGCAACAATAGCTTTTGCTCAAAGTCAGGTGTACTAAATTAGCAAACCTATTACAAGGATACAGGAGAAATCTCACAGAAGACAGCCTTGTAGGCAGAAGTGTTGCCAAATGGGAAATGATTCATCGTCTCTGAATGGGATGAGCACTGAGCAGAAGCAGTTTAAACCTCAGACTGCCTTGGCTCATAAACCACCAAATATGCGATTAACGCTTTATCTTCTCCAATCCTGTGTTTTTTATTGTCTCCTGAACAGCAGTCTATATTTAGGATCAAAGTCTGTGAGGCTTGCTTGTCTGTTCTAATTTCTTTTCTGTAAGTTTGAATGCGTTTAGGTACTTTTTTGACTTTTAGCTAAATCACAAAATGTTTGCCTGCATCCTAAAAACACTCCCATCCTGTGGCCTTTTGGCAATATCGCCTTTTAGTGAGGTGTCTGGAATACAAGTGCGACACAAGTGATGCTGGCAGAACTTGGGTGAACCAACTTAGCCTAGTTTATTTACTTATATTTAGTGCAAATACATGATTAGCTGGAGGTGTAGTTTAATGTAGCATGCCAGTTCCAAGGTGCTCGCTGCATTTTGATTTTTAGTGTTTTAAAAACTTGTATCTATTTAACGTTGACAATGCCATTTGTAGTCTAGAATGCACAAAGAAAATCAGGTAGTATGTTTGTGAATTCTTACATTTTGTTAATAACCAATGCAGAAGGGATGTACGGTTTACAAAGCTAGTTGAAGGAATGTAAAGGTGGGGGGAAAAGCTTGTGCCCTCTTTCTTCCTTCATTTTTCATATAGTTGATGAGTTTTATGTCTCTGGTCTTGTTTTATTTAATACAAATTGTCATATTGGCTCTAAGATATGTAGATGATAGAGAACAAAAGGAATTAGGTCATTGGAAGGTGTTTGGTATTAAATAGAGATTGAAGAAGATAGTTGTGAGAAGAAAAATTATTTTACTTGGTAATTAATACATTGTTTAGCAAATAATTATTGGGGGGGGGGGGTGGGGGGCCTGTGATTACACTCAGTTAGCAGTTGAGATATCCAAGCAAGGAGCAGTGTGCCTAGGAAATGGATGTGAAGACTCCTCTGGCATCCTTGCTCTTACCTTGCATGTGCTACCATATAAGAAATGGTAGAAACCAGAAGTGATATTGAATTATAGCGTTTGGCTCTAGAAACCCTCAGCGTCTTGCAGTTCCACTCACAAAAGACATCAGGGTAAACAAGGGTTTTCCATTTCTGTGTCCCCTCAAAATCCCTTTTGTGTCCACTTAGACTTTCTGAAGCTCATGAATGGAGTTTGAGATCAATGCAAGTACTTGTATGCTTATTATGCTTGAAAGCTGTTCTGCCTTTGTAGATGCCTAGTAATAAAATCCTCTAACTTCTTGGAAATACCTTCCTGGATTTTTACTCATTAGCTATACTGCTACGAGTGTTGATTCACAGTGTTATACTTCTTACATTAATGTAATCAGCTTTATACTCCTTTCAGTCTCACCTGCTTCCCATTATCTTTCTTAGTTTTCACACTGTACTGCTTATTATCTTCTACCATGTGCTCCTCTTTCTCAAAACAACTCTTGTCTTTTCACCACTTGAACGTTGCGTCTTCCCAAAAGATTTTTGAAGTTATAGTTTAAATTGCATGGTAAGCTTTTTTGGGTGAGATTCTTTATTTTCACATATTGGCGAGCCATTTCACCTGAATCACTTGGTGGTCTGTTTCTTTAAAATCCCTTTTATATTCTTACAGTAGTAGATAAACTGTACTGATTTGACTAAGCAACTTGTGTAAAAACAAAGTGAAACAAGAAAAATGGGGCTTTAATATAAGTTGCTTTATTTCTGTTGAAATAAATAGGATTGCTTATCCAATTAGCTCATCTCTGTTTAACAGCAGCAGCTTCTTAAACTGTTTGGATTTGATCTGTAGAACACATGTTTACACAAAGAAACTAAACTGAATGTTTATATTAAAGGACTGCAATAACTCCACTAAATCAGTTTATAAATTGTATAGTCTATTGACACAGTTATCTCCTGGAAATGAGGCTTCACGGTTATCTGATGGGGGGAAAAAGAATGGGCTGAGGTACATGAGAATTTTAATAATGTATGAATGGTGATGTCTTGCTTTTCTGTGTGTACTTCCTTTAAGCATCTGGTGTTTTCCCCACTTATGTGGTATTACACTTCTGCAGGTGGAGACAGAACTACATAATCAGAGGCGCAAGCTTAGTATCCAGGTAAAGGTGTGCATATAGTCCACATGTCTTTCTGCTGACCCTGGGTTTTTTTGGCAGAAGCTAAACTGTCAAGGTCCAGAGGGAGGCAGTTTCCAGAGTCAAAAATGTTGCACTAAAAATAATTTTCCCAAAAAAGCATTAAAGGAGAAAGGGGCAGGATCAACATCTTATCAGGGAGACAGATGAGAATCCGTGTCTAAAGTTGTGGATATTCATGATAATGCAGGAGGATGTAAAGAGTGCATCACGCATCTGTACTCTCCCATATAATAGGAGACAGGTACATCAGGTGTAGTCAAAGAAAATGTTGCTGAGTTTAGATTAAGGGCAGATGCTTAATTAGCGATTTTTGCTAGCAGTAGTATAGAAATCACGATCCTTGTGAACCCTGTAACATAAAGTTTTGTTCATCAGGGAATAATAATAATAAAAATAACTCTTTCAAGTTGTAATTTGAAATATTAGAATTTACTATTTTCCCCCCTAACAAAAGTTGCCACATTAGCTGTTGACGTGTTTTAGGAATTGTTTCGTATAAAGCAGCTGACAATCTTCTTGTTAGTGTTGATAAAATTAATATTTACAGCATTTTGCTGAAGGGTGGCATGAGAATTACCCATGAACGGTAAATGATGTGCATGCTTTTGGTGTCTTTTTTTTTTTTTTCTTCTTCCCTCCCTTAGTGGTTCTTTTCGCCTCTTCCTAGGAAAGCCCCAGCAGTACCAGTGTCCCCTTAGGATCACGTCTGTAGTGGAGACAGAATTTTGAGACTTCCTGTTTAAATCAAATGTGTGAGTGTGTCCCGACAGAGATGGCAGTGGTCCTGCAGTCTGGAAATCTACAATTCCTGTTACCCAGGAGTCTGGGTTAGTTGCAGGTGCCTCCTGTCTGAATCCCATTTTAAAATTCAGGGCATTTTTGTCTGCTTGGTAATTAGATCATGAATTTCTTTTGTTGTTGCCTCCACTATAGATCATTCAGAGGGTGGAGATTTTTACTGCAGTGAAACAAATCCGAGGGCTCTGCTTCTTGTTAGCATGTCTTTCCCCCAGCACGTTTTCAGAGGTGCATGAAATACATCAGACAGAACAGAGCTGTAATTTGTTTCTCATGTTAGCTTTTCCCCCCGTCCCTGTTCCTATCAAAACAAGCTGAGGAATATATGGGTAAATTTCCATGTTACCTTTTTTATTTACCCATCCTCAGAAGAAGAATCCTGTGCTCTCTATTTTGCAAGCTGATAATTTTGGAATAATCACTTCTGTCTAAACTGGGTCTTGGTTAAAAAATAGCTGCTGGGATTTCAAACAAGTCTTTAAGGATTGAGGTAAGATTTTAGTACAATGATTCTTCAGAGTTTGATATAAGAGTACCCCTCTATCTTTGTCTGAGCTCTTAAGTAGTATTTTATTTCTGTATTTCTATGATGATTGAGTTAATGCTCGTAGTACAGTTTACTTCACTCATACTTGCATATAGTAATCACCTCTGCAGGTTTGATATCAGTTAATCTTGGTAATGTTACTTTAAATTAAAAGGTTTTTATTGGGAATTATGTTTTTAGTACTGCAGGAAGGTAATATAATTGAGAGGATCGTACAGTAAATGTAACAGCAAAGCTGGTGGATTAATTTACCTTTAATAGATTTCTGTTTCCTGTCCTGATTTTGTTTACTGGAATACAATTTTATGCTTACTACAAATGTGAGAAATGGAAGAGATAACTTTGAAGTTGGTCTGAAAATGGATTTTTGCTGACTTTTTTTAAAGTATTCTAATAGCTGTTAATTGTAAGTTATGTTTGCCCTTCTGACCAGCATAGTATTTTGTCTTTGTAAGAGGTGTATTTATGATGACTTAAAGGCACGGTGGTGGCTTTTTGGATGTTGAAAAATGGAGAAGATGCAACAATTAGGCCATTTTGGAGTAGGGTGGAGAAGTGAAGTGGAATTTCTAGTGTATGAAAGTTATGCATTAGAAACATCCTGGCTGGTCTGAGAGGCTCCATCCACACTAAACCAGGAAATGCAAATATTCGCAATAGCATTGTTTTCCTAAAGTTTCCCACGTGTTACTTCTGCTTCTTTCTCACTGTGTGAGGCTGTGACTGACGCCTTAGCCTCTACAGAGCCCTGATGGGGATGGTTTAATCCTGTATCATCCAAATTCAGTTTACATATTTGGTATATCACTAATAAAAGGCAAAACAAAACAAACTTAAGGTTTTCCATCTGCATATTCAGTTTCACTGTTTCAAACATGAACCGCCATAAAAGAGACTTGTAAACCCTCATGGTAAGATTAGAAATGCTTGGGGAGGGTCGCTACCTTCGTTGCAGAAGTGGCAGCATAATTTCTTTCCTTTACTTCTTGACAGGCGTATCAAATAAACTGGACACATGAATAGAGTTGGTGACGTGTGTGGCAGTAAGCCCATCACTGAATGAATCTAGGAAATGTGAATGCATTAGTTGCTTGAAGGAAGAATTCAAGGGGGGGGTGGTGTTTTGTTTTACTTTTGGCTTGGAGTGGAATAAGGGAGGAGAAGTGGAAAAGGAAGCCTTTTGTTTATAGTAAAACAATACTGTGAAGTAGACATCATGATGTTAAAACAGGAGTCTAAACATGGCAAATCTAGGCAGACTCCATCTGGCTGTGTCCACAAGTCATTCAGACGTCCCCGGTATAGACTGCTGGAGTCTTGAGTCGCTGTCGTGTTGTCCTCCCCTTACAGGAATTTAAAATAGCCTTGGAGACTCTGTCCCAGAATTTTATTATTGCGTGAGATGAATGATTTATTGGCTTAACTGTTTATATTCAGTGATGCAATGCATCTTTATTAACATTTCTTCTGTCATAAATGCATGATGTTTTCATTTTGAATTTTAATCTCCACGAGTTTTATTGTATGCAAGTAATGTGGGTCTTCAATTCTAAATCCAGTCAAAGCGCAACCTACTCTTATAGGCAGAGTTTAATACAGTGAATATGTCGGAAAGAAAAATATACTGTTACTGTGTTAGTTTATGGTGTATTTTGCAGTGATTTGAAGTATGTTGCATTATTAGGACATTTTTCACATCTGGATAATCCATATTGGTGTTTGATTATGCTGGTTATTGAGCTTTTGTTTAGTCTCAGAGGAATAGTTCTAATTTGTTGAGACACAGATTTCTGACTGACAGTGCTTGTAAGCAGGTGCATGTGATCCTTTGAAATGGGTTTCATTTTACATGCAGTATATTAAAGATTTAGCATCTGGCTTGTGTTGAAGTAGAGCTTGCAGAAATGTGTTTATGGGCCAATTTAGAATTTTAAAATTATTAAAGGAAATTCTTATTAAACGTGCTTTTCTAGTACTAGGGTTATCCTAATACAAATTTTAAGAGTTTATTTTAAAGCTGTCTGCCTTGTGTTTGGATATCAGCCTAGCAATAGTGCTTTTATGTCACTTAGAACTAGTGTTGAGTATTTTTTTTTTCAACCTGGCAGGTTAGTATTTAATAGCACTTTAAAAATTCATTAGTACTTCTGAATCGTTCTAATGCATGTTCCTAGTAAGACAGTTAGAACTGGTACATGATTCTAAATTCGCATTAGATTTAAACTAGGTTTATCATTCTGAAAGAGTATTGGAAATTAGTTTCCTACCAGTATGAACTGTAAGTCTACGTGGTAAGAGAGCTGTGCCTCTTGAAGCAGTTACCATGCCTTCCAAGTTGCCCTGGCTCCCATAGCTCTGGGGGCAGAAGGGATCATGTTATGCTTTTCCTAATTCACATCAGAAAAAGGTACCTAGGTGAAACAGCTAGTGATGCTGGTTTGAGAGTTACTTGGCTGCTCCAGAAGGCAGTGCTCATGCTGTGCTTTCCTGCTGCAGAAACAGGGACCTAGTGGATGGTGGAGAGTGTTTATATTTGATCTAACCCAGTAGAATATGTCTGAAAGCAGCATCAGTTTGTCCAGTGACCTTGGGTGAACTGGGCTTCCCTTGCATGTCATATGGTACCTTCCTCTCTGCGTCTGCTGCCTCTGTACTGCTCCCAGAAAAGAGGAGGCAGTGGGGTGGCTAGCGGGCCTTTCATCTCACTCAGGTCTACAGGGAATGCTGTTCAGAGATTTACTTTGGGTAGCACTGAATTTCAGGTAAAGAATTGGGGAAAAATAATTAAACCTTTTTAGAAGGACACGCCAGCCTCAGTGCATGTTACATGTTTTGTATGACCTTTAGAGCTCATTAGGTTATTCTAAATTTCTAGTGCTTTGTGAGACTTGAGAAGAGCAGCTGTCAGTTAGTAAAATAGAGCAGCCTGAAAAGCAATTGTGTGTATACTTGCAAAAGAAGTGCTGGGTTCACCTGGCCCCCCACAATGTTTTGATTCCGTGCTTCTGAGTGTGCTTTGGGAAATGGCCGTAAACATTTGGATGGAGAGATATTTTCTAAGACTGTGTCTCTGAAACCCTGAAGGGTGTTAGGTTGTTATTTTGGTATACTGATGGCAACAATCTGCTTTTTAAAAAACAATTTTAATTTTTTTCTTCTTTTTTTTTAAATAAATGTCTAGAACAGCACAACAGAGGAGGAAAAAATAGCAGTCTGCGTTAAAACAAAAATATGAGGGGGTGTATTTTGGTTTTATTGCTGAAAAACTCACTGGTATGGGGTGCACTTTTACAGCGCAACTGCAAGTTGCCCTCAGAAAGGTAGTCTGGCTAATCCTCCCTCCTTTGCAGCCATGTGCTTCTGCCACTTCCTTTGCATTAGATCTACGGGCGGTGTGACTGCAGGATCAGTCAAGGCAGCTCTTGGAGCCAATGGCAGACTAATCCATCTCCCCAGAAGGTTAATTTTCTGTTAAGCCAGTTCAGCTTCCTGATCTACCTTGCATCCATGTGATTGCTAGACCTGATTTGGGAGAGGAACAGCTGCAGCCCTCTTTATTGTTACGTGCAACACGAAACCCTCTGGCTCCTGTTGATCAGTGATCATGGTTAGAATAATGGTCAGCTGCTGCATTCTTACCCATTTCATGTTTCAGTACCTCCTTTACTCAGAGCCCCTGTGCACCTGTAAAACACGTAGTTGTTAGGTTTGCCTATCTTTGTGTGTCCCTTCTTGACAATAATGGATTGCAATCTTCTAAGATGCATAAATTTCATTAACTGAAAGTAAATTCTTAGTTTATGATGGTCTTCTGTTGCTTAGTTTGTTCGTCTGCAGAAAAAATACCTTTCAAAAGAAATCAATTTGAAAGGAAATGAAAACTAAAAAAAATCCTCAGACAGATTCATTGTAAAATAAAATTTAATGTAAGTAGTTGGAATAAACAGTTCTATTTCAGAACCTTAATTGAGTAAGTTATTACCTCAACAGCTGTATTTGCAAATCCGTATGGCGTTATTTACAGCTCTTTGTTTCATGAATAGTTGAAGACCTCCTGCTTTATATCTTCCCGTGTGGGAATTTAGGCAGGTCCAAGGAGGGAATGCAAGCAGAAAAATGTACGTTTCTCGGTAGCGTGCCAACAATGGAAGAAAACAGTAGGAATTTGTTAGAAATGTTTAAAGTACTGAGCTATCCTGCTGGAACCTGTGCATGGTGTGCTGTTTGCCCGTCGTTTTTCTAAAATAAATAAATTTAGGAAGAGTTTTATACAACGTGGAGAAAAGTATGTCATGTCAGCCATAGGTTCAAACACCCCAAACAATTTCTGGGTCCCGGGGCCAGCCATCTGAAGGCGAGGAGGGGTGTGTGTGCGGGCGTTCGTTTGTCTCCCTCCCTCTCCCTCCCCCAAGCAGGCTCATTCCAATCAGCAGTGTAATTGGAATGCAACCACAGTCTGGAGGAGGAAGGGGAATTTTTGGCAAGGAGAGGCAGAGCAGTTGGGAGCTTTATTCAGATTAAAGCATAGACGACCATTCATTATCAGTACAACACACTTTAGCAACAGCATAACATTGTGTTTCTACAGCTGGGACTTATTTTAGTGATTGTATTGCACTGCGTATTACATGCAAACAACTGGGATCTGATCACAAAAAGCAGTGCTAATGGATTTCATTAAAAGGTGGTGTTTCTGTAGGGGGAAGAAAGACTTGTCTTCAAAACGAACTATTGTGGTAAAAATTGATAGGCAGCCTGTCCTTCTCGCTATCCCATGTGTCACATATGTTCTGGAAGAAGAACTTTTTTCTGGGAGAAAAACCCTTGGGGGAAGAAAAAAAAACCAACAGGAATTAATGTTAGAACTGCTGGTTGGATTCGGAAGGCTGAACTGGTTTTTCTATGGTGATGACACATGAAAAGCCAGAAGATTAGTAAACATAATCTTAGCTTTGGACCCACTCCTTTTCTTCCCCCTCGAAACTCGGGGCTGTCTGTTGGCACTGTATTGGTTGCTTACAGATGTCTGACATGAAATGGGGGGTTGTTTTCTTTCTAAGTCACCTACTGAGTTTTAAATGTGTTGATTCTGTGCTTCCTTCTGCTGCTTCAGCTGGTACGCTTACTTCCATGGATTTGTGATTACTTTTTCTTACCTGTCTTCCTGTATCTTTCCTGGCAGTGTTGATGTATTTCCAATATACACATTAAAAACTATTTACTTAAGATAGCATAAGAAGGATTAATTTTTAATACAGAAATTTTAAAACCAATATGATTACCTACAGCTGTAGCCCTGAGGTACTAGTACCTCGTGTTGCTGGGTACAACACATTTAAACCTTGTAATTTGTTGTAAATTATAACAGATAGATGAGGGTGTACAAACATACAGGTAATGTAACACTACAACGTACCTGTGAGATAAAGCAGTGTTATTCCCATTTTGCAGGTGTGAAAGAATGTGGTGAACAAATTGCCTATAAACAGTTTGATCCAGGTTGGAAATACCCATGAGGGTTGAATAAAAGATCGCTACCCTTGTATGTCCAAGTTCTTTAGATTCAGATAACATTTCCTTAATGTTGCCGTCCTCAACACTCATTCTGGGACTGTTACCCAACCACTGAAGGTGAACAGGGCCACTGAAGACTCTTCGATCATGTCTAAGATGTGGTCATTCTGTGAAATCTCACAGCTCTTGGCTGCTTTTTACTTGTTTTCATTGCAGGCTTCCTACAATCGTGCTTTCCACTTCATGTTCGTCATGTTCTTCCCTTTAAGTATGGAGACCTTGTGCTATAAACACTTACGATTCTGAAATAAACATGCTTTTTAATCCTTATACAAAATAGTCGTAATGTTATAGAAGGTATCCTATATTATACAACAGCTTGATATCATAAAAAGTTTGATTTTTCTGTTAAAAAATGAGTCCAAAGTAAAAAGCAGTTGTAACAAGAGGACTTCAGTAGCTAGCAAAAAGAATAAGAGTTCAGAAAATGAGAATAATATTTATCTTTCTATGAAATTCACATTTTCAATCATCATAGTTCCTTTCAATTTTTTTTGTGGGTTCTGCCGATTATTTCATCCCCCTCTATAATTGCATGTAAATTTTAGTAGCTAACACATAAATGAGTTTACGGGAGTTTGGGGATATTAAATATTTTTGCATTTACTCTCACTAGTTAAATTATTTTTCAGTAAACCGTTCTTTATCAGTCACTGGAGTAATAAATCGGAAAAAGGAAATTGGCAAACATGATTCACTTAATTCCTATTTTTGAGTATTTGAGAACTTCACATTGTCATGGAAGGAGACTAGTAGCTAATAATATTATGCTCTTTTAATGTTTCTGTGAACTGACCTGGGTAGCATATGTCAGAATGGGATCATAAGGCATGATGAAAAGATATTTAATGAACGTATACTATGTAAGACTGACGTGCCTGTTTGTCTTGGCACATACCTATTGTTCCTTCATATTGGAATATTAATGTTCTCTTTTCTGTAGACTACCCAGGAATTCTGTAATAAATACAAAACATGGCTATCCACTGACTCACTGATACTTTGTAACAAATACTTTATCTACATAGTGTACTAGAAGCCATTAATGTCTCTTGATATACTTAGAGTACTGTGGCCCCCCCCCCAGTGTCAGTATATACAGGCATTGGTTTGTATTCTGGTTTCTAGAGACCTTCAGTGCAAGTTTAAATAGCTTAACTTTCTGTTTAAAAATAATTTAAATAAAAATATTTTAAAACAAGCATGTACAAATAACAAATAACCTTCTTCAGTTCCCTTGTGCCTCCAGAGGATCTATTAATGGTGCAACTGCATAGATCTGATAACGATGTGGGTTTGGGTCCAGAACCATCAGCATTTTAAACTTGGCTTTGTCATGGAAAATAAATCTTGCTATGGGTCTTTGTGGCTTTTGAATCTTTAGCTCAAATTTGACATAGGATAGAGGTCTTGGAGATTTGAGTCCCCTGAGTTTTATGAGAATGGTTGCCTGGGTAAAGCGGAGACCCTGGCAGTGACCTGAAATGAGAGGAAAAAGCTGCAGCGAGAGATCCCGTGTTGCGAGACCACTGGAGAGACTCTGCGTGGGAGAGTGTCTGTCTAAATGCCCTCCCGGCGGGAAAAGCCTCAGCTATGGCTTTCAGTCAACCATAAAACATAAATCCATAGGAAACCAAACTTCCTTAGTTTTTATTCTCAAGGAACTATTAATCAGTTGGTTATCAGAATATTCAGAATAGGTTTTAATACAGTGTTGAAACTGTTAGAAAAGTGGAGCATAAACTCTGGTACTTTTTCCCACCAGTGGGAAAAGTTTTGTCCAAAAAAAAGTCCCGAGATAGATTAGAGCTCTGTGCCCAAGAAGATTGTTTCACTTAGAATTGAGCTGATGCTCCTGGGACCCGGGCTTTTTCACCTAGAGATACCTGGCAGAGAGGGTGTTGTTAATGGAAGATTGCTCAGCTTTCTCCTGTTTTGTTAACCTGACAAAGCCAGAGTGGGTTGACATCTGACTTTCCTTAAATGTGGTTACTAGAGAGGGAAATCTTGAGCCAAGGATATTAGTTTGTTCACTCACGGCTAATTGTTGGGAAACGGTTATTAGTCTGTATGTTGTGTGTGTGCCCGATTGTATAAAAATGAGACTTTGGTTAAATTGTACTGGCAGGCCTGCTTAATATTTTGAGGAGAAGTGTTTATAATTAGTTAAGCTTCCAATTTCTCTCAAAAGATTAGTCAAACCTCTTTTTGCTTTGGACGTAATACAATTTCAGGAACATACTGTGTGGCTCACTGTGCTACAGATGAATTTTGACTTAACTGCTGGATTTTAAGCCTTCCGCTTGAGTTGACACTTCCTGTTTCTTGTAATGGGTGAAATTGTGCAAATAATTATATATTTTTGAGATATTTTAAAAAGTGGCATCTATTTTATTTGAAGCTTTCCACCACTAGGTGAAAGATGAGCACTCGCCACTACTGGTGAGCAGTAATCTTTCAGCTCTTGGATGAGTGGTGTCTGTTGACAGGCTGAAGATATTCTTGGTGTAATAAAATCTTAAGGAACTGCAGAAGCATTTTTCTAAGTTTGTCTTATCTGTTTCTTTAAATGTCTTTTTAAGTTGTTATCAGTTGATCAATTGTATGGATAGAGTAGGCTTTAAATTGCTGGGCACATGGAAGTCTTTAGTAACTGGATTTTCATTACACCATCCTAAGGACTTTAATGTTTTGTGGAGCAGGCAGTGATGTGACAGTCTGTTTCCTATACATGCTTGAACTCTAGGTATCAGAAATACTTAAAACATTTGGCGCTTTATTAGTATTTTACTACTGTTGACTGTTTACAGTGGGATAATTGGGTGAAAATCCCTTAAACAGAGCTCTGCTTTAGAGTTGCATTATGAGTTTGAATGGAGAGAAGTAATTTTTTTACCTCTACCATATTTTAAAAAGAGCAACTGATAACAACCTGGAACCAGGCACCTTTTTTTCAGGTTAACAGTATTGTTACTAGCACCCCCTTGCACCAAAGCTAATATGCTGAAACTTTCCTGGGAGCCTATATATACCTTTCCTGTGGTATATGTCAATGTGCAGGGGACTGTTTTAAGGCTACCTGTAGACATTAATAGGTCTCCCCTTATGTTTTGTGGAGGACCAAAACTTGTTAGAACTGAGGACAGTCTTAGCTAGATTTTACAGTACTGAATTCCAGTGGAAAGCAGTTTCACTAAAATCAGCATCTTCATGAACATCAAAATTGGGAAAACATCAATTTAATTGATGTAGAAAAATATGTAACTTTCTGTTAGCATGCAGGACTTGTCAGGGTGGTGCTTCTCTGTCCTGACCATGGAAATCTGCATGAGAGGCTCAGGGACTACCTCGGCTTACTTTTATTTGGGCAGATACTGTATAAGAAACTGGAGAGTCAGTAGCCCTGCAGGATCAGTTTGAGGATATTCTGTGGGGGAAAGCGTGACCAATTTTGTTCAATTTTTAGATGATGCTTATGGGATGTGACTATTGGATGTACTTTTCTGTCTTTGCATTTCCTGGTAGTAATAAATATTGGCAATATCACAGAAAACATAGCCAAGGGAATCATATACTGAGGAGTCTTCTGAAGCATTGATTCCAGCCAAATACCTCTTCCTCCCTCCCCTTTTTTCTGTTTTGCACTAGCTGTGGGAATTCATGCTTTCACTCATTACCCAAGAATCCTTTTGTGTTATCAGTAAATATTTTAATGTTTCACAGGGGAATCTAATATTTCCTGCTTACTAAACCTGTGATAATAGATAAGCATATGTAGTTGAACAGCAGTACATTTTGTGAGAAGTCTTCTGTGTGTACCTTGGCATCTTTATGTGAAAGTTGTCCCCTTTGACATTTATTTATTTATTCTCATATGAGATTCTTTTCCCCTTGGTATTTTTAGTTGACAAATGCAAACGTTCCTCTCTTAATTTAAACAAAAAAAAAAAAAAAAGCCTGAAAAAAGCTCCTACAATAAAGCATATCTTTGGAGCCACTGTATGGTGAGCTGGTTACAAATGGCCCAGGGTCCCTCGCTAGGTAAAAACACAGTTGGCAAAACCATTGAGGGGGGAGGAAAAAAACCATGCATGTGAAAGTATGGCTTGAAGAAACCACTACCATATCACTTCCACTATAATCTACCTAAAGGTAAATTGCTGAAAGATGACGCTTCTGGGTCTGCTTTCAGGAATTATTTTACATGACAATATGTATGATGTAGGAGCACAATTCGTTTATGGTCATTCATTTTATTTTGAGCAGGATTTTCTGGAATGCCAGACAGGTAAAATAACTTTTTTTTTAAGTTGAGAATCAGTAACTTAATTTTGTATTTCTGTTTTTCTTACAGTACTGTGTGCAAAAAACTTGGTGAAAAAGGATTTTTTCCGTAAGTAGCTGTTAAAGGTTTACACATTTATAGATGGGTTAAATATTATGCCGGTTCTGTACATCAGTGTTTGCAGGTGATCATTGTATTAAGGTATTTGCATTAAGGGGGCTTGGGGCTTTGTCTTCACACCGTTTTATTTCGGGGCTTCTAATTTTTTCTTAGGTGACAGTCGTCCCAGATTCATAATAATAATTAAAACACTGACACGCTCTCTCTGTTTTTGATGGGAGTGGAGAACAAATTTACTCGCTCAGGCAAATTACATGTTTTTCAATTAGTGCCACATTTATTAAAATGTTTTTCGTATAAGAACTTTTTGTCCAGCAGACAGATGTACATCTTAATTATTAATAATGTCATAATACTTACCTACTCTGAAATTATACTTTAATTAATTTTAATAATGTTTTGAAAAAAGTGGTAAGAGGTGGATGAAGGAGACAGAAAGGAATGTTATTGGCCGTGTAGGCATGCACGCACAGATCACCTGCCTGCTGCCTCCCAGGCGGGGCTAGGAACGATTCGAAAGATCGGACCTGAACTTTGAAAAGAACTGGAAGAAGGGATGATACAGAATTATATTGTAATTTGTGACATTTCTAAAACTTCCTTTATATCTGGATTTTTGTATTGATGGCAAGTTTTCAGGTTTTTAACATTTAATAATGCCTAAAAAAAACCCTCAAGATTTGAAAGCTGTGGTGTGCTTCTGTACTGAAGCACAAATCTCAAGTTCTTTTTCCTCCCCTTCCCCATGTGCTTTGCCTTTATCCCCACATGCTTTGTCTGACACTTGTCTTGAACCACGCTGCTGCTTGACTGGCTCTGTCGTGAGTCACCTGAGGAAGGGGAACTGGTGCAAAACTTGCGCTACAGAAAATGTGAATTACGTTTCACTGCCTTGGTTCCTTCAGCTGACTCACTGGGCATGCAGATGACGGAGGAGTTAGTTCAGTATGATGGGAAAAAGGGATAGGACTGTGTGACTTAGGGGAATTAGTGGTGGGACCGTCCCTTTTGGTGTCAGTTAAGAGGCTGGTTAGAATAGCAGTTGCAGGAGAGCTAATAGTAGGCTGCTGTGGTCCTGCTTCTTTCCTGTCCTCACCGGCATAGCCCTGCACCGTCCTTGCATGGATTTTTGTTGATCAGCTGAATCTGTGTTCAGTGTTTCCAAGGTACTAAGCAGAAAATGAAGTAGAAAGCTAGCAGAAAACAAAGTGGACCTCAAAAGCAAGAATAACCTGTTATAGGTGATTTCCTGTAATACCAATAACAACCAAAATCATGACTGTAATCAATCTTAAAAATAGGAAGAATGTAAATCTATTTTCTCTGCCTTTTATTGAATTCTTCATAGACTGAGAATTTACTCAGTTCTGAATTAGGAAGATGAAGGTGTTAAGATTCCGCCCCCCCCCCCCCCCAATGTGTTTGACTTACGCAACTTTATGTTGGTCTGTATCAATGAAATTGCTAATTTAGACATTTCCTGTGCCTAATTTGTCATGTTATTCCTGTTCATTAAATATGGCCCTTATGGATAAAAGGCAACTTCAAATAAAATACATATATAAAAAAAGTGCAATGATACAGGACTTTAAAACATCCTGATCCATTTGCTAGTTTTTTTTCTTTTCCTCCTCTTAGGACTTCCTGATCCATTTGCTAAGGTTGTGGTGGACGGATCTGGCCAATGCCATTCTACAGATACTGTGAAGAATACACTTGATCCCAAATGGAATCAGCATTATGACCTGTAGGTGGTAACAGTGATAACCAAAGGTTTGAAGTGAAATCCTCTAAAGTACACAGAAATTGTCAGATGTTCATAATACTGTCCTATTTACAGCTTGGAAAATATCCCAGAGTTTATTACTTTGAGTAAAAAAAAAAAGTCAGAATAACACTTTCTTATTTCCCTCAAAATTTAAACACTGCACTTGGTTTTCTAGTGATGTCTGCAGCATGCTATGTGTACTATAACATGATTTTATTATAATATTTCCATGTTAACGCTTCTGTAAAATGAAGCAAATAATTGACAATATTTCCCTCAAACTGCTCTGCTCCCCATGCTATTTTTGTCTGTTGTGGCGCTACAGTTTCTTTTCTTCTGTGTGCCTCTTGTTCAGTTTTCTCTCCTTTATGGCATTTTCTGTCCCAAATGTTGTTCTCGCTATAAATGATGTTGTTATTGTCACTTGAGCATCTTTCAGTGCTTTTGAGCAATGTAATCAGTATGGCGTGTATATGTGATGTTTTTCCTTCGCCTTTCCAAAGCATAGAATGTTCTGTATAATGAGTTATTAAAACTTTTCTTCTTATATAGGGTTTTTTGTGTTTGTGAGTGCTTTATTTTTCCCTGTCTTTTATCCTTTTATTCTTTATCTTCTTCTTTGGGACAGATGATGAGGAAGAGAAGTGAACAGTTTTGCCTCATTATATTCTCCTTTCTTTCTAATTTTTTTTCCCCCGTGGCTTCTCAGATATTCCCTATCTATGTTATTAGAAATTGTTTGAGCATGTTTACATTAGCTTTGGACATCACCAAGCCTAGATCAAATCAGGTATTAGTACACAGAATTTCTTGTGCCCCTTTTTCCCAGTGAAGAGAAGCAGCTTGATAGGTCTTTCAGCAGAAAGTGGAAGGCCTGGTTTAAAGTATTGTCTTGACCTACTCTTTATTTGAATATCCAAGACTAAATACGTGGTCATTGTTCATAATGTTTTAGTACAGTATACAAAACATTTGCATTACTGCTTAACAAAGTATAATTGGCTGTTTAGTGAAATAATAGCACTTTCACTGAGAAAAGCTATATTATATGGTTTTATTATTCAAACTCAGTCCAAGCGTAGATTCTGCATGTGAGCATGTAATTCATATTTATTAGAAAAACAGATATAAAACAAATTTAAGGTCATGTGGAAGGAATGGCTCTTTTGTATTTAAAGACTTCTAAGTTAATCTGATTTTTTTTTTTTAAATGTTGTTAAACCTATTAAAAAGTTGATTTGTATAGAATGCAGATTTCGGACCTCTGCCCTTCCACACCCTCTCCAAGATTGGCCACCCATTTGTGAAGATCTGTCTTGAATAGTGTTTTTTTTTTTTCAACAGCAATTAACACTCCATGCAGTGTCCTAATGGTGAAATTCGAGAGCAGATTGCACTGAGCTTGCAACCACCAAAAATGGAAGGCCCCTTTTTTTGCTGTTTCAACCCCTTTCCCAATTTACTGCATGTGTTCAGCCCTTGCGCTGGCTCCATCTGGCTTCTGGGTAAATGGATTCAATTCGCTTAACCCACCTGGATAGGGGAAAAATGTGTGTAATTCTCAGCTGAGTAAATGAGTTGTGTTGGGTCAGTAACGGTGTGCCTGCCTGCATTAGCGTGTTAGCTCCCATCAGGAGCGAGCTATTGTAGTGAGTCTTTTGATCATCCCCACTTGCTTTGTTTTGGCTTCCTTCATGAAGCGGTTTTAGAGTACGTGAACCCAACTGCGCTGGATGAAGCTGAACCACAAGGTGCGTCCCCTGAGTACCACTGATGATGTTCTGCTGCTGACAGCAACTGAAGTTGACGGGATCAGACTAGAGCTAAGAAAAATCCCTGAAATGCAAGCTTAGACTTTTATTGTTTAGTTGGGTAGGCCCGTTAGTGATCATTGATGCATAGCTGTACAGGAATGAAAGGAGAGTGAGGTGGAAGGGAGGTGCTGCCAACACAACTTGAGTGTAAAGCCTTCCTATAACCTTTGTACAGCTAGGTAAAGGATACTTTTGAAAGAGGAATGGTGGGCCATCCTTTGGCAGTTATCTGCTGCTAAGTTCTGTGTTGAAAATGTCAACGGCTCCCCAGTATCTGCCAGTCCTGTCTTGGTGTTTGAAGTGCTGTGGTGACAATGCAAGTAAGCAGTTGACAGGAATGGGTTATAAGGGATGCTAAGTGCTCCATGGGCTAACGACTTGGAGACTTGGTTCCCTTCTGGAGGAGAGAAGGAGCAGAGGACATCAGAAATGAGAGAGGATGTTAACATGCAATGAGAGTAATGGGGGGGAAAAAAAAAAAAAGTAAAATCTTTAGAAAAAATTCCTTTCTGGTTATAATTTTCAAGGAAGGATGAAGAGAAGGTATTTTTACATTGTTTTACAGAACAAGTCATGCTTGTATCTGGATATTTTAGTTGCCTTAGCTTTGAAGCAAGACTGATTACAGTCCACGTCGTATTATAAAAAGCAGGGATAGAAATGGGGGTTTTGGCAGAATGCTTTGCTCAAGCAGATTTGGGGCATCTCTTGTTGGATTGTCTTAAGGAATCTAGACCTCTGTGAAACACTTTGTGTGTTGTGTTTTGTTTTGGGTTTTTTGTTGGATTTTTTTTGGGGGGAGCAGGTACTTAAAACCCCTGGGTTTGTTTTTTAGTTAGGGTATTATTTTTAATATAAATTAATTGTCCTGTAGGGAATACTACTTTGATTCTGGCAGTTTAATTCCCTGATGGGAGAAGTATACACAACACGTCTAATTCAAGGCAAAATTTAGCATTATGTCAGGCCTTGTAATTTGAAAATAATCCTCTCCCTCTCAAAATTTTTCTCACAATCACTTAAACCCTTTTGTTGTGTTGCTTGTTATTCCTTACTCTATGGAAATTTATTTCCATATATAAACATCAAGCACCTAGTCTTCAGTTTCTATTTAAATCAGCAGTAGAAGATTAGATCTCTCTGATACAATAGCTCACTGCCTGGCTTTTATCTTAAGGTAACTTTTAACTGTTATATACCTGGTGTCAGGTCTCAGCTTTTCACCTGCAGCAGGTATTAAGATAATTAACTCTTACTTTGGGGGGGGGAATAGGAATAGTAACCATCCTACTGCTAAGCACCTGATGGCAAACCTCATAGATGACAGGACTCAATCTTTCTTCGCATCCTTTGAAAATAATAGGGTGTTTAAAACTTCCTAATGTCTGCCCTAAGAACACACCTTTGCATGGGAACACTAGTCTCTTCCTTATGACGCTTCCACTGTTACAGGAAAAGCTTTGTCCACCAAGCATAACAGATGGAGTCTCTGTGGCAGCCTGCCTGCTCCTGCCACCACGCAGTGTAGGAAATCAACCAGAGGAAGGTGCAGTTATATAGAATTTCGTACAGAAAAGTCCTGCTTTCCTTCCTTCCATGAAGATTTCTGTTGGTTTTTAAATGATTGGGATAGGCTTATGGGCAATAAAACTGTCTCTTGGCTGTGTTGGGCAGATTGAAGTGTCCCCAGCCTAGAATTTGTATAACAGGTTAACACTGCTGCTAATTAACTGTCTCATGTATCATGTGATGGCATATGCAGATGGCACAGTAAGGTGGAACTGTTGTGACGTATTTATGCAATAATGTCTGAAGTAAGTTGTTAGTTCCAAGGGAATTTTGTGGCTTGCTAACCTGATTCAGCATAACAGATATTCTGTTGCATAAGATTTTTTTTAAAGACTTCTGCAGTGTTGTAAAGACCAAAAAAGGTGTTTGCTTTTGCCTCATGTGGTTCTTAATTCAGATCTTAGTGTGAAAGGAAGCAGTTGAATTAGTTAGTTGCTTAGATTCTTCAGCCTGGGTGGGTGGGTGGGTGTGGGGGAATCTGGGAGGCTTTCCAGAAAGAAATTGCCAAATAGTTGCTGTCTGGATGCAGTTTAATGTCCCTAAAATACCATACTTGCCCGGGATGTATTCCTCTTCCTTATTTTCATTCTTGTTTGTGTTTTCCCTATTGTTCAGGCCTTTCCTCAAAGCTTTGAATAACCAGGCTTAACACATTTACAGACCTTCTCGCATTTAAATGCTACCTAAACCAGCAGTGCTGAAACTTAACAAATCCCCCTTTTCTTTTCCTTCCTCTTTCATTTGTTCTGTGATAGCCTAGACCTCTCCTGCAGCCTTGCCATGCTCACCTCTGCCCTCTAGCCTACTCCAGCCCTCCCCAGCAGCCTCTGCCTTTAAGGCATATCAAGTCATATGGTTTCTTTATCTCTCAAAGATATTTGTACCATGATCTCCACCAAAATGCAGTGCTGGTCCCATCTTTACTCTGTGCCCTTCAAATCTGCACCCCCAGGCTCTAGTGTGGACTTGTTCTCCTTTGTTATAACTCTTAAATGTAGCCTTGCCCAGCTTCTGCACTCTTCCTCTTCCCAAAATCTCTGCACTTGCAGGCTCTACTGCTGGTTGATGCCTTCATGTTCTCCAGCCCCTGCGCTGCCCTGGCAGAATCACCTTTCTCCCCTAACCCTCCAACTCTGTTTTGCCTGGTTATTGCTAATGAACCTGGATTCTTCTCAGGGAGAGAAGGCAACAGCTCTGCTTAGTGCTGGTTTAGACAATCCCATCCTAGATTAGACTCCTAAAGAGCTGTCAAACAGCTCCTTGCAACAGCTTTGCCTTCTTGACATGGGTGTTTAGACCAGTTTGATGAAGCTGATGCCCTTTGCGTTCAGGGTGAAAGCATTTCTGGGTCATGCTTGGCCCGTATCAGCAGATCTGGCCATTCCAGCTCAAGCACATCAGGCATACAAGTCTTTGCTGTACAACTTAGGTGGGTCTGTTAAGGAACATCTGGAGTAGAAGCCCACTTTGCTGTTTGCTTGGTGTGGCTGCTTTTACAGTGTTTTGTAGGCTCAGCTCGACATTGGGCTGGGTAGCAGTGGGGTGGAGAAAGGAGCAGCCAGGCAGTGCCATGTGTCTATGCTGTGTCCCTGTCTAAGCCACAGCCTCTGCCTGGTTCCCTTCTGACCATCCCAGAGGCACAAAGACCCTCCAGTTGCTACCAGAGATGAGAGCAATGTCAGGTGAAGGAAGAGAGAAGAGAAAAAATTGGGATTATATTTTTCATTATGTCTCTTTGCACCCTTTTCTCCCCCAATCTGAAAACAGCTGATATCTCAAAGCATACCACTACCATTATATTAGAAAAATATTAGAAATGGGAAAACAGAGAAACGAAGTAATTTGTCCAGGTTATTTAAAAAAGTCTGTGTGACAGCATGGATTAGAAATTGGGAATTCCTGGCTTCCAAGCCTGAGTTCCTACCTCTTGATGTTGCATTTTTCTCTCTTTCTGGAGGGAGTACGTCTGGCTTGTGATCAGGAGGTGGTGTGTTTTTTTGGGAATACTCCCTTCCCTTCCCCCCCCCCCCCCCCCCTTCATTCTGCTTTCCTCTACCAAGCTGAACTCTTCAGGGAAAGCTTATACAGTGCCATGGGGATAAAAAGTCACTTAGTACCAAACCTTCCTGAGTGGGGCTTTGGCTCAGATGGAAACACCGCCTTGGCAAAGATAATTTCAGACGAATTAACAATTGTCCCTCTGTGTTAAAATTTGATTAAAATATTTTAGAGGTTTCCAATAAGGCATGTACTTGATTTTTTTGTGTAGAAGTGGAAGTGCTAAGAGTAGGCATTTTTCTTAAACTTTCCAAATGTGCAATTCTTATCCAGAGCCCTAATTTACAAGTTCAGGAAATATATGAGTTAACAGAATGCATATGGAGATTGAATTTCCAGGTTTCCACTTCATTAATACTAGTCGTGTTATCTCCGTTGAAGTGCTGAAGCTGTGAAATGCATATTGCTGGTGGGGTGGGGTTAAATAATAACAACAAAAAAAAGCTCCAAGAACTTTAATTATGAGGAGGAAGAGAGAGGCATCCAACAAAATGGGTTTTTGTGTTTTTTGTTTTGTTTTTTTAAAAAACTTATTCACTTTATTTTTTGGAACATTCTTTTATAATAACAAATAAAATTCCTAGCTCGGGCTTTTATGTTGGAACTTTTATTGCCAGATGATGTAAAACAAATGTAACTTACCCACCGAATGAATTGGAAACATCAACTTGTCCTACTGTCACTCTTTAAATGCAACCATGTATTTTCATCCCTGAAATTACGCAGAAATATAGATGAAACATTTTGCTATAAAGCCAACTAGCAGTTACTGAACTATTTCTTTCCTTACTTTGGGAAAAAAGGAGACATTTTTATTTGGAAAATGCAGCTTGTCTTGCTTATTTCCTTTACATGTGTGAATCGGCCAGGTTTTCTGGTACAAAAATCAGAGTAGGTGATAGTAGTAATATAGAAGTCCTCACCTGTTTGGTATGGATGGCTTACTGTCTGCATCTTGACCATGAGAACCTCACCCTGAAACATTACAGTAATTCTTGGAAACTGTGTTGTGTATTCAGCTGTTCTACATATTATTCAAACTGTTCTGTTATGAAATTGTGTTTAACCATATACCTTTGACTTTTTTAAAGCAACAAGGAAAACTGGAAAAATCAAGACAGGTCATGATAAGTCTTTATTTTTAAGTGCACCTAACTTGTTCTCATAAGAATTTATTTTAAGTACATGAAACATTGTAGACTGCAACTGTGCACGTGAATACCCATCTTCATCTCTTGTTTCTTTATGCAAAATTGGCATTGTCAAGGTTGTAAGGCCAAAAATCTGACCTATGTTATGCAATCAGTTTACTAAGCAAAAACTCTGGGGTTTTTTTTTGTGTGAAGTTTGTTTTGTTTGGGTTTGGTTCTCTGTTTGCTTGGTTTTGGGCTGGTTTTTTTTTTTTTAAATGTGCGCTGGTTATTTTAAACCATGCTCGTGGGTTTGTGCCTACCTACAGTTAGGCTTTTCTGTCTTCAACTTCTTGAGTCAGTCCCTGTCTGCAGGTGGGAAAAAGAAGTTGTCAAAGTTCTGCTTTTTGGAAAAGGGAAAAAATGGGAGAAGTGTTACTTGAGAGCTTCCCTGATCACAGCTGCAATTTTAAGCCATGACAGTTAGTTCAATTGTTTGGTTTGCCAACCTTGACAGTATCATTTCTATCTTTATGAAAACATTAAGATGTTCTGAAGCTGATAATACATCTCCCCCATTGACTGAGACTTGTAGACATTGGTTGAGTTGGATCAGTTTTCCTTCAAAACCAAACAAAAAGCACTTGGAACTTAACTGCAGAAGGTCAGAATTTGTGGTCTGGGAAGGGAGAACTACAAGCAGTTTTGGGATCTAAGCCGTAGTTACAAATTAATTTTCCATGACTTGAAATAACTATAATAATTCAGTATTGGCAGTAGCCGATTTATCTTAGGTGTGTTGAAATTGTCCTCTGAAAGTTTTGAAAACAAAAACTAGCTCACAAAGTAATTGCTTCTGAAGAACAAAGCTTCAAACAAAAAAAGCAAAAATCAAATAGCCGGCAGTGTCCGGGTTTCCCCAAGTCGGTGCGATGCAGATGTAGGTTTTGCAGAGCATTTCCATGGTGATGCTGCACGAGGTAGTCCATGTGTGAGGAGGGGGATTTGGCACATCTCAGCCGAGATACTGTGTGAACTTTTTGTAATGGGTCACATATGTAATATGTAATGTATAAGCAGGGCCTTTCCGAAGCTTTCTTAACAGTAAATTAACTTCCCAAAGATTTGTTAATTGCAGATGTGTAACTAGGTTTGCCTCATATCTTCCCTGAGTGCTCAGAAGAGCTCTAAGTGAGGGTTACTTGCATTGCCAGTAGTTGGAAGAGTAGCCTGAAAAGCAGTGGCAGGTGAAGTGCTGCGAAAGGATGCTAAACTGATTGTTTCTGTCCCAGTATTTGAACTGCTCTGCTTGCTAGCGCTGCTCACAAACACGTGCTGCCGCGAGCATTGCCGTTCTCTTTGGTGAGGTTGAGCATAGGCACGAATCTAAGCGTGCTTGTAGCTGCTTGAAGAGATGTGGTCAGCGGCCCAGCCTGCAGCCTGTTCACGTTACTGTTTTAAACAGATTTTGGTAAACTTTGGATTCATGTGAATGCCTTTTTCCAGAATCAGGATTTTAGATTAGTTTGTATTCAAGTAAACTCCTTCATAAGACATGCTTTCATTAAAGTATAATGTGTATGTCTTCTCTGAGATGACTTTCTATTGCCGATAGTGTGTGTTAAATTTTTATTGTAATGGTTGATAGTATTTTTTTCCCCCAAGGTGATTTCTGGAGCATCTTCCAAGTATTCAGTAAATGCCATTCACAGTACTGTTTTTCCACGTTTTTCAGATATATTGGGAAGTCGGATTCAATAACAATCAGTGTGTGGAATCACAAGAAAATTCATAAAAAGCAGGGAGCTGGTTTTCTGGGTTGTGTGCGACTTCTTTCAAACGCAATCAACCGCCTTAAAGACACTGGTTGTAAGTAAGCTAAAGACTAGAGTTTTTTCTCTTTCAGACCAAACTTTCATGCACAGACTTTTGAAGAGTAACAGTTAATTGGGTTTTGTTGGTTTGTTACTTACTTTCGGTTTTTCAGCTCCTTTGCCCTGTTACCAGAGACAGTGGTAACTTCAGCGCTTCAGCCTGGTTGTGGATTGTCAAGATGGAACTTACTGTGTTGGAATTCCAAAGCAAGACAGATTCTAATTACCCTCAAATTATCTATCTATTATTATCTAATATCTAATATATTGTCTATTACCTTCAAAATGCAAGTCTTAAAAGGGCAAATGAAGGGGTAAATCTATCTTGAAGCAAATATGGAGTTTAAAAATTAAAAATGAATTAGTAAATTTTGTCATAAGATATTAAGTGTTTTACAACACTTTGAGTACTTCGTATTTACTTTTTCAAAAGTTAATTAATATGTAAGATGCTGTTTTCTCATTATCTGAATCCATGCCATTTACTTCTGAACAACATTTGGCACACTGATGGAAAAGTAGTTCTTGGCTATACAGATACTTTTTCTTTTTTTTTTTTTTAAATTAACGTGCTGGTAGAGAAGCGTGATTTTACCTTCAATAACAGGTTCCTTGGTAATGAAGGCATGACTGAAGTTCTCATTTTTGAAGTACTGATCTAGTGACAAATATTTAGTGCATTGCAGTTTGCTCAGTTTTATGAAGTTCTACCTATTTAGTACGGAACACGTGGATTGATGCTGCAGGTTAGCTCTGTGCTGTACTAATGTGAGCGTTGAACTGGAAGTGCATTATGACAGTGGCTGGTCTTCGCAAGGGAAGAGAGTTCAAACTACTTCTTACAATCACTTTAGACATCCAATCTAGGATAATGTCATTTCCTATTCATCAAAAGAGCTTTGTGAAGTAGGAAAAATGTTAAAGCAAAAGTACTCTAGTCTTTTTTTCTCTTTAAAAATTATGAAAAATGAAGTCTTGGCTGAGGTTTTTTTTTTTAGTTTTCCTTATCTTCGTCCATCTCTTGAAGTCTTAACCATCTTACACAGGGCTGAATTTTGTTCTGATGGAAGTTCAGCATGCCTTTCAAAGGCAGCAAAATATTATATGACTTAGGCTTTGTGTCCTTGTTTCGTAGATCAGAGATTGGATCTGTGCAAGCTTGGGCCAAACGACAATGATACTGTTAGAGGACAGATAGTAGGTAAGTAAGGGTTTTTATCTTTTAATTCTCCTGGAGTTTAGTAGTAGCCATAGGAATACCCTTCCTACATGTCAGTTTTCTGTATTTAATTATTTTCTCTTCAAATTCAGTGTCTAGTACCAGAGCCATTTGGACCTCAAGTTAGATGTATGTATGTAGAGAATTAACAAAAAAAACCTCCAAAGAAGAAAACAAAACACCCAAACCACCCCCCAAAAAAAACCCCAAAACAACCACCCCCAAATATTATTATAAGTGTTGGGACAGATAGGACCATAGATAATATGAAATTTGTTCAGAAGGTTTTTAATTTCACTCTAGAGAATGGTGACAGTTCGAGCCTGAACTCTCTGTGAAAAACAGACTACAAATTTCTTGGCCATTGAGAGTTCCAGCAAAGCTGTGCTTCTGTAGGTTTTGTGAAAGGGTAAAATATCTTGCTGTAACAGGAGTGAGTTGCTGTCTGGGATGACTTTGTCAATTCCTTTATGTTTTCACCTGTTATTTAAAAAGTCCGTTACCCATATCTAACTGTGCTTTGTCATTCTGCTAACTCATAAACCTTAAGTAACTTAAGAATTAAAAAGAAGCTGGCAAATTGAAACAAACAACTTCATAAACGCTCTCTTTTTGGTGCATTGTAAGTTGTTTCAGAAGCCAGTATTTCTAGTAGGTCGCTTAAGAAGTAAAAAAAAAAAAAAAAGAAGTTGGTCAGGATAGGGAGGTTGTTATTTTTATGGCAAGATGTTAATGAGAATATTTGGACGTGGGGAAAGAAAAGTGAATATGCATGCTCGGTTTTACATTCAATTCCTAGTTAAAATAACCCAACAGCATTCTTTTCAGCAAGGGAAAACTATTGGAGTATCAGTCAGCAACTAAGAGCTGCAGTGCATTTGCTGTCCTCAAAGTGCTCTGTTGAATAATACCTATGACTTTACCTCTTCATGTTGCTTTAACCATCTGTCTAGCATCTCATCTGCAAACATTTGCACAGTATTGAGATGAGTGAGGTGGCACAGGAGAGTCAAACGATGGTAGAAGTGTGGAGTCACAAGTGCATTGCCAGCGCTTCAGACCATTCTTGAATATTACATTTTTTCATGTGAGCTTGCACAGAAGAGTAAAGGATAAACCGGTCACTTTTCTAGGGTGCGTTATGTTGTCAGCCTGGTTTGCTTTTTGGTTTTGCTCCAGTATACTGGTCCCCTGATCATCCATGCTGTATGCATGTGATTTAGTTTGTGGGGTTCCTTTTAAGAGAAAACTGAGCTCAGCTGACAGGAGAGCTAGTTCAGGGTCTGCTCCAGGCAGCAGAGATCCACCCTGCCCACAGCAGTCCTTCAGACATGACAATAGCAGGGACTGTACCCTCACACCGTGATGTGCTGTCATGCTGCCCTCCAGAGTATGCTCCTTGTCATCATGATTTGAGAATACTAGCATTAATTAAACAAGGAAAAAAAAAAACCAAACCCCACCCCAAAGCAGAAAGGTCTCAAGGCTGTTGGGATACCAGATGGGAAGCCTGGGGAAAATACCGTGCAGTGTGGGCATGGCAAATACACTCCAGAGATAACTAGTCAGCAGTGTGGGCATAAACTAGGCTGACCAGTTCGTTTAACCTGATATGATCATGAAAAGTGGTATAGCCAAAGCAGCATTAACTCTTTTGGCATGCTGCTGGGGCTGTCCCTAATTAGCAGGAGATGCTGGATTATGTACTGAACCTAGGAAAAAAACTCAGCTTGTCATGTTGCAGCAGAGACTGCGAACAAATCTGTACTGCTTTGCACTGTTATCATCAGAAAGGTCAGGTTTCCCCCAGTCATGGCAGTTTTTAAATCTAATGTGTCCTTGGTAAGATTCCAGAGACTCCAGTTTTTGGGGTTTTTTTTAATTGAAATTGTTATTAATCTCCTTATATTTTAACCTTTCTTCACTAATGCAGTTTTGTTGAATGGGTGAATGAGCCTGAGTACAACTACATAATTCCACTGCAGTAGTTATGTGGTGGAGAAATCTTGATTAAAAATAAGTAAGAAGCTAGAAGTTATGCATACACTCGCAGCCCTTCTAATGATAAACTGGCTTAAATTAAGAGGCTATGCAAGATTGGAAAACAATATTAAAATATTAATGATACCTTCAGCAGATTATAACCTTACCAGTCAAGAGCACAGCGGGTATGCCTTTATAAATTGGGACAGGGAGCAAGGGGATCTTTATCTTAAATACCTGGGGTTATCTTCAAAGGGGGGAAGAAAAGGGGACGCTTGTGAGTAGTGGATGCAAAGGGCACCTGAACTGTGTCTTAATCTTGCAGCTGTCTTCTGTGCCACCATTTTATTTCTGATGTGGCGGTGCAGAAAAAAATGAGTCCTTACTCATTACAAAATGAAGCCGTGCACAAATTTTGGTCCTCACATAGGCAAAGAGGAGGTAATTGCCTTTGTTTAGTTTCATTTTTGTCTGTGTGTATTGCTTGCCAAACCTTGCCTACATGCAACAATGTGAACTTGTAATGTGTGGGTTTGTTGCAGAATAAATAGATCATCTCAGATCTTGTTTTGGTTGAAATTAAATTTAAGGTCTCTTTCAGTGTAAGAAGTTGCTTTGTAACATTGGTGTTCATGGGAGACTAGGAGTTGATTAAGAATAAAGCAAGCAGGTACTTCAGGGTTCCCCAGGTTGGTCTGTTGAAAGCCCAAAATCCTAAGCTTCAAAACATGTTGTTGTTGTTGAAAACTTAGACTCTCTGGCAAAAACTGCCAGTACTACAACATCTTTTTGTAACTTTGTGATGTCGACAAAAGTTTGGTTGTGTCTAGGTTAAGGTCTATAAGATTATTTGACGTAATCGGACTTGAAGACAATTGTCCAGCGGTACAGTAGTGCCACCTCAAGAAATGTGTGCCACAGCACGTATCTAGCTTTTTAAGTAATCGTTTTATTGTTAAAGGCAAAACAAAACATCAAAAAAACCTTCCAATCCCACAGGAACACAAGTGTCATAAATTGTCATATGGGACACTTGCAAATTATGATACTGGGAATAAAAGCTGCCCAAAAACCCCTTTGTTTTCATAATTGTAGTACAAAAGCTTCAGGCGTAAATATCCATTACAACGAAACATATAAAAAATAAAAATTAAATTTAAAAAAAACCAACAACAGTAATACAGTTTTGCTGAGGGCCGTAAGGGCTTTTCAGGGTGCTGAGTGTGCTGCTTTGTGTGAGAGATGCATTCAACTTCTTACCACTGGTGTTTGAAAGTAGCCAATAAACCAAACATGTAGCGCTTCTAGCAGTTAAGTTTTGCCTGGTTTCGTGTGTGTTGAATCCCACGCGCGCACAAAGTACATGAGTCAAAAACATACAGGCATTTTTAATTTTAGGTCTTTGTATTAGCAGTTCTCCTGTAGGCAGTTCAAGCCTGGCGCTAGCACTGTCCCACTTGCTCTCCCAGCCGCGTGTGAGGCCAGCCACCCTGCTGCCGCCAGATGAGCCCCGCAGCCCCGCTGTGACACAGTCCGTCTCATACGGAGAAAAGTTAATGACAGCTTCAGAGTTAACTTCTTTTTCTGCCTTAACTTGCATTCATATTCTTCAAGCTAGCTTTTTTTGCAGTAGAATGTAGAGAATTATATGTATGAAAACACGCTGTTTCTGTATAACTTTCTTTGATTTGTGGGAAGGGAAAAAATATCCAGAATGTGCAGCTTAGTCCTCCAAGTTGTACCATTTCTCTTTCAAATATAACTGGAATTTGCATTCATATGTCATATCTTTAATAATTCTTTTATTATCTTAATAGTAAGTCTTCAGTCCAGAGACCGAATAGGCACAGGAGGACAAGTTGTGGATTGCAGTCGGTTATTTGATAATGATTTACCGGATGGGTAAGCTGACATCACTGTGGTGTAAATACAAATACAGCTCATACAACAGACTTTTGCAGTAATGAGAAGTCAGTGTAGAAATAGGTTAACTTATTTTTATTCTCACCCTCGAAGAGTTCTACAGTTTCGAATGTAGGAGCAGGAGGTAAGCCAGACAGGCTACGCAGAATAGTTAGTTAATAGTTTGACCCATGCCTTGCCTCTTCTTGGAAAATGGGAGGTGGCATTAAATGAGTAAATGCATTAAAAAATACACGTGTCTAAGAAAACTTGTGTCTTTCACATTATAGAACTGATAAACTAATATAATGTTAAATCACAGGTGCATCCATGTAGTAGTTCTGTAGCAAGGTAGTGAACACACAGGCCTGGCTGTCTTAAGGTTGGACTAGATGATCCCTGAGGTCTCTTCCAACCTGTTGTTCTGCAGCGCTGGGCAGAGGTATACACTGTTGTAACAATGGATTGCTTTCTCTCCCATGTAAATCATAGTGAAGAAAAATGTGATTGGAAAAGGTAATGGAGCCTGTGTTCTTGCTGTATTTACCTGCCAAAGGCTGGTTTAGGATTTTGATTTGTCCCTGTGAGAGTTAATGACATCACTAACACCTAGAACAGTTTTGCAAATACAGAAAAATGCTCTGTCTTAGGTTCTGGTGCTGTCATCAGCTTTTTCGAGCAAACACAGGCGTTCTGAATGTGATTCTTGGCAGGTAAAGACAGGAGAAACTGATTTTTCAGGTGATTAATTTTAAAACATTAAATTATCATCTAAGTCCTAAACAGCATTCTTGTGTTAATTTGGAGTCTGGAGAAGTCAAAAACATTTCTGAAAATGTTTTTGAATTTTCACTTCAAAATGTTCCTTGTATAAATATTGCTCACTTAATTGTGTAACTGCAAAGCTATCTGTATAGTCTCATGTATTTTGGAGTGCAAAAGTAATAATGATTAAAAAGTCCTGTTATTTAAAGGTGACTTCTTAATGAAAGCAAGTAGCGCGTGAAGATACCATGAAAGCACTTCCTATGATCAGTGGTCAAAAAAAATGAAATGCATTATTAAACATGATGTTTTCAAGAAGTTTCTTTATCTGGCTATTTGGATTTAGTTAGAATTCAAGTAGTTATTGAACATGAAGGTGTGATATTATTAATGATAAGCCTGGTTCCAAGGGAAGAATATGTAAAATCAATTTGTAATGGAACTTTGCGTTGTTTCCTGTTACCTTGTTCAGCTAACATGCTTCATAATAGTGTAAGTCTTCCTGAGTTGGCATTCGTGTCGGAAATACTTTGTGCCCTGGTTTCCTGGAAATGCCACTCATTGCCTTATCTCCCGATGTCTGGATTCTAGGTGGGAGGAGCGGAGGACTGCTTCTGGAAGGATCCAGTATTTAAATCATATTACACGAACAACTCAGTGGGAGAGACCGACACGGTAAGAAATTATTGAGGAGACACTGCATATGATGAAGTTTGCTTGCTGAGCACAAGCGATTGTAAGTGGCTCTAACAGGGCATATTCAGCATTCCTCTGAGTCACTCTGCAAACGCTGCTTGCGTTCCTTCTCTAACATCCTAATTTTTCAGTCTGCCTAATATTTAACTCAGAAGAATCATTCTGACTAGGTTTTTTTCCTCCTCCCCTAATATTACCATCTTCGTTTCTTTTAGAGCTGCTATGGTAGAACTCTATAAATACAGACATTACAATGTGCAGACATTGGAAGGGATGAAGAAAAGAGATCATGAATAGCTGACAGATGTTATCTATGTACATGCTATGACTGTGTAATCCAGACCTTTCAAATCTGATTGTTACAGAGCACGCTTCGAAATCATTACAATCACCTTTTCTGATAACCATAGATACGCGCTGTGAAGCTGTTCCTCAAACCAGTTTTGCTGTTACCTGAATTGTAGACAGTGTCCATGCATATTTTTCAGATGCTTCTGCAGACCGTCTGCACCTGCAGACTGACTCTTCCATCCTCAATAAATATTATTCCAGTCTCTGTATGAATATATTTGACTTAAAATAATCTGTACTCTTAATGCTGCCAGCTCAGATATGTATTTGTGGTTTTCAAGTGAGTGAAGGTACCAAACAGCTTTTTAATTTATTGATCTGTATTTTCCATGGAATGTTAGAATACCTATTCTAAGCTCTATTCACATTTACAGTAGAAAAGCAAGTGCAAAATATATAATTTGTTTTGGGGATTTCCTGCATCCTTATCAATCTCCCTGTAACCCATTTTAAATACTTTTGAAAGCAGCACTGAGATACAGAATCACATAATTCAGTGTTTCCTCTTGCAGTCAAGCTGTCAGGAGCAACTGTTTATCTTACCTACCTATTTCACCATACTCACCTAATAACCTTCCTTAAAAATTAAAATGAATAACAAGGCCTGGTCACATCCTTAGCTGTATGAGGACAAGGTGAGAAAGTGAGGGCTGTACGCTCCTCACTTTTAAAAAAAAAAACAACAAAACTTCTTGGCACTCTGAAGGTGGGAACTGCTCACAGGAGCATTTGATATGATCCTGATCCTGCAGCATCACATACTAAGTATCAGGTCAGGCTCTAAGATAGGTGAGGAGCTTTACTAATTGCTCTGGGCTGAACCCAGTGAGCGCAGAACAGGAGCTTTCTGTCCATCATGGAGGAATCCTGCTCTGCGAGTCATCTGCCCAGTTCGGCCATCCACAAAGGCTCCCTGACAGCCCCTATATGAAGGTCCCATAAAGCGCGTTGGGTAGCCCCTGTGCCCGGTCAGCAACGCGATTTCATGTTTTTTCCCCCAGGCCAGCATCCGAATACTCCAGTCCGGGCAGACCGCTGAGCTGTTTTGTGGATGAGAACACTCCAATTACAGGAACAAACGGTGCGACCTGCGGGCAGTCGTCAGATCCCCGGCTGGCGGAGAGGAGAGTCAGGTCACAGAGGCATAGAAATTACATGAGCAGGACACACTTGCACACTCCTCCTGATTTACCTGAAGGATATGGTATGTAAATTACAATGTTTTTAATTTTCTTCTAAGAAACTGGGAAAATGGGTTGTCTTCTCATATGTAAGATCCTTTTGACTCCTTAGTTTGGGGAAATGGGTCTTTGAGGGTTTTTTTAATTGTATTTTTTATTCTTATAGTTATTAATTAATCTTGATTTCACAGAGCAAAGGACGACTCAGCAAGGTCAGGTCTATTTTCTGCATACTCAGACTGGTGTTAGCACGTGGCATGATCCAAGGGTACCTAGGTAAGAACATGATGACAGTATCCTTAAGGTGTCAAATCAAAATAGTGTAACTAGTACCGTTCTCAGCGTTCTCTGTCTGGTATTATATTTCCAACTCTTGGTCCCTAATATACCATTTTAACAAGTCATTCAGGGCATGGTTTAGGAGACATGGTAGTGTTGGGTTAATGGTTGGACTTCATGATCCTAGAGGCCTTTTCCAACCTTAATGATTCTCTGAAATTGTTATTTTAATGCAAATATGCAGAATCAAGAAATAAATTACAGTGGTGTTTTACAAAACAGGTATAGCTAACTGCTAACTATTTCTAGCCCTTGCATACAAAGCATAGCCAAGTCCGGGTTTTAATAATCTGCAAAACGGTGCAAGAAAAAGAGGGTTCTGAGCACTTGCAAAAATCCAGATTTATTGAGATACTTCAGTGAAAACTGGGTGGGTTTTGTTTTTTAATTCAGGCTCTGGAAGTTAACGAGACCTCAGAAATTGGCAGCATGCATTTATGAAGAGTAAACTTTGTGACAAATACGCTACGTTGTTTTTGATGGAGGAGCAGACAAAGGGGAAAACCTGGAAAATCTAGTGGATGCCCCTTGTACGTTTAAACACATTATTTGTGGTGAACTAAAGTCTCATGATTGAATTAGCTTAAATTTACTTGTCTGTGAGAATTATTGTCCCATGTTCAGACTACCAAATGTAATCTACTCAAGGAATGGGAAACTTGGTACATTTTGAAGAAACTAATTGGAGACACTGGGTCATAAAAATCCTGGGAGCTGAAATAAATGGTGAGCTGTTTGAAGTGCCAGGCTGTTGGGCCTTTTTAAAAAAAGGAAGGAAAAAAAAAAAAGGGAGTGTTTTCCATTTGAGTATAGTAGCAAACACCTAAAAATGCACAGCTTTTTTACTGCAGGTTTCCTGTTACACAGCAGAAAATAAATACTTATTTTCTTTATAATGCTCTAACAGGGATATTCCTAGGGCAATCCTATATGCTTTCAAGCATCTCATTAGCAGCATATAAATGGGAAAGAATGTGGGGGAGAGGGGCAAACAGGTAGAGAAGCTGAGAGGCACTGATCTGTGATGAAAATACTCAAACTGCTATTCCTGTTGCAGCTGTCTCGCCACTTAAGACAAATCTGCAGTGTCCTTTTAGTTTAGTGTCTTCACAGGGTACGCATGTGTACACCTTGTACATGGTTGTACATTACTTCTGATGCGTTTGAAAGGAAAGAAAGATAACATTGAAATTATTGTTAGTTTCTGATTGTTCTTTAAAAAACACACCGAGAAATCCTGTTGAAAATGTTTGCCTCCTCGAGTCTGTGGATGGTGGTGTAAAACAGTGCGTGGAGTTTGAGGTTGGCAGCCAGTACTGGCATTTGAGACTTGTAGCAACTTTGTCAGTTGCTGCTGGTGCCCATTCCCATGGAAATGGATTTTGGATATCCCAGGAAGGGTGAAGTACCTCATGGCCATAAGTTCACTGCATTTTCAAATTGGTTTTATTACTACTCTTGTGTTACAAGACTATACTTTGCTTTCATGCATTATCTTCGCGCTGGAGAGCGGGGTGCCTCTGGCAGTTGTGCCAGAGTCTTTGCTCCCTTGACTTGTGTATTATACAAAACTGGAAACTAAACTTCTCTAAGAAAAAACTATATTAAGACCTAATCCTTAAGTTTGTGGTGTAATAGTTTTGTATAAAATCTAAGTTAGCAGCACTCTTAGGTGTGGCAACCGAAACTGCATGAGTTTCTAAGAACAAAATTTGGCTGTTTAGATGAGGATAGTTTATGCCATTTCTAAGGAATATTGTGTTTTTACGCTATTATGCCACAGTCGTTTAGTTAATAAAAAATAAGCCCCACGGTTCAGCAGCAGTTTGATATGGGTAATATCAGCAGAAGTTCAATCCCAGAGCCTAGTATTTCCATTAGTGGCTTCTCAGCCTTTTGGGTTCCTGCAGGCAGCATCTTTTTAGCTATTCTGCCCCTTGTCACTTTCCTCCCCTCAACTCACATCATGCTGGGAGATCTGAAGACTTGCCTCATGCTGTCAAGTGCAGCCCTTTTTAAAGGTGTATACATGAAAAATCAGTAAGTACGTTTTTGAAGACTAGTATTTGTGTTCAGTGAACCTCCAGAATGAATCTACAGCTTCCTAATTTCAGCAGGATTTTCCTGAGACCCATTAAGTTATCTCTGCACTGCTCAGTGCAGAGCGAAGTCATTGCTCATGTAATACTTCATTTGAAATATTTTGTTAGAGAGCTGTTTGCTTCCCACTAGCACTTGGGTTTTGGGGCAAAACCGCCTGTGGCATACACACACACATCCCATGTGTAATTCTTCATGGAAAGTATAACTCTTCAGAAATATAGTTTTGTTTTGTAGGAGTTTTTAACGTGTGATTCAGAGTTCCTTACATGACTAATGTTTTAAAAATGTTTTCTGTCAGAATTGGTGTAGAGCTGCAATTCCATTTTGGCAAATATGGCAATGGTCTTTATTTTTGTTTTAAGCCTGTATTAATTTAACATCTGAAGTTAGTTTGTAAAAATGAAGGTTATTTGATAAGGATTTTTTTCCCCACGGCGTGTTTTCTGGGGTGTGTGTTTTTGCTTTGGTGGGCTTGTACCTTGGGAGTAGAGATTCCAGCTGAACAGATCAAGTTTCTGAAACAATACGTTTTCTCAGACTTCATGGAATTGTTCTGTTACATTTACGCTTGTTTGGCTCAGAGGCCAAATGCTGAGGTATTTTTCATTTTATATTTGTTTTCACAGGGATCTTAGCAACATCAATTGTGAAGAGCTTGGTCCACTGCCTCCTGGATGGGAGATCCGAAATACAGCAACAGGCAGAGTTTATTTTGTTGACCATAACAACAGGACAACGCAGTTTACAGATCCCCGGCTATCTGCTAACTTGCATTTAGTCTTAAAGTAAGTCTAAAGGCACATGTTGAGCGTAACAGAGGAAAGAAAGTGACCCTTGAGGGGTGCTAGATTTTATAGCAAGATGTATTCTGCCATTCAGTAGTATTTAAAGTTTAGTAGTGGTGTTCTTTAACGTACTACCAACTCACTCTCTTACATAGCAAAGAAGACAGGTTTGATCGTTCTTGACAAAAAAAAAAAAAAAATCTCTAGCAGCATTTAGGCAGGAATGTGGCTGTTGTGATGCCGGGAGTTGGGGGCAGCAGCAGGGGAAGCAAGTGCTGTCTGGTGGAAAAGATTGGCCCAGAAAAGTTTTTCTAACAGCAAGAGACACTCTTTCTTTCCTTTTCTTTATACGTCATATTACTTTCAGCTATGGACTACTTGTTTTAAATTCTGAGGTTGCATGCAGTAGCCAGTGGTATGAAACACTGGTGAGTTAAGCAAGGATACACAAATGCCCTGCTGTTCTCCTGGAATAAAGGAGAAATATTTCAGCTCCTATCTTCAGTTTTAGAGTAAGACCAGTTGAGATGTTCTCAAAATAAGACCCGAATATTTTAACTCGGATTTTTTTTTACCAAAAGAATAAAATAAAATAGGAGCCGTGGTTTTTTTTTTTTTCTTGCCTTAGTGTTCTGACATCTCATTTTCATATTGCACTTCTAAAAAGAGAAGGGGAAACTCAAGAAGGCTTCTGGCTCTTGTTTTTATGCCCTAAGCACTCATTTCACACTGGGGGATTTTCTGCTAAAAATGGAAACCAAAAAGCAAACAAATGCTGCTTTTGCACAGGCCTGGCTATCAGTTTCTCCAAACTATCTGGGAGTTTGAGTCTATTGTTTCTCCTACTAGCACCTTTTAATACTCCTGGGGAAACACCTAAAAGTGTTCAGTAGGTGTTAAGTGGAAGAAACAATGAAGAGTTGGTTAGATAGAAAGCCACGCAGCCCTGGGCAAGGGGTAAGTAGGAAGAACAGTCCTTTTGAGGAGGTGTGAATCATTGGGAAGAAAAGCTGAAGGAAAGAATAATGGGAACAAGCACTGAAAAGACAAAAACAAGGAATGGAAAGTAATATCCAGGAGGTCAGCATATCTTGTGTAATACATAAAAGCTGGCTAGCCTTTGTCTACCCAATGTACATTTGAACTTAACACCGCAAGAGGGAGAAGAGTCGAAATATTGACAGATATATATTTTGTTTAGCGAAATCATTGGTTATATATGTGTATGTTGCAGAACTTTAGTAAGGTCCCATCATCCAGACACTTCGGGTTCTTTTTTTCTTTCATATATAAAACAAATCGCTACCAATTTTAGCTGAATTTAGATTGGTACTCTCAAATGAACGTGATGTTGGAAAAAAAAAAAAATACCAGTGGAGGAGCATGTTTGTGTTTGGTACACACAGAAGTTCATTAAATTAATTCAGATGTAGATATCTTACCTGAAGAAAAACTTCAGACCCTCTTAGCTACAACAGTGCAATTCTTAAACTGTAGAAAACTCTGAACTGGGCTATATTTGAAAAACAGGTAGCCTTATTTTTAAATGGCAGCAGGGTCATAGTGGTTAGTTATACATGTCTGGTGAAGGACAGATACATAGCTAGCTTTTTATCTGGAGAATCCAGTTTGACTTTCAAGTTCCAGAATCACAGAACCATTTTGCATTTCTGTAAACTTAAGTACTACTACAGTGCGCTTAAGTTTTTCATTTGTACATCTGTCTTTCATTAGGGGAGGATTTCAGAAATTCAAACCAACAGTGTCATCAGCAAAGTCTGCTGCCTGATAAATATTTTCTGGTGTTTGTTCATTTATTGCATCAAACAGGATTTGTGAAATCTTCCCCCCTGCCCCGCCAAACCCACCTCCTTATTTATTCTTTAAAAAAAAACAAACAACCAACCAAAAAAACTTTGCCCGAGGCCTGTCATTTTGTAAATTATTGGAGACATAAGTTCAGTGTTTGGGTGGCATGGGTGTGATAGTGTTTTAGGTTCAAAGGCGTAATAAGCTTACTCTTAGTAATACTGGCTTTTTTTTATCAAGCTGAGTAAAGCAGTTTGTTCTTCTAGTGATGACATAAGTTATGAAAATAATCAAACTTGTTACCCAGTCCTGTTTTAAAATATTGGCCAAGAGTTCATGATAGGTTTTGATAGTTAAGGCAGCTGAAAAGTACTTAGCTGTATCCTTAAAGCACTGTACAGAATCAAGCATAGTCATTCAGCTGTGAAAACAAACTAAAGAAATTAGATTTAATTACTTTAAGCACTGCAGTTTTTTTAGCTAATACTGCACTGATTATTTTTAGTCTAATATGGAGGATGGCATTTTTCTCCTAGTACTGCCCTATTTTAGATTGGTTTAATTTGATGCATACATCTTAAGTTCATGCTTATTTCAGAGATTACATTTTCTCGAAGACTGACATAGACAAGTTTTGCATTCAGGGGACTCTTTTTTACTCTTAAAAGTTGCGTGAACATACGCTCACTTTAGTGCATAACTGTGACCTTTTCTGGTAGGCATATAAAAAGAATATTTTCACATGCTCCATCCTTATGGAATTAGAAAGTTCAGAAGTTAGAACAATGATTTTTCTTTAATTTGTATGTCAAGTAAATACAGTTTAAGTGAGATCCATATTTAAAACTAATCACAAGTGGAAAGTAAGTACCGCACATGTACCGCAGGTGACATAGAGCCATATTCTGGAACCACATTGTGTGTCTAAATTATTGTAATGACGTGGTTTCTCAGGAGTTACTTAAAATAACTGTGTTTATTGTAAGACCAAAGTGATCAGTGTGAGAGTAAAGTTATGGTAGCCTTATTAAAAAACAAACAACAAACCCAACAGAAGCAAACAACAAAATACTGTGAAACTAACAAAATGGATTAAGCTAACCTCTGAAGTTCTGCATCCTGGGACATAGTAACAAATCAGGATTTCTCTGCACTATTCCCTCTGTAAAGCCCAGGAATAAAGAGGTATTATTGTTAACGTTAAGCTTAGAGTTATTGCTGAAGTGATCTACAATGTGTACCATTGCAGGGGTTTCTAAATGTTAGGCTTGTAAAAGTACTGATAAAGATTTCCTGGTCACCTGGTGTTAGTTTCCCTTGAGGGTGGTTTGTGCAAAATTGCTTTAAATAGAAGGTTTTCAAATAACAGAATAGCTCTCAGAACCCGGAGGCAAACCGGGAACACTCCCACCCCTTTTTTAATTGCCAATTCTCAATGTTCCTGTGGTAAAAGCCTGCTGGAGGTGAATTTTGGTTGGCCAGGACAGCCTTCTAGTAGACCTTGCTTTAAAAACGACAACAGGCTGAAATTGTAAAGTATGTTAAAACTGTGATTGGTTCCATCTAATATTTTTTTGGTCTTTGATGTTGAAAAACCCCCAATTTATTAACATTCCGCTGGAAAACATTCTGAATTGTAACCTTTCTTATTTACCCAGTAAATTTAGGGTATTCTCATGAGTTCCATGCAGAGGTATTCATCTCATGGTTTAGGTAAAATATAGTTTATGCTGTGATGTTTGGAAATGCCAAACTAAAAAGCTACAAAATTATCCACTTACTATGTACAAGAAATGACACTGGAGCGACATCTCTGCAACAGAATTAATTTAGTTTCCCTAGCAAGGAGTTAGATTTACAAAATCTCTTAGAATTGCTAGTAAAAATACTTGTTTATCTGTGCCAATTTGTTACATGTGAACTCCCACATTCCTGTGGTCCAGACTAGGCCAGGTACAAGGGACAAGGTCCTTGCCAAGCTGCCAGTACAAACATCTTTTTGTACGCTTACACTTTTTCAGACAAGCCATTTAAAACAGACTATGGTATTGACTGTAGATTAGAGGCATAGTGTTTGGCAGATCCCTGAATTTTGAAATGGAGGAAGGCAAAACACGCAAAGGAAATACGGAAATGGTATCTGAGAAATTCAGTGTCAGCAGCTCAGTAGTAAAATTGTATGGATAACCCCTTATTATAGGGTGCTGTAACCTTTCACGTACGTTGTAGAGCAGTACTAATAGAAATAACAAACCCTAAAAACAACTGAGAGTTGCCAAGAAAGAAGCATATGTCTTTAGTCAGGATAAAAATCTCTCTGAATTTACTTTTTACTGGACCTGGACATTTTTAGCCTAATCACAGTAATAATCATAGATTGAAAGTAGTTTAGTTACAAAGACTTAACCTTTAAGAAACTTCGGAAGAAAATAGGGGATGTATGACTTGAATATCTGCAAACAGCTGTGTTTGTTTCTAGCCGCCAGAATCAACTTAAAGATCAGCAACACCACCAGCAGCAGCAGGTAGTGTCTCTGTGTCAGCTTCCAGATGAGGCAGAGTGTCTGACTGTGCCGAGGTACAAGCGAGACCTAGTGCAGAAACTCAAGATCCTGAGGCAAGAGCTCTCGCAGCAGCAACCTCAAGCTGGCCATTGTCGTATTGAGGTCTCCAGGGAAGAGATTTTTGAGGTAATTTGAGAATTGGACCCATTTCTTAACGTTAAGGGAAGGGGAGGACGGTTATTCATGACTGTCTAAAGAAGTCATTCAGTTTGTTGAAATCTTGAAGTCTGGAGTTGAAGCTGGGATTTTATGGGTGACGAATGGGAAGAGAAAGCATTTCAAGGGCGTGTGAACAACAGTTGTGTACTTAAAGTAGATGTATTTACCCTGTAGAGAAGAAGGAAAAGAAGGAAAGCTTTTCCTGTGGCTGGAGTTGTACAGACTGCGTCAGGGACTGAGGAAGGAGTCCAGGCACTTCATGCATTTGAAGGCACTGTCTCACTTCTTCCTTGAATATAAGAACACTAATGTCTGCTACGGAGGGAATGTTACAAATGGAAAACCACACTATTATTAGTGATCTGTGATCTGTTGTAACTTAAGTAAAATGACTACTGAATAGCGTTCATCTTTGGCGTTTGGATTACTTAGCATCTATCTCAATTCTGGTTGCTTTCCTATCTGCCACCCCCCACCCCTCCCAGTCAGACCAATCTTACGAATTGCCTAGGCTTCTGAATGACCAGAGATGCCCACAGTGGGATATCCGCGTTTTATTTTGTGACATTATTCAGCAGAATAATTCTGCTGACTTGATTAAACACAGTTATAGTTCATTGGCTCTTTCTGGAGAACAGTCTGTCGTCTTAAGAACTTTATCACTCAACCCACCCATCCCTGTGGCATTTTACCCCACCCACAAACTTGATAGCCCTGCTGTGTTGACACAGTTTTTCCAGCCAAGAAAGCTTTGTGTTGGTCTTCCCTTTGGAGACAGTCAAATCAGTTCATAATCAACTAAAAAAAACAAAAGGGAGGAAAGGCTGCTGTACAGCAGTGAAAACTATGTTGTTCTTCTGAAAACTAAGTGGAGTATGTTGGGTCCCAGACACACCTACCTCTTCGCTTCTGCAAAGCCAAAGATTGGGCACCCATACTGAACACCAAAAAAAACCCTGGACTTTTGGGGTTTAATTCCTTTTTTAAAATTAGCATTCGTTTTGCCTCTTTCAGCTTTCTTTTTGTGTCGTCTTGGTGAAGTCTTACAGATAGAAGAATAATTCTGTAGATTTATGGGGATGGCATTGGTGCTTCTCTTGTTATGTGCAAACCTTTGAGAAGCATCTTGTGTTAGACCCAGAGTAGAAGCCCCACTGTTGGCTTTTCAGACTGCAAAAATTGTGAGCCTTTATGCAAAAATAAAAGGAGTTTAATGACACAGATTTTAATTTTTTGTAAATTATGTGAGAATGAGAGAATATCCTGGTCACTGTACACCTCTGGAAATTTAATGGAAGGTGGTTCTTGTCAAACAAAACATACATGGGAAGTGCTGTTGTGTTTGTGGAAAACTAAGTAACAGAGCAATTTGAGCAGCAGTGGTTCATATCTAGGAAAACAGTATCCCCTTTGGATTTTGAGTCTGAGACTCCCTTCATTTCTAATAAACAGTTCTAATACAGTTTCTTGTCTGTAAGCAGCAGTTAATAGTGTGTTGTGTTCACAGGAATCCTATAGGCAAGTCATGAAGATGAGGCCAAAAGACCTGTGGAAACGATTAATGATAAAATTTCGTGGGGAGGAAGGCCTTGATTATGGAGGTGTTGCCAGGTAAACAGTCCGTCCGCAGTCTCTTACCCCGCGCCCCAACCCCACCAGCTACGCCTGCGCTTTGACTCCTACGCCAGCCTTGTATCAGCTCTGCCTCTTTTTGCATTATTCATATTTATATTTATTTCTGTAATAGATTGTGTCAGAAGAATATATATTTTCAGATAGTTTTTTAAAGGAAAAACCATCAAAAAAAGAATTTATTGGAACTAAATCAAAATGCATGTAACAGATTGCATCAGGTGTCTATCATATATGCGAGACAGGCTTTTGGTATCTGTTGAAACGACTATTTTTCTTCAGTTAGTAAAGCTTTGGGTGTCTGAGAATTTACGTCACTAAATACTCAGCTTTGTGGCAGAACTTTGATTAAAAAATATGCTTTATTGTAAATTGTCTACTGTTTGAAGCAAAATGTTAACTAGCAGTTCATAGGCAACCAAAGTCTGTCAGGAGCAGCCTATAAGGTTGTTTTTTGCTTGCTTATAAAAAGTGACATTTACTGATTGCATGAAGACATTCTTCACATGTTAAAACAGCGTGAAGGATTGTATTGGCCAATTGCACAGATGCTGGTTGACTTCACTGAAAATATTCCCCACCTCTGGCATGTGGATCTACTCTCTAAACGAGCGTTGACTCATCTCGGAGTATTCATTTGCATTGCATTGCATTTTTTTACCATTAGTATTCATGTCAAAGTACAGACGATGCTCCCAAACAGCCCATCTTCTGCATCTGTAGCTGGCGTACGGCCCGTAACCCTGTGGGACCTAGGCTGCTGCGCTGCCTGTGTCTGCAGGAGCTTGCGAATGGCCAACAGAGTTTTCACTTCATCCATTCCTTAAAATATTAACATGCTAATTAGCCGTAACTAGTAAAAGAGCTTTGTTGAATCAATTACTACTGATTGCTTGATGGTCATAATAGTGTTTAAAATAAAGAAGTTACGGATGTTGTTGTGCACTATTTTCCAAAGTATATACTAGTGTTTTTTGGCATGGTTATTGCTTCCAGTCTGTATACCATGGAGCCTTTGCTGTCTTCCCTTCCATACGTGAATACGGGAAGACCAAGCTAGAAAGTGTTATGGTTTTCCCAATTCTTAGACGATCATTTATTGATTTGTGAACATGCAATTAAACTTTAATTAAAAATATGTCTGTTATCTGAAAACGGTGTCTGTTAAAAACTTACACTCGAATAACTCTGTAGTATAGACAATAGAACACGTGGTGTCTTGTCTTAATGTGTAATGGATGAAGGAGAATCAGTCAGAAACTCTCTTGGAAATAAGTAACCTGGAGAGAAATCTTGGAAAGCTGGGAAATACGTCAGCTGTCAGGGGCTGTGCAGTTACTGAGCCAGTAAAAGTAGTTCTGATTTCAGCCTTACCTGAGCATGTTCAGAGAGAACTTTCTTCACGTTTATGTTTAAGATCAGAAAGAAAACCCGTACTATTTTGAAAAGATTATCGGTGTAGGAATGCATTTGTCTGAAGTACACAATAAATTATTTTGTCTTCTTCAGGGAGTGGCTCTACTTATTGTCACATGAAATGTTGAATCCATATTACGGTCTCTTTCAATATTCCCGAGATGATATCTATACGCTGCAAATCAACCCAGACTCTGCAGTCAACCCGGTATGGCTGGTAACATGAGTTCTGTAAATGATCGTTTTGTGAGTAGAAATTAAGTACATCTGGAGGGTGTTCTAGACTTAGGAATCTAATTCTCACATTAGCATTGCTAGAGATGGAATTTGTGCAATAATATGATAATTTCTTTTTAGTACTGATCAAAGAAACTTCTCAAATGTGTTCTTAATTTTCTGTAATATGTCGATTTATGTTCCTTTGGGAGAAATTAAGTTTATTTTGATTCTTAGTAGTAAGACTTCTGGACTGGCAGCAATATACTCAGTGCTGTGTATAAAAACAAAACAATCTCTGGATTTTCTTTTTCTTTGTATTGAAATTTTATTTCCTATTCAGATATAACCTGGAGGTCTTAATTTAGCCGAATGGCTTAATCTCTTCTTTCCATTCTAGGAACACTTATCCTATTTCCATTTTGTTGGACGGATAATGGGGATGGCTGTGTTTCATGGACACTATATTGATGGGGGCTTCACGTTGCCTTTCTATAAGCAGTTGCTAGGGAAGCCAATTACTTTGGATGATATGGAATTGGTTGACCCCGATCTTCATAACAGCTTGGTCTGGATACTGTATGTACTGTGTGTTATATCGTACAATGTTAGAGTTCTGTCTCAGTTGACATGTGATAATGTTCCTAAATGCAGTAGAAAAGAAATTAACTATATTTTGGTTTCCTGCTCAGGCAGATTTAAGAAACATCTTTCTTGCCTAATTCAGTTTCTTTAAAGGCCTAAGATGCTCAAGGTATTAACATTTGGGGGGTGGAGGTGAGATAAATGATTACCGAGCTGTAAAGTGTTCAGTTCATAAATTTTAATTTATTAATTTTGCTTATTAACAGTAAGATATTAAAATATAACATTGAAACTTTGATAATGGTTTTAAAATACAACAGTGTAAAAATGTATGTTCACCTTTTGCTTCCAAGCAGTAATTTGAAATGCTATTGGAAAATGAAATAGTGATGTCTGTCAGATACATTATGGCTCTAATACATTTGCAGACTATGTTTTCACAGAGTCACTTGATTTGTTTTTTTTTATCCCCCCCCCCCCCCCCCCCCCACCAGTGAGAATGATATCACAGGTGTCTTGGATCATACGTTTTGTGTAGAACACAATGCATACGGGGAAATTATTCAACATGAACTGAAACCCAATGGCAAGAGCATCCCCGTGACAGAGGAAAACAAAAAGGAATATGTCAGGTACACCACTTATTACCTATGGTGGGGAGAAACTTTTCACCTATTTGAAGTACTTGAGAGGGTTCTGTTGTCGGGGTTTCTTCAAAGTGGTAGCGCAGGAGCGGTGCTGTGTGTACCCCGTCAGTAAGGCCATTTTTTTTTTGGCTGGATAAATTGCAGGTTTATTGTACTTGAATACACCTTTCACAAAAACAATTTGCACTTGCTTGCAGACTTTATGTAAACTGGCGATTTTTACGAGGAATTGAAGCTCAGTTTCTGGCTCTACAGAAGGGATTTAATGAAGTAATCCCACAACATCTGCTGAAGACATTTGATGAGAAAGAGTTAGAGGTCAGTCCACTAATGTTACTTTATGTCATCAAATGTAACAATGAAAGCCTGAGGCATTCTTCTGAGGCTGACTAGCATGCGGGGCTGTATCCCCAGTGTGTTAGGGGGCTGCAGGTGCGCGATTACAAGAAATACAGTTAGCATAAGAGGTCACCAGGTCACACAGTCACTGAGACTGCATGCGCCTTCCACTGAGAGCCTTGAGAGTGTGTCTCAAGGTGACACTTCCTGGCAACTGCAGAAGTGGTAGAAGAGGAGACCCTCTCCTATACCTGAAAACACAGCTGAACCTACAGAGAAGTAACTGCAGTGACCTCAGATTGTTTCAGTGTGTGTTACTTCAGCAGAGGTGATGGTGGTGCGTATTTCTTACGGTGCAGTTTCATGATATAAAATTCAGTGCTGCCAGGACAATAGTCTGTCGCTCCCTTCCAGCTCCCACCACCTGCTCCCAGCCCTTCCCACTGCACTGGCCTGGGTGTCGAGCAGCTATGAAGTTTCACAGAGCTGCGTTATGCCAGATTAAATTGGCCCTGTAAATACAGCGTAAGGGAAGGTGCTGTCTGGTGCTGTTGCGGACAAATGTGCAACAAAATGTCAAGATCAGCATCCAAACAGTTTCCTCTGAAGGCAAATCCCATAGATCCCAAGCTTGTTTTAAAAGTGAAATCTAATATGCAGCCTGTTAGCTGTGCAGCTGAGGTTTTCGCCACATAAAATGGCCACAAGGTAAATTATTGACACTTTCTTCTGTTCGCTGGACTGGAATGTCAGTGATTGCTCTTCTCTTATCCTGAATATTATCATTCAACAGCGGTGAGCCAGATGTACTGTTAACCCCGAATAATTTTGCAGATGCAGAATCAGAAAGGGGAAGGTCCAGTGTTCTTAGTCACAAGATATCTTCATAATCATATCCTTGTTGAGTTTAAATTGATCCATTGTGGATCTCCACTGTAGAAGTGCTGAAAGGTCGTTGTCAGGAGAGAAGTCTGATTCGTATTACACGTGTGGTTTGACAAGACAAGATTTCTTTTGGGGGACCAGAGTTGGACCAGCCAAACCTACACCCTTGGCTATGCGCTGGAATGAAATACTGAGTTCAAATGTGAATTATGCATGCGCTTTCACACGGGTAGAATCTGTGCTTCTGCTGTTTTATTGACAGGTCAAGATACTTGCATATGAGCTTATGAAATTTTTTTCCTAAATTAGAATTGAGGCCGTTTAAGAAATGGATTGTGTACAAAAGTAAGATTAAGAAAAAATAAAAGTTACATTTCTGCATTGGTTAAGATTAGCGGGAGGTTATAATTTGCCTTTGGTATAAAATCTGTCAAATTTTTCAAAATCAGTTATTCATCATTTGACTAGCTCCAAAACCATTTTTATATTGATGAATGATGAAATATATTTTAAATTTACAGCTCATAATTTGTGGACTGGGAAAAATTGATGTTAATGACTGGAAGGCAAATACTAGGTTAAAACACTGTACCCCAGACAGCAATATCGTGAAATGGTTTTGGAAAGCTGTGGAGTTCTTTGATGAGGAGAGGAGAGCGAGACTTCTCCAGTTTGTGACTGGCTCATCCAGAGTGCCTCTGCAGGGTTTCAAGGCATTACAAGGTAACGTTTCTCCAGAAGTAACTGCAAATGCCTGTGCTTGGGGGAAGCAATAGGACACATCACATAAACATTAGCTGAAAATGAGGCTGGGGTGTGAGTTCTTAAGGGCGATTTTTAATGGTCTGATGAATATCAACCACAAGTGGTCTTTTTTGTGTGTTTATCATCTTGTTATTCAGTTGTAAAAGGCTCTTTTGTTTCAATTACGAACTTCCTTCTCTGGCAAGAAGTTGTGATCAGCTGAGATCTTAGTGGGGTTCTCCTCATGTTTTTTTTCTGGAAGCCTGTTTTTTGATTTTAATCTTTTACAAGCCATCGTCACCTGTACAGCTCTGGGACCTGAAAACACCACCATGCAGTGTTCTGTGTTCTCGCAGGTCTGACAGCAGAGGTGCTTCGTAACGCTGACTACTTTTATTGTAAGAGCGACATAATCACTGGCCGCCCAGGCATCGGAAGCGATCACCTTCATTACCGACCTGTCCTCTGAGCTTCAGTCGAAGCTCTGGGTCTGTTGTAGCCGCTCTGGCTGCAGCCCGTCCTGCTCTGTACCACGATAGTTACCCTATTTCACCCGCTCACAAGATGAGACAAACCTGCCAGGGGAAACACTGACCATAAGCTGATGTAAGAGGTAGATCTGTGAGCAGATGAAGCCTGCTTTGCTACAGACAGTGAAGGTTGTCAGGTTTTAGACCAAGCTGTACTAACACAGCACAAGCAGCTCACATTCTTAACAGCAGAGTCCTTATGAGAAGGCCTGACCCTGTGGCTTATATTCTTTAGTATCTGTCTACTCAGGCAAGAATTCCAGTTTTACTAAGGTTAGGGCATTTGTAACCTCTTATGTCCTTTGGGAAATCTTCAACGTACACTAAGTCTAAAAGTCTGCTGTGCTGCAGTCTTTTCTTTAGCAGAGAGATTAAGGGGATCTGTGTATAGTCAGATTCATTTAACAAAATTATAAGAAGCTGGTATTGTGACTGTATTGAATTTGAATGGAATTGGCCACTACCCAAGACCTGCTATAAAATGGGGACAGATACAGCTGTTGTGTAAATTTTGCTCTCTAGGGAGAGCGAGAGAAGCTAAATTAAAAACTGTTAGAATTCTGTAGTGCACTGTGTATAACAGGTATTTTATTCTTCCTTATCAGTGTTTTGTTCTTCTTTATCTTTCAATGGTGTAGATATCTGCCTGGTTATTGTGTGTGGGTAGAGGGAAGGAATCTGCCTGAAAGGCACTGAGAGTTTAACTTTTTTCCTGCCCACTTATGGTTTCAGCGTTCTTTGTGCATAGCTTCTCTCTTTTTGTGGTTATAGTTACTTTTTTGTTGTTGCAGTGCAAGGAAGAAATTTCATATTATGAATACAGTAGTAGTAGAGATCTTTTCTGGATTTTCAGGTGCTGCAGGCCCACGACTATTCACAATACACCAGATTGATGCCAGCACTAATAATTTGCCGAAAGCTCATACCTGGTAAGACTTTTTCAGGTCTCTGTTGTGATATAAAGACCAATTTGCTGCCTCTGTATTTTGAGCAGTCTTTTCTCTTTTTGGTTTTTTCCACCCCCCTCCTTTTCTGACATAATAAATGCTCTCCGTTACAGAGTAGTAGACGTGTGAAAACTAGAATTGCTTTTATTATATGAAGTTCTGTTGGCCTTGTTAAGTGGGACTTGGTCATTGTTTCAAGTACATCAAATGAAGGGTAACAGAACTTTGCTTGAAGTTCCAGATCGCTGAAACTTTTCTGCTTTCTATCCACAGCTTTAACCGAATAGACATTCCTCCTTACGAAAGCTATGACAAGCTATACGAGAAGCTGCTAACTGCCATTGAAGAAACATGTGGGTTTGCTGTGGAATGACCCTTCCCAGGCTTACCTGAGACTCTATTTATACTCCTGTCAGCCAGAAAGCCCTACCCTCAGCCAAGACTCAAGAAATGCTTGAAATACAGGAAACTTTCCCTTTTCTACACTAGGACACTGGGAGGGAAAGGACAACTTTGGAATTTTTTTTTTTTTTTCCAAGAAAATAGGTTCTGTGGTTCCTGCCATAGGATCATTCAGCTGCTATTAAAAACTAGTATCTTGAACATACAGAATGCTGACTTTTCCTACATTTCAACAGTTAAGCAGTATTCTATACTTAAAGACTACTACTATTTTTGTAAAAGGTAATCTATTATATTTGCCTACCTGATTTCTATTCTCAGATACCAAGACACAACTTCAGCAGTCGGTACAAGTCACGTTTCAGCCTGTTTTAAATGTATGATACTGAACAGCATCTATACCTGCTATTTTTGGAAAAAATATTTTGGATTATTCTAACTTTGCATAAAATTGGCTGAAAGAATCATTAATCTTTTTAATTAAAGCCACTTAACATGTTAACTGCATTTTCTTATAGTAACACATTATATTCTGCAATGTAAATCGAACTTAAATGTTACCACAGGGGGCTTTTTTTTATATTTTTCAGGCATGAATTGCAAATACGATGTTTTGGGGTCCTATTTATATCACTTGTCAGATTCCTTAAACAAAATTTCTAGTGTGAGTGACACATACTGTGTTTGGTACAGTACTTGTGTTAACACATGGAATAGACCTTTTTTAATGAATAGTAGACGTTTTGATTTTTTATAACAGCATTTTTCTAACAGGTCTGTCAAGAGTATTTTGTGTTGCTTTTGACTTTAAACACTGCATTTTTCAACTTTTTAAGCGTGCTGATGAGGCGATGTTTGACAGCAGAAGCCTGTCAGCAGTTCGTTTCAGAACCCATCCTGTCCAGTCAACCAAAGTTTGTTTGAATGCAGCCAAATCACATTATGTATTTGTTGATGCTAAAGATTTATCAGGTAAAACATGTTGTAATCTTTGTCTAGCTGCTCATGACATGTGGGTTTAAGTTACAACTAAGGAAAAATGGTGTATTAACTGAAATATGTGTAATGTGCTTTGAAAATGAGGTTTTAAAAGCACATAATTTATTGATTGTAGGGATGGAAGTAAGTATATATATATATATATATGAAATATAACATGGGTTGATCTCTTCAAAGAGGAATAAAATGCACTACCAGTAGAGGGAACTGAACTTTGAGGTTAGTTTGGGAATTCTCGGTTATGATCTGCTCATGGTGTGTAGATAAATCAGTCTGCTTAAGAGATGGTGGCGTTCTCTCAGCCGTGAGAATATTTGGAATAAGTAGCGGGTTTTTTCCAATCAGTGTTGTGGGTTTTTTTACCTTAGGCTACAAATAATCATCAAATCTGCACTATTTTTACACTGCCAGTGAGGAGAAAATGCTCAAAGAATGGGATGTAGACAGCTTTTCCATTTTTGCAGTGTAAGTCTCACAGCGAACTAACTAATTTTCTGTCTGTTCTGTGGAGCTTGAACTTAATTTTGTCCTGCCAAATCTGACTGCCACAAGGAGTAAACTACTACTGGTGTTGTGTATTAGAATAGTGGGCAATGGACTACTTTTGTAGAATTGTGGTAAGAATCTGGTGAGCCAAATCCACATGTTTATTTGATTAATATTTCTTTTTTTGTACAGCTGTTGCTGGAAGGTTTGTTCTAAAAGCCTTGCTTCCCATTCTGGGCTGGCTGCAGAGATGAGGCTACTTAGGGATGTAAACATAAAGCCAAGAAACTTCCTTTGACAGCCAGGTTTGAAATATATCAGACCCCTTTTTTCCCTTCATTTCAAGGGACTCTTGCACTCATGTAAAATGGCTGGTACCTTTGCATCTCCAGTTGGGATCCCTAATTCACAGCTTTCAGGTAATCCCCTTACCAGAGACACTGCCACTACACGTGTCCTGGTTGCAGAGTATGTTGTTGCCCCATGTGTTTCTCGCTCAGTACTGCTGCCTGTGGTTGGGACCACTGCTTTAGACACTCCCTGCAAGTTTTGAGGTATGACGTGAATTGCTATTTACAGAGACAGGTTCCTCTGACCACTGTTCACAGGACAGATATTCCAGTGTTGTGTGATTTCCTGCCCCCTGGCTCTTGCTCAGGCTATGGCTTGCAGCCTCCCTGGTCGTGAAACATTAAACACGTAAAATCCAGTTTGATCCAGCTTTTGGGAGGAGTCAGGACTCTGTTAGGTGATTCAAGGGGGAAGGTATGCTGCTGTCTGCTTTGCACCAGACAGCTCACCTCAGCACTATTTAAATACTGTCTCTGGAGTGTCTCCTGACCACATCATCTATACCCACCTCCCAGGAACCTGCTCCCTGTCAGCCTGCTTAGGCTGGTAAATTTATTGAATGCATAGTTATGGCCACCCTTATGTCTTAAAAGCATTTTTGCGGAGGGAGGAGATGAGCTCTGCAGAGTATAGACCCTAGATCAACTGATAAAATACCATCCATTTTCACAGCAGCCTTAGCAGTAAATCTGTTTGTTCTACCAAACATTTTGGATGGCAAAGAGAATTTTTTTTAACTGCCACAGATGAATATTGTAAATGTAATATATTATAGGCAAAACTAGATAAATCTACATTTGACTTCCCATAGCTGACAGATGAGGATGAATATACCAAGTGTTTTGAGTGCCTTTCTACCTTCATGACTGAGAGCTTTAAGTGAAGCACCTCATCACCTAGTCAGATGTTTATCTGAAAATGTTAAAGCGTTGATTCCTTTACAAAATTTTTTTCAAGATCATGTCAGCTACTTTCCCCTCAAAAAGGTGCTAAGCCTAACATTGCATTTTAACCTTGGACTTTCACCCCATGATTAATGTGAATATTTATTTCATTGTGTCCCTCTTACTGGGTTTTACTTTATCCAGTCTTTAGTTGTTTTAGAGAGATGTCACATCATGGTTTTATGCTGTTGCTTTTCATTATGAATGTTTAATTATGAACAGTGACTTTTGTAGATTTCAAATATACAGAACACAGTTGAGTTTCAGAGGATTTAATTTCTCGGTGTAAAGAGTTTTGTAATGGTGCTTTGTACAGTATGTATTCTAATTTTTTTGCACATAGTTTCAGTTTCCCTAAACTGATTTATTTGTACCAAATTTTTGTGTTGTACTAAAGTCCAGAGCACACAAGCTGTTCTTAAATTCTTGTTCTACAACACTACATCTGTATTGAACTTCTGGTGCGTTTAAACTGGCTGCATTGATGGAAGTAAAAGCTTTGCTTCTATATCATAAGTATGCATCATACAGCTTAATGTAGCATGCTCCAATTGCTTCAGATTTTAAACAGCACCATATAGTTAACAGGTGCCATTTGTTGTACTTTACACTATGTAGTAGGTTTCTGGCTCTACCACATCCTCAGAGCTTTGTCTAGTTGTAATTAGTTTATACAAGTGTAATTACTCCTCCACAAACTGACAGTTCTTAGTTTATTATTTCCATTGTATTTATTACAGAGTGTTTTAGCATTGATATCATTGTACCTTCACCCAGCTGTTACATGAGCTTTAACAAAAAAAAATCTGTATAAAATGGTTTTTAAGTACTTAATGTATGTACCCATGCAGAAGTTGAGCAATAAATTGTATGCTGTTTGCACTGTCACAGCATCAATGGTTTTAAAAGTTTTAAGTTTTTCTTACTTAATTATAGTTACATTTAAATAATTAACTCAACTTTGTTTCAGGAGAAAATACTTAAAACTTGATGTCTTTCTACATGCAGTTACCTACACTAAGGATTGTGCTAAAAGCTGTAGTCAAACAAAAAGGGTCTTACATTTGGCTCTCGTGTAATGGTGTACGTGTGTCTTGGCAAGGACTTTCTCTCAGCATTGGTGAACATATCTCCTCAAAATTCAGCAAAGCTAAACGCTCTTCCTTAAGGGAAGAAAAAAGGTGAATAAACTTGGTAATTACTTGTTAAATTTGATCAACTTTGCTGGTAAATATTGTCCCTTAGATAAAGACTTCAAATGAGCCTGGCTTATAGTAACGCCCTGGACAGGGTTGTTAAGGAAGTCAGGGTGTGGGTTTCTGGTATTGTGGAAGTTTTTGGGGTTTGTTTTGGGGTTTTTTTTAAAGCGAGGTATATCATGTTCTAACTGCCAGCTGTTTTGTTTAATCTGTAAAGGAAGCATCTCCAGCTGCTGGGGGCTTTTTTTTTCCCCTTCCCAATGCATGAGTCTTAATTCACTGAGTATGTTGTCAGTTCTGTAACAGACGCCATCTCTCATGGCAAGCTCTAAATATTGTATATACAATGCAGTTAATTCCAGTATGCTTATATCACTTCTCACTCTTAAAATTGCATGTAAGAACTCTTCTACTAGAGCCTGCTTAATATTACACTTTAGTTCATCCTCATTACTAAGAGAAACTACTTTAAAATTGCAAAAAGCAGAAGAGAACATATCCAGTAATGGGCTTCGCTAATTATCAGCTTGGCTTTATGTAGTGTTTTCCCTATTCATCCCTCCATGCTTACATCTCACAGGGCCCATAATGCACAGCTGCTAAAACTTGAATTTTCTACACAATAATGTGGTGTTTATAGCACACGATGATTCTGCGAAGGCAAGTGTAGGGCCTATTGTCAGCTCCTACTCTGCCCTGAGGCAGACAGTACACCCTGAAGGTAAAAGCCACATGTTGGAATTTTTAATCACTATTTACTCCAGCTTCATGCTGCAGAACTTGAACTAATCTGCTTCTCCCTAAGTAAGTTGAACAGGGTACTAAATAGAAGTACTCTTGCAAAACATTTGTCCAAGTAATTGGCTTCTAAGAGCAAACATGGTAAACTACTTGTTATTGCTTGTACATTTGCATATAGCATTGCTAGGGCTCCTTTCTGAAATAGATCAACTGGAACAATACTTTGCTTGTTTACATGTGGGCTTACCTGGCTTCAAAAACCCTGTGTGAAATCCAACACTTGAAATACCTACAGAGCATGCATGCACCTGTTAATATACGCCTGCTGAAAATGATGAGGAATGCTGTCCACAGGTCTTCCCCAGCTTTCAGTTCTTGCACAAGCTTTTTTCCTTGTTCAGACTACTTTCTCCAGTACTTTATATGCTTTGCCATTAACAAGCCAGCAACACCAAAATTGCAAGCATACTATTGTGTAGAATAAGTGGCCCTCCCTTGCTTAATCTATTAAAATTACTGATTTTTATGTCAGGCTTACTACAGGTACTTTAACTTGCCCTTCCAAAGGGAACTGGAACCACTGATGTTCTTTTAAAGATCTACTTGTTGTTTGTGAGAATTCTACTTCAGTCACTTCTGGCTAAAGGTGTTATTGCTGGAGTTGAAAAGCTGCACTAAGAATCAGCAGAGGTGTAGAGGAGGCTTAGCATTCAACTGTTCCACTAAGATAACTTCGCTGAAGCATGCTGACTTCATCCCACTTCCTTTGTCTGGAGCTCAACATTATCTCAGCCTTGTTAAGAAGGTAGAAAGTAGTTTACCAATAAAGTTTTTAATAATTAAACTGCTGTAGAGACTCCAAATAACCAGCAACTGCACCTCTGACATGTCAAAATGACAGACCAGATATTTGACCATCTTCCTTTAAGAGCTGCTGTAAAAGATTCTGAGAGAGAACTGCAGTGATATTTACCGTAAGTCTTAAAAGAAATGGCTTTTGCTATACTGAAAGGAAGCCAGCTGAAGTCTAGATTTCAGTCTGTCTGCTTCTAGCTCTTGAAAAAAGGTGTCATCGTCACTTTGCATTATTGCTGCTTGCAGCTGCTGTATTTCCTTTTCCATCCTTGATCTCAGTTCTCTTTTTGTTTTCTGTAGCATCTAAAGGAAATACAGACGTTAGCCACAGCACATAAAAAAAAGACATTTACAGAAAATTAAACACACTTACTTGTGCTTGTGCTTTTTCTCTGGTGTGGATTTCTTGGCGTTCTTGAGATAAAGCTTCTGTTAGCATGCAAAACTAAGGATAACACATGTTTGAGTTGAAGCAATTAAAGAAGGACTTCTAGCATAAAAAATATTAACTGTCTTTGAGGTAGATTAAGCTTTACCTGGTCTTTGTAGTAGTTCTCCATAGACTCCAACTCATTTTGGTGCTCTCTCCTTTGCTCAGCACGCTTCTCTTGAGCATATGCTCTCAGGTCCTTCAGTCTTTGCTTCTGAATTTCTAAGCCTTCTTCAAATAAGTTTTTAAATATCTGCCAGCAATTAAAAAAGAAAACCTAAAACTCCCAGAAACTTAAGTATACATTTTCATTTTCAGCTGCTTTATCTCCTGCTGAAAGGGTGATCACATGAAGATAGGTCATTGCCCATGAAAAAGTACAGTTACGGATCTCATAATGGTGGTACAGATACAGCTGAGCTGTATTTGTATTACTTATTTAGCTGAAATTCTGATAGATAAAATATACTTTTCATGTCTGTTTAGTCATATGACTAAAGAAAGGGGCTAGAACAGCATATGTACATTATACTTTAAAAATCAATTCAGACAAACTGACAATGCAGGCCAGGGTGTCTGAACACACACTGTGATTTGCAGCCTACCCCACGTTCTGTCAAACTTCAGGACCTTCATCCAGGTTTCCAATAGCAGGAAATCCAGCATGTGCTCAGGCTTTCCATTTATACAAAAGAACACTTCCCAGCTACAGTGCTGTGCAGCTTGAGGCAAACAGTTCTCAAATCACTAAAAGTGGATTGTGCATTAAACTTCTAGTCTTTTTCTTTTAAAAGGTGCAGGACTAGATACGCAGTTCTTAGTGTAACGATTCTAGTTGCTTTCCTCAGCTGTGGCATCCAGCCCTAATTAAAAATTGTATCTGTCAAAGTCCAATTTGTTGAACAAGCATAACAGAATAACAAAGCTGTCTTTTTGATCAGTTTCCTTAACTGAAGATTTAGGTTGTTTTCTTTGGATACTAACTATAGGAACAACTTCTTAATCGTACTGTTTCTGAAAACTCATTTCCCCAATTCCTCATGTTACCAGCCCTGTTTTTTCCATACTGATACTTCACCCTCTCTCTCCTTCTCTTAACCCCATAAAGCATCCTTCCTTGTGGTTTGCCCTGAACTGTCCCAGTGTTTCCAAAGAAGGAACCTTTTCATCTGTGATCTTGACTGACCAACCATTTAATCCTGGCTCCTGTGCTCTGTTCACTTAACTTGCTCTCTGACTCGGGCACCTTTTTTCCTCCTCATTATTTGAATTACCAGACTATGGATCCTCAGCACTGAGGTCCAAACAAAAAGAGAATTCCACATTTGCAGAGCAAGACATCTTGTACTTACCCTTTCTTCCCGTGTCCTAGCCCGCATCATCTTGGCACGCAGCTGAACCCGGTAATCTTCATAATATTTCCTGGCTCGAGCAATTTGCTGGCGTTTCTCTCTCAGTTTATTCTGAGCCCATTTCTGTCGGCAGATACGTTGCTTAAGTTCTTGCTAAATAGAGAATAGTAGCTGTAAGACCACCGAGCTTCCAACCGGTATTGCTGCAAGCAAAGCTTTGTTAATCATTGCTAAATAAACAGGGTCCTTTACGAAGGACCACCTGCCTGGCCCAATTTTACACTGCATTTATGGTTTAAAGCATTAGTCACCACTGATTTAACAAAGTGGTGCCATCAAGAGCACTATATAACTATGGAGTCAGCATTGCCATGGTAGCTGGTGTTTTTACCAGTAACATCAGGTGATTCTTAGAATTTGTTTGCACTTTTAAAACAACAATGCAGTATAATAATAATAATCCATTCCCATGACCTCAGTAGCCTTACAGTGAACAGATCACATGGCATTTGAGACCACAGAGGCATAAAATTGTTGTAAGATAAAAAGCTGCTTTCGTGGACCAGGGAATATGCATTCTAGCTAGCTCAACATGAAATGTTTGTATTAGGTAACAAATATCCTTCAAAGCACATACCAGTCTCTTGTTGTGGTCTTGATCTTTTTTAATAATTGCAACAAGAAGCTCATGCTTCTTCAGGGCTTGTTGAACCTGGAGGTTTAAAAAAAAGCAGCTATTACTTCCATCATTCCGCAGGACAGGCAGTTGTGTGTAAGAGTTTTAAACATTGCCCCCATCCTATGTTTTTTCTTTTGAGAGTTACCATGGAGAAGTTAATCAACTTTTGTATCTCGTAACTAACTTCTAGTTTAAAAGACTGTTTAGAAATAGCACTCGAAACTACAAAATGCTTTTAAAAAAGCAATAGCAATCTTATGCAGTACTAGATAAACTAGTATAAATAATATTATACTCACACAGCTGATAAAAACCTGAACCCACATGTCTAGATATGTACATCCCTGTTCAGCTAACAAAGCTCAGATATACATCCTTCCATATTGTGCTTGGATGCAGATGTACCTTATCTATGCTGCATACAAAGAGTCGATAATTTTACTATGACTTCTATTATGCAATACAAACTGATAACTGCTAACTATTCAGTCAAAGGTACTATCCCTGCTGATACTTAGAAGGTAAGAATAAGAACGCTTACTTCATTTTGGAGTTTTGGTCTCATTTTGCCAGAAGCTGCCTTAAGTTGTTCAGTATGTACGAGCTGCTGCTGCCACATTTTATTCATAGTATGGTGGGAAATATGCAGGTGGGGAAACTCTTCCAGTAGCTGAAATAGGAGGTCATCATGTCTTACTTTCACTACAAGGTAAAGACAGATGTAAGCAATAAATTCCTGGAGAATACACTTAGTGCTGAATTCTTCCAGCCAGTGTCAGCCTGGATTATGAAATATTTTAGATTGAACACTATATACAGCTACCAGTGCTGCTGTTATGATGTCAGGCTAAACCCAGCAGGACATAACATCACTCTGTCCATAAAGCAGAGGAGAAAGTAATCCCAAGTTTTTGTTGGTGGGGTTTGGGTTTGGTTGGTGGTTTTTTTTTTTTCCTCCTCCTGAAGAATTGCTTTTATAGCTCAGGAGTTATTTCTGTCCCACCATCACCTCCACTTAAGACAGGTATCCCCTTCTTTCTTCAAATGGTTCTGACTGTTACTAATTAGTGATTTATCTATCTCTCTCTCACTGGATGCAACAACTTAAAATAATGCTAATACAGAATTGGTTTGCAACCAGCTCATTCCCATTACATCTTTGATCTTTCTGGCAGGAAAAGATGATGGGGAGATGAAACAAATGGATATTAACCAAGTATATGCCCTTTAAACACTGGGGCGAAAAAAAGGCAGTGTACCTCAGTGACATTCAGATATGTAGGGGATTATACCATGACCTTATACATAAGCATGCACAATGCCATTTACCAAAAATGAGCCTGTAATTTGCATGTTGGCTATTCCTGGAGCATCACTTGCTCAGCAAAACCAGTGGCAGTGTTAACACCACCACAGCAGGGTCTCAGAAGGAAGATGATGGCAATTGACAGATTCTGCTCTATTACCTGTGCATTGCTCAGCACCAGCCCACTCCAGTTAAAGGCTCAATTTTAAATCTGATACATGCTCAGAAGGGAAAAAAACACACACACACACAAAAACTTAAGCTCAGACTATAGTGGAGCAAGCATAGGAGCAGCAGTAATGGAAACAAGCCTTGAAAATAATCCAGGGGATTTTAAGGAGGTAGCAAATGGGTCACAGTTGTGATTATGCATTGGTGGTTTACATTTACTTAAAGCATTATCTTCCCTAACAAAAATCCAGACATATAGAGGTCATAAGAAGGGGAAAATGCTACAGCTGACTGGTATATGTTGGACTAATGCCTTGATTCTTGGAGTTCAACACATGCTTTCAAAAGATGCCAGTTTTCCACCAAATACAGTTTTGCAGTTCTTACTTGGAGCTGCTTTCTTTGGCTTCACAGTCCCTCGTTTTGGAATCCACTGGCTGTATTTGGGATTCCGAGGTGTGGTTTTTCTAGCATAAACTTTCACTGGCTGAGGCATTTTTGGAGGTTCTTTAAAGATGTTTTCTTTGTGTTCTTGTTCCTTAGGAGCAGATGTAAAACAGATGGAGAACAGGTATAAGAAGGGTAAGAGTAATAGATCACATAGTTTGGATATCAGAACTTAAATGTCTTTGAAACTTTAGATTGAGAATTTAGACATACTGGATTCTCCAGAAGGCTAGAATTTACCAAATGCAGGTCAGGGTTCAAATAAAGGTTAAATCTTACTATTGCATAACCACAGCTCTTTTGTGGCACTTAACACTACTGCAGCAGCCTATGAACTGCTTCTGCAAAGGTGGTGAAAAGGGCCAGTGCAGCCTCTGTTGTTACAGCATTGGTACCACAGAGCTTTTCAGCTTAGGTTCTTTGCTGTTCCAGTAGTATGTAAGAAAGTAGCAAAATCTCCTCTACCATATTCAGAACATCAGAGAATCATCCTTGCACAAACCCAACTGTAGAGGTAGTTAAAAAAGACTATGACAATATTAAGGAGATTGTGTGCAGTGTACAGGGGCTCTGACCTTAACCTAGCTGTTGAGGATGCTTGTGTGTGAAGAAGTGCCTATCTGTGGAGAAGTTTAGGCCAGTCTATGGAAGCTACCTACTTGCTTCACTTAGCCTTAATTCTTTAAATCTGAGTGTCTTGAAGTTACTACTTCATTTGAAAAGCATGGTGGTTGTTACCCATAAGAACAGGTATTAATACATAGAAGAGCTGAAACTTCTAAAACCACTTGTCCCTTGGTTCTACCTATCTCAGGAAAAGCTGACCTTCTGTTTACTACTTTCATAGTATACAGTGCTGTAACTATGACACTGGAAGTCAAAGAGGTTTTGAATGCAAATGACCTGTCTAGATGATCTGTCCAGGCACTGGGTAAGTTTAAAACAAAAACTAAAACCCAACCAACCATCACCATAGTGCATCACATACCATTTCTTTGAGGACTTCTCTGAGCTTGGAAAGTCTAAGCCTCTCCCTAGCTTCATAAATTCTTAGTTCATCTTCGCAAGCTTTAGCGACCATCTAGAAAATAAGAGTAAGAGGACTCTTCAGAGAAAATAATCAGTCTATATGACCTCCTTATTAACTTCTTCAGTGTATGGGTCAAAGTAGCTTCTTCCACTTCAAACTCCCTTTCTTGCAAAATTGGGGGTTTGAGGCTTTTCCTCAGGAGCCTACAGATACAACAATATGAAGTTACTACAGTAGGCCAGATGCCCCCATTAAGTAAAAGCATTCAGTTTAAATGCTTTTAGTGTAACTGTTGGTAAGAATGACCAACAAGTCTAACCTAGACATTACCTTTGCTTTTTTCATTCTTCCATCCTTTTCTTTTTGCAGCTGGCTCTGTATTTTCCTTATTTGGCCTGTTCCATTACTCCAAAGTTTATCTTCCAACTCAGAAAAGAGTTGATGCTGAGATGAGGGTGAGGATGGAGAAAGGGATCGTGGCCTCCTTGGGTACCTTAGATGTGGTGTGTCTGTAAGGAGAGGTGATTCACTGAGTATCTAACTTGAAATAAACAAAAAAAGCAAACCCTCCAGCCAAGCATAAGGGGAAAAGCACCCTCAAAACCCATAAAGCATAAGAGTCAAAAAGTTTAGCACAAATTAAGTCATAAAAAGCTAAAGCCTTTGCCTCTGTAATTATCCCTGCACCAAATCACAAATTTTGGGGCACTTACAATAGCAAAGGTGCCAGGAGACATTCGAAATGGAAAAGGAAAAAGCAGTAGAGACAACAGGTCAAGGTGAGAGACTGGCTATGTGCCAGGGTCGCAAACAGCTCCATCTTGCAATTCAATATCATGCATATGGATTAGATCAAGCTATATGATAGTTTTGTAGCGTGGTGTACGTATAGGGTAGTTAGTTATTTAATCATATTACCACCAACATGCACACTGCACAATACATTTGTAAGATACCTAGATGTACATGCCGTGCTCGGCACAAAAATCTCTGCAGTGAAGTGTATTGTCAATAGGCCCTCATTTTAGAATCAGTCCTATCAATGAGCTTGCATTCCATCCCTCCCCCCACTTTCTGTACGTTTTACTGCAGCTGTGTGTGCCTTGTATTTTTAGTAAAGTTTTACCATAGCTATTTAAGTGTTAAATGGGAACTTAATTGTAATTGTTACTGTTGCTCAGGTTTGGAGTCAAGACAAAATATAAGTGAACAATACAAAACTTACACTGAATTACTCTTAGCTTGCTACCATCAGCTTTACATGAGAAGGATTTTTTTAATATTCCTTTCCACCCTAAGCGGCATAAGAATTGGTACCTCGTTCAGCTTTCCTTCGGCGATAATCCATGACGCTGTCACTGTGCTGAGACAGGTTGTCTTCATCTGTCAACTCCTCTTCCCTGGTGTGTCCATCCAAAGCTTTCTTTAACATCTATGGGATAGATTTGGGGGGGGTCGGGTTCAATAGGTCATTCAAAATTTTGAACTGTCTAAAGTCAGGTGTTACTTGCAGATTTCCTTTTCATCAATATTAAATTTATATTCTCATTCTCTCCACCATCATTACTAAGGCTAGCTTGCTACAAAGAACAGATATCACTTACTAAATCTAGTTCGTTTAGCCTGTGAGAGAGTTTTTCTGACACTTCATGAAGCTCTTGCTCAGATAGCTTTTCCTTTGTTGTTCTCTGGGAAAGAGATTCTTCAAGTGAATCTGTGGTAGAATTTTCATACCTGCTAAAACAGAACACAGACAGATTTCATTTCTATTCTAAAAAGCTGAAGATAAGCATACCTTGTATGTTCACTTCTTGTATGTTCACCTTGTAGGTTCACTTCTTGCATGAGCATGTTTTTATAATAAGTAGAAGCTGAATGTGTAAATGTCTATAACTATATTTAAGAAAATGCATATGTGTCAGGAGGAACATGAAATCTTTCTGTTAAAATTAATCTTTCATTGTCATGCAGCCAAGGAGGAAGAGATCTTATTTTAAGGGGTTGTGGGGGGCCCTGGGTGGCCATGTATGTGAAAGGGCTAGCTTGGCTCAGTACTAAAAAAACTGAACTTGCCTTTTTTTTCTAGCCAGATATCTAGATTCAGGTATTGGAGTTTGTGTTACTTGTTCAGCATGTAGTGGGAGCTTTTCATGTAAAGAGGAAGCAGATGAAGTCCCATATACCCAGGGAACCTAGGAAAATGAGTAAGAATAAATTAGATTTTATTAAGATCTGCATGGTGAAGCTCAGAAATACCATGGATCATGTGAGTACAGAGATCCTACAACAGCTTTTATAAAGGAACCATCTTGATTTTTTAAAATATATATATACAGAGTTATATGTCTAGGTCCCTGACTGAAGATAGTGTACTTTAGAGAATTAGGTGTTTAAAGAAATAGACTAGCAAAAATATAGAACATCAGTTCAAGAATCACCTACAGCTAAACCACTGAATCAGAAGAACAAGGTCTAGGTTAAGTTACATGAGCATCCCTACATTAGCCTGGGACTAATGCCAAGCAATGCGAGTAAGCTGAACCTCACCGAGTATAGACTAATAAGCTGCAATTCACCTCACCACTAAAAGAACACGCTTATGTCCCTATGCCATTTAGTTATACCCGTTTAGTACTGCCTGGTAACATGTCTGTTCAAACTGGAGTAAGTTGGGGTTGGCATGCAAATACACCAATTCAAAGTGAGCTTTAAACAGAAAATGTAGAAGGCTGTTGAAACTACTGGAACAAATGAAGTATGTGAGTACCTCTTGTGGTTGCAGAAGGCAAAAAAAGTGTTTTCCAGAGCAAGGAACTTCCTATACAGACATGTTTCTACAGGCACAGAATGGCATCTGCTGATCCATTTGTGGGTTTTGTGTTTTTCAGTTTTTGAAAAGCAAAGGACAATGAAAGGAAATTAAAGAATATAGCCAGGCAGTTCAGTGATCTTTAGGAATGGAGCAAAATCTGACTTTTATTGGAGTCTGAACAATCCCAGAAAACTGAAATTCTTACTAATTTAGAATACTGATACACTTCAGAGAAAGGACATGACTGTACTCTTGTGTTTTATACATCTTTGATTAAAACCAAGATAACTAGTAACTGGTCAGTTGTGATAGATTAGAACTCTGCCAGGTACTGGCACTTACAGTTCTTGGAACAAACACCTCCAGAAAAAACTGACATGACTTATAAACTGTACATAGTCATAGCCTAACAACGTTGCATCACATACCATCACAATGGTATATTGAAGAAAGCAAGCCAAAAGCAGATTTGAGAAAAGCCCAGAAATGCCACAAGCTATCAGGAGAATTAAGCATAAATCCAAAAATATTGACTGAACTTCTACAAATAAGGTAAAGATGCAACATCTACCTTTGCCACATTGTCCTTAGCACCATTTGATACCACCTTGTCTCCCACTGCAGAAGCAGATGACAGATCAGTGTTAGCTGATGGTGTAGACTGGACTGTGCCTCCTGATGTGGGGAACACGTTAAAAAAAATAAGTGATCCATAGCCTTTGAGACCAAATTATTCAAAGAGAACAGAATGACAAAGCAACTGGGTTACCGAGTTGTGACATTCATTTTGGTAATTCCTCAAGTTTTGAATGTTCAGTGTCATGGGAATGCTATGGAAACTAGAAAGGTAAGCAGTGTTTCCCAGGCAACACAGAAAATAAGTACTGAGAACTAGCTTCTAAACCTTTTCTCCAATAGTAGTTAATGGCTTTCTCCTAGAATTGGAACCGGCTTGTTTGGTCCATGTTTCTCCTCTTCAGCAGATAACTCCTATGGCTGAGCTTATTCTGAGCGATTTCTGTCATAAAGGCACATCTTAACTGGATTAACTAAGAAAGGAATTGAACTGGGGACACAGATTATTTTTCTCCAGCATAGTGAACAGCTTAGGAGTAACCTGTTTTTGTTTCTCTACAAAACAGAGAAGAACTATGAACTGGTAGCTGAATTTTTAAAAAATGCACTATGTAGTATCAAAGTAGCATCAAAGCCATACTTCTTTTAGTGCCAGTAAAAATAAATGCAACATCTGATACTTAAGAGTTACACTATAGGAAGCAAAATTCTCTCACCAGGGATTTTCCTTGATAGAGGAAGACTACCAGAAACATCGTCAGATTTTTGTATAAGTGACTTTTCGAGCTGAAATAAAAAGCAACATGTTTTCTACAAATTCACAGGAAAGTATTGACAGCAGGGTCATACATTAGGTTTGTCTGCATATGGAAATCAATGCTGATTCTATAGATAAATAAAAATACACTGTAATTATTTTGTTTACTATATTGTAAACTGTGCAGTTACACTGATAATGGAGATGTGTATGTATATGTGTATAAAACACCTCTCAAATTAACTTCCTCTCTGGGCACTCAGTGAAGAATGAATCCATAACCCAAAATTCTTTGAACTGAAGATCAAATCTGACACATTCAGAAGTGTTCTTCAGAGACCAACTACTCTTAGTCTGCAAGTTTACTAGAAGGTTTTAAAGTTAAAGAGTACTGATTACTTAAAAAAAAAATCAAAGGATAACTTTTTCCTTACAGCAGGAATTTTCACTCCTTCACTGTTAGCCAAAGTTGCTGACTGGCTGTCTGAGCTCTGATAATATCTCCATCCAGGATAATGAGTTTTGGCTTCTGAAGGCTGAAATGGTGGTAGCAAAGGAACAGCTTGCAGTGTAGGCTCCCCAAGTTTTGTAGCACTGGCACTTAAGCTTTCTTTTTGAGGTTCAGTAGTATGAACAGACTCCATTGATCCTTAAGAGACAAATATGAAGAACTTGAAGTTTGTTATCTGTGAAAGCAGAATGTTAGTTTTGTATATTCTCCATACATATGAGGTGGAAGTAAGTACCAAGTTATTCATGACTGTATATATGTATGTATATGAATATACTGCACTCATACTGCATGGATGTAGGCATGTACATACACAGTAAACAGGTTTCAATTTGCTGTTATTTTCCCCACAGTCATTTTAGATATACACTGGGGAATGCCTGCTTACCTGCAGGAATCCTAAGCAATGACAGAGCCCAGCAGAAGCCAGGGACAATTGGAGAACATGGCTGCTGCCTGTCAGAATGATTCACCCAATACACAGTCCATTGATACCTGTCCTTAGGAACAGCATGAAAACCCCCTTGAGAACATGATTTTGGATGCTAGGATCATCTTCCACAGGACTTTTTGCTTTTAGTACTTTGCTTATTGAACCACAAAAGGAAACAAATGTAGCTGAAGCTGAATCCTAGCTAAGCAGAAATATTCCAGATAATGGAACTTGCATACTCTGAGACACTAAAATACAAAATTTCTGAAAAGGATGTATTGCAAAATATAGCTAAAGTGTTTCCATCCCTGACTAAGGTTCTCCTCTATACTACCTTAGTACCCTACACCCCTTAGTCATAATCAGGTAGATTAGCTCTCAGAAAAGTGAATACTCGCCATCTTCCCTTTCCTTCACAATGGCCCTTTCAATATCAGAGAACTGCCTAGTTAGTGTTGCAATAGCCTCTGACTTTTTAGATTCTTCCACCCGCTTGTCCTTTTCTGCTGGTAACAATTCAGGCAACTGGAATTCTAGAAGTGGTGTTTGAAAAAGATTAAGAACTACAAAGCATCTTGCTATGAACGGTTTAGATTGACAATTTTCATGTTTGGTATGCTAATAACTTGGTGTTAGGAGTCCATATTATGATGAAAATAGGTCTGTTAAATTCTTACTTTAATTCCATTCAAGAAAAGATTTCATAATTCATAATATTTCATTATGCTTCTACTTGGAGAGATTAATCACCATAAGAACAGGAATGTTCTTATAGGAAAATAAGAAATAGGAATGGACTCCATTTAAGTAGTCCGCACATTATTTTTTCCAGAGACACCCATAATGTTTTTAAGTAGCACATACTCCTAACAAGTCTTCTTTAAGAATGAACTTACTAGTCTTTTTACAGTCTTAAATACATATTACACTGCAGTAAATGAAACAAATTAAAGACGTCAGAAATCTTATTCTATTGAATAAAATGCCTTTGTAGGAATAACTGATTCAGAAGTCAAACAACAAACCTTTATCCAAATAATGTAGCTCAGAAGTAATGAAAAGCAGTCTCTGAAATACTTGCTTTAAGAAATCCACATTTTAACTTCAGCAAGATCTACTACAGGTAGATTTGCTTATTGTGCGTTGGGTTTTTTTTGGCAGTGTGGGGTTTTTTTGTAAAATGAGAGTTTAAAACAAAGTATTTGTCTGAAAGACATAACTTTAAAAAAAGAAACAACAAAAAAAGCCTAGAAACATTACTACAGAGCAGTCTTGAATTTTTTTTTCCCACCCAAACTCACCTCCCTCTCTCTTGGAGAATGAATGTGCAGTCTCTCCAAGTCTAATTAATTCACTTGTAGATTCTGATCCATCCACATCACAAGACGGAACAAAAAATTCTGACTGGGACCTAAGAGGAACATAAAGCCATGAAATATTTACTCTAAAATTCTTTGCCCCTGCCATCCACAAGATGGAGCTGCAGAAGAGCGGTAACTCCAGGTAGCTGGCTTAGGACAGAAGAGACCAGTTTCTGCAAAACAAACCAATGCAGCAGTCACAAAGATAAACCGAATGCAGTTTAACTAACATACAGTAATTTGAAACTGAGACAATGTTTTCAACTTGTTTCATTCCACACATAGTAAACTTAAGGGAAACAAAATGCCATCAGCGCTTTTCAAGAGCAAAAGGGTTCTAGATAGAATTTTAGCCCTCTTGCTGCCCCCACAAGGGAGAAAATTACCTTACATTCCATGTGACATGTAATCAGTATGTTTCCTACTTGCATACTATTAAAAACCTACTAGTTTCTTTGCAGATAAACAGGAAGATAGTCAATCGCTATGTCAATGCAAATATTCAGAACTGTTCTTACCCTTCAGTTGATGAGAATGTTGAAGCTTCCGTAAGTTGACTGGCATTGCTTTCCAGCTGCTCTTGAGATGCAATTTTAATTCCATTATTGGATAGCACATTTGCCTCATCTGATGATAATGAGGAGACAATTATTTTCAGGAAAACTACCTCTACCTATTAACTAACAGTTATTATTACCAATATCATCAAAACAGTTTAAGTGTACTAAAACTTAATGATATCTAAAGTGATGACATGCAATGCACCCCCCGGTGCAGGGCACAACTTCTGTGGTAAGTTTTGAAAAGCAATACAACTATTGTATACCCTGTTGTTTCAATTATAAATAACCCCTTTTTTTCTTTCTCAAAAGTCTGTACTTATAACTAGAAAATTGGAGCCACAAACACCTATTGGGTAGTAGCACTGGCAGTCTGAGAGAAGGGCAAAGCAGAACAGGCACTGAAAATTGCTGCTGCCCTCTTTCTGCCATTCATAGTGAAACCGGACAGGAGGCAACTGTCTCAGCTACCAAGTGCTCTCGCCTTTACTCACAGGGTGCAACAGCCAGTGATGACAGTTCTTATCAGCTTTAAGATAGGAAGACCAGTACTCAGTCTGCAGTAACAATGATGCCTTTGAAGGGCTGAGTAGCTTCTCTTACCCTATTTAGCGTTTTCCTCAAATAGCTTTTCCTATGGATCTGCTGCCAAGACCCACTTCACAGGAAAGCTTAAGTCTCCTAGTTAAGTAAAAGGGACTTTTGCTCATTGTTCCAGTTAAAAGTCAGCACCTCCCTCCCTGAATCCTAACCATAAATCATTTGACTAACAAGTTAACAAGTAGTTAGTTGAAAGGCAACTAACAAGTAGTTAATTGAAAGGCAACTAGCACAGGATGAATTGTCTGGAGTAGATTTATGCCACAAGAATTAAGCAGAAAGATTTTGTTCTCCAATTCTTGCCCTTTAACAAGTTTTGGGGAAAATAAATTATTTTATCATTGTTTATGAAAGTAAGGAATGTAAGCAGTCCGTTTGGCCACTGAAATTTCCTCCCCCCATGGTCAGTTTCAGTCTTTCTCCTCTTCTGCATTGTCAAGGTTATAAATAAGGCAAAAACCACCAAATAAACCTTTGCTACATCAGAACCACCTCGGGTAGCCCAAAACCAAGGTTTCACAAAGCTTACATCTTCCAAATGATATAATTCCTTATAGCTGCTAGTGAGAAGAACAGCAAAGGAACTATTTTTACCTGTTCTGGGAGCTCAATTCCACCCGCGAACACCAAGAACTATGGTCATGAGAACCTAAGCCCTCAGCATGCTGACTTGATAGCAGACAAAAAGAGCTGTCCTTAATACAGTAGCAGCAGAACATAATACCTTAAACTAGGACATCTAACTACTCACCTCCATTCTGAGAGGAAGATTCACTGACTTCTTCTGTAAGATACTCTAACAAACCATCAAATATTTCAAGGAGGTTTCTGATAGATTCCCCTTCTCCTTTCACAATGTTCTCACCTTAAGAGAATGTACTGCCACGTATTAATAATTAGTACTTCACAGAAGTTCTCAAAAGCAGAAGTTTTCTGGAAAAGAATACTTGGAAATTCTTGTGAAGGTGTCAGCTCAGAAGACAACTTGCTTATAGCTACACATGTAAGCTTAAGGTGTCTTAAGAGTTTCCTAAAGTTGCATATTCTCAGTTCTAATAAGTGAAAATTTATTGATGCTATACCTGCTTCCACAAAAAACCCAAAACCAACAAGGATATTTTCAGGGATAGTTTGTATTAATATTTTTTATACATACTAGCTACAGCATGAACTAAGCCTATGGACTACTGACAGGCAGGATCTTACAAATACCAGCCATAGTGTACAGGTACCAAATTAGATACTTCATATCAAGCAAGCAGTTTTCATTCTTTGCAGGCTGTGTTATGTGAGACTATACATACAAATACTCAGTGAAGGGTATTTGTGTACAAAGGACAGACACAACATGGTTCAAGTCTTTATCAGCAACTTTTTAAAATTCAATAACAAGTTTGAAGTTCAAGGCTTGTGTTTTAAAACCTAGTCTCCAAGCTTTAGCTGTATACAGAAAAATACTGAGCCAGTAACATACTTCAGGAAATGCTTTAGCAGACAAATGAAGTATGCTTGATTGTTAACTTTAACATTTCTTACAGGTCTCCATCATACAAGATGGCTCTTGTTTATTCTCTTCTTGCAGTTTAAATTTATAATCTGATGTCCAAGGCAAGGGTTCAGTGTTTTGATGACATTCACTACAGGAAAAAGACCTTTCATGTAAGTATGAAAGTGTGCTTTATAACACATGGTTCTTATAAAGTGTTTAAATTAAGCCACACAGATATTCAGCTGGTGTTTGTCTACACTCAAATGAGTACTTACCAGTGATGTGTGACAAGCTGACCTGCAAATAGTCCAATGCCAGGGAATCTATTACTGCTTGTACATTATGTGCATCATCCTCTTGGCTTCTAGGAGTAGCTATGAAATCTATTTAAAATAAATAATAGATTTTAGACTATCTGAATGGATAGCTTATTGCAGGTGTTTAGATTAAACTACTTTAATTGGCACTTGCAAGATAGTATATTTTCAATACTTTGTGTACTTGGTGAAAACCCCAAATATCATATGGTTGTATGAAATCTTTTATAAGTACTGAGTACAAACTTAGAACACCCCCTGGAAGATGTGAGGATTTTCTCAGCTGGAATATTAAATTAAATAATAGAGACTACTAAAGTATTTTTCCTCCTTCACTCCCAGCACACACATCTAGTTCAGATCATCAAAATGGAATTGCAGTTTGTGTTAAGGTCGCTTCTTCCCCTGTCAGAGACTAGCTGGACTGCAACGTATTTGACTCAATTGGGAGCAACATTATTTCTAGTTCAAGTTTTATATTTAACAGGACTTCTGCCTCCAGTAGCTGCCAGTTACCTCAGTGCTACAAAAATCTTCTGCAGGTAGGAGTCTTGACACTTCCCAAAAGGAACAGTTTACCATAGAGCAAATAAATAGATAATTTTATAGCCCTTGCTTAATTGTTGTCATTGAAGTCAAGTACAGCTGGGTTAAACCGGGGTTCCGCACAGTTTAGCTCTTAGCAGACTGTAACTATTAAGCATTGTATGAAAACAGGCTTCAATATCAACACTTCTTTAAGAGAAATGAGCCTGTTCACACCCTTCAAAGGTATTGTGCATATGTATGGCCTTCAAGGCCTGATTTACAATAGGAAAGGTTTTGCTGTAGCAATAATAGTGAACTCCCCTCACAGCTGCCATTCATGGCAATAAAAAAAAATAAAAATTGACCAGTATTATTTGAATCTTCTTAAACAATGACAATTTTATGTGTTTGTCTTTGGAAGGACTTTAAAAACCCTACCTCTATAATAAGTTCTGCAAACTTGAATTTGTTCATTACAAAATATACAGAGACAAAAACGGTAGGTTTAGAAATCATCATTCCCACCTGGTACTTTTTCTCCTAAGATCGACTCATAAAGACGAACAAACACATCAGCACCACATTCTGAGAGATGCTTTATGTGCTGGTTTATGTGACAGCTCCTTAAAAGATCATTGGCAACATCCACCCAATCTATTAAGAAGTAAAACATATGAAAGTCAGAACCAAAAGACAGAGAAATAAAGACATGGTTAGTTACAGTGAAAGATGGAACCCTTTAAGTATCTTTGACTCTACCATATGTGGTCAGTCCCAGCCATGCTATCCCAACCATCAAAAAAGTATTGAACATGTTGTATGCTTTCTGCTCCACACCCTGCTTACTTAGGATGGAAACATGGACAGAGTGTGAGGAACGATACTGTGTACTTGAACATGATTCTGGCATGTGCTAGCACAACTGGACTTAAGAGCTGAAGGGTACTGAAGTATCACAGGCTGGGCAGATCACTTTTTTTCTTCCCCATAATGAAATGCAAATTTTGACCTGGCCACATAGCCAGGAATTCCAAACCTTGAAGGACTTACCAAAATAAGCTTTGATATGCCTTTTATCAAGAATCAGAAATTACATATACTTTTTTTGAAAAACACGAGCTTCTCTCTTACAAACCCAGTTTCTCTAATATACTTAGGCAACAACAACACTGCTAATATAAGTAATCTTCATGAAAGCTAAATTCAAGGACTACTTTTATTACTTTGATGTTTAGGGATTCCAAGAATATGGAGCTGGTCCCACCAACTTCATGCTACATTGAGCACAATGAGATGTGTGCAGAAACTGCCTGATTGTCCCAAGACTTTGAGTCCTAAATTCAGAGTGCTCTGAAGTACATATACTGTCTACAGTCTTCCTTGTCACCCAATTAAAATATCAACTTGGAAGAACAAAAGTCTTCACCTCTGTTAGTCTGTAATCTCATAAGGTTGGATTTCCCACCACCATGTTCCTTTTGCAAACATAACAGTATTTTAACAAACATTATCACAGACTTAAAATTACTAGAGAAAAGTCATCTTTGGGAGGAAAAAACAATATACAATTACTACAACAGAAATTAATTTGTACAATTTTTACTCTTCTGTACACAGGGAGTATTGCTTTTTCATTGCTCTACTCTTCACTCAGAAATCACTTTACCCTAACATTTTAATAATTTCATGTGCATGAAAGGCTAAATTATCATCCCCTACATTTCAGACTGACATGTCTTAGAGAACTCATTACTGGCTGATAGAGGTGTTGTGACTAAAACTTGTTGCTTTGGGAGAGTCAGAAAGGCTTCAAGACAAGAAGTGCCTAAACAAAATTTACAACAACATTTGACCTTAGAAAAGCAGATGTACAGAACCATAAAGATAAGGAACTGCAGAGCAAACACTAAACCAGAACAGACTATCCCTCAAGGATACGTGATCTCAGAACTGAGTTTGCCTGAAAGCAAAAGTTAACTAGCGGACACAGTGAGGAAGAGCACATCCTTCATCCAGAGGCCCCTGATGACCACCCGGAGAGAGCAACAGGCATACGCAAGTGACAGTTGATAATGAGTTCTTGCAAAATAGTGAATATGTGTATCTTTTCTCGGAAAACTAATGAATATGTATGTAAAGCTTGTATAAGTTATGCAACTAACCCTCTGCGGGCACACACACTAAGAGGCGTGATCCCCTGTGACTCCAGGGCTGCAATAAAGAATATCTGCTTAATAGTCGTTCAGACTATTGAGCCCTGATTTCGGCTTTTCACGGCATCATGGCGATCTCTCACTTTATCAGTTTAAAAGCGTCACGGGGTGGAAGGGGTGTTTAACATTAAAGGTTTAAAAAACTACACCGTAAGAAAAAGCCAGCTTTAAGGAATAGCACGTCTGAATAAAACGGACGGTGTCAGCGATGCGAGCCACAGGAGGATGAGCAGGTATCGTGGAGAAACAAGGCAGCTCTCCCCCTCGCCGCCCCCAGCCCTACGGGGCACGGCGGCTGGTGGCACCGGTAGCACCACTGGCACCCGCCCCGCCACGATCGAGCTCACGGCAGAGCAAGGCACGGCGAGGCGCAGGGACACCGAGGACCGGACGATGGCGGGGGGCATCCCCTCAGCGCCCCAGCCCCCCCCCCACCCCTACCTCTCTCCTCAGCACTGCCCATGGCGCCGCACCGCGCGCACCAACGGACGGCGGCAACAGCCCCGCCCCCCCGGGGAATTTAAATAGACCCTCGAGGCGTCCTCCGTACTGATTGGGCAGGCGGGGCCGGAAGAGGCGGGGGCTGGTCGGCATGGGAACGGGGGTGGGGGGAACAAGAGAGCCTGTGCCTTACAGCCACGCCACAGCGCGTATCACGTGGCCTTCCCATCCCCCTCGCTTTCTGGTGTAGGCGCGGCGTGCCTGTCACGTGACAGGCCCTCCCCTTCCCCCTGTGGGTGTCCGCCACGCCGCGAAGGCCCCACTGGTGCCCCATCCCCCACGCCGCCCCAGCCTAAATTGCCTCCCTTCGCCCACCGTCCGGGCCCTGTGGGCTGGGCTCCTCTGGGCGGGGCTGGGGGCTAGCCAGGGAAGCGTTTCGATTGCTGAGGGCGGCTGTAGGCCTAAAATGGCGGCCTGAGAAAGCCCGGGCTGTAGGGCGGGGGCTCGGCCGAGGGTTCCGTCGTCCTCGCCCTCAGAGTGGGGCGCGGTTTCACACACCAAATACGGTGGGAAGACGAGTGGGCTGGGCTGTCGCGGGCGAAGGGAAGGCTCTGGCACCGGGCCTAGTGGGGATGGAGGCGGTGCTTACCTGAGCAGTTTTGGGTTGGGCCCAGGGAGAGCTGGGCCTAACGGGGCGGGTGGTGGGGCTTTGCCCGGGAAACGCGGGTAACGTGGTGCCGTTTATGCACGACAGGAGCATTAGAACCTTTATTAAAAACAAGATTCAGAAAGCTTTGTCTAGTGGAACTTGCTGTGTTATTGGCTGCTAGCATACAGGTTTTTGGAAACACTGGAGGGACACTGGATAGTGAAAGTTTATCTTCCTTACTTGGCAACAATATTCCATGATCCTTAAGAATTCTGGAATTTCCATGTTGTGTCAAGTCATGCAAAATTACAAGTAATGGTACCTTTTATCCTTAAACTCCCAGACCGTGACACAAGCAGCTGAGATCCCAGTTGTGGCTGTAAGAACCATGACTAACAGTGAACATCAGTGACAATGTAAGCTCTAATGGTCTATGGACATAACTGGGACGTATATAATCCAAATGCATACATTGCTTTAATAAAAATGAGCTATTGTGCGTGTAAGCAAATGCCTATTGGTACTATCAAAATGAATACTTGAACATGGCTTTCAGTTCAATACACAGCTCTGCAAAACCATGTTGATTTGCTTTGCATGTGTTGGCTCAGAGTAAGATGAGAACACAGGAAAATCAATGATGTTTAACTTAAAGGGGTGGAACACAAAAATGAGGAAGTTTTTTTCAAAGAGGAAATCAAAAGGAGTTACTTGCAGATTTGTGCATGCGGGCAGGGCAGAGACAAGGTTTTGTGTTTGTTTAGTCCTTCCAATTCTTTAAAACCTTAGCAACATTAAACAGCGCAGTAACAGGAACCACAAAGTTAAATACAAACACTAAAAAATCAAAATAATCAGTGTTAAGCTAAATGTAACAGGGAAGAACAAGAAAAGATCAGACAGAGTGTTATTTTCACAGCCTTTGCAAAAACCTTTTTCAGGCTCATTAGAAACAGGAAGCCTGTAGGGTCAGTGGTATAGAGTGTTAAAAGGAGTATTTTGGGAGCTACATTAAATCAGTAACCCCATACTGAAAAAAATGGGGAGTATCCCCTACTAGAAATTCGTAGGGGAGAGTATTAACACACCTAGCCAAATTGAACTGCTACTAAAGAACAAATTGATAATAAGAAAAAGTGATTGATCAAAGTGGTATTCCAGATTGCTGAGGGGGGAACAGCTGTGGCTATTCATAAACAAAGATAAGCTTAACTTCGGTGTTACTTTTGAGGAAGAGATTATGGAAACATCTAGTACTATTCTTTGAAAACCTTGCTCCATTGCTCCATTTTTAGCAACAGTCAAAAAAAAGAAGAGGAAAAAAATCATTAGGAAATAATACACAACCAATCAAAAGCACCTTTTCACCTTCATTAGGTAAATCCATATGGGGCTCAGATCTTGAATACCGTGCACATTTTTTGTCAAAAAAGAGAAAATGGCAAGCATAATCAGAAGTGTGAAATTGCTTTTCAAGGAGAAAGCGCTAGATAGACTGCCACTTTGGTTTACACAGGAGGTGACTTAGAAGATAGTAGTGTCCACAAAGGCTATAAATAAATAGAAAATTCTTACTCACCATTTCCAATAACTCATTTTGTTTTGTGCCCCTTATTCTTACCAGGCAATGTGTTGAAAATGAAAGGAAGTGTTTTCAGGTAGTGAACAACAAAACTGTGAAACACATTGTCATGTATCTTAGGAGCTAAGAGCATAAATAGAACAGAAATGGGAAGAAATGGCCATCGAATACAGTTACATTATTTTTGTCTCAGAAAAGCCTTAAAGTGTGGATTGCCAGAAGGTGGGAGGATGTAAACGGAGAACGTTGTTATGATACTTCTCCTTCCTTATGTTGTTTTCATTTGCATTGGCCACCGCTTGAAACAGGTGGTCTGGCAATATGGCTGCTTGTGTGTGTGCTTCAGGCTTCCTCTTTTCTTTTGTGTGCTTGAAGCCTCAGGTAGCAAGCCCTTCAAGTCACTCGTTAAGCTAGCAAAGCAGGGCACATAAGCAACACAGGTATTTTATGTTTATTATACATGTGCTTTCTGAACAGCCCTGTCCTTCAGCATACTGGTGCACTTCTTGTGACCTTTGAATTGCTTTACTAGCCCTGTTGTGGAATTTAAAAAGATAAAAATAGCAACTGTTTTAATCTCATGTATTTAACGTTTATAAAAGTGGCCGGGCAATGGGCAAGAGTCTAAAGAACTGCTCTACGTAGCGTTTAATAATGTCTGCTATGATGGCTGTGTCCGACCTGTTCACACCGTGAGGCTCTGCACATCTAACTCCTTTAGTGTCTTGAAAATCCCAAGGTCTGTGGCTCAATCTACAGCTCCTTCAAGTTATCAGTTAAAGGTGACAACCCCAGCTGAGCCTGGGTTTTATCTGTGGGAGCCCTTGCAGGAGGCAGCACGGCGGCTGCTGCTGTGAGCACCCGCGGGGCCCTGGACTCGGGGAGCTCCGCTGCCAGCCGCCGGGTCCCCGCGCCGCGACCCCCCGCCGGCTGCCGCCCGGCCCCGCCCCGGGCCGCACTGAGGCAGCGCCGCCCCGCGCTGCTCCTGCGCGCCGTGGGGGGGGGCCGAACGGCCCTCTGCATAACGCGGGAGGCCGGAAGGCGCGGAGCTGCGCTAATCGAAGGCTGCCGGGGGTGGGTGGGTGGCGGGGTATTGCCGTACCCGCCTGGCAGCGCGATCGGCGGCGCGAGGCCACAGCCGCTCTGCGCATGCGCGACCGCTCGCGCGCTTCCTTGCGTGAGCGGGGCGGTGAGGAGCGAGCACGAGCCAGCCCGGGGCGGGGCCGCTGCGGTCAGTGATGGCAGCTGAGGCCACGCCCAAAGGAGGAGGGGAACTTCCGGCCTCGGGCGCAGAAACCGGTCAGTCGGCCGAGTGGCGGCCACGCCCACGCTGGAAGGGGGCGGGGATTGCGGCCAGCTCCGGCCACTTACATAAGGGAGGGGGCGGGGTCTGTTCTGCGTCACCCGCCGGCTCCCAGAAGCCCCCGCGTCCCCCTATATAACCGGCATCCGGGCGCCTCGGCGCTCTACATTCAGTCGCCCCCACCAACGGCGTTGGATCTGCTGCTGGCCTTTCGCCACCCGCTTTTAAGTGACCGGGATCGTCTCACCCCACCGCCATCATCGCTATGCCCGGGTATTCCAGCGACAGGGATAGAGGGTGAGTCCGGGGGCCCGGCCGGCGCCAGCCGCCGCCAGCGTCCGGACTCTTAGACCGACCATGGGGCTCCGGTAGTTGTTTTCCGGCCGCTTAAAATGGCGGCGGGTGGCGGGGGTCGGGCCCTGCAGCCCTTCTCCTCAACTCTTGTACTCTCGGGGGCTCCGGGGGAGGTGAATCGGGTTTAGGAGGCCTTAGTGCCAGCGGCCGTCGGGCGTGGGTGGCCGCGCAGGCGGGGACAGGGCGAGGTCCACCCGCCTCAGCGCAACCCCCGCTTCCCTGTGGCCGCTTACGAGGGGCGCTGATGGCGGGTTTTGAGGGGGAGTATGAGGGACTCGTCCCTCCAAACATGGATGGTCGACGCAGAGCTCGATCCACCGTCCGTTCGTGGGGGTGGGCTGGGGAACGGCGGGCTGGCTGGGGGTTTGTGGGTCAGTGGGTTGGCCGGGAGCTCCGTCGGTGCCGAAGCCCTGGGGAGCTCTCGGTAGGGCGGTTCCCTTTCCCTCCTCAGAAGGGACGGCGGCTCTAGCTGTTGCCGGCAGAAGCCGGCCGGCTCCCGCTTTGTGTTGTGTAAGCGGATGTTAATGGCCGGCCCCGCCATGCGGTGACTGAGGGGAAATCAAAATGCCGGCTGCTGCTGCCGCCTTTGTTCCTCCTCCTCCTCCCCCCGCCCAGCTCAGGCTCTAAAATGGCAGCGGCTGGAAAATGTGGCGTAGACAGAAATGAGAGACAAAGGAAACAGCGCTGGCAGGAAGCAGCGGCCGCTCAGCCCGGTCCCCTCTGGGAGCGCTGTGTTGTGTGGGGAAGGATCGCTCCTTCGGCCGAAATCGGGGAGCGATCGGGGCCGGGGGGGAGCCCCGCGCTCGGATCCAGCTTAGCGGTTCTCTGCGCAAGGCTTGGTGGTGCGTGGAGCTGACAGAACCGTCTTCGGAGATGAGCCTTTTCCGAACAGAGGGACCTGACTTAAAATGTTAACGTAAAATGCGTGGTCTCGTCTGTCTTTTGGGGTACAGAAAAGACGGTTTACAGGAAAGTTAGCCCAAGTGTCCCTGCCGCTTTCTCCAGGCTGGTACAATGGGAGTGTCAGCTGAGAGGGAAACCATTTTGATCACGGGGTAATACAAAGGTTCTAATATCCTTACTTTGCTAATGTTGTAACTTGCTAATAGATCTCTCAATTTTGTTTTATGGAAACTGTAAAGATGTGTTACCCTAGCATATGAGTTATACCATACTAATATATGTATTGCCTTAGAAAATGAGTTGGAGCTAGGCAAATTGTGGCATCTGCAACTTAAGCATGTTTTTTTTAAAGTTTCAGTACCTTGTAGGTGGGGTTTATAAATCTGAATTGTAAAGCTGCAGGATGGGCCACGAAGATAGTGGTTAATTGTATAAGAGGAGGACCAAAATGTTTCTTGGATTCTATGTTATGATCTTCTCTAGGTTTGGAGCCCCCCGTTTTGGAGGAAGTAGAGGTGGACCTCTCTCTGGGAAGAAATTTGGAAACCCTGGAGAAAAACTTACAAAAAAGAAATGGAATTTAGATGAGCTGCCCAAATTTGAGAAGAACTTCTACCAAGAACATCCTGATGTAGCTAGACGTACTGCGGTATGTACCCTGTGCAACTCATGCAAAAGTAAACAAATAAGCTCAAACAACCGGGGGGTCATGGGGCCCAACAGGCATGGATAGGGTAACTTAACAGATAACTTTGTTGTCAAAGCTTATTTCCAATAATAGGTTTTTTGCTTTGCAGCAAGAAGTCGAGCAGTACAGAGCAAGCAAAGAAGTCACAGTTAGGGGCCATAACTGTCCAAAACCAATTATAAACTTCTATGAAGCTAACTTTCCTGGTAAGTGAAGACTACTACTCTACAGACTGTTTTTCCAGACTTGATTTAAGACAGTCTAAGTAAGTTTCCATTTTCTCTTCAAGCAAATGTTATGGAAGTAATTCAGCGGCAGAACTTCACTGAACCAACTGCTATTCAAGCACAAGGTTGGCCTGTCGCATTGAGTGGATTGGATATGGTTGGAGTGGCACAGACTGGATCAGGGAAAACGTTGTCTGTAAGTTTTGCCTGTAGCATGGAACACTGCAGTATTTCAGCAGTGAAAGCATGGCCTGGCGTAGTGCAGGCTGAATGCTTCTGGAAAGAGGTTGTAATGAGACTTTTCTTTCTTGCAAACAGTACTTGTTGCCTGCTATTGTGCATATAAATCATCAGCCATTCCTGGAGCGAGGAGACGGACCTATTGTGAGTATTCCTAAATGAAAGGGGATCTTAATTTCTAGAGAATGGGAATTTTTTGTTTTTACAGTCCAATTGTCCATGCTCACAAGAGTGCATAGCTGTATTGTGTTCTGTATGACTAAAGTGGTTCCATGTTTTGGTAGTTTCCCAAGAACATTCCATAAGTTCTGACTGGATTGTCCTTAAAATTATACAGAACAGGGCTAGATGTTCCATTTTGGAAACTGCTATCCCCTGGAAGCTAGTGGCTTTCAGATATCCTACTCCACAGCATAGGTCAGCGTTTGGTGCTTGAGATGCTAGGTAATTTAGTTTGCTGGCTTGAGCTACTTAAATCTGCTTTATTCATCCTGACGCTGAAGTAATATATGGCAACCTTTCCATTTAAAATTAGTATCAGACTAGGAGCTTCGAATAGGTATTGAACTAAAAGCTTGGCATCTGATTTCTAGTGTCTTGTGCTGGCACCAACCCGTGAACTGGCTCAACAAGTGCAGCAGGTAGCTGCTGAATATAGCAGAGCATGCCGTTTGAAGTCTACATGTATTTATGGAGGTGCTCCAAAGGGACCACAAATTCGGGACTTAGAAAGAGGTATGGATAAGCCTTGATGCATCTCTCTAAGGCAATGTGAAAACTACTTCAGCTGACTTTACCACTTCATTTTTAGGTGTGGAAATCTGCATTGCAACGCCTGGAAGACTTATAGACTTCTTGGAAGCTGGAAAGACCAATCTCAGGAGGTGTACTTACCTTGTTCTTGATGAAGCTGACAGGATGCTTGACATGGGATTTGAACCTCAGATCAGAAAAATTGTGGATCAGATAAGAGTAAGTATAAATGGTTCATGCATTTACCACTGTGAGAGAAGAAAATGCCACTAAGCTCATTAAAGCAAGGGCAGTGCAATTAACTCTTTCAGGATTGTCTGGGTAGTTTTTTTTGGTTAGACATTTGACTCTATGTTGATCCTGTGCTGACCTAGTCTGCTTCTCCAGCCTGACAGGCAAACTCTGATGTGGAGTGCCACATGGCCAAAGGAAGTAAGGCAGCTGGCTGAAGACTTTTTGAAAGAATATGTACACATCAACATCGGTGCATTAGAACTAAGTGCAAACCACAACATTCTTCAGATTGTGGATGTGTGTCATGATGTAGAGAAAGATGACAAGTAAGTAGTCAGTGGGGGCAAAGCTTTCATTATCTTTTTTTAGTGGTTAGTTTTAGAATTGTGAAACTAACTTGTCATGATGGATCTTTGAAAAATCAGGCTGGTAAAACTAAATTTGCTCAGTACAAATGAATCCCAGCGCTAACCTTTATCTCTTAATAGGCTTATTCGTTTGATGGAAGAAATAATGAGTGAGAAGGAAAACAAAACAATTGTTTTTGTGGAAACCAAAAGACGGTGTGATGATCTTACCAGAAAAATGAGGAGAGATGGGTGAGTCTAATGGCTTGAATTTCAGTGAGCCACCCCAATAGTCTGACCATGCTCTTGATACTTCATGAGTGACCAGTAACCATGGTGTCAAAACTGTCAAATACAGTGACACCAGGTGTCAGCTGAAATGCTAAAACTGACTCAGAAGCTGTTTGGAACTTGCCTGTACCCCTGTCTTTGACTAAAGCTACTTGGGGAATGGGCCGAGGTCAATCAAGTTCTGTTTTTTCAGGTGGCCAGCAATGGGTATTCATGGTGATAAAAGTCAGCAGGAGCGGGACTGGGTTCTAAATGGTGAGTAATTTGGAAATTTCTAGAAGTGTATGATCCATGTTACTTAACAAAGAAGCTGACGAGTTGCTTGTGTTACAGAGTTCAAACATGGGAAAGCACCAATCCTGATTGCTACAGATGTTGCATCCAGAGGTCTAGGTTAGTACAACTCGTAATGCCAGTTGCCCAAAGCTATTTAAAGAAAGTCTATTGCTTTCTTTAACCTCTGCATTTTTCTAAGTTTTCTTCACATAAAGGTGCAGTCTTTGTGGCAAGGCCTAGGCATGACAATCGGAGGACTCGAGGGGGATGGAGGACTAGTGGAAATGATCGGCTGGCTGCTTCCAGTCAAATAGAGAGGTGAAAGCTGAGAGCATTGTGTGCCAGTAATCTTCAAAAGGCAAAGATCATCCTTTAAACTACTACCCCATAAACTGTTCTCTCATGAAATAAGCAGTTTCATTCACAGTTCACTTTGCCCTGGTATTTCTCTTCTCTCCATGCTTTGCATGATTTGCCATGGTGCAGTACTGTTAGTTTTGTGCATACTGTCTGCTGTGATCTGTGGGTCTTTGAATTTCAGTGAGTTTGCTGAAATGTTGAAGAAAATAATTACAAACTTCAATGTTCAATGAAATTTTTTTTCAACCATGAAATGGAGAGAGCAGCTTTAAAATGTACTAAGCCTTGTACAAATTGGTGAGTACTGGCACATGAAATCTGAGAAAAAGTCCACCTCTCACTTTAGCAAGTGGGGCAGGAAAGCAATGGCTTTTCAAATGCCTTTGAAAGTCGAAGTTCCTCCACCTATACATAGTCGTCATGTCGAGACCTGCCAGAGAGAGACACATTCTCAAGTGAACCCTGGCTTCTTGGAAGCGCTTGCCTAGACGAGACACAGTGCATAAAAACAGCTTGGTGACTTTGGGGGGACAGGTATGTTTTTCTTGCAGCTGCGGTTCAAAGGTCTTGGCAAGACGAGCAGTGTGGCCCCTTTTTTTTGAGCTTCTAATGAGTGTGTATGTGAAGGACCTTGTATGTTTTTACTCTAAGGTCCTCAAATGAGCACATGAAGAGGCTGCTGTGAGCTTTAGTGGCCCTACTGCAAGAAGCATTCAGATGTCACTTGATGATTTGTAAAGGGGACTCTTGAGTTGGGAATGACAAGCAAATGCATACTCCTTTATGGTAAGGTTTTGGATGACAGGGTGGGTGATGAGACGGGAACAGACGGAGTGTGCATAACTTTCTCTTCCACAATACTCATGCAGAAATGGATAATTCTAACACTGTTCTTTGCAGCCATTATTTCCTTTTAAAGTACTATTGTCTAATGTTTATCTTCGATTTGGCTGTTGTGGTGTGCAAAACTTTGTACCTTGCTTTTTGCCACACTGCAACACTTTACAGATGTGGAAGATGTGAAATTTGTCATCAATTATGACTACCCTAACTCCTCAGAGGACTATATCCACCGAATTGGACGAACTGCCCGCAGTACCAAAACAGGCACAGCATACACATTCTTTACTCCTAACAATATTAAGCAAGTAAATGACCTCATCTCTGTGCTTCGGGAGGCTAATCAAGCCATCAACCCCAAATTGCTTCAGCTGATTGAAGACAGAGGTTCAGGTAAGTACTGTTCTTGACCACAGTGCATAGCTTTCTTCTCAGAACAAAATGGAAACTCAAATTCCACCTCCAACCTCTCTCCAAAATGGATGTGGAAGGTGGTTTAGCTACTGGTTATGGTGACACAAAAAGGTATTTATTAACACCAATGCCAAAAAAGCAACACCCCCTCCCCCTTGAGTGCTCTACATGTTGTGGTGCACCTGTGGCTAGTGCTGGCCAAAGATGTGCTTCTAAGTATTTGCCCTGAAATAAAACATTTAGGGCTCTGGTTTTTTTGGCCTTCTCCCATATGGCTAAGAAGGGTGGACAGGTGTCCTATTAGCAAGACGGAAGTGACTTTCTGCCTTGATCCCACCACTTGTGTTACAAGGGAGAGTATATGACTCCCAAGTTAGATGGCTTTCTCTATCAAAAGAGTCTTCATATGTGCTGACCCGAGACTCTAGTTAGATGGAGACTGTCCAGCAAGGCAAGCCTGTTATATGAGCAGAACTAATTTGGTGGTATGTCAAATGCAGCCTTTATGATGTATATAACTGTCTTTGTCTTTTTTTGATAGGTCGTTCCAGAGGTGATCGACGTGACAGATATTCTGCGGGCAAAAGGGGTGGATTTAGTAGTTTTAGAGAGAGGGAGAACTTTGAGAGAAACTATGGTGCACTAGGAAAGAGAGACTTTGGAGCAAAAACTCAAAATGGGGCCTACAGCGCCCAAAGTTTCAGTAATGGAACTCCTTTTGGAAACGGCTTTGCGGCTGCAGGCATGCAAGCCGGCTTCAGGGCTGGTAACCCTGCAGGAGCTTACCAGAATGGCTATGATCAGCAGTATGGAAGTAACATTGCAAATATGCACAATGGCATGAACCAACAGCAGTATGCATATCCTGCCACTGGTGCTGCTCCTATGATAGGTTACCCAATGCCGACAAGTTATTCTCAATAACTTAGTGTATTTAAATGTCTTCAGTTTTTCATAATTGCTCTTTATATTGTGTGTTATCAAAACAGGATAGTTATTTAAGAAATGGGTAATGCAGAAATGACTGCAGTGCAGCAGTAATTATGGTGCACTTTTCGCTATTTAAGTTGAATATTTCTCTACATTCCTGAAACAATTTTTAGTTTTTTGTACTAGAAAATGCAGACAGTGTTTTCAAAGTAAATGTACAGTGATTTGAAATACAGTAACAGAAGGCAGTGCATGGCCTTCCAATAAAGATATTTGAAGACTGAATTTTCTTTCAGATGGCAATTTTCTCAACATGTGCACAACTTTACATTAATGGAATGTCAAATGTTTTTATATTAAATTCTAGAAAGGTTTCTCAACTGTGTCTGATTAAACATTTAAGCTTATACAAAAAACAGCCTTGCCTTGATTGGGCTAGATTGCTTAGCATGGCAGGCTCTGCTTTGATGGGGAAGAAAACTAAAGCTGGCTTCTAAGTAACTGTTAGAAACAGTGCTCTTCCTTGTCTTGCTAGCGTAGGGCCAGTTTTTGGAGAAGATCCACTGGAGTAATGGTATAGCTAAAAGCCGTGCGAATCAAAACTGCGGTGGTGTTGCCCATGAGCTGCTATGAGCGTAGGAAGCTTTTGCAGCACCATAACTGTCGCCTTCACAGGAGCGTATGTGCAGACTAGGCTTGAGTGTAATGTATCTACAGCTGTCAGGCCTTGTGAGTTGGCATGTGGGCTTACTATGAGCTTCAGAGAAATGGGAAGATCTTAGTATTAAAACTTCAAATTATACTTAAACTGGTATTGAGCAGTGATTTCTTTATGGAAGTGGGGGGAGGGAAGTGGGCTGGCTGTTGATCCATGAACATCATGGATTTTTTGTTTCCTCCAAGGCTTGTAGTACATGTGAATGACTAATCTCAAAGCACTGCCCATGCTGAGCGAAGCAACAGCATCCTTGATGAGGAGCATAGCTGGAATAATACTTGATCCTGGGGTTAAAGTACTTAATGCATTCAAGTATGGTATATTAAAATTTCAGTTAATACTGGCTTTCTGTTCCTTCCTTTCACTTGTTTATCAGTAACGATTAGTTTAACAGTGCTTAACTATGGCTTAATGTATTTGAGGTTGACTCTGTCCATGAATCAAGACAAAACCCTAGGTTATTTTGAAGCCAAGTCAGACTATTTCTTACACACTTAATCTTTTTTGCTAGCCTGTGCTTAGCTCTTGGTGATTGTTTTCCTCTAAGGCTTACTTTGTGCCTTTCTTAACTGTAGCCTAATCTTAATTGTGTTTTTCTAACTTTTCTGTGGATGTCTATCAGTTGACAGTACTTCTGTGATCATTCACTGTTGTAACGAGAACTTCAACTGAGTCTGAAATACTACCACATTTGAGTCTATAACTGCAGTTGGCAATGTGGAAGGAGTCTTTAATTGGCTTTGCAACATTCCCTTTGGCCAGTGCCATCAGTGTTTAAGACAAGGAAGCAGGTGGTTATTTGTCTTTGAAATATGACATAGTTGTGTTTCCATCCAGGTCAGCTGCCTGAAATGAATGGAAAGCTTATTCTTGTTTTTATAACTTTAGTCTAAAAAAAAAAAACTATATGTAGGAAACTTCCAGCTTCTGAATTAGAATTGACACACTAGGGTCTTTAACAGTGGTGCTAAGAACAAGTAGCCTCTTCTCCCTTTAGGTGGGAGGTAGCACCAGCTGATTTTGTTAATGAAACCCAGACAGGTGTTTGCAAGTCATACTGGTTGAAAATGTGCTTTGGAAACTTAATTGGGAAATCATGGAAAGAGATGGACCTTGTGACTCTTCCAGTTTTTAAGGATTGTAGAGTCTTGGTTGACTTAAGTCTAATTATGTGGTCAAATCAGTTGCCTATAGAAGCTGAAGTAATGTTAAACTTTGACTCAAAATTTCTGACTGTCTTGCTTCTAGATGTGTGATGTGAGTTACTGGAGTGCTACTTCTGACACATTTTTTTCTTAAATTTTTATTTAACCAGTAAGCACAACTTTGAAACAGGACTGTCTTGAATTTTTTTTGCCTTACAGTCTTACCAAATGACCATCACTTAGGGGCAGTGTTCCCTGAGGGGAAGGGGTCTTGGTCAGTGTGGGGTTAACATTTGCATATAAAACTGAAAACCAACCTCTAGTAAACAGTGGTGATTTAGGGCGATACTGTGCTAGAATCGAGCTCATGGCAAATAGGCTTCAGAAATAAAATTGTAACTAGCAGTACTCTTGCACCTAGGTGTAGCAGCTGCCCCAGTAGCCTACTACCTCCTTGTCTCCTCAGCTCTCGGTCCGTCTCGTGGGCCTGGGCTGTGTCCCAATGCTGCACTAAGCCTGACTCACTGCGATTTAACAACCTCCATTTTTCATGTCAGCCAGCTCGCAGAATGGTTCCTTCTCTCTTAAGCTCCACCTTCTGGCACTGCCACAAAATGGAGATTAAGCACGTATGGAAATTTCCATTGCGAACCAGAACGACGTTCGCGCAGGGGGCTGCAACTACGCCTTAGGTTGCGCGGCGCTTTCTGGTTGGAAAGCCTCGATGTTGCTTCAGATCCTACGAAGCAACGGCTAGCTGCTGAGCTCTGTAGGGGCCTTTGCGCTAGAAATCCTCCGTTTACGTGTAATGACAGCGAAGGCTGAGGTCGTCTTTCCCCCCTAAAGACGGGCCTTGGCGCCAGGGAGCTCCGGACGGCCGCGCCCCACGGCGTGGTCAGGCGCTCCCTCCTGATACGTCCGGCCTGAGCCGCGGGAAGGTCGGGGCCGGGCTGAAGAAAGGGCAGGGAGCACCGGCCGGGGCCGGGCCGGGGCCGATGGGCCGCGCCCGGAGACAAACGAGCGAGGGATGGTGGGGGCGCCCCTCGGGTGCCCACGCGCATGCTCCTCGCGGGCCGCGCGCAAGCCCCGTTTCCCGCGCAGGCGCAGTGCGTGTCCCCGTCCTCTGCCGTCCCCCCCCCCCCCGCCATGAGGGACGCGGGAGGCGGGCAAAATGGCGGCGTGCTGCTGCCGAGGGGGCCGGTGGGGCGGCCGCGCTCCCCTGAAGCGGCCCCTGCTCAGGCGGCGGCCGCCCGCCCTGCGGGTGGCGGAGGCCGCGTCCCCGGCCCGGCCCTACGTGGCGGCCGGCGGCGATGAGGCGGCGAGCGGGGAGGAGCTGCTGGAGGTGTGTCGGCGGCGGCACTTCCTGCGGGGCGGCGCGGAGCCGCGGCCGGCGCTGCCATGGCGCGCCTACCTCAGCGGCTGCCACCCGGGCTTCGGGCCGCTGGGCGTGGCGCTGCGGGGCAACCTGGCGGCGCAGTGGTGGGACTCGGCGCTGGCTTTCCGGGAGCAGGTGTTCGCGGTGGATGCCCCACTCCGCGGCCCGGCCGCCGCGGGTGCTCGGCGGGCCGGGCAGGGGCTCCGGCTGCTGCACTCGGAGACGCTGCGCGAAGCCTTGCGGGGCGAGGCCTGCGTCCGGGAGGCAGGCGGTCTTTCTCTGGAGGAAGTACTGGGAACGGCGGGGGTGCTCCGGGAGAGCCTGCTTCCCGGTAGGTGCCCCGCACGCCGCCGCAGGCGCGAGGCGGGTGTCCGGAGGGAGCCGGCACTCGCCTGCTCGCGTTCTCCTTTTTAAGAGCGAAGGAGCTGCCTTTGAGGGAGCTTCCCAGTTGTGCTGGGAAAGTTTCATCTGCGTGCTGTGAGTTTGTGTCCTCTTCAAGGACCGGAGCAGCAGGAGTGCCGTGGGGCGCTTCGGATGCTTTCCCGTTCTGTGGCTGCTAAAATCAACAATTTGTCTTCTGACAGGTGCTTTGGAGCAATACGTTAGCTGCTTAGAATTGGTGAACAAAAGACTGCCTTGTGGCCTTGCTCAGATTGGAGTGTGCTTTCACTCTGTTCCAGAAAGTGAACATGACAACAACAACCTTAGAAGGTAGAGTAATAAAGGGATTAATCCCTTTTCATACATAAACCGACTGTTTGCACTTGTTTCACTTTTGGATTATTTTTGAATACTGTCTCTTGCTTTTTCCCCGTTATTTTTGAAGGAGTTAACTTGCTGACCTTGCTATTGTTTAAAGAATAGGCGAAAGGACCGAGTCTTTGCTTGCATGGTTTAGCTCTCCCAGGACTGCAGGACAGTGGCTTGATTACTGGTTACGCCAGAGGCTGCAATGGTGGAGAAAGGTAACAGCAGTGTGTCCGTGGGCAATCTGGGCCTGCTCTTTTATATCTAAAAGAGAGGGGGAATAGAAACCCTGAGCAGTTTTACGGTGTTGCATTGCTTGCCTCTTCTTGTCACTGAAATGCATGTATTTCTTGAAAGAAACCAAAAAACTACTTAAGTTTTTGACAATTAATGAAGTCATTTACAACGTGACTTGCAGAAATGCAAATGTTTTGTGTTTGTGATTGATTTGAGATCAAAAGGGTGTCAAACAATAGATTTGGGCTGTAATTCATAAAAATCTCTTGCTGAAAATCATACAGCTCAGCTTGCATTGCAGACTTGGTTTTTGTAGTTAATGCAGCATGCACAGTAGCGATCATCTCGCATATCTTTGATTTTCAGTTTGCAGTAGGCCCATCTAACTTCAGCAGCAGTGACTTTCAAGACGAAGAAGGAAGAAGAGGATTTAATTTACATTACAGCTTTCCTTGGGGGACGGAAACAATAGAAACATTGAAGAACCTTGGTGATACTGAACTGTTAGAGATGTTTCCAGGGGATAGTTCGAAATTACTTGTAAGCTTTACTGTATTAAAAACCTTTTTTGATAAAGATGATAACGTGTGAGAGAAACGGTTTCTTTGTTGGTCCAGTTGCTTAGCATGTGACTATCTGTTTTCCTTTTGCTTTGACAGCAGTACAATTGTTACTCTGCAGTCAGACCTTCATTTCCAAAGCAGATAAAATACTGTTGGGTTTGTGGTTTTTTTTTGCAAGGAGTTAATTCTTAGAAATCAGAAATTAGCTATATTGACAAGACCGCTATTGTCAGTTGCATAGCCTTTACCTTTATCTGTGAGTAGATGTCAAGACAAACTCAAGTCTGTGTTTGGCAGTGCTAAGTTCTCATCAAAATGAACCTGTAAATGTTTTTTCTTTCTGTAGCTTGTCCAATTTCATCTATGTAGAAGTATATGCGGGTTAATGGACTATAAACACTGCAAATGGCTTTATAGAAGTTGCCATGCTCAGGAGGGAGAATGTAGCAGAGGGAAACCTTTCCAGTGAATATATCAGAGAGGCACAAACTTCTAGCGAATGGCAACGTTTGAAAAGTCAGGCTGAACAGTTAAAACGAGAGTACTGTGGTATTTTACCAGTAAATTGCAACCTTCTCCTCGTTGCAGTTCTGTGTCTTTCCTGGTTTCGCAGCTTATTCCTATACAGAAGGCATAACGTAACCTACAAAATGGTGGGTTATGTAATGATTTCTCAGAATGTGGGGGACATATCCTTGTGGTCACTTGGAAGTAACCTACAAACCTCCAAAAGAAAATGCAGAGTTTCAGGTGTATAGGCCATAGATTTAAATGTATGATCAGTGAGGCAGGACAAGAAAATAACCCCATCTTGCTCTAACCTGCTTTCCCCAGTGTCACAATCTTATCTAGTTACTGTTACACTTTTAAGATTGCTTGTAACTTCTTAAAATATATGGCTGATTGTATTTTAAATGTGATATGGGTGCTTGAGCTCAATGCCTCATATATTTAAAGTAAACAAAAGCCCCTTTAGGACATTATTTGAGGTATCCTTTGTTGGTTTTTTTTTTTTCTCTTCAGGGCCGAGATGGAAGGAAGAATGTTATTCCTCATGTTCTGTCTGTGAGTGGAAATCTGGACCGAGGAGCATTAGCATTTCTCTTTGATTCTCTACAGCTAGCTGAGAACCCATTAACAAAAAGGAAAAATTCACAGAGAAAGGTAACATTCTGTAGGAAGTGTAAGGAAGAATGGATGATGGAAGGCAGGGGCAGATCTAAGTACAAAACCCACAGACAATGTGGTAAATTCAAGCATGGAACTCTCTCCCTGTCCCGCACCTCCATCCTCTGTTCCCTTCCCCAAGAGGTGCAGACAGAATTTGTTTCACAGGTAGCAATAGGCTGGTGCCATGGGACTGCCTCTGTGGTCCTTTTCATCCACATAAGCAGTCAGCAATTTTTCTCTCATTCTGAGACCACCTTTCCTGTTTTACCTTCTCTCTGATGAGAAGGTAGGCTCTTGCCATGCAAGTGATGAAGGAGTTAAGAGGAATTGGAACGTAGCTGCTGTGCGTGGCAGAGAGGAGTTTTGTCTCTTCTGGCAGCATTTGAAGGTTGCTGAGAAGAGTGGAAAAGGTGGGTCATAGGTGGTGGTGGGCATTTCCCCAAGGACCATTGTTATTCCCACTTTTCCCCTAGTTCTCTGGAGTTGGAGTGCTAGCTTTCAGACAGCACTTGTTAATCAAACAGCCACTTGGTCTTTAAGAACAGGCCATAGACTGGATGGTAGCTGTCTGCTGGGCTGCCTCTGATCACTCTGGCTCCATTAAAGATGATGGAGCTCTGCTAACAAAAATTTCTCTCTTTCCTGGGGCTCGGCCAAAAGGGAATAATTTCTACCATGCTAATGTAGCTGGCATGTGTGCTAGTTATATGAAATATAGCTTGCTTCTAATTCAGGGTTTTGTGTTAGGAGAAAATCTTGCATGTTTAGAACCTTAATTTCAGTGAAAAAATTTTAATGTTTCCTAGATCTGTTTAGAATTTCACACTAAATACATTTAGTAATCTGTTTGTTTGTTTGTTTTTTAATTATTAGGTGCTTAAGCTTCATCCTTGTTTAGCACCTCTTAAAGTGGCCTTGGATGTAGGAAAGGGTCCAACAACGGAGCTGAGACAGGTGCGTTGTAAGAAAGTATTTTAATTTTAAGCATTGACTTTCTGTGTGACCTTCTGTTACAATTCAGACACTGTTTATGTTGTGGGGGAAAAAAATCATGCTGCTACTTTGATTCTTGAAGATTTATGGCTGTACAGATTTCACAGTGCTTCTGCTATGCAGCTTGTGAGTTGCAGCTGACGGAGTATACTGCAGACAGTGGGTAGTAGGTGCTTTCCTTGCGTTAACACACTGCTTTTAATACTGTTAATAGAGTCGATATTCGTTTCGTGCAAAATTAAGGAAAATAAATCACACAATCCCTCTCAGTCTCTTAACACATGGGTCACATCTTCAGAAGGATTTTTAAAAAGTTTTTATTTAAGTTGGTCATTAAGCCAGTCCCCACAGAAGGGAGGAGACTTACACTGGCATGTTTTTAGGTAGAAATGAAGATCTAATTGCCAGGCTGCTTCCTACTTTGAGATTTCAGCCAGAAAATTAACACCAGCTAGGAATGCTAATACCATACATACTAGAGTTTTGTGGGCCTCTTGGTATAGGATTTCAAACCCTCAAAGTCTTGTCTTTTAACTTTTGTTTTTAAATAAATGCAGGTTTGTCAAGGACTGTTCAATGAACTGTCAGAAAATAGAATTTCTGTATGGCCGGGTTATCTTGAAACCGTGCAGGTATCTCTGGAACAGCTTTATACAAAGTAAGGAGAAACTGTCTTTTGTAAATTAAACTATGAAGGTGAAAGATGACTTTCTGTGGACTAGTGAAAATATGCCTCTTTTCAGTAAGAAGTCATCAAGTGCAGTAACCACATGACTGAAGGCATGTATCCTGAACTGTGAACTTCAGTTAGTTTTATTACAAAAAACAATGTCAGCTAGTTAATTTTTAAAATTAAGCCTTTCACATATTACTGTTGTTTCTCTAGAACTGTGAAGTACCTTTTGGAGACTCTCCTGTCGAAAATAAATCTCTTAAGATGAGCCATAAACTCGCAGAACTGTTTTCCACCCTCACCCTCCATTTTTGTGTCTGGGCTGGCTGTGTTTTACTCCTAAGTACTATTTCAAATAGCACACAGCCTTGAACTTATAAGTTCTTCCAAGTCTGGAACCGTTACCATTAGTGTATGCAATGGAATTACTTGTGCAGATAAAAACTACTCTTCCAGTTGAGGGCTTCCTACATCATTTGTTTATCAGGAGTAAATTTTGAGCATATCACTCTGCTCATGTCAATGGGTTTGAGGATATTGGTGAATATATTTTCCCCAAGAGAAAATAAATACGAGTATTTGTTCTGTGCAGTAGTCTTTAAGTCTGGCTATTGAATAACAGAAGAAAGGTACATTATGCTTCTACAAAAATACTCTTGTAATAGGTCACCAAATAACATTATGTACTAGAGTAACTAAATAAAGAAATCAGGAAAGCAAGGAATGTCAACAAGAAAACAGTGGTCTTAGTGCAGTATAGAAAAAGTAAATACAGCTTACTGTCATTTGTACATAACTTATCTGAATTTTTCATACACTAAAAGCAGTAATAGGTGTGCTTGTTTCTTTGCAGGTATGATGAGATGAGTGTTCTCTTCACGGTCTTGATAACTGATGTCACGCTAGAGAGTGGAGTGGTCCAGCTGAGAAGCAGAGACACCACCATGAAGGAAATGATGCACATTTCCAGGCTGAAGGACTTTTTAACTAAGTATGTAACATCAGCCAAAAATATGTAAACTTAAATTTGTTGAATAAAAGGGATTTCTTAAACATCTGTGCCTGAACTGGTCTATGGAGTCATGGACTCAGTAGTTTCTCTGCAAATAGTTCTGCTAAAATGTGGTGGTACATCTCTTTTCTGTCTAATCTAGACCATCTAGATCTTCCAGGTCACCTTGAAAAGACAGAGACAAACTTGTCCCCCATTAGCAGGACTAACCATATTTTCTTTCATGTCGTCAGTTTTACTATCTTACTGAAAATACTCCATCCTAACCTAAAAATTCATCTTTCCTCTGTGTATTGCTGACACAATTGTGGTCTCTGCTGAAAAACGGTGTTTTATATAAAAGACTTCCAAATCTTTTTTGTTTATGATTTTTTGTTTATGTTTTATTATGTTTTAATAACATTGTTAAGTATCTTTTGTACTGTTTGTAGGAATGTATTTTAATTACATGGCCTCAGTTCTTCGACATTTAAGCTACTTCACCTTGCACTTGATAAACAAAAATCAGAAATACATTATCAAGAGTAACAGAGGAAATAGAAGAAATAACTTGTAAACAAGCATTTTTTTTAAATAAAAAAATGTCTGTACATAGAAAATTGTGGAAAAGACTAACATGTGATTATATTTATCCTGTACCCAAGGGCTGTAGTCAGTCAGATACGAGAGGTTGCATAGGTACGAAATTAAGTGATTCTGACCTCTATGTTTAGTATGCATGTACAGCTTAAGTCACTGTATTAAAGGGCTCTAAGGTGTATGCAACAAGGCATGCAGCCATGGATAGTCATTAATGTTATGAAACACTTGCCTTAAAACTTTTTCTATGAAGGTGGTGCTTATTTAACTAATAAACAGGTTATTTGTTAACTATTAATTGCTGCATAGTGTAATTAGGTATAATGCAAGGTTAGCATAGTGCGGCTTACTGAGCTCATGCAATTCTACATAAGGTGACTATAGAATGACATTAAAACTACCCAGAAACTTCTAAGAAACAACCTATCCCTACTCTGAGACCCAAAGTAATATTGAACTGAGAAACTGCCATCCTTGCTGCTAGGTAACAGCAGGTACAGAGGCCAAATATGAATCCTCTAGTGTGTGCCTAAGAGGACAACACAGTTGGGATTTTTGTTTTGTTTTGTTTTTAATACTTGACTAATGCCTTTTGACTATCTTATGTTTGCATACAATCCAGTTTCTTGATTTCAGGAGAACTGTTAAATGTAGAGGAACTTGGGTCTGGGTGAAAGCTTTACATCTTTATTCCTTTCTGTTTATTCATCGGATGTATATAATGCCAGACTATATATTGTGACCAGCAGGATTTTACCTGACAGTGGTTGCATTGCTTTGTTTCATTTTGGGTTTTTTATGGTGCTATTTGGGCAATAAGCTGCTGTTTGTCTAATGGCTTTGCTGTCTGCGTCTTTGTTAATTCCAATTTTTATCCATTCTGCTTTTTCTTTTAAGTTGAAGTGCCTAGAGATTATGACTTGGGGATTTTGCCTGTTAGTAGAGAATGAGTTATGTTGTCTGTCTACAGAATAATTAGGCCAGGAAACTAGTATCTAAACATCATCTCTGTGCAGACTTGGTGGTATTTATCACATCTGAGGACCGGAATGTTCTTTAGAAATACGTGATTAAGTTAATCACAAAAGAGATCTTACCTTATACTCAATCTCTGAAGACCTTTGAATAGACTGTAGCACATGCACTCTTCTCTGTGAAAAGCCAGAATAACATAATTCATAATTGATTTTTTTTTTGTACAGATGCATAACAGAAAAATTCATATTCCATCAGCAACTTGGTCACTAATAACATCTGCACGGTTTTGTAATTAGGCTGTTGAATTTTTGGGTCATAGGATGGTGATAGGCTTTTTGTTCAGGGTTTTTTGTTTGCCTTCCCCCCCCCCCCCCCCCCCCCCCCCCAAAAAAAAAGAATCTTAAAGTTGTTTTAATTTCTTGATAGTAACTAAGCAATTTCAATATGTAGCTGCTACTATCTAAACCCTGGCTCCCCCCAGTAAAATCCCCAAAACTATATTTGTGCACATCAGATGTTCCAATATTTATAGCTTGAGGTTTTCACCTTTTTGATCTTCTCTTCTAATAATAGAACAGTTGACATATTCTTCTTCTTGTTTAACAGGCTCTGGATTAAAGATGATGAACAGCAGTTAACTCAATTACAAGAAACTGACCAGATTTTTTAATCTTTTTTTTTTTTTAATAATTTTGAAACCAAGCAGCAAGATTCCACATTGAATGTAAATCTACCATTCATTCTTTAGCATTCATGGGCCTTATCAGAGCTATCGTCACTGTCCTTGCAGGCTATGTGGGTAGAATGCTAATTGATACCTGGCACAAGCAGCTGCACAGAGCACTGAGCTAACACAGCAGAGCAGCTTAAATTCTGTGTACTATAAGAGCAGGAAGGCAGACTTGTTTGGAGAGAATGATTCCCTTTTTGATACTTAGAAACAGGAAACACGACACCTTTGCTGTTGGTTTGTTTTGGGGGGTTCTTTTTCCCTTTAAAATATTGACATTCACATATAAGGCAAATGAAGAGAACTACAAGACAGTAGCATCGTGGCTTTGGTGTAATGCTTCATTATTGTGTCGTTTCTGCAATTGAAGTAGTACAATGTCTTAACGTAGGTCAGTTGCTTTGTTGTCTAGTGTTACTTCATAATTTTGAACTGACTTTGAGTCTTCTAAAAATTAAGAAATGGAATAAAGAGCTACTGTGTTCTGAACAATTTTGACCAGAATGCGGAGGCTATGTAAGTTTTACTTTGCTACAACTTGCATGTAGCCCGCTTTTGTCTCTTAGTAAATGGGATTAATGGGCTTTGCACCTCTGATCTACATACTGTCTTTTAAATTTCTTTTGCTCTGTAATGGCTATTTCAATCTTCACCATGAGTTCCCTAATGCAATTTGTTTTACTTCTGTTTACGATAGATTTTTATATAGACCTTCAGTTCGTTTAACCAGTTGCAGTTTTGGCTGCGTGGCTGACAGGCAGTGCCACGTGTGGATCCTGAGGGGCTTCAAATAATGCCTCTGCCAGGCACAGGCAGTAGGAGTATTAGCTCACTTACTGAGTGGTAGTAGGTGTCCCCTTCCACTGCTTTTTCAGTACCTGAAGAAATTTGCCCATACTAGCTACAAATAGTATAATAGCATTCTTCAACCAAACTCCGCCAAGTAAGTTTCATGACGGCATGGGGAGTAACATGAACTTACCAATCTCTGTGTATATGACGTAGTTTTCAGACTCTTCGGCATTCACTGTTGAAGTAAGGCCAGTGGAGGACCTAGGAGACTTAAATTTTTCTGCAAATTGTAAAAGAAAAACAAACACATGCCTATATACATATATTGGTTTTTCTTAGAGAGAAATAAACAGCTCCATGATATTTTCTGAATGCTTGGAGATCTCAGATAATGTGATTCTTATGATAACAATTCCTCCTTAACCAAGGGCATTTTTAATAGAATTTCCTTTCTTACTAAGAACAATGAGGTACAACTCCTTCCAACATTTGTGTGTATTAAATTAGAAGTTGCTTTGCTTCCCCCAGCCCAGACCTGCCATCTAAAACATAGTGCAGAGGTTTTGCCTTGTCAATGTCATGTTAAGTTGCCTGTACTAGTTGAGACTTGACCACATCCTATAATGCCGGGAGCATAAATCTACTTGTAACATGATGTTTACACACTAAAATGTATAGACAACATAAATGAGCACCTCTGGAAAATGAAACAGACATTCAAATAACTCACTTGCTTTATATGATTTATATGAAGGAATTATGAAAAATGGAATTGCCAGAGCAAATCCTATTACGAGCAGTAGCAAGATCAGCCCAAGAGAAATGATCAGGGTTTGAGAATGGATTCTTTCTTCTGCCAAAATGGAAAACAAACAAACAAAAAAGTGTTTATGTAATGAAATGTTTCATATTCTAAGTATTTTCTGTAAATTAAAATTGAGACTTTGCATTTCTTTCAGCTTTTGGACTAACTGTGATTAATGTAACTAGTCAGGAGAGCCCCAAGTGCACACTGTCACTGCAGAAGGAAGTGAGCTTGCTGCTGCCAATAGACTCTCTCTTTTGCAAGACCAGAGAGAAAAATGAAGCTAGACTCTCCCCAAGGTGGAGCAAGGTCGACCAGGGGTCTCTCATAAAAGTGAATGTTTTACAGTCATACTTCATGGTCATTTCAACTTCTACTATCTAGGCTGTATGGAATTTTATCTTTCTGCATTAATTTTAAAAGCTCATTATTTTTTTATTGTAAAAACTTGTATTTTGAACATTACATTGCAGGAACAAAATTTCTTGCTAAAAACCTGCATTGTTACAACATTTGGAATTTTGCGTAGTTCCTGTTTATCAACAGTGGTAAACTGTTTCACACATGCATACCTGTTAATGTAAAGTTGAAACTGTTGCTGTATTTTGTATTATTGCGAAAGCTATTTTCAGCCTTGCATTTATAGGTTCCAAAGTCACTAGAGGAATTGATAAATAGAAAAATCACAGCCGCTTCCTTCTTCTGCATCGTCACTGGGGGAGAGATGCTTTGTTTTCCTTTGAAGAATATGTATGTGATAGGAAGAGAGCCATTCTCTGAGAGACAAGACAGGGTCACATTCTGGCCTTTCTGTGCTTGAGAGGTGGGTGAGCTCAGCACTGGTTTGGAAATAGGCTCTGTAAAAAGAAAACTGAAGAGACTGCATCACTGGGTCCAGGACAAGCTCCAAAGCAAGACACAGTTAACCAGCAACATGGGCAAATGAGATGGGCACCAAGGATGGAGGGCTCAGTGAGCCAGATCAGAATAGCGTTGCTGACTCCCAAGGAAATAACAGCCATTTGCAGTAAAGTACAGCTCTGTAGTCAAGGCAGGTGCATGCTGCAGTCCAAAACAGTACCCACCACAAACAAAACCCTGACTCCTGCTGCTGCAGATACATTGCCTCAGACATGGCTATGTGCCCCTAAAATACAATGTGCTGAGAAGGTATTCAGCAAGACATACCTATAAGGGTGAAGTGGAGACTGTTGCTGTATTTTCTGCCACTGGAGATGTTATTCTCAGCTTTGCATTTGTATTCACCCACGTCACTGGCAGCATTGATAGTCAAGTTAAATAAACCGGGGGTCAAGTCTGGCCTATGCAAAGTGGTTACCTTCTGACTGTCTTTAAAAAACGTGTATGTGACAGGTGGAGATCCATATTCTGAGTGGCAAGAGAGGGTGATGTTCTGGTTCATCATGACGTTCAAAGTCCCCTGAACAAGCATGAGCCTGGGATTGGACAGTGTCTCTGGAAAGAAGAAACTTCTGAGTGAATCCAGTGTACCTATCATCCAAGAAACTCTCTGATTTTCCCCAAATATGTTGAGGACCAGGCTATACTTATTTCTCTTGAAATACAAGGTTATATTTTTTTCTGCCTCTGGTAGCAGGCAAGACAACTTTGTATTTTTCAAAATTGGTATCCAGGTTCAACCACTTGATGAAAAATGCATGCCTTTATACAAAAAAGCATTTGCACACAAAGCCAACAGATGTATCCAGATGAACCAACAAAAATACTTTTGAACTACATCAGCAATGAAAATTACAGAAGTATAAAAGATAAATATTATGGGGTGTTAACTGTAGGAGAAAGTAACCTTATACGCTAGTTGAGAGAGGTAGCATGAGAACCTGAAAATAAAAGCAGTATTTTATTTGTAGCCATATGTAAACAGGCAGAATTAACCTTGTGTAAGTAGATTGAACTTCTGAATCTATCTAAGGCCAGAGGTGGACCCCCCTGAAAAAGCCAAAGGCAACAAAAGCTTCAATAAAGAGGGCGATAGTATGTATGGACAAATTGGGGCTCAGATTCATAACATTTCACCTATCCTGCAAAGACAATTATCACCAGTCTTTACTGAGGTGGATGGGCTACCAATACTTAACCTGGAAAAGGAACATGTAGAATTTTATGTGTGTTTGATAAATGGCAGCAGAAGCCTTGACAGTCTATCAGATTAGTTTGCTTTTATGAGATCATACAAACACATTTGTAATAAAAACTTGTTATGTCTCTTCATAGAAAGTGATAATAAACTAGTCATGACTAAGATAAATTATGATACTTCTAAAGGGGAAAAATATGTTTTAAAAACTTAAAGCAATTTTGTCTCTATAAACAAGCCAGCAAAGAGACAGTTAGCTTTGTATAGAAACTTGTAAACTGCAACACTGCATAGACAGGGGCAAAAGATTTAATTTTACATTAAGGTTTGGACATTTTCAAATCCCTCCCCCATTTTTTTAACAGTTCATTTCAGCACATATCCCAAAACAAAAAAAAAAGAGAACCTACCTTTGCCATTTCCAGTAGTTTTCTGAATCTGCTGAGACATTTGAACTAAGAGAAGAAAAGAAAGCTTTCAGACAAGAAACAATGGTTCTTGTTTAGAAAGGTTTGTAATATGTAAGAAGTATGGCCTTTGCTTACAGTAGGAAAATAGTAGAATTGCGAGAAAAAACATTTTCTTCATACTGAGCAAGACAGCTGGTGGTGTTACACTAATGGTATCTTTGAGGAGTAGCTCTAGGGGTTGAGGAAGTCCTAAATAAGGAAACAGTGCTGATCCTTACTGATGTTTGCGTCAAGAGTTCTTGTTGTATTCCACTTATATTTAGCCTATGGCAGACAAAGCAGTGGGCAGAAGAAGCAGCTGTGGAGTGAGGAACAGCAGGTGGGGACACAACTGAATGTTACATACAGTTGTTCTAAGATGTAGCTGCCATAATCAGCAGTTTTCCATGTGAGAGCTGTATGGTAGAACCATGCTGCCGTGCAGTACACAAGAATGACTCTGTTATTTTTCTAGCACTGTTCTTATAAGGGAACAAGATCACTGGTTCATATCAAACAGTCGCACACTGGCTAGAGATAATGCAAGTGATCATATGGCTGAGACTAAGGGAGTATGTATACCTTTTTTTTAGCAGCAATGTAATTTTTAAAAATTGTCAAGAAAAGCATACCAAATCTGTGCAAGTTTTTAAGATGCTAGTAAGTATTTATAGCTAGTCAGCTTGTTAGGGAAATATTTTGGTCAAACTTCAAATACGAAGTGGTACTAAAAGACACGTTAGGGAAATAGTTTGGTCAAACTTCAAGTATTAAGGGCACTAAAAGACAGAAATCTCAACACAAACTTGAGTTCAACACCACTGTCGAAACAAATTTGATTACTAATTTGATCATCTAATCAGTAATACAAAGCTACATAATAACAGTTACAGCAAGTAGATGTTCTTTATTTGTCATTCTCTGGGCAAAGTAAATGTAATCTTTAGCTATACACAGGCAGTGCCTTCTGAAGGACTCTAGGCCCTGTTGTACATGAAGAAGTAACTACTTATACAGAAAAGGCATTAAAAGTGTTTTTGCAATCTTTGTCTTACTTCTTTGCCTCCAGTTTCTCAAGGTAACAAGACAAGGCCCTACAGAGGCTGTCCTCGTCTCCTGTGTAATACAAAATCGCCCCCAAAGCCGGGTCTGTTACAGCATTGCAGTTTCCTCACAGGCTTTGTGTGCAACTTCCTTCCTCGTTTGGTTTTGTTTTGTTCAATTTCTTTTAAGATAACTTCCATGCTCCCCTCACAAATGTTTCTTATGTGGAAATGCTGACAACTAACCACAAGACACGATATTTTTTTGCATCTGCCAGGAAGCATGTGTAAAAATACAGCCGTCAGAAGAAGAACCGGGAGTGGTTGTGAATTTCCCTGTTGCGGGAGCCCGTTCTTTGTCAGCCACAAAAAAGCCCGGAAGATGCTCGCAGCCAAGTGCCGGAGGAGCAGGGGTGCCTCGAAAGCTGCGAAGGAGCCCGCCGTCTCACCCTCCCGGCCGGAGGAGCGAGCCGCCGGCCCGGGTCAGCGGCCGGGAGGCTCCTGAGGGCTGTGGCGCGAAACCCGGACGCAGCCGCCCGCCGCCTCCGCCTCGGCGGCGCCCCGGCTGTGGCTGCGGGCGGTGAGGGCGGCCCTCCCTTCACCTGAGGCGCAGGCAGGGCGGCCGGGTCCGGAGTGTGTGGGCGGGAGGGGGTGCGAGCAGCCGGCTGCCTCCCACACAGCTGGCGATGGTCTGTGGCGAGGACATGGGGCCTTAAGCCGCTAACAGTTTCTCACTTCTGCTCTGTAAAGCCGCTGAGGGGCTGGCTGGCGCTGCTTACCAGGAACCAAACGCCTTATGTTTTCTAAAAAGCTGATCCATTTTGCGTGTGGGTAATAGCGAATTGTTATTGTGAGCTGTTAATTTGTTCATACCTTTTAAAAAAGAATAGTTGTCACTGGGGTCTCTTATACAGCAGCTTCAAATGGTGTGTGTGTGTGCAGAGAGCTTGCTTGGTTCGCTTGGGATGTGTGGCCTGGGTATCTAGGGAAGACAAGTGCTGCTTCAAAGCACTGGTTTCGATTTGGGAAGTGAGGAGAGCTCTTCCAGAAGCTTTTTGTGCTGGTTTGGACTCTGCCCAGCAACCCTACTCTCTCTCCTCTCGTGGGTGGAGGTCCTGTAGTTCAGTACACCTGCATCCTCAATGTTTGTTTTGGGTTTTGTTTTGTTTCCCTTGAAATTTGAGTTTAGGGTCTGAAATAGGAGGGAATATGTTTTCTTTGAGATGTCCCATCCGTCCCAAATATACATGTAGGATTATGGGGAAAAAAACCTGCTTTTCACTTAACTGTCCAAGCTGTTGCCTCTGCTCAAATATCTTCTTACTTTTCAACTTTTATAGTTGCTTTGCAGAGCATTGATAGAGACACTTCCTATGTAAAAAGATTTTTGAACCGTTATGCTAGGATATGGTAGCTGAAGCTTACTGATGAAGTTTGTTTAAAAGTCAGACTGCAGTTGCTAGATCAACATTGGGGGAGTAATAATATGTACTGGTTAGAAAATGAGACTGCAGATGAAGTTCATACTGTAAAGGATTAACTTAGGTTGATATAAAGAAGCTTCCAGAAACATTTATTTGACTAGTCAGTCCTATCGAGCAAGGAAGGGCTGGATATACTAGAATTTTGTTAAAGCATAATCCAGCAGGCTGGGTGTACACATGGGAGTTGTGTGTGCCAGTGATGCATTATTATTCTCAAGTACTACACTTGGGATAATACTTTTCATTTCTGCTGGTTTATGTGGCTATAATTGTGATGAGTAATCCATAGATCTGAAGGTGGATGGTGTCTTTATGGCATCTTTGTAAAAGGCTTCAAGGCAGTATTTTTCTACAACATGTGCTGTAAGTGTCCCAAAATTAAGAGAATGAGCTTCATTAAATCCTGTAGTATTACTCTGAGACAAAATATTACTGTCTTATTTTGCCCTTCAGCAAGAACAGCACCCATACTGTCCATATGACATCCTGTTGGCCATATTATCAATGTGAAATGGAAAAAAGACAAAATTAGCCCTTGGCATTACCTTTCTGTGAGGTACTTTAACTTTGAATAATAACTAAGTCATTAGTCTCTTGAAGAATGTCCTGGATAGTAGTAAATGAAGTTTACTTCCATGTTGTTTGTTTTTTCTGGCAGAGTTGGCTATTGACTTTGGACTAATATGATGTTGATTTGTTCAGCGTGTATACATAGCGTTTTACAGCATCAGTAAGATACTGTGCAAGCCTGGAGTTCCCTTTTTACTAGATTTACAAATTTCCTGCCTGGAATGTGGTTGTACACATAAGAACTGAATGTATTTAGCAAAGAGTAATGAACAGAAGTCATCCAGCCAAAACAGGTTAAGTTTGCAAGGGAGATGTGTATCACTTGGTGTTGTGACAATATTCTGTCTCAAGCAAGGAGGTGGAAGAGAATAAAAGCCAAACTGAGCTTTCATTCACAGGGTCAGTTCTTTGACTTGAGAATGAAAATAGTGTGAGACAGCATTCTGCAGTAAGGCTGTGAAGGCTTCACACTGTATCTGCCCTATCGTAGGCTTCCAGGGAGAATTGCATGTTTCAGCAGAATTATACAAGTTATTCCCAGTCCCAGTTTCTCATCCTGAGAGGTCCTCCATTCTGGAAGAGCGTCTGCTACAGTAGATGTCTGCAGAAGCTTGCTAGAAATCACCACATACTGACAGTTATGTCTGGTGATGAATTAAGTGCTTCTGTTTTGTCTGCAAAAACGTTTTACTGATATAGCTAGATCATCATGGAATACTGTATTTTTATATTCCTACTCCAAATGGCTGTGGTGGCAAGTCTGCTGTTTATATTAACTGCTTGGTATTTGATTGTGAGAAGATTGTTTTTCTAGAGGGCAAATAAGAGGAGAAGAGGAAAGGATCTCTTCTATATGCATATTTGACATACCTTTAAATTTCTTGCAGTGATCCTCAGGTTCTGAATGAGAATTTTAAAGTAGTGAATGGTTTTCAATTAACTGCAAATTACAAGGAACGTGTCAGCAGGTAAAAGAGACTTTTGGGTACCCAATTTGATTAACCTAGCAGCTCCCAAATCCCCCAGAGATTAAATATTTTTAAATGGTATGTCTTCCTTCTGACTCGTCTGCCTCTCCTGCCCAAAAAGAAAGAAAAAAGTTTTATGGGACACCAAAAACTGGGGTTGCTAATGCACTTCTCTCAGGATAATTCTGACATCACTGTCTGAAAAGTGTTCCAGACAAATGTCTTCAGCTATAGGTTGAAAAATATAGTCTCTTAATCAGCCTTCTTTACAAACTCATGGATATAATTTTAACTTTTTTTCTGCTTCCTAACCTCTGATAATTTTTTTAATTTGAACACTTAACATACTGAATGAAAAAAGCGTTACAAAAAAAACCCCAAAACCAACCCCCCAAAAAACCCACCCGTCAGGTCTATGTCTGTTTTTCAGCCCTTTTCAGACTTCTTTTTTTGTACTCTGAGGAGTATTTGCCCCTTTGTGCAGCCTAACCAGAAGTTATGTGAGTAGCAGCAATGGCTGAATGTGGACACTTGCTGCAGGTCAGGAAGCAGATAAATTCTTCCTCTTGGTTTGTGTAAAGTTTGCTGAAAGATTTTCTGTCAACTTGGATCAGCTTGTTGAGTGACTGCCAACTGAATTTTACTTATGAAACCGATGGGCAATAATGCTTGGAGAATCATCAAGCCATACAAAAACAATGGGAATGTACAGAGAAGGAAAAATATTTCCAGAATTAATTCCCTCTCCAGCCAGAGGGTTCTGACCTTTTCTCTGGCACTGTCCATGCTCTGTGATGAACATTATTGCAGAGCTTGAGGCTGTTTTTCTGCTGCATCCAGAAATGCTGGATGATACGCAAAACAAGCGCAAGTTCTGGTATGTTGCCAGATAAGCACACTGTGTGATAGTGACACAGACTGTGATGTCTGTTTCTAAACTGAGGAACTTCTTAACCCAGTAGAAAGCAGCAGTTAAAAACATCCTTGAGGTGTAGAATCAGTCACTTACAAACACTACTGGAACAGAGACAGTTTGAGAGATGGTATCAGAGACCGTGATCATCATGTAATACAACCAACAAATAGATTCTGCACCTCTGAAAAAAGGAATTTCTCTCCTTTTGTCTGAATGAATTTCTAAGGTATATGGAATTGTGTGCTACATGAAATACAAGTCAAGACTTCAGCTTCCTAGTTTTCTTTCAATGTGACACCATATCTGTATGGAAATGTAAAGCCAAATAGTAGTAATTAGCTCTTGTTGTATTCAAAAGAAAAATTACAGTGTGAAAGCCTCAGTGATATTTTCTCATTATCAGCCTCCTGGTCCTTTCAGTTACTTCTCCAGATGTAATTTATGTGGCCGTTTGGAGGAGGTTGTGGATATCAGCAATCATAGTTTTGACTGAGAAAGGGAGGACCACTGTGAGGGAACCACAGCGTGCTTTGCTCTGGTGGCCATCTCCCAGTAGATGGTGCCATTGTGAAACGTAATTTATTCTGAGAAGCACAAACTTTTGGCAATCTAGAGTTTCTTTACATTGTAGAACTAGGCTTCTGAAAAAAAAAAAAGCGTTCATTTCTATAATGTTCTTTGTAAACACTCAAATGCAGTGATAAAATTAACATTTTGTTCTTCTCTAGGGAGGTTATAAAGAAACACTTTTAAAATAAAGACAAATGATACAAGTGTCCCATATTCAAGAGAAGACAATATACCCTGAAAATACATGTAGAAAAAAACTCAGTTTGTTTTCAGTTCACCAGGGATTTGTCTAGACTTGTGAAAAGAGCAACATTTGTTTTAATTCTGTTATCTATGAGTATACTGAAACAGGAGGTGATAATAAAGCAAAATAGTTCACAGTTGTAAGGAACCAAATGATTAAACAATTACACATGTCAGGGGTTGGGGGATTAGAAATGAGAGCTGCTTTTCTGTTCTTGATTTAGTTACTGGAAGGTGTGTGTTGACTTCAGCGTAGATGGACACAGATCTCTGAATTTTTATACAGTTTTAAAATAAAATTTAGAAAATACCGGACATTTGTAGGTACGCCTCAATAGCAATTAACTGTTTTTAAAATCAGTGAACTTACACAAGAAATTATGTGGAGCCTCTGTTATCAGGGACAAGATTTGTTGACCCCAGAATGTTGTGTTAAGAGAAATGTTTTGTCAGTAAATCAGTGAGATAGAACTTGAAGGCAACACATGTGAAGTCTTCATCTTTTCTGAAGAAAGTGAAACTCCCATCAGGAATGGGCATTCGAGACCAGGAGACAAAGGTTAGGGGCCTCAGAAGATTCGTTGGAATCAGCATGTGCTCTGTGAGAAACTAAAATGTCAGTCGTAAGGATTGGCACTACCGTGGTGTGCTTTTTACAGTCATGCCAGCCAGGTGGAGAGTAAATGAAAACAAAGAGCTGAAACGTGGTGTGAACTCCTAGCTTCCTTTCCTGTCATGAGGGACTGGCTGAAAACATTGTATTTGCAGAGGGAAAAATTTGAAAATCTTATTCAGCATTTTGCTCTTAGTTAGGAAAATAGGTTTTGCCTCTGATTTTAAGTAAAGTTCTGCTCGGATGACAGAGCTGATGGTTTTTAGGAAAAGCCATATGTAAGCAAGTAGCAGGGGACCTAGCCAGCAGAAACAGGGATTATAAATTCCCAGATGAGCACAGCTTTAATGTTTAAGGGTCCAATCCATTGGGCAGTAGATTAAATGTAATGATTCCCATAGGTTTCAAAGGGCATTACGTCAGATGATAATGACTATTCTGTCTGCTTCAGAAGGTGTGTTGCATTTTTGAGGTCAATCCTACTTTCCGGGAAATATAAAAGAGACTGAATAGAGTTCTTTACATGATGTATAGTAGAATAATTTTGTCTGATCTTACATATTGCAGAAAAATGTGTCTTGAGAGATACAATAAAATAACTGTTAGGAAAATATGCAGGTGTATTATGGGCACAGGTACTTTTAAATTTAAATTCTTTAATTCAATCTGATTTCCACTTTAACAATGGAAGATGGTTTCAAGCCATTCTTTTGCATTTGAAATGCTTTCCTCCCTAGTTTCATGATAATTTGGCTTAAATTCCTGCAGACAAATTTACTTCTTGGATTTTGGCCAATACAAGCTAGATTTTCCTCCCCTTGAGAGCTTATCAAGAATACAACAGTCTAATCGGCCTGTGAGATCTGATGGAACATCCTTCACTTGGGAGTGACATCTCACAACAGCCTCAGGTTTTGGCACCATTAAACCTCACTCCTGACCTAGTTTATCCTAAAAGCTGGCCTTTCCACCTCAGTCTGAGACTAGCCTGGTTCTGAATTCAGCCATATTGGATCACTCTGAAGGATATTAGCCCACACTCTCTCCTTCCCTCGCTGTGGCTAAGAGGAGAGCCTCTGACCCCTGTGGGAAAGACTGGTGTGGTTTTTGCTGAGTTTTGTATGTCCTGCTGAATTCTTTTATGGGGAAAAGGGGAAGGGAGAAATCTCCTTCCTTCCTATTTTTTGTTGTCAATAGCAAAAGTTGATCTACCTTTGTTCTCCACCTGCCATGTGTCCTCCTCCTCTTTTCCTTTACCTCGCTCTGGAGACCATTGTTGGCAACCAGCCAAACCATCAGTCTTTTGTTGGTGGTGTATTTCAAACAGACTGGATTAAGCAGAACAAATGCTATTGCTAGTTAACCAGCTTACTTCTTAGCCATTAATTGCTATGACCATTGTGCCATTCTGTACTCCCTCCCTGCAAAACAGCTAGATAGATGCTTGTTCTTATGGCCGATACATTGTTAAACAGATGAGTGTTTCCCTCCTGCTTCCTTTTGCAAAATGCCACGCTATTTGTATAATGCAAGCATTAAAGTACACTTATAGCTTGAAACTATTGTTTCTGGGAAAAAAATAGTTTCACTGACCCCAGGAGGAAAAAAAAGGGGTTTTCATATAGATGGTGAAGCGTATGAGAACTGTATGTCTCATTTATCAACGTCTGTGAATGTATTTAGTATTGTTTTAAGCAGTGCTTTAACAAGCCTGGAAAATGTTGCTAGGAGTAAAGGGAAGCATTGACTTTGTCTACAAAGAAAAGAAACTAAGGGATCAAGAGTTGAGCACTCAATTTTCAAGAATAACTAAATCACTACCTAGGGAGTTCTGGGACACACAACTTGAGAAACACTTTTTGACAGGCATGATTTCAGCTTCATCAAGCCTGTAGACTGAGTCAGTGTTAGGGCTCAAGTGGCGTGACATAAGTCTGACTTAAAAGTGGACTGATAAATGGAGAAAGGAATATCCTGAACAACCAAAAAGTATTGAACATGGAATTCCTAAAAGTTAGAGTAAGTTTTTCTGGAAAAATGAAATTGATTATTAAATCTGCTTCTTCTGCATTATCAGATTACTTAAGATTAAAAGCACATTCATACAAAAAATTATAGTGCCAAAGTAAGGAAAGTAGAAGAGGAGAGATAGGAACAGGACAGCATCCCTGTAATCTTCTTGCTTTCCCTGTCCTGCCCATCTCTCCCATCCCCTCCCCATTTGACTGTCAAGAAACTGTGGTAATGAGGTTTTGGATAATGATTGCATTTTACTTTTCTTCACAACTACTCTTCTTCAGAACAATTCCACCTAAATCAAATCTGCTGGCTACTGATTTACTTGTGTTTAGGCTTTCTTTAGGCTTTTGTCCATAATCAGGGAAAAAAACCTCCGTTTTGTTAAAGGAAGTTGAGTAATTCAGGTGTTCTGAATTTTACATCAGTTCCTTACTGTAGCTCAGGCAGACGTTTACACCAGTGAAAACTGAGGACAAAACGCTCAAGTAGAATGTTTTGCAACCTTTCCTCCTCTGACCACCTTTTCTCAATTTCTGCTTTCAGTGTTTTGGATGCAGAATTGATCATCCCTGATTTCAGGTTGGCTGTCATATTGTCAGGCTGCTTATACCATTGCAAAGAATTAAACAACACAGCAAAGGTCAGAAGATCTCTTAGGGATGCCTGAATTCAAACTGTGTCAAGCTACTAGCAGATTTAACTCTTGTTCCAGAGTAGTCTCAATTTCAGGTTTTGCCAGTGTTGCTTCATATTTCTGCTGAGAAATGAAATTCCAACCAGTTCTTTTCTTGAGGGGCTTAAGTTTTGTGACTGTGTGTGTTTTGCGCTGTCCTAACTGTGCAGTTCGATGTTTTTAATATGAGAGGTTCACCTATCAATATTCTAGTCTAACACAGGAGTAGATATGGTTTCTGAGATAAATTTATTTTGCACCCTACAGCAAAGGTGAGAAATGGAGGTAAAGGGGAAAAATGAATAATTAAGTACACGTGCTCTCTGAAAGAGTCCTACATGTCAGGATGAAGGGAAATATTTGCTTAAGGATATGCTGAGGTCAAATGGCGAAGGTAGTTTGTGTTTTAAATGGTTAATCATGACTTAAAAATACCCGTATTGACAGGAACTGCAGGATAAATGTCATTGGAACTTCTTGTTTTCTTGATACACCTTAAGAAATTAAACAAAGCAAAAGCATTTGGTGGCGCCCTCAGGAAAAGTCCAGTCACTTCCTGAACAGTTATCTGCCTGTGAGCAGCAGATAGATTCTCATTGTTTGCCATTTCCAGTTTCCAGTAATGGGAACGATTACTTGATCTAGCCAGTTTCTGTTGAAGATTTGGGAAAACTTAGGAATATTAATGGCAAAATTGTATTTGTTTCCATAAAACAACAACAGAAAAAAACCCACCTGCTTTTGGTAGCTGGAGGCATCACCTCTGATGATGAATATTGTTTTATTTTGGAATTAAGTGTCTGTTCTTCAGGAACGAGATGTATCTCACTCTTCTGGTGATTTTCTTGCAGTGTAAGTTTGATAACTAAATATCCGGGTGGTACATTTGTTTCTGGTTTATTTGGGGTTTGTTGGGGTTTTTTACTGTTTCCTGTTACTGTCTCTCAATCTGTAAGCTTTGAAAATAACATCTCTTGTAATTTTTTCCAGGTTCAGAACTTTACACCGAGAGAGGTAGGTAATTATAGAGTTTTTGCACATACAAATTTAAAATAAGTAATTTAACTAATTCCTCAGTTGGTGTGCATCCATAACAGACTTTATCTGGATTTGCTGTACTATAGCTCAGTATGAAATTTGGCCATGTAAAAAAAAAAAAAATTTATTAGTCGGTGGTGTTTCTTGGCGTAGTGTTTAAATGAGAGATATGCTGCTCATACTTTAATAGATATTTTGGTGAAATCTTTCCTAGAGTAATTTGCTTTACTGAGGCATACGAGAGAAGAGATGGGAGAGGAAATTTAATTACTAGCATTTTGGTTTGGTCTTTAAAAAAACCCTTTCATACGTACAAGCAAGGAGGTAGGATAAAATTATAGAATATAAGTTAAGGGCACTCTCTCTTGCTCTTTTTCTTGCAAAAGAAAAGGTAATGTCTGAGCAGAGTACAGAACCTTAGTTCTGAAACGGATGAGTTTACTTTTTACATTATCATCTTGCAACTTCCAGCATGTACGCTCTGCATGTTTCCTTTTTCCATCACTAGGGAGAAATGCTTGCTTCTTGTTGCCATGTAGTCTATTCATGTGCAAAAAAAAATTTGCAAATTTTGCATTGGTTTTATGTCCAAAACTCTCTCTAGCAAGAATGATTTATAAATAGCTGGTAAGTGTACATGGCAAGGGACTTCTTTAGATGTGGCAAAGCTTCCCTGTAGCAAATTTCTAATACAAATCCTGGCCAAAATGGGCATACCCAAAAGCTGTACGTTCTAAAGGAAGGGAAAGTGAATGAACTCAAATCTTTCTCTATGCTTGTTCATCTAGCTGCATGAATAAAAATATTAGTTATACCAGGATTCTAATGATTGTAAATTTGTAAACTTTTGTAAAATTGTAAACTACAAATTATTTATCATTGCTGTGATTATAAACACAGAAGATATATATATATATATAAAAAATGCTATTATAAACCCTATTTCTCAAAGTGCTTATCAATTTTAAATTTTTTAATAGGAATATTCAGAATATTTTTTCAGGGACTAGCATATCTATATTCTAAATTAAAGCATTGCTTCTGCTTACGATTCTGTATTTGAATTAACCCGGGTATGATTGCTAAGGACTCTTGAGAGTATGATTGCTGGACTGCCAACCATGTAAAGTTAGGCATGTATATGTTTGCTTGCAGAACTTGAAACCAAATATCTTCTGTTATGCTTTAGTTATCCTAAACTAGAGATTTAGGATTATCCCAAGCTTGTGATTTATATATTTAAAGTGGAATTTGCTGAATGACATAACCCTAACCTTCCTTTCAGATAAAAAATACTGGGATAACTCCAGGGATTTCTGCTAATTGGGGATGGATTGTTTTGGGGTTTAATACAACTCTAAGCTGGGTTTTACTGTAATTTTTCAGTTTATTCAGACAAGTATAAACACAAAATTTTGTTCACCTCTCAGATCTCCTGCCAATTAGTGTTGAAGGCAATAAACCATGAGAAATAAAGAAAACCAAGAAGTACAGTGTCCTCTGCATCCTCTAGGGAATTCAGTAGACTCTCTCAGTCCTCCAAGGCGAAGACTGAGCAGAGGGACAGTGGGTGCTGTGATAATTAGTAGTTGCCTCTAGTATAACTGTGCAGTGGAAGGTGAAGCTGCTACCAGTGTCAACAACTGTGAGATCTGACTACAAAAATTATAACACTCGCTACTAGGGTACAATGAATTAATTTTTTGTGATTAAAATGTAGCAGCTTGAGATAACAGCATTATGTAGAACTAATTGAAAATAAATATACCTCTCTTTATTTTTTTCCATCAAGTTTTTACTTTCAACGCAGTTGAAATCAAGGTTCAGCCATCTGTCAAAGTAAAGAATGGATCTCCTATGTCAATTGTCTGCCATGCTGATATTAGCAAAAGTACCAATTTCCAGCTGAAGCGTAATTTTACAATTTTTAAGGATGGCAAGCTTGTGTTCATGAAAGTATCAGACAAAGGAGATGCACAATATAAAATATCTACAGCTAGATCCTCAGATACTGGAGACTATGAATGTACTGTGGAAGCAGGCGGCAAGGTGAAATCTAGTAACTCCATACATGTTTGGGTAACAGGTGAGTACTTCAAACGCAGCGGTTTTCTCAAATACAAGAAGAGAACAGCCTTCAAGGGGAAGTAATAATAGTCAGTGCTAAATAGGATATCTTGCAAAGTGTTTTTTATCCATAGACATCACAGTACTTTGCAAGAGTTTAGTACTAAATCCTAATGTTAAGGCACAGAAATGAAATCATGATCCCAAGGCTACATGGCAGATCAGTGATAGTCAGGAATACAATCTGTGCCTCCAGTGCCACCACCCGCTCTGTCCTGAGCATGTGATCCCTAGGCTAGAGAAAATGTTATCTGTGAAAGCTTGTGCCTACAGTTCATAAACATGATGGGGATCAGATAGATTCCTGGTAAAGCTGGAAATAATATTTAGAGATTCTTGCCTTGTGACAGCCATTGCCAAAGCTAGTGTCAATTGTGGACTATTGTAGACAATGTTACATCAGTCTTGTTCTTTCATCTTTTATGAGAACAGGGGCCACATCCATCTGTACTCTTTTTAGCCATGTGTTCTTGACTGCAAGTGATGTTTTTTCCCTTGGAAAAGCATTCGTTCAGCATTAAGTAGTTACAGAGTTGTGCAGGGCCTGTAATTTTTCTTCAGAGGCCTGCACTTCTAGGTACAGAAGTTGGGATGGCATTTAGTTTTTTCACTTGCTCATTTCTGAGTGGCAATATGAAGCACTGAGGATGAAGCGATTTTACCTTCAAGATAGCAAGTTTCATACTTCACACATTGCATCAAGATTGTGTTACACTTTTGGGGGACATTTTGTTCTTCTGAAGGTGCCTTGGCATACACCCAGACACAGAATCATAGAATCATTAAGGTTGGAAAAGACCCTTAAGATCATCGAGTCCAACTGCTAACCTATCACTGCCAGGTCCACCACTAAACCATATCCTCAAGCACCACATCTACCCTTCTTTTAAATACCTCCAGGGATGGAGACTCAACCACTTCCCTCGGCAGCCTGTTCCAATGTTTGACAACCCTTTTGGTGAAGAAGTTTATCCGGATATCCAATCTAAACTTCCCCTGGCGCAGCTTGAGGCCATTTCCTCTCGTCCTATCACTTGTCACTAGGGGGAAGAGACAAACCCCACCTTGCTACAACCTCCTTTCAGGTAGTTGTAGAGAGCGATAAGGTCTCCCCTCAGCCTTCTCTTCTCCAGACTAAACAACCCCAATTCCCTCAGCCGCTCCTCATAAGACTTGTTCTCTAGACCCTTCACCAACTTCGTTGCCCTTCTCTGGACATGCTCCAGCACTTCGATGTCCTTCTTGTCCTGAGGGGCCCAAAACTGAACACAGTACTTGAGGTGCGGCCTCACCAGTGCCGAGTACAGGGGCACAATCATCTCCCTGCTCCTGCTGGCCACACTATTCCTGATACAAGCCAGGATGCCATTGGCCTTCTTGGCTGCCTGAACACACTGCTGGTTCATGTTCAGGCAGTTGTCAAGCAACACCCCCAGGTCCTTTTCCTCCAGGCAGCTCTCCAGCCACTCCTCCCCAAGGAACTGTCTTCAAAAGCTCAGTACTTGCAAAATATTTCACTAGCGTGAATAATAAATCACTACCATGGTCATCAGAGACACTGTGTATTTCAGGATTATGCATTTCTTTTCTTGTTTTCTGTTTTGAGGAATGACCAAGCCAATCCTGACTGCTGAGAAAAGAGAAGTTCTAGAGGGTGAAGTTGTGAAATTACGTTGTGAGCTGCCAGGAGAAGAACCTCCTTTATATTTCTTTTTCCGGAAGACAAAGATGAATTCAACACCTAAGGAAAAACATGTATTTGAACCATACAGAAATTTTTCTGTAGTAGAATTTTCTGTTGAAGAGGGAGATAATATTTTACAATTTGATTGCTTTGGTAGGAGAAGTGTAAAACTTGAACATGAATTCACAGAACCCAGCAACAAAACACTTGTTACTGTCAGGGGTAAGTTGCTTAGCTTTTCTTGTTACATTTCTTTTCTTGCTATAATTAAAAAGTTGGCTCATTCATTTATATGCATTCTCTTGCAGAACCATTTATAAAGCCTACTCTGAATGCCAAGCCCTCAAGTAATATTACAGAAGGAGACAGAATACAATTTGAGTGCTCAACTGTGGTAGCCCGAATGCATGACATTGAAATCATACTCCAGAAAAACAAAACAATACTGAATGGTGTACGAGATAATAATCTTTTGAAATATGCTGCAGTAGCTACTCTAGAGGACAGTGGTGAATACCTGTGTAAGGTGGAGCAAGGGAGAACATCTAAAATCACCAAACTAAATGTTTTTGTGTCAGGTAACAATTCTGTTCATCTTAGATTTTACTAAAAGGATTAGTATTTAAATTTAAGTTTTGCAGAAGTGAAGATCCAAGAGTAACCTCTAGATCCAAGTGTAAATTTTCGCTAAGTTAAAGGCTGTCTGGATTTAGGTTTCAGTTCCTGATTTTTGTTTGCCAATACTCTCCAACTGAAATAATACTTTGAAATAACATATGAGAAGGATTTTCAAGTGAATGCTAGGTTTCTGTTTTCCCTGAAAATATAATAATATTAAAATAACATGATTGTTTTTTCCCTGATTGTAAACTTTAAGTCATTCCTTACACTTTGAGATAGGTAGTCATGGTTTTTTAGGCTCAATTTAAATGAATTTGTTCTTTTTATCTTGCAGAGTTATTCCCCCGGCCAATATTGGCTGCTTCTATGAGTACACTGGATGAAAATAAAGAACTAATTTTGAGCTGCAGCATTAGTGGTTTTCAGAAAGCTAACTTCTCCATATTACGGAAAAATTCAAATGGAGACATCTATTTGAAAAATCATAGAAACTTAACAATGCGAGTTAATGTGAATGATACTGGATCCTATATCTGTAAAGCTGAAGTAAAAGGAATAGTCAAGGAGAGCAAACCTGTAGGGATAAATGTTTATGGTGAGTTGATACAGAGGCTTAGAACCCAATGGTGGTGGTGGTGGAAATCAAAACCAAGTTTATAAATAAGCACATCTGTTTACAGAATCAGTCTCTAATCCATGAACTAGCTGGGTCACTATTAGTTCTTGCAATATTAATTTCTGTGAGATGTGCTTGTCGTCTTTAGCTGTAGAGGATTTGGCCTATCGTGATCTAATCAAGTCAGACTTTTCCAGGGCTGGCCCTAGGAGAAAGGGAGTAAGCATGTCTTCCTTCTGTTCCCTTGATTCTGCTAGGTGCCAAATAAACTCCTGTTCATTACCATTTGCAGGAGCTGGGAATGTTCTGCAAACCTTTCACTCATCAGTTTGATCTGAAGCTCTGTCAGTGTCTGCCTTGGATCCCCCTCCCTGACCCTCCAGGCAGAAAGCCATGAGAGCCAGAGGTCATCTGGATAGCTCTACTCCAGAAAAGCCTAGTTTTGTGCTATCAGCACAACCCCCTCACCAGCACACTAATTATAAACACCCTAGTTTCCTTCCTTCTCATGGAACAAGCACAGTTGGTTCTCAGATCTTTGAAGGGGGTTTAACTGGGTTGTGACTCACTGTGCTGCAGAAACAGAGATTCCTGGTTAGGTGCTGCAGGATCCATCTCAGGTAATACATGCAATGGTACTTGCATATATTTTTGCTCTGCAGACTTACTGCTTGGGTCAGAACAAGTTCTGGAGTTTGGATGATCCACAGCTGTGTCATTGATCCTTTTTTTGCTTTCCTTTACATTCTCCTTGTATGCCATTTTATTCTAGGTCACGTATGTTCTATTATCTATGGTTTTGTTTTGTTCAGTCAACCCCTGCTTTCATCCTATCAGTGAGGAAGAGCTTCCCAGTGTGGGCTCTGCGTGCAAACTAGCTAAATATTGTATATTTATGTGTTTTCTGTAAAATAATATTGTACATTTCAGCCTTATGCAGTGGAATTTTCAACAATTTTTTCTTTTATTCCCCTTTTAGCTCCAGTCTCCAAGCCAACTCTTTCTGTTGTCAATGGTTTACCGGAGGTGGTGTTAGGCAAGCCTTTGTGGTTAATCTGCCGTTCAGTGATGGGCACACCGCCAATAACATTCACATTCTACAAAGGAAATGAAGTTAAGGAAACAGTAATTAATGACACATATGCTACATTCATGGATGAAAATATTGGACAAAATGATGAAAGAGGATACAAATGTGATGCTAGAAATAATCACTCCACTGGTAGGAAAGCTAGCAATATTCTACACATCACAGTAATAGGTAAGTCTGTTTAATTCTTCTTGTCTAATGTCTTATTTTGACTGTTGAAACTGTAGCAGCAAATGATGGACAAAGCAAAATGGATGCGAAATGTTTACAAATTTTTGCTCACTTGAATTAAAAATCGTTGGAGATCTGTATCACAGACTATTTGTCACTAAAGTAAAAATCCTGATAGTAATCTGAATCAAGTTAACTACAAATGAGTTTATTTTAATATTAAAAACAGATCCGACTTGAGATATTGTAGGACCTGTTTTAATAAAATTAATGATTAAAAATTTCAGGACCAGATCAATTTACTTCATGTTGGATTTTCATAGGACTGGATTAAATGTATACATAATGATATTGGAGTTAGTCTATGATTTACTCACTAAAATAATTGAGCTAGCTAGATTCTTCGTAAAAGATGGAAATCTACCCTTTTAAAAATCCCTCTAAATACCTCTGTTATTAGTTGCAGTTTTCAGAGGCACTGAGCATATGTTCAACACTAGAAGCTGCAGTTGCTAAGTAGCTCTGAAAGTCAGTCTATTCTTATGCCTTATTAGCAACTAGGAGTTACTGTTTATGAGCAAAGTCTCTGATCTACAAATATGTGTGAAGTAGAACGGGAAAATTCCTCTGACAATGGGGGAAGTTGATAGTTGACTTTTTAAAAAGATGATGAATTGGAAGTCCACAGAAGAAAATATGTGTCTGATTTATACTGGAATATTAGCAGTACTCCAAGAAGAGGAACGCAAGTGAAAAAGCTGTGATTTGCAAGCGTGCTATTGGCAGATATGAAGAGAAACCAAAACAAATAATAAATGTGTAGCAGGCCATGTAAGACCAGTGTCAGGACTGGTAACTCTTAAAATATGTGCATGTGGTTTTCCCTGCCATTATGCATGTAAGGGAGTGTCTTGCCTTGGTAGGATATTTTTAACCAGCATACTGTGTTTCTGTAGATTTGTTTGGTGCACTCAGAGCAGAGTGTAGTGACATTTCATGTGGCAGTTCCTGGTTTAGATCCTAGTGGTTCAAAGGTTTGGCTCAAGAAAATTCTGTCACTGATGTGACATATGTTCTGTCCCCATCACAAGTAGTTCCCTGTGAGCCCAAAGAACTTATTTGTTAACAATAGGTTTTGCTACAGGCCTTAAGGAGGTTTCTTGAATATGCTGTACCCAAGATATGGATCGTACCTTGAATTTAATTTGAAAATCTAACATAAAAGATAATTATAGAGAACAGAGTAGCTATTTGAGGTGGCATCCTGAAGCCTTCTGAACTAGATGAAGGTCCCTAACAGTTGCAGGCTTCATGCTGACAGATACTGTCTTGCTGGGGTTCACCTTTAATAGTGGATGAGGTAAGCAGAAGTAATAGTCTCCTAACCAAGTGGAAATAAAGCACTGATTATGGCTGCTGCTCCCGGAGAACCTGAGACTATTAATGTACAGAAGGAACCAAGTAATTGTAGGTATTGACCTTTTAATAAAAGAACTAATAGTTTGCCTGTTACATCTTTAACATGTTTGTCTGCTCAGTAGTGTCACCTACCTTACTTGGTTCAGGGCTGGTCTGTTTTGCCAGTCTGATGTTCTCAAAAAAATTTACTGTTTTGGTAGTGGTTTGGTGGTATGTGGTGAAAGATGAGTAGAGCTGTGTATCTTATGCATGTTGTTGGCACCCAGGTTTGATGTCACTTGACCAGATAGTAACCACATACACCTACTGGAAAAAACAGAGTTCTTTGGGACTGTAAGGGAATTGATGATGGCAGATCCACTTGTAGAGCTATTTTAACCCATATCCTTTGCTACTCTTCTTGAATGTATCAGCAGTAGATTTCCATAATGTGATTACAGCAAAGTAGTCCAGGACCAGAGCAGAAATCTATTCTTGACCTATTGAAAAGAAGAGAGAATCTCTTTTTACCAAGGTTTTCAATTTTGTGTCCCAGCTTGAACCCAAATTGTACTGGTTTTAATAAGATAAACTTGTGGTTAACAGGCTGCTTTCTCTCTGAGTTTTGACAGCGAGTTGTATATGACTAGAACAGATACATCCAGAATTGTTGCATTTCTTCTGAGTCAGCTGGATTATTACACAGCTGAAGGACATGCTCTCCACTCTCTGAGCCCCCAAACAGGTCTTTTAATACAGTATTTGCATTTGCCTAGACTATAGACTGCACCTTAAGTTCATCAGTTCCACCAGGATATGCTTTGCTAATACTAGAGAGAAGCTGAATGATAAAACTGTGAAGAGATTTATCCAGTGAGATTTAAAGTCAAGGTAATTTGAAATAACAAGTAACAAATACAAAGCATAACCTTAGTCCATTAACAAGTGGGTATGTATTTGCTGGAACCAGTGTACCCCAGCTGTTAGAATAGTGGTTCAGGATATATTGTTACACTGTTTGGAAGTTCTGAATAGAAAGTCACGTTTTGGAGCCTGGTGAGCCAATCTCCTGCAGTCCACCACTCCTGAGGTTGTGCCTTCAAGTTCTCTGTATTCTGTCCTGTCTGTCTGTCGAGGTTTAGCCCCAGTTCGCAACTAAGTACCACGCAGCCACTCGCTCAGTCCCCCCACTGCGGTGGGATGGGGAAATTGGAAGGGCCAAAGTAATAAAACTCGTGCAGAGCATGGGAGGCTGGAAAAGTCCTTGACTAGTATAAGCGCTACCTAGCAACAACTAAAACTGCAGTGTGTTATCAATATTATTCTCATACTAAGTCCAAAACACAGCACTATATCAGCTACAGTGAAGAAAATATACTCTATCCCAGCTAAAACCATGACAACCAGATCTGAAAAAAGACCTATGTTTTATAGAGCAATCCTCTCTATTGTGGGATCGGTCATAGTAACCCACATTTTGTATCTTAAATCTGCTTCCTGCTTCCTATCTGATACAAATACAGCTTTCATGACTAGCATCTTTTCGTATCAGAATTGGTTTCCTCTTTCTGCTTCTGTACCAGTGTTGCCTTAGAGACGCCTTGGTTACATCTGCTTTTAGCTATGACCCTGCCCCAATCACAGTTATAATATTTCCAGAGAAATTTTGTTTAGCGATTTTAGCAAAACAGATACTTCATGTCCCAAACATTTTGTGAAGCTATAAACATTCTACATCCCTTGCATCACAGAATGTGTGTACGGTTTATCCCCATGTAATTATAAGTGCTGATGCTCATCTGCTCCTACACTAGTTCTGTATATGCTAGAATACTTAATTTGTGAAGCAGCAAACTTAAAAACTGTATTTTGGCTATGCATAGTTCAAACACAAACACAAACTAACGTCTCTCATTGTGTTTGCTATATACTGTAACCATTAGAATTTGGGACTTGCTTATGCCCTTGAAGAACTTGATCCATTAGCTGCTGATATTCACTATTATCTCTTACTTGTAACATTTAATATATAATATAGTTAGCAGAAAATTTCATAACTACATAACTGTGAACGCTTAGATACATAAATTGAACTATGATTATTTACACTATTGAACTGCTGAGTGTATTATTTCTGAAAATTAAATGATTTATGGGTTTGGGCCCGAAGGACATCCAAAGATGTTTAAGAAAAGGGGCTGACTGACTTATGTGGAATGGATATAGTTTCCTCTGTGTCTGCTTTGTTTCTTTATAAGTACCCTCTCTATTTCTGGGTGTACAAAAATATTTACTAGGGGATGCTGTCTGGCAGAGACTGTTCAGAAAGATGAATACTGTGCATTCAGTCTCTGTTTAACTAAGCAGTAAAGCAAGTATTTCTACAATACAATATTTTATCATCAAAGTTATTTCTAATAGTGCTAATATTTGTTTTCTTTGTGCCTTCCTCTGTAGTACCAATCACGAATGCCACCTTGGGCAGCTTTCCTTATGGAGAAGTGGAAGAAGGCAGAGAGACTGCTTTTCTCTGCTCTGTGAATGGAGGATCTTGGCCAATCCACTTCAGGTTTTTTAAAAAAACTGATCGTGAAGATCTTGTATATGAAAAAAGTGAAAATGCATCCAGAGTCCTGTGGAACAAAAGTGCAGTGAGCAGGCAGGACACGGGGACATATTACTGCGTAGCTTCTAATCGAGCTAATGTGGATGTGAAAAGCCAGCCAATAACCATCAGTGGTAAGCTAACTTTTATGATAAGCTACATACTATGTCATCATGTCAGGTGAGGACATGTTATCTCGGATGTTACTAAGTATAAATCCCTTACTTGTTTTTGTTCCACCATTGTCAGAAGTTAAACAGAGAGATCCATTTATCAACAGAGACTGTCTAACTTACATAGAAACGTTTAAGGGGTGCTCAAAAGCCAAAGGAGCCAGATGCAAGCCAAAAGCAACCCATTGTTGTGCTGAGTTTTTGGTCACAAAGGAGAGGCTCACTAGTGAACTTTGTGTGCAGGTCTCCTTAATGTTCTTCCCCAGTGTGTAAGAAGGTCAATTTGTAGCAAAATGAAAGGTGAGGAACTACAGAAGGTGGTAATGAGGACCTGTCACTGTTCATACTCTCTTAAACATGTGTTTCTTATTTCCAGTCATCTTAGCGGCTTGGCAGAAAGGAGTCATTGCTGCATTTGTCCTAATAACTATCGCAGGAGCAGTAACTCTCACTTTATGGTGGTTTTTGCATAAGAAGAAAAAGGGTAATGAATGGTTCCCTTTTATTTGTTTGGTGAAAAATGTATTACTGTTAAAATAGCATTTGTTTCAGGAGCAAAGGCTTGTGGGTGTGAGGCTTCAGGAGAAGGGTAAATACAATTTAAAAAAACTAAAAATCTACTTAATCTGGGCCACCTGGAATTTTTAAGCTGCAAGTATGCTGAAGCTGTCCAAGTGTATTGGGCAGAATGGAAAAATCTAACTAATGCTGCTGGGAAGGCACTAGTGAAGCAAAAGTTATTGGAGAGAAGCCAGAACTGCACTGTTCTGATGCAGTCCTAGTCTGGAATTCAGTCTTGTGCAATGTAGAGGCAGACAGGGCCTGAGCAGTTTTCTGATCCCTTATAGAGCTATGTAAATTTGATTTGGGGGTCCCAACTCAGGTGTTATTGTGGTACTTTTCTAGTCTTCATGAAACAAATTTATTAGGTTGTGGGGTTTTTTTTCTCCCCACACTGTAATGCAATTTCACTTGGGGATTTGTCTTTTATCATTAACATATTCTTTCAGATCTTGTTCTTTCAGAAAATAAGTAAATCAGTTTTATCCTGTGCAATGCAGTACATTGCAAAATATTCGGGAAAATTTGGAGTATCTGGATGTCCCAGGCTGCTTAAATTGTCCAGGCTAAAATCTGGCGTTAAGGATCTTAAGTTCTCTGTGAAAGAGACATTTAAGGGATCTGGGTGATAAACAGGATGTAAGACACTACATAATTAATTTTGTAATAGCCAAGAGAAATTATTCGGACTTGGGTAGATAATCACTATATTTTTGGTTTGATTTTTACTTTTAAATTCTTTTACTTGTGCAATCTATTAATTGATGCTTTTATTTTTCTCTGTCAAGCTAAAGGACCATCCATGGAGATGTCCGGGTAAGATGGCTTGCTTTATGGTAATGGTGAAATATTTCTGTTTAAAGGGCTGGATGCCTTCCACCATATGAATATAGATTACTATGGCACACACCTGCAGACAATAGATGGTTGTGCTTCATGTACCACCTGCTTGCACAACAACAGGATGAGGAAATACTCTAAAAATAGAAAAAAAAGGTCAGCTAAGAGAAATAGGAGAATGTCAGGCCCGCATTTGAATGCATTTAGATATGGCATTAAAAATACAGAGGTCTTAAAGAAGGTTAATGCAAGAGTGAACATTTTTGACCTTAAAGTTTGTTTGTGCTTCTCTTGACAAAAGCAAAATATTCATTTGCTTTGATAGTTAAGAATGTGTGGTAGTCAGCATAGACAATGACTGATCTTTGCACATCATCATGTTGTTGTTTTTAATGATTGGGTTTGGATAATTACATCAACTTTTATTGGTTTGCTTTTCAGTTCTGCCTTGGCTACAAACTCCACAAGTGAAAAACTGACAAGACAGCACAATGATGGAGACTACTATTCAGGTAGGATATTTTGCTGTAAGACTATTAGTGAGTTGGCTTAATTAAACCTTCATTTAAAGTTTTGGATTTACACAGTTGTCGTTTGGATAGGGCCCAGTGTTTTGGGAATACAGAGGAATACCCATAACATTCTCCCAATTATCTTCTATCATTTTCTCTTTGTACAATTTTTTATGAGCACATCTTATACAAAGACTGGTTTATATATCCGCTCAGATACTTCTACCAGGCAGTCAGTTTACAATATTACAGATGGACAGATCATGGTGAAATAAAATTACTTTCTGTTTCTGACAATTTTGACACAGCTGCAAGAAAATTATTTCAGAGGGGAAATTTGAGTTGTGGTACACGATCCTGTGATGTGGCCACAGTATAACAACGTTAACTTGCCATAACAGGGCACCTTTCATTCCAGGATCTCAGTATACTTTACAAAGATAGGTGGATGTGTTGTTTAGTGCACCTAATGTAAACAAAGTTAGCCCTTGGGTGTTTTTCAGCTGGTCATCAAAAAGCCACATTCTTCCCACCTGTATTACATGAATGTCTTAGGTGTGAATTTGAAAGTAGACTTTCTCATATATAAATAAACTTAATGACAATAGGAGTTGCAGCTGTGTAACTCATTTATTTAATTGGCTATAAGAAATATTTTGTCAGCTCAACTTTTGCTTTAATATTTTAGGATCAGGTTACATTGAAGATAGTGAAAATCACATGAAATCAACAGATGAGAGTAAAGGTAATTTCATACTTAAACAACAGATTTAAAAATTATTTTATGATTGTAAGTTGTGATGTTTTCTAATGGTAGGAATCAGGGTTTGATAGGTCTAGTCCTTTCCTTTTTCTCTTTGATAGTGGGGAAGACTCTTTCCTTTGCTGCGCTTAGTTCTTTTTCGTTATGTACAAAATGACAATGATAGGACCCATTTACTGACTGCATTATGAAGCGTAATTAGTTGTGCTGGATTCCAGACTATCTAATGAAGGATGGTATAAAAATACTACTTAGACACAAAATTCTAAGTTCTATACAACAAATATTGAGAATTTTTTTTAAAAAATATGTTTTCTACAGACTTTTTCTTTTAATTCACTGTCCTTTCTTCATTTCTGCAGATCTTGAAATATTTAAGCGTTAAACCTAAAAATAATCTGCTATGAAATCTGAATAAAAATAACGTGCCAAATACCTTGAGACACCATGTGGGATATATATATACACACACTTTCATTAAAACATGTCATCAAGTACTGCATCATCTAACACATAGTATTCTTCAAGACTGGTGTTTTTAAGGTATTTAGTCTAAGAAAAGTACTTAAATATGTGGGTATTGCCATCTGAAAGCATACTTTGTCCCATATATTTTTGATGTGAAAGTATTCTCATGGGTTAGATGCAATTTCTGATGTTTATAGTACATTTTGACTTGGTTGTCTATTGGATCATGAGTTGAAAGATAGTTGGAAAGGCATCTAGGGTAACTAAAGATCAAAGTTAAGCTAAAATTAATCCAGAGCATGGAACTAGACTCCTGCATAAGCCTGTATGCAACATAGGTGGCAGGAATTTCTAATCAATAATTATTTGATGCAGTTCTGAGTGTGCAGGGCAGCATTGTACCACGAAATTGAGAAAGGTGTTGCACTAAATTAATTTCACAGGAAAACCTGGAAACAACCTTTGGAAACTGTAGCCTAATGACTCTTGTCTTTTCTGTTGTATTCTACCTGTTTTGGATGAAATGGGCTCTGATCTAATGATCTGCATGTGTGCCAGAAAGAAACAGGTTCAATCCTTACCTACTGTGGATTTGGCAGCTTCATTAAGACCAGCTAGCCTATTGCAGATCCCTCTACCAGATGTGAAAAACAAGTGTATTATTCATATACCTCTAAAAATAACAGCGTCTGTTCTGCATTTGTGTGGCAATAGCTTTTACTTCAGCAAGCAAAAGGAAGGAGTTTATACTTGGTGCATGGAAGTTATTCCATTGTGTCCTGAATAAGTCAAATTAGAACTAGAGAGACATTCTTTGCAAAACAAACATACAGACAGCAGAAACATAGGAACATAAGGCTGTATTGGTAATTCAGAATCACCTATTGTAGGAAGCATGTAATTTAAACTTTGTTATTAACTAATACGTCACCTTAAACACCGTTTTTGTTTTGTTGAGTTTTTTTTCTTTCCTTCTCTCACCAATGCTGTTGGAAGGCTGCTCCAAAACTGTTTGAATCATTAGATCTTTCTCTAATACCTGTTCTAAAAAATCCACAAGCAGTTCTGCAGGATTCCAGTCTGGATGACTGTTCTGGTTCCTTCCAACGTTTACAGAAATCTAGTAGAAAACTATCTCCACCTTAAGGAAAAGGCAGAGTAGAAAGCAACAGCTGTTTCTTGTGTCTGTTGTATCCCGGTAGCCAGTACTTGTCAGCCAGCAGTCTAATAATTGTCAGTCTTTTTGTGGGCATTGTGGCAGAGAAGCATTTTGAGGAGGAAGATGGATTGCCATTGCAGGTCTTCTATGGAGAGCTTGAAGGGCAGCGTAAGAGAAAAGTGCTGAAATTGCTTATTGGCAAAGCAGAAGTTGAGAGTATGAGCAGTGATGAGGGAGGCCATGCAAGACTTAAAGAAGGCTTTAAATGTGAGGGAGGTGGAGAATGGGAAGCGTCCTGCCACAGCAGCCATAGAAAAGGAGGAAAAAGTTAATGGCAGGGAGAGAAATAGAAGTGAGAGGAGCTGGAGCAGGAATATGGGAGAATCTCAGATAATTCCATGCTCCATTTGTGTTGTGCCACTTTTGAAGGTGTTAAATTGAAAGTAAGAGTTTTAGGCACAATTTGCATGTCCCACAGTTTCAGAAATCCGCCTTGAGTTGGTCTACTGCCTTTCAGATTGGGATGACCCTTAGGAATGTGTTGGCCTTACAACTGTTAGCAGAGTAACTTGCACCTGCCATAAGTAGGGCCTGATCCTGCAACTATCAAAGTCAATGAGGACTTGTCCATTAATTTCAGTGGCAGCAGGATCAGGCCCACAGCTCAAACGAAGCATGCAGTCCTACAAAGACACATCTTCTTGATATTTTTGGGGCAGGACCTGACCTTGAGAGTGCTGAGGTGGAGTACACTGAAGTTGAAGTATCAACGCTTGATCCTCACAGAGGTAATTAACTGTTTGGCCTCTATGGTTATGTTTTGGGAGCAATTCCGGGCATGTCGCGGCTCCCTGACACTGGTCTAATATTGGCACCTGTGAATGTAAGAGCAGGTTGTGTTTTGTGTTCATGACAGTTTCATGCTAGTAGTGCTCCTTAATCTAGATGATGGTGTGTCAACCATGCTGTCATTCAATCCAGCTCTTCTTCCCCTGGGATCCTCTTGTGCACTTGCCCTTCAACAGCGCGAGGTTTGTCTAGAGCAGGGCTCCTAGCTGGAGCTGTGGCTCTGAGCAGGAGGCAGCCTGCTGTGAATCTTCATGTTATAGAGTCCAAATTCGCTGAGAGCCATTTGAGGCTAGCTACAGGGTATGATAATGGAGAGAACAGAAAGCAGAGGAATTTCCTCCTTTATAAAGGAACTGGTTGACGAGTCAAAGCTGTAATTCACTTGTGATAGAGAAGGAAGAGAGACCAGCTTAGATTTAGCGTCTCAGTCTGGAGAGACCTGGAGACCATCCTGGATTTGGTGGCACATTAAACAGAGAAATGAGAATATTGATGCCCAGATAAGTTTGGCCTCCTACCTGTAGTTCTATGCTAACAGTAACCAGACCTCATAGCACAAGGCTAAGGTACATGTCTCTGCAACCTTGAAGTAGAAATATCCACTGAAATTTATTCTCAACACCCAAATGCACACCTCAATCAATCTATGTCACCTGGAGAACTGGGATATCATTATGCCCTTGTGGTGAAAGCTCTTAAATCTTTCAGAAATTTACAAAAGTTTCAAGTAGCTAAGAGTGAATAAAACCCACAAGAGACATTTATGCTATGCTCTAGCTTCTTTGCTTTAGCTGGATGAGAAGTAGACTGAGGAAGAAATGGATAAATTTGCTTTTTCCTGGTAGGAAGGACCACTCACTTATTTCAGAGGCCAAAGACATGATTGTTTAGTTAGTAATGCAGATGTTTGGGCAAAAGTGATCACTCTGAAAGCTTGGCAGCAAAGCTGTCTCGGAACAGCCTGTCCTCCTATTCTTGCTCTCTTCACTTGCTGGTATCATTCATTACAGAGCTTTCCCCTGTGTTCTAAGCATGCTACTTATCCACCTCTGCTGAATTCTGCACTGAGACACCATAGCTGTTTTACTCTTTTTCAGAATAGGGCTAATACTTAATTGTTCCAACAGTTTCTGAGCATGCACTACACAATACAATGGTGTAGAATGGTAAAGACATGCTACTCCATGGTTACTTAATTTAAAAGCCCTATTAAATGCAAGATCAGCATCTCTAAAAATAGCCTTTTCATCCCATTCCTGATACATAACGCTATTCCAGTATACCAGACTAATAAGATTGTATCAATGCTATGTAGGTCGAACCCCATTAAGCTCCAAACTGCAAAATAATGTTTAAAAGTTAGTGTGCAAATGAGATCAGATTATTTTAACTGAATGCTGTCTTATGTTACAGACCTATGTATGACATACAGAACACTCAATGGTTCTATAAGACTGAACTGTGCTTCAAGTATATTGAGATATGATAGCTCCCTAATTTATTTCTTTTGTTGTACCCAGGACACAAGTGAATGTTTAGCAAATGCATGCTTTGCTTATGTAAATGTGTTAATCTTTCAGAGCATCTTGAGGATGCTGCTCAAATGGAAGGAGTTGTATGAAACCAAGTTGCCAGATTAATTCTCTCAGCTCTGCACTGCTTATCACAATGAGAACGGGATGAGATTTATTCTTGGGAAAAGAGAAGCAAAGCCAAGTTTCTTTATATACCCTTGTAATAATCATGTACACCCACAAAAATAATTCAGCCATAGGAGTGTCACCAATACTTCTGCCACACTGATGTTATTGTACAAGTTTTGTTTCCAATCATAATATTCTTTCATGTCTGTCTGTGGATTATGCCCAGTCATTTTTATTTTTAGGGAACAGACCTTTCAGATTATCACCTAGCTCCAAATCCCTATCACACCTCTTTTGATTCCACCTATTTTCTGAATGGAGACAAAGTTTAGCATGCTTACCTTTTCTCTGGGCATGCATATCTCATCCAGCAGGCTGCACATACAGTCTGACTCCTTCTGCCTTTTGAGGAATGCCAGATTTCTATGATCTCTCAGGACTAATTTCAAATTAATTTATCTTCCCAATCACTTGTTCTTCCTGTCACTGTTGTGAATGTCAATACCAATGTTCATCTCAGGAGCAGGAGAATCATATTTTGTGTATTGTGAAAGACCACCACAATAAATGCTGCAATATCAAAGCTATAACAGTAGCTTTTATGTCACTTTTGAGAATCAGGAATAATATAATGCCACCTCAAAACAAGTTTACATAATTGTAGAAGGATGTACATCTTGTCTTTGACTGTAAAGGACTATTTGGATTTTAAAACAGTGGTTTCACCCTGTTTTTCCAGCCATGTCTGCACTGGCTGAATAGGCTAGTGCATCAAGAACTTTGTATGTACTATGCTTCTGTATGAGGAGCAAAACATGGGTTTATTGTAGTGTTACTTATAGTGAGCAGTGAGCTTGCTAGAAGCAAAGTTTCATGCTTTATGTTAAAAATTCCGTGTGGGAATAGCTTGACACCTACTTTTTGAAGTAGGGGTGAAGAGGCTAGAAAAATACAAGGTAGAGCTGGGGCTACACAGTCCAGCTCTTATTTGGGGTAGTCATAGTGGAATGTTAATTTGATATTTAAAGAGATGATAATTCTAGAGAATAATGAAATTGACTACTTACGGAGATTATATGTTTGAAAAAAATGTAGTGCTTCTCTTTTCTAAACCTTAGTTGGACAAAAAGATGGCAAAGTGATTTAGACCCTTTATTGTTAATCTGAGCAAAAACAAAGGCCAGTGCTAAAGTAAGATCAGGAAACATCCCTAAAGTGAAAAGGGAGAAACAGCTAATCATGGCTGAGTAAGGACATGCTCCTTCTTTTACTTTTATAGTTGGTTAGTTATCTGCAGGGTGGCAACTTCATAAAATTAGTGGGAACAAAATGTCAAATCATCCAAGTAATTTCTCCTAGCACATTTTTTTCAGTGCTGAGGTGAGTTTTGGAAGATTAACAAAGAAAATAACATGGGCAATGGCATTATATCACAATTTAATTAAATGGGTCTGGAAAAAAAAAAGAGCAAGCTAAGGAAATGCCTCCCACCAAGTCATTCCACTGAGTCAATAGGACTAGATTTAGGACTGTAATCTGCTAAAAAAAAAGAAGTGTTCCAAATGGAACAAGCAACCTCTTATTAAAATTCTGAGATTACTCCTCACTTCACTGGAAACTGAACTGATCATTTCAGCAATAGTCCAGAAGCATATGAAATGCAATTCAGGATCTTCAGACCATCTATTTTTCAAAGAAAGTTCATGCCAAAACTGCAAGTTTGAAAGCTGTGATTTGACACTCGGTGAAGTGTAACTCCTACTGTCATTGAAATCAATAGCAGTTTTGCAACTCAATTCTGATGTGTTAGCTCCCAACATTTAAAGGATGCTTAACAGAATTTTTAAAAAAATAAATTAGCTTTGGGAAATTAGAATGTTATGCCAAAGACACTTAGGTTCTTCAGAGCAATGCAGAACTGTAACAGTCCTGATTCTGAGTCTGGTTGCAGATCAATATGTCTGAATTCTTTAAATTTATTTTTTTTAATAGCTAAAGTACAGGACTCTGTATCCGGAAATGTGAATTTTCTTTCCAGTTTCTTGCAGAGAGGGAACAACCATTTTTTCTTTTTCTTTTCTTTTTTTTTTTTTTTAAACTTGAACTAGAAAAATCTATCTTCCTGGTTTATTGAAGGTCCACAGAAACTGGAGCCGATATTGATAGAATTCTGAGGTTTTCTAAGAGACAGAGGTTAACCGAAATGCATGGATGTTTCTAAAATGCTTTGAGATCCTTGAACAGCAAGCTCCTAGACCCTGCCTGCATAGGCCTTTATACCAAAATAAGAAAGTAGTTTTAAATGCACAGAGTTCTGGAGCACTTTGCTTTACTGTGGTTGCCCAGGGATTCTTAATCTACAACCATGCAAGAAATCAAGGAAATTGCTCTAATTTCCTACTAGCCAGAGCTGTGTTTACACTGGCCACAGAGAAACTGAGTTCTTGCTATTCTCAGGCCTTCAGACAAGGCTCTGTGCCTTCCCTGCTGGGGTAAGTGCCTGTAGTTTGGTATCAAAACTCTGTGGGTAGGTAATAGGTTTTCACAGATGTTAAATAGCAAAAAGAGAGGAGCTTTTTGCTTTCCATCTCATACAAGAGCAGAGGTTTACAAGGGCTTATTTGTAAACCTAAGGATCTGAATATTATGTGTCTAAGACTTAACATTGCATTTGTATCCCAGCTGTGTCCTTGGAGGAACAAGTCTTCTCTGTCTGCTTTTTGTCCTTAACTTTCTATCTTTCCACAAGCCTTCTTAGCCTTCACTCCTGCTACGTCCCACTGATCTCAGTGCACTAATGGAAGAGTCGCCACACTGAGGAACTGAGAGGAGACCTTTCCCAGATAGCACCTAAATAGAAGCTGTGCGGTGTGAAATCTGCAAATATTCTTCTGAGACATTTCACAAAGAACAGCAAATTAGATTATTTTTGTGCCCATAAGATTTAATCAGGCTGCTTGCCAAAAGGGGCTATAGTTAGACTTCCAAATTGTAGATCGTGCCCAACAACAGGCCAAAGGGCGACGGGCACAAGTTGGAACACAGGAAGTTCCACCTCAATATGAGAAAAAACTTCTTTACTGTGCGGGTGCCAGAGCAGTGACACAGGCTGCCCAGGGAGGCTGTGGAGACCATTACCTGGAGACATTCACACCCCGCCTGGACTCAGTCCTGTGCCCCCTGCTCTGGGTGTGCCTGCTCAAGCGGGGGGGTTGGATGGGATGATCTCCAGAGGTCCCTTCCAACCCCTACCATTCTGTGATCTCCTCAGGTCTAGGATCTCTAAATCTTTAGAACAAATTGAAGCTCTTCAAAGTGATCCAGAGAAACTCTTCTCTAGTGGTAGATGTCTCTGTAAAATTAAAACAGTATCAATTTAAGTTGAGAAGATTATTAGAATCTTCAAGTCAAATTCAGAAAAGGAAGCCTACTGTCATCATAATTTTTTATATAGAGGGAGAGACATCTATCTGCCTCTCAGAAGCTTACAGTCTGGGTTTGGGGCAGGGGTGTAGTTGCTTTTCCATACACACTCCACTGGCTCATTGTTGCTTGTGTAACTACTTCCTCTGAAAGTAAAACAGTGTGTTCTGTTTGTTTAAGGAGCTTTTCATCAGGAAAAAAAAAAGATAAAAAAAAGAAAAAAAGAAAAGAAATTGATTTTGTGCCAATACATTTTCCAGCTCCTGTACAGAAGGGGACTGAAACAGTTTATAGTGAAATCAGAAAAGGTAATAATGGTAAGTAAGCTAGTGAAAAATTAAACACATAAAGAAAGCAGTTGTAAAGAGATAAAGAGATTAGGGATAAATTTGTGACTGAATAGTTTAGAAGATAAATGCCATAAAGAAAGAGATTGAAGTCACATAAGAACACACTGAAGGGCAGCTACAAAATCACAGGTGTTGATAAATTGTATAACTTTCATGGTTTCTCATAAACAAATGGTATTTAATGTAGTGAGATTAAGATTTGTAACACCTATGTCATCAGCACTTTTGTACTGTATCTACTAAGTAGTTGGGCCTGAATCTGAATCCATAGCTGAACATGCCCTGCTAGGGGTTAGGATGTTATGTTGTGTTATCTTAAACTGCTCCTGAACACCACTTTTCCTCTTAGTTGTGCATGTTTGCCATGTGTTATAAAATATTACACTGGCTTTGGACATAACCCCAGCAAATATCTGTAAAGCCTCAAACCACAGACTCTAAAAACTTTCACTTCAGTAAGGTGGGTTGTTTGTTTTAAGCACCATCAGAAATTGTCTCAGATGGCATGCGCCAGCCACTCTACCCTTCTACCTCCTCCAACACAGGCTTTTGTGTGCAGGCATTAGCCGCCTATTGCAATTACTGTCTATAACTGTTCTGGCAGTAATGAGTTCAGAGACAGTAGGTTAAGAGTGTTTCTTCATAGTTTGTTACAAAGACTAAATCAGAAAGGATTTCCTTTCCTATCTTTGTGTTAGGAAGTCTAGATTTGTAAATATTAGGGCTATGAAGTGTTCAGGTTTTGTCCCCATCCATGTTACCAAGTGGCTTTGTTGACTGCCATTTTTAATTTTTGATCGCTGTTTTTTAATTTTCTATTTTTGTATTTTATAAGGATTTCCCTCTCACTCTGACACAGTATTCTGTTTGTGGGGTATCTTTCATGTGAGGGTCTCCAAGTACTTTAGAAAACATTACTTAATTTTCCCTTGTGAGGACTTACAAGGCAATGTTTTATCTCCATTTTACAGCTGAATAAACAGAGAGATTAGGTCATTTGTTTAAGGCAATATGTTTAGAGAGTGACAACACTGGGAACAGAATTTCAGAATCCTGACTCCTGGCTTGGTGCTGAGCCTGTACGTTTTACTCATTTTTCACAGCCTTGCAGTGAAAAGCAGAATATCCTTTACACTAAAGAATGGGGGTAGGCGCTTCATGTATCAGGATCAGCCGGCAGCATCATGAGAAAAAAAACCAGCTCATTTTAGGGCTGAACCCAAAGGTCACTAATGTTTTGAAATGTTTTTCAGTGAGTGTGATTTGGACCCATAACAAGCTGCAGAAGGTGACTGTATAACCCCTTGCTTTCTGCCAAGGTGTGAAGCTGATTATTACACCTTCCACTATTACTATTTTTGACAAAACGGAATGCATTGTATACTAGAAGGATGTTTTGTGAGATGTAGTGTTGGTACAGCAGAGCTATAATTCAAATTACTTGTAAGACTGTACTTGCCATGAAGCGGGAACTGCAATAAAATGAGATATGATTGAAAGACTGAGCTGAATTAGCCAGATGATATGCAAACGCCCCTTAATCTTGCAGTCCACCTGCTCTCTTATGCATAACATTCTACAGTTTCAGTTATTCTTGGAAACATAGTAACAGTTTATTGTTTTAATCACGTCTGTTTTTCCTGACTGATATACAGGAAAAGTGTTTCAATTAGATAAGCAGTGCATCACATAGCTGTGCAGTTGCTTTGGATACCTATGTTACAATCTATTTAAACGTAACATTTACTTTGGTTTTTAATAGGCTGTGTGACTGCAAGGTGGCAAAGTATAAATGCAGTGGAGGGTTCCTAGGATGTTTCTTTTTAAGTACTTTAATATATATTAATATAAGTATATTAAAGGCCAATTGTGAAAGTTGTTGAACATTACTAGCGGGTGCAGAAGTTGGTTTACCATTATGACCTCCACTATGTTTAAATATTCTTTGAGATTTTTGAGCAAATGCCCAAGAGTACAGTCTATTCGAGGAAGTTAACAGTTCAGACAAACGTGTCCTCTGGGGAAATTACATGAGTTTGCAAATTGGTGTCAGCTACTCAGTTTGGCAGATTTAACACCTAAGACCTATGTAACATTTTATTATCATTTGTTTGTAGGTAACTATTGTGGTTTGTGTTTGTTTAATTAGAATTGAGGGCTTCATAAGAAATTTGGTCTTTTCAAGGAGTTGTCCATGCATTCCAGAAATGGTGTCCGTTAGGGAGGAAGCTGAAGAGCTGTCAGTAGTTGTTATGTCTGATACAAATCTCTTTGACTGAGCTAAAATAATTTTCCTCTTCGTTCTTCTGATGGCTCTCACTGCTGTCCCCAGTGAGGCAGATGCCATGTCAGTAACCAACTTCTCTTGAATTTTGCGTTCTACAGCTATGCTTGTCTTTATGCCAAATCATGAATCCATAGTGCAGATAATGTTCTGACCTTTCCCAAGCCCCAGGCCTATAGTAGTGTGCTGGGCATCTGCCATTATTCCTTTTTATTTTCCTGGTATTGGCTATGTTGCCTCCTGTTACTATCATTTTAGCGTCTCCATCACACACTTTGCTAAGACTTCCCATCCTATCTGCTGTGCTGCTTTCCTTATTCTGAGTACCAGGCCTAAAGAGGTGTTACATTAGACAGAAACAAACTGTCAGATGCACATTTCAAATCCCAGAAGACCTGCATATCGTTAACTACAGTTAACCCGTTAACAGTAGAAAAGGCAGGTCATTTGTGAAATTCAAGTCTAGTCAGGTGTATTTTGATTGAAAGTCAAATAATAGTATGATAGTACTGTAGATAGAGAATGCCTGTCTCTTTAGTTGGATGCTAGATTTCCTCTGATATAATGAGAGGTGGTCTCACTAGCATTGTCTCTGGAAGCAACTCAAAGAGATGAAGTTGTCCTTGCATTGTTACTGAAAGGTTAGTTTAATTCAGAGAAAGAAGATGGAGTGTTCAGGAGGTTCATCCAAGTATTGATTTAAAACTTTTCCTAGAGCAACAGGCTGTTACTTTAGTATTTTACGTAAAATACCTAAAGCTTAAAGCCTTAGCTTTAAATCAAACCTTATATCCAAATAGCAATCTGGGGAAGGGTCACAGTTAGTACCAGTCAGGTCAATAACATCTTTGTCTAAAAGTCCTACACACCTATCAGGATGAACTAATTTCTTTAAAATACTGCTTTCTCTGGTCGCTCTATGAAAAGGGAAAAGTATATTGGGAGTCAGGAATATCCAGCCCAGTCCCAGAGCTGTTGCGTTTTGTTCAGAAAGAACTGAGACAGTCCAAAACTAAGCAAAACAGGCAATTGTCTAAATCAACAGACTGCCAAGAATGATGAAGTGACTGTGGCCTTGCTGCCTACTTTGCCTGTGCTGGAGTCCCAACAGGCTAGGCTGGCAGCTGATGCTCTTCCTGAGGGAGGGGTCAAGATGTGTCACATACTAAGTTCAGCTGGGTGGGTGGAGGCTCTTTTAGAGGCATGATTTACTTCCATTGCACCTTTCATCCTCCCAACAGGCAGTAGGGGCAGGAAGTCCAAGCATCTCATACTGGTTCTTTATCTCATCTCCACCCTCAGCATTGATCCCAGTTCTTGTGGGGTAGCACAGTTCTGTTCATATTGCTGAGAAGACTAGAGCCAACTCCAGTTCACCAATTTCCTTATATTTTTCTAGGGCGACATGGAAGACAATGTGTTAGTACATTCTTGCTCCTTCAGTGAACTCTGCATTTTGCTCTGTATCAGATCCAAAGCTCTCAGAAGCCAGTGATGCACTGACCTTGATGTGTGCTGAACTGAACTCATAGTGGCTTATTGCAAGATAACTATTCCTGATTTCTTATTAGGAAAACGGAAATCTAGTGAACAAAATGCAGAGACAACCTTTATGCTGCTAAGTCTGGAAAAATGAATTGGTCACTTGGAAGCAACTGCAGTGGCGAGACAGGAAATTCGAAGAATGTCATTGCAACCAACAATGTACTATGGAAAAATAAATATATCCCAGTGGAAAAAAGGCATGAGAAATCCCCATTGCATTCAGTGGTTTGGAACAAACTATTAGAAATCAGTTCTAGAAATCGGGAAATCTGCTCAAATACTTTCCTGCTGCTGAGCCTCAGGCTTAACACCTCTGTACTTAGCCAGAATTTCCCACTGAACGCCTTTTCCAGCATAGAGAAAATTCACAGGGCATTTATTATGTTATTTAAAACTCAGGCCTTATGAGCACACGATAGTTGCATGCAGTCCAAAATCATGCAAATAACCTGTCCCTTCTCCAAAACAAAAACTCTTTGGATCTTTAGCTTTCAAGACATATTCTAGACCAAAGCCTGCATCTGTGAGACATTAATCCCAGAGCCAAATGCTTACAATAGCTTCAGCCAACAATTAGGCAAAGCCAGATGGTTTCAGTAAGACACAAACATGCGGGGAGCTTCTGACCTTGCTTGAACCTAAAATGCAAAGCTGAATTGTGTGCATGACCCTGTGTAAGATCTATTCCCAAGCTGCCTGCCAAGATTCTCTGTTAGAAGCTACTGTTCCAATAAAAGGCTTGGCAGAATGTAGTATGTATCTGCAGTTCAGCACCTTCAGTTGAAAATCTAGCATCTTAGCTTTCACCAGTATTGGAGATTGGGTTTGAGATGGATTATGAATTGCAACTGTTTAGGCATATATTCTCTTCTCCATAACCTCTAGCAATGAAAAAGGGCAGAGCAGGTGGGGATGACAGTGTCTTAAATTCCTGCCATTAATGTATTGCTTTGTAAAAATGTGTTTTTGAATTTAAAACCACATCAACTAAAAGCAATAGCTAGCAAGAGTTTAAATCCTTCAGAAATCCATAAAAACACCTACCTTTATTAGGCTTGGGAATCTTTTAGGAATCACCAGCACCTAATCAGTGCTTCAGGTTCAGCTCTGATTCCTTTCAAGAAATACGCAGCTTCTTGTTTGCCCTGCTATGGAAGCTTGACCAATTTTTCTGTATATGACTAGAATCCAGTGTATCTGATTTCTCTGTTTTTGTTAGGGAAGGAAATCCAGGTGTCATTTGACAATCTCTTTGTTCTCTTTCATCACGGTAAAATCAGTGTGTTTCCAGTAAAAAACACTTCACATTTCTTAACAGGAATTAAATAAAAATGTTGTAAAAAGATTGACATAGCAAAGAATCAGCAAAAGCACTGCATCATTGTGCTTTCATTAGAGGCTACGTGCTGGCTTACCTCATTGTTACTTTTTAGAAATCATATAGCCTTCCAGCAGCACTTTCAAAGGACACAGATTATTACATTCTCCGGGTAGAGATATGATACTAGCTAGAAAGCCACACTATTTTGAAGCTGGGTGACAGATAACAAGGAGGTGGGATATCTGTTATTGTGACCTAGTAGCTTTGGGGTAGCAAACATCCCATTGTTTGAAGTTTGGAATTTATACAAAATTTCTCATTTCCTCCTTCCTGCGAGCACAATACATTCTGACAGAGGACTAAACTACAGCTTGTTAATACCTCACTTCATAAGCCTTACATATAGTTTTGTCCACTTAAAGTCAAGCTTTGATGTAGCACTGGGTCAGCAGTGTTTTTGTTCACTTCTGTCAGCTTTCAGGATACAAAAACCTTTTACATATTTCTCATGTAACTTTTTATTTTGTTTCTTATCAAACTGGCTAAACATATAGGGATCAATCTTGCCAACCATTGAGATCAATTTTATACTGAAATTAAGTTTGTGCACTGGAATAAGGTGCTGTAGTCACCTCAGTTTTCAATCCTTTTCCTAGGCTAAAAATTCTGGGTAGAGCTGTCTTGGAGAAAACTCGCATTGTACAGTGCCAGCAACATTCATGTAGTCTGTCTGTGTTTCAGAACTTGCAGTCCGATTGTATACTGCGTTCATGGTGCTGCTTTCAGTGAAGCAGAATCACAATCCTCATGTAATAAAAATGTGGATGGTAGAAACTGTGCAAGCGTAACTGCACCAAAAATATACATGGATGTAACCATAAAGGAGAGAGAAAAAGAGACTTTAGCATCGCTGTCTGCAAAGTTAGATTCACCTGTGTTCAGTTGCCTCATTACTTCTGCTGGCTGGTACAGGAGTTTCTAAAGACCTTTATTAAGGTCTATTTATGGTAGTAGTACTTTTAATAATATCCTTAATTTTGTTACTTCAGAGAACTTTTCAAAATTTATGTAAGTGTTCTGCCTATGGGAGGACTGATGTTATTATTTGCTATTTAAAAAATACATACTTAGAAAAAACATAGGTTCAGAGACTATCCCCCATTTAGAGAAAAAATATCAGTGAGATTAACCCGGAGCCCTAGTCCAAACCCTCTGCTTTGAGCATTAGATTAATTTCCTTAACACAACCTCTCTCCACTGAATTTTATATACTTCCCAAGAAAATATCCTTCAAGATTCAGCACTTACTTTTGTCATGTGAAATATCGTAACAGACCATTCAAAATAGCACTTTTAACAAGACTTGAAGTCGTCTTCTCAAAGTGGAGTTACTCTTCTCATGTCTCTAGATTGTCTTACTTTCAGAGGGCAAAGAAATTTTTAGGTTCAGTATTTGAAGGTATTCTGTGAAACTTCTGAATAGCTAAATTCACTTAAAAAAATAAAAAAAGCCTCAGAGCTAATCTTAAAGTTCGTAAATGATCGTAAATGGAAAGAGCCTGCTGGCTCTCAGGCTTTCATTGGGAACAAGCATCTTTTTATTAATAAAATTTCAGGTGTCTTTGCAGGATCTCACTTGGCTCTGAAAATTGTATCCTATACCGGATTTCTGCAGTACGTTATTTTCCTGGCAAGGATTTGGAAGAGGAAGTATAACGCTCATGAGAACTTGCCTCTAAAAGGAAAACTCTTTTTTGTCCAGTAACAGCATGTGCTCTCAGTGGATACTTCTGCTCTAAGCCATAATCAGGAAAGCTGTCGAACATATACTGTTCAGCGTGGTCTTTGAAATGTCTGTCCACCCATGTACGTGAATTAAGCTATTGCCTGGATATACTTCTTAGGACCAGGTCTTGAACCTTAGTTGTAGGTAGCAATTTTACATCATTGCAAGGTCTATTTTCTGGAACATAGAACAGATCACTCTGCAATGTGCCATTTTATAATTCATACATTGTATTTTATTTTGCAGATTCTGTGGAAAACAGGCATTCTGTAAGTATACATTTTATGCAAGCAGTTAAATATAGGGCAATTGGATTCAGATTATTGTGTATATAGTGAGCTAGTGTTCGAGTGTTGCTACATTTTAATTGTTTATTTGTTGTTCAGGACCTTTACTGGATGGCTAGTGGGCAATCCTTTCATATATATTCCTACTAATCAGGCTTTCAGTACTACGTTTATAGAATAGTCAGCTTTAAAAGTCCATGGAACTGACTGGTCTTAAGTAGTGCTGGTACAGGAGGTAGATGACAAATAATGATCTTCCAAGAATTTTGTGTTGAGCATCTGCACAGCTTTTGGTATATGCCACAAATATTCATGCTGACAGAATGGCACAAGGTTGGTTGCTGGTTGCCTCAGGTTCCTGATGGACCTGAGACACTCCAGATTTGCACTGGTAAGGCCTCACCTCAAGTGCTGTGTGCAGTTTTAGGTGCCACAGTACATTAAGGATATAAAGCTACTAGACAGTGTCCAGAGGAGGGCCACGAAGTTGGTGAAGGGTTTGGAGGCGAAACTGTACGATGAGTGGTTAAAGTCCCTTGGGTTGTTCAGCCTGGAGCAGAGAAGGCTGAGGGCAGCCCTCATGGCGCTCTGCAGCTTCCTCACAAGGGGAGGAGGAGGGGCAGGCGCGGATCTCTCCTCTCTGGTGACCAACAACAGGACCAGAGGGAATGGCAGGGAGATGTGCCAGGGAGGGTTTAGGAAATATCAGGAAAAGGTTCTTCCCCCAGAGGGTGGTGGAGCCCTGGAACAGGGAGGCATCATGGCACCAAGCCTGGGGATATTCAAGAAGCACTTGGACAAGGCCCTCGGAGACATGGTGTGAATTTGGGGTTGTTCTGTGCAGGGACAGGAGTTGCACTCGATGATTTAAAAAAAAACAAAATATGCAGACCGGGTGTTTTTTCTGCTATCCACTTTGTGACTTTGGAAATTGTACTTACTTAAAAAGAAAAAGAGAGAGAGGCTCATAAATAAGAATCACAATAGCACAGTCTACGTCAGTTTATGGCATCCATTTGAGTTTTGAAAGGCTCCATCAGCACCAACATCCCCATGGGATAAAAAGCAGCCCATTGTATTATTTACAGACACTGGCAGTGCACTGAAGGTCACAGACTATATTACAGTAAACAGATATATATTAACAGGCCAGTAGGGTTTATAGTATCATTGTCTCTCTCAGTTTAAAGGTTTGTTTTTATTCTTCACTCTCAATTTTCTAAAAATAAATGGAGCTGAACCCTCCTCTGGGTTATACCAGGCATTCCTTGGAGAGTCACACAGAGGAAAGTTTGTCCATGTCCAACACAAAAGATAAAATAGTCAAGAGTGGCTGTGATAGACATCTGGTGTAAGCTCAGGGTGGAGGCTGTCTTTTTTTTTTCCACACCTTATATAATTTATAATGGACATTGGATAAAAGACTAAAGTTGTATGAAGATTCTTCTGTTTTCTTTTCCTATGGCCAAATGTGAGTAAAAAAAATCTTTCCATGGAAGTATAACGAGGCTGCTTCAATGAAAATACACCGACTATCCCCATGTAGATCACTTTCATCATAACTAACTGGGCTATTAAGGCTTGCTAAACCAGACAATCTATGAAGTAATGTTAGATTAAAGGGAGAATAGTGTCAGCTGAGGGTAGTATTTTTTGTGTTGTCTGTACAAACTGCTGTTGACAGTAGGAGAGTAATAAAACTAGTTACTCTGTAAAACTAATCCCATTTTCAGAAACGCCCCAAAGAAAAGTCAGCTTTGTAACACTTGCACATATTACTTGAGTTTTCCTACAAGTAGCCTTACTCAGTTCACATCTGTGACATAGTCCCCTCTTCAGATAGTGTTCAGGTCTTTAACATAGTAACTATTCCTTTTTTAAAAAATTATTAGTGCTTTAAAGGAGATGCAAAAAAACCAGCCAGATCCTGACCTTCTGCTTCTTAAATTCCCACTTCTATTCCCAATAAAGCGTGTGAGAAAAAGCAGCAACATCCCTCTTTTGAACTCTGCAGATAAGTGACCTAAAGTTGAATTGGGCAGATAAATTCCTTAATAGATTTTCCATCCCCCCTATTGGCCTCTCCGCACTTTCCAGGCAACATAGATGAGTACAGAAGAGGCAGGGAGCTACTAAACTGCTTTTTATCATTTTCTTGTAAATGTTTTTTTTTCTGTAGATCATTTTCACACAGTGCTTAACTGTGCTGTACCTCAGAGGTTTGGTCCAAAAGAGGAGTTTTTGATCCTACTCATGAAAAGGAAAATGCTCCTTATAAAGTGATCAAGTGGCTTAAACTTCCTCCTCAGCTGTTCTGCTTCTTTATAGCCAAATGAAGTATTTGGCTCAGAGCTGAAGTTGCTTTCGATCTGCTACTCCCTCAATTTGTGAGTGAAAGGAGGTCTTCGGGAGCCAGAATAGTCAGCTGGCATCTTAATCACATGAAATGCCAGATGGATTACTTAGCTATAGTCACCTGTCAAAAAACTTACAGAATTTGACTCTGTTTAGGAGGTAGTAGGTATTCCAGAAGTGTGGGACAAAGGGCGCCATAGCAGAGAGAGTGTTTTGCTAAGAGCTGTTTTCAGAGACAGGAGGATGTGCAACCTTTTTGTTTCAGTAGTGATGGTGGAGACTTGACATCAGATCCTGCTGTCCTTTGCGCTCTCTAAATTCAAATGGCCATGCGGGTTTCACTCCTCAGATAAACTCTGTTAAGTTATTCAGTTCTGCATTGATCTTCCAGAAGTCACAGGCAAAACAGAGTACTGCACTGTGGAAAAGAAAGATGAAGCAAATCATTTTAATGAGTGCTAGGCCCTGCTCCCTGCATTTGCCCCTATGTAGCTTCTGTCACAATAAATATAATCCAGCATGGAAATTTAGGAACTTTGCTTTATCGTCACTGAGAGACGATTACAAAATTGAGCTCAAGGCTTCAGTAAGCACTGTGTACTGACAATAGGTGTTGTGTTACACAGAAGCGTTTTCAGTGTTTGTATTATGTCAAGAAAGGTGGTGTGTTAGAAAAACAATCAGTTAAAGTTTGAATTATTTCAATTGTATAAAGGCCCAATTGCAGTACAGGTTCTGACTGACCTGCAGTCCAGAGTACCTTGAACCTGAATGTCTTGGACTTTTAGGTCATTTTGAAATGAACCTAAAGTTTTGGGTTGGGGTTGCTTCCTTCTTTCTCCTCCATTTCAGAAATTTGTATCTTAAATGCCATCCATAGGAAGTATTTGCAAAAGAAATGAATTACTTAGAGAGGAACTGGGAGGAGGTTTCCTTCCTGAAATCAGAGCTGGCAATCTTTCTAAGTTATTTAATGGTCCCAGTTTCTGAAAACATACTGAAGGAAATATCTTAACAATGAGATAGCCACTTCGCCAAATACTAATTGGTATTGTGTCAGATTTACCTCAGTGGTACATTCTGACTTCATATCTCCTCCTCCCCCATTACCTCTTAGATGTGTGTGTGTGTTTGTTTGTTTGATTCTGTCCTAGGGGTACATGAGGACTAGCAGCCTCAGTCAGGACGTAGTGTACTTTTAGCTGCCTTTAGTTCAACCTCAGAATGTACCCTCTGAGACAGAAACCTGTACAATTTACATCTATTCAGAGAAATTTCTGTTGTGGTTTTTTTTTTTTCAGCTACTTTCTCATCTTACTCAAGTGATCCCAAAAGTATCTTGTAAATTCCCAGTGGTAAATGGATTGCTTTGCATTGCCAGCACAACATAGCCAGCTCCAAAGGGGGACCTAGCATGTGTTTAACTGTGCACAGTAACATGGCACAATAGTTTAAGACAGGAAATTAAGATGAAGGATGTGTCCATTTAAAATTGGGGGGGGGGGGGATTTCAGGCAGTCAGGATATGAAAAACAAGGTGAAACTCTGAAATAAACAGTGAATTATAAACCAGGAATTCCTGCCTCTGACTCATGGGGCAAATCCTTTGGGGGTAAGTCCACAAAAAGAATTAGGCGCCTCAGTGCTGACAGACTGAACTATTAGGTTAGAGGCCATCACGTACTCTTAGCAGATATTGCTGGAGGAAGACTTGCTTTGGCAACTGATGTCAGGAAGGACTTGACAGTTGTGAGCCCTCAGTGCAGAGAATTATTTCTGCCATATAATGTAAAGCCAATGAAGTTTGGGATCTCTCTTTGCCCCTTCCCATTGTCTAGCACAGAGTACTCCTCTGTCTACACCCTGCCTTTTGTGGTTCTCAGTGCCAGGTTTCGATGTCCCTGCTGTGTACTGAAGATCACCTATTCAAAGGAGCGAAGTCTCGTAGAAACATGCTGTCTAAAAGTTGAACGCTGCATTGCTCACTGTTGAGATGCCCAAATGCTTCTTAGGAAAAGGTTCTAATTCTTGCGGAATTGAAGATGGGGGCCTAAATGTGGCAACTGGGCATCTACTAGTCAGTAAGGGATCTGACTTTCAGATTTGTTGAGTGCCAGGTCCCATAAGAATCCAACTTTTATCAGTAAGTGCCCAGTTGCAGATGGTGATAAACAGTATTGCAGTCTAGCCTGTAACTGTTAACCTAAATATCCCACTGTCCTATTTCCTTTTTTAATCTGATGAAAATAATACTAATATCTCCCCAGGGAATTATGAGTATTTATTAGCTCACTGTACAGTGCTCAAAGGATTATGGTACTATATTTAAAATTTTTGTATTGATCAAAAAGGGTAGGAGAGGGCAGGGGGACATTTATATTCATACCTTTTTTTTTTTCTCTCCTTTTTTGGTCTTGTTGCCAACAGAGAATACATGGACATCCTGATGCTACTTAGAACAGTCATCTCAAACACCAACTGGGAGAAGAAAACAAGCCAAGATGGAAGATGTTGCAAATGTTTCAAAAGCTCTGCAGCACTTATTTATGAGTTTGCCAGGCTCTTCTTTTCAAAGTTTATTTCCTCAGGGGGAACAATAGAGATGTTCCTAAAGCATTTAATGGAAAAAATTACAAATAAAAATTCTCATAGGAAAGTGGCTCTAGAAACCACTGACCTAGGTTCCCATCTTTAATTTCTCCTGCTAATGCAGTGTTGCCTTTCTACCCTCCAATTCATTCTGCTCTGAGGAAATACAAGGGGAAGCTACAGCTGAGGACGTACATTTCTACAGTACAGCAACTACTGTGATGCTAGTAGGATGTAGAAATATCTAAGCTTGCTTTAAACTAGCTATCTTGGTTATCGGTAACACTCTACTGTGGCAGATCAGAGCTCAGCACAGCTTGGCCAGCCATGTATGTGCTCTGACATAACCTTGCAGCTTGTGCTGCACTCCCTGTGCTGCAGCAGCTGGACTGCTACCAGTCTTGGAGCCAGGTAATTTATAGCTCACTCAGATGCTACACTGCAATGAGGGCCTAACAGAAGAGCGAGCTCTGAGCTCCGTAAAAACTTGAATAACTGTTCAGAGATTCAGTACTTTACCAAGTGCTTCTATCAGTAGAGGCACAAATATTCTTTATTCTTTGCTAAATTGCTTCTTCCCTTTAAAAGTTCTGATGTTTGTTGGTTAGTTTGGTGTGATGGTTCTTCAAGGAATGATTGCCCATCACAGTTCTTTTGGATGATGCAAAATATAGGTCTTGAGTGGGTGGATATACTACACCCAGGTCAGTGAGTTTGTACCTGAAAATCCTGTTACGTATAATCCTTATTCCATTGATTTTTAGGAGAGATGTGAAGTCGTACTTCTGTCCAGTTTGTCCGCTATGGAACTCCATACCTATCCTTTTTCTTTGTAGTATGATAAAACACTAACTAACATGGATCCAGCCTGGACCTGGATCTAATCTTTGCAGCTCATGTTTATCTCAGTTGCATTAGTTTAAAAAAACCCACAAAACAAAACAGGAAAAGCACTGTCCCCAACCCCGTAACCAGCTGGTCTTTCACACTGCAGTTGCTCTCTTTTTCTTACTGCAGATTAAATTACTACAAGATCTGGGCCACAGGTAAGAAGGTTCTCATTTTAATTAGAAAATAGTGAAAGAGAGGACATGGATTTGTATATACATATATAGTTATTGCTTTAAGCATCGCATCAAAAGCGCAAAACCAGCAAGAAATACAACACAGTTTTATATTCTCATTCCAAATGTTTAAATTTTCAAGCTCCAGTTACTGGCTAATATCTCTAATTTATTGTTCCCTATGCAAATGTTGTTTGTATCAAAAGCCTTTCACAAATTACTGACTTCATAGCGCTCTTCTGTTGACAAATGTTCATTCTAGCATCCCATCAGTGTCCGTACAAATGCAGTAGTATAAGGAATGTGAAAAGGTATTTTAATAAAGAAAACTCTGAGTTGAACTTTGCACTGGATTTTGCATGTTCATATTAGTGACCACTTGCAAATGAATGCCTGTAAAATTTTTTATTAGTGATAACCCGTATAGATATATCGTTTAAATCTGCATACGGAAGATGTCATCAATGCAAGAAGTGATTCCAGGCATTAGATCTGTTGCCATGAACCAGTTTAGCAGCAGGTAAATGCACTAAATTGGTTTGAGAGTGGAGCATGGGAGTGCTTGCATTCACGAGTCCTTTGCTAAATTACGAAGGTAAAACTTATTCCACAAACCTTTCCACAGTCCCTGGCACAGGTCAGCAAAGTGCTGGTTTCTGGAAAGTTTCAGAGTGTTGTCTGGGCATGACGGAGCAGCAATAGGACAGTTCATGGAACTATTTCAGCTTGACTCTTGGCTGGAATCCTAAACTGTTTTGGGTTTAGCCTGTAACAAAAGTTGTTTGACCTACTGAAACTTATCTGAACTGTCCACTTCTTAGAGTGCTGTGCACTGCTTTGAGCACTTCTGTTTTGTCTTACAGATATACCAAAAATGTTTTTAAATATGGAACATTAGATCAGCATACATCTCCAGTGAAGACAAGGTCAATGGGCCCATGAAGTAAACAGCTACACAAGGAGTCCAAATCTCCTGTTACGGGCATGTCGTCTGGATGCCAAACAAGCCTCATTGTCCCATTGGAAACATTTGGGAAATAAGTCTTGAATCTGTTACTGAAACAGATTAAAGCCCAGATTAGAGCTCAAACAATACATTATTGAAAAACAACAAAAAAAAAATCAGATTTCTACGTTGTCACTAAGTTGAACTTAACAAAGATAAAATGAGGTGTGTTGCTAAATATGTACTTTTTGAGAAGACAGAAGGTATGGAACATCCTCAGGGCCTTTGTTGCATGCCTTGTCTGAGCAGTTCCACTGACAGTGCCCCATCCTGCTTGCCACTAAGCAAGTTCAGAAAGAGGTTTACCCATTCCACTTGGTTAACTTTATAATATTACTATTGCAGAGCAGAAGCTTTAGGGATGAGATACAGAAATGCTTTAAACCAACAGACTCTTCTTCTTTGCCACTGCTAATTTTTTTCATTTCCAGCAAACTACCGGCTGCTTATTTTCTTGCCTAATGTAAGTATTCTTCCGTGTGCCTTTTCGTGGAAAAATCAGTGATGATGTGCTGTCTGGTTCGTGCTGGGAACTACCTGACAGGGCCACGGGGTGCGGAGCTCGGCTGTCTGTCTGTTGCCACTTTAGTGTCGCCTGTGCCCAGGGCGGGAGGCACCTTGTCCCGGCGCCGCGCTGGGTCCCCTCTCCTCTGCTGCAGCGCGGCTGCTCCGTCCAGCGGCACCCCACAGCCTCCGGCGTCGATCCGGTGCTGACCCCTGGTGGCAACCGGCCCCTCCTGCCCCGGGTGGTCCCTGCCCGGGACAGGGCGGCCGGCTCAGGCGGAGTGAGCGGGGTGCTAGTGTGCCGGGGGGCTGCAGGGCCGGCCCTGGTTTCTGGGCCAGGTTCTAACTTTTTTACGTCTAGCTGCATAAAATAAACTGAGCCTTATGACTTTTATTCCTGCAGTGGTACGATCTCTTCAGCTGGACCTCTGCCACTCTTAAAGAACAGTTTTCAAAATGCAGTGCAAACCTACCAACCATGACTTCTTTCTTTCGCATAGGTTAGTGACTTGTTGCTGGTTGCACTACTGCCGTGAAGAGTAAACATCCTGTTCATCGGTGGGTGAATGAATACCCATGGTTCATTTACTTTTCTGGGCTGCTATGTGCTTGTTCTAATTGCTTCTTTGTGAGCTTGGTTTAGTTCGGGTTTTTAATGTTGCAATTCCTCACTAAGCTGTCTTGCATCATAAGCCCCTGGCTTTTGGGGGCTGGGGAAGTAATGCTGTCACACTCTCTGCAGCCGTTCTGTTGTGAGGGAGAGGACAGGTCCAGGGAAAGGAGTCAAAGTTTGAGGAGAAAAGAGGTATCAAATGAAAAAAAAAAAACAAACCACCAATTAAACTAGAGATCAAACTGAAAGTAGTAAAGTATCAGTACTGATTTAAAATGCTAGCGCATTTTGTTATTTAGAATTTCAAGGCCTTTCTGAATAGTCTGGTGAAAGCAGAATAAACATAATTTTTACTGTTACTTGGGAGGTAATAGGCAAGTTGTCATGTCTAAAGAATCACAAAGAACAGGGCTTATTGTCTTCATGCCTTGAAATGCTCCACTCTAAATCACATGAAAAAAAGATTAGAGTCTAGCAAACATGAGAATGATGCATGTATGGGAGGCTTCAATTAAACACGAGCATTTATATTTATAGAGATAATTTGTTTTCTCACTAGCCACAGGCATGCTGAGTGGGAAGGCTGAAAAAATTCTCACCATTACAGGAAATAATCACTGTAGTTAAGTTTTAAATGTAATAGCAAAAGAAATGATGGTTTCCTCAGGGAGGGAGTCACCTGCAAGGTCTGATGACAGACAAACGGAATAACAGCGTGCAACTGAAAGATTTAACACAAATCAGCAAAGGTCTAGGCAGCCACTGCAAAGGCACCGAGAATATGCCCCGACCAAGGTAGGCTCTGCAGCAGCACTGTGAAGCTGCAATGGTGATTGTTAGAAATGGACATCGCACAGCATCCTGGGTCTGACCACATTCCCAAGGTTAAGAGGAATTCAGATCCAAAAGGTATTGTTTGAGGAGTAGTTCCACAAATAAACTATTACTTACGGTAAAGATAGAATCTGGCTTTGAAATTAATATATTAGTAATATATTTCTGTGTAATCTTGAATATATGAGAGTGCTAGATGAAATCAGGGCCTCCTTTTGGGCAACGAAAATGTGACAATTTTTTCACTGGACAAAAACCAGGAGTAACCAGTGTGACAGTTCACCATCCTCTGGTTACTGCCCTGATTTTTCTGTAGTTGTTTTTTTGGTTTAATGTTTTATTCAGGAGATGAAGGGAGATCTCAGTATGAAGGCTTATTACAGGGAAGAAAGTAAGTGAAAAGAAGATGAAAGGAAAGATGGAGTGAGCAGGGCTGGGGGAGAGAACTCCCCCAGACTGTGGAAGGTTTGGGAAGAAACAACCTATCAGTCCAGTCACCTTAACAGCTCTACACTTTATGGTGTTGGTGATGCTCTGGGGAATGTGTTGTGGCAGAATCGTACTGTGGAAGTGGCTCGTCCCAACCATTCATGTGTTTATAGTAGTCCTGTGACCGCTAGGAGAAGTAGAAAATATACTTGTTAATAAAAAGCTCTTTTGCAGGTAACAGCACCATTGATCCAAGAAGACAATAGGTTAATTTCAACTGCTGCTGTCAGTGTGTTAGTCCTGTACAGGGACATGTAGTCAAGAGGCACTGAGGAGCCTGTCTGAAGTACAGCTGCTTTAACAGACTATGATATTGACACTGGGAGTGTGCATCTTCAAAAGAAAACATTGTAGTGCACTGTTATTTAGCTGGCATAATCCAAGCCCTGTTCCGTGCTTGCAGAGGAACTGACTCTGTGACTGCTGAAATAGCCTGTTTGCACAAAGCACTTATCAACACTTGCATAAGGAGAGCTTGGCTTTAAATCCTCTGCACTGGCTTTTTGTTTATTAATTTTTTAACTACATGCAGAGCCAAGTCTCCACTGCAACTGACACAGTTCTGTTTTGCAAATCAATGAGACAGCGCTACAAGGGCAGAAAAGTCTCGCCTGTGAACTTCATCTTGTTCAGAGCTGCCAAACTGATGTCCCTGACTGGCTACTGTCTTCACAGAACTAATCCGTGCCAAATGTCTGAACTCCCCTGAGGCTCTCACCATCCACTCAGGCTGTTCCCTAGTGGGAGCTTCTGGGGTAGTTCAGGCTCCAGCCAGCACTAAGTTGTGGAAATGTGTCCTCTCCCAAATGCAATCACCACTTTTCCAGCCCCAGCTTTTCCTTAGGGAACTCTCTGCTCTATCTGGGGATAAGTGCTTCCAAGGCAGTGAAAATGAGAGCTGCTGGCCCGTCCTCAGGAGTGGAGGGGTCAGAGAGGTTGACATCAATGGGACAAAGATGAGGGTTTTGTAGTAAGTGGGCTGAGTCATGGTATTACTGGAAGGGATGAGCTTGGCATCCCTGCTTGATAATAGACTGTGAGTGTCTAATGGAAGAAAAAATTGTCAAGTCTATTAAGGTGTGGTCACAGTGTAAGTCAATTAATGAAAATTACAGCCACATGGATTATTAAATTAACATGAGATTGTCAATAGGAAATATAGATTGCTTTTGAATAGTTTAAAATTATTTAAAGCACAGTCATAATGAAAATCTCAATGTCTCCATAATGCAAAACTTAGTTTTGATTTTATTACTGTTTGAGTTGTTTTTTTATGTATTCTGTTTCAACTTCATGATTGTTAAAGGAACAGGAGCTTTAAAGAGCAAGACATTCTTATTTAGGAATGCCAAAAGCTGCAAAAGCTGTTATGAGGTAAAAGCTCACAGGTGGCTGGAGGTGAGCTGTGATTCTGCAGTGTGATCCATGTCAGAACTGAAATCAGGTAAAGCCAAGTGTGTCTAAAAGCAGCCCTTTTAGACCCCAAAACCCCCAAAATGATAGATCAAATTTTCTACCCACTGAAAATTCTGTTATGTATAAGCCTTATTCCAGGTCAGGTGATCAGGACGAGGCAGCCTGTATTGCTTTAATTACTTTGGCCAGTAATGACAATACTTCTTACAAGCAAGTTGGATCTGCTGTGCCTGATACTCCTATAACCCTCACCACACGTGGGCACTGCCACTTGAGCTGTGGCCTCCAGGTAAGGATTTAACATTTTGCACTGCCCTGGACTCCTGGAAATGCCTGCATACAGGCAAAGAGAACGGGGGTGAACTACCTCCCTGGCTGCAAATTCCAGACAAATTTGGTGAACAGAGCTCAGCCCTGACTCAGGGCATTCCTCAGGGCTGGCAGAACAAATCTAAACGTACTTACAGCATGTGTTGGCACTCTTGAAAAACTGGTTCCACCTGAGGGTGCTGAGCCTGTAACAGCCTCCAGACAATTTACAACCCCCCCCCCACCCTTCCCCAGCTGGAAGTCAGAGACCTTAAGGGAGCAGAGAGGGGAAATATGCAGACTTATGAAAGGAGATTTATGTTCCTCCTAGGGACTAGTTGATCTCTACAGAAGGATGGTATGTTCAGCATGACTGAAAATATTAGCTGGCTCAGCCCTGAAACCTCAGAACATTGTGTACGCTGCTTAAATCCAGTTTAGTCATTGCTGGAGGGAGGTAAGGCTGCCCTATTAGAAAACAACCCCAACACACACCTATGCTTTGTCAAACAAGAAACACTGAAAGGGTTTGGTTTAACCTCTCTTCTCCTTTCTTTTCCTTTCTTTCTTTTTTTTTCTTTTCTGAATTCTGATTTTTTTTCTGACTGTTCCCGGATGAATCACACAGTCCTACGTGTCTATCTGTATACCGAATGGGACTGTGGAAAGCGGACCTGACTAATGTCCCCTACAAGGAGAAAATGACAATTGATACTTTTTAATTACAGGTTTCCTGCATTATGGTCTAGTTTTTCAGCTTATAATCATTAACAGTATAATAGAGACTTAAGTAAATTGCTGCCTTTTCCTCTTTTGTAGCTTATATAGGTCAGATTTTCATGTTTAACTGTTATTATCTCTGACATGCTAATTAGCGCACTGACTGGCTGACAAAGGTCACATCTGTGTCTTCTTCATTACATGCAACCATGGATATGTCTGTGTGCTCACACCAAGTGATTCTCCTAATTGCTGTGTCTTCTGGAGTCATTTCCACCAGGGCAAAATCACTAGTTTGTCTTGGTAACTGCTTTACACCTACTTTGTACTTAGGTCAGTGAAAGGCAAGGTTGGGCAAAGGAGTGTCAGCAGTCATCACATCCACAGCACACATGCCCTGTTCTGCACTTCATAAGTCACAGCAATCATGCTTCATGCATCCTTGACTTTTCAAGCTCTGTGCAGTTGCAGTCAAAGGGATGAAGTTGTTGCCTTTCCATGGGGAAATGAATGGAGCTTTTATTCCCTGTCTTTGACCAAAGCACTTAGATGGTTTTAGGCCCAGCAGATTGTTTCTAATAGCAGGCAAAATTGATCACTCAGGTACTTTGATGCAGCTCTTTTATTGACAAAGAAAGTACAAAATTCTGTTTCCTTGAACAGAAAAGGAATCAGACAATAGGAGATACTTTCTCTGCATGCAATTGCAATCCTTTCAGCCAGCACTTTATCCAGAAGCACTCCACCAGCTTTTTTTCTCAAGGTCATTCTTGCAGAGTTTATCTATTTCTGCCTGGTTTTTAAAGAAGTCTGCTCCTGTCAGACCATAGGAGCACACAGCTTCTCCAAGCACTGCCAACCTCTCCACACCTTCAAAGCCCAATGTTTCAGCTGGGAGAAAGCCTGATGCATTAGCTTCTCCTCCAGGTTTGCCCTTTTGCCTTCTTTCTTAGGGTGGCTGTTCCTGTTTCAGCTGCCTGCTTGAGAGCTTGTTTGTTTCTTACATAAAAGAATGAGAGGCAACATTAAAACTGTTGGGGTCATAAGCTTTTGCCTGTGTCTGGATGGCATTAGGGTTAGATAGTCAGTATGTGTCTTTGTGCTGACAAAGAGTAAGACCTTTGCACACTTACTGTCGGTGGCGAGGAGCAGGCTTATGTGATGGAATTGGGGTGAGGTGAGATTCCTACTGCCCAAGTGAAGTTTTTACTATATGGTCCCCTTGCCAAGAGAGAGAAGTACCCTGTTGACCAACAAGCAGTATGCAGTGCTAATGCTGAGTTGAATTTCCCTGCGTTCCTTGCCCTACCCATCATATTTAACCTTGGATTTATTTGTAGAGAACTGCACAGAAAACCCTGTTTAAGAAAGAAAGCAAGCCTGGACATCATGTGTTTTCTTGCAATATTGTCCTGGACAGTTTCCAATCTGTTAATGAATGAACACTGACATTAACCATCCGAGGGGAGCTTCAGGATCCGAGTTCAGTAATACATTCCTAAATAGCTGTAACAAGCCCATACTTCAAAAGAAATATATTTTGCTATTTTTAAAATGTGAGTTTTGGAAGGCTTTGAATAGCAAGATTAATTCTCTGTCTAAATGCAGTAGAAGGCAGCACTGACTGGGGAGCATCACCCAGATCTGGAAGGCTTTAATATTGTCTGGAATCTGGATCTGATGTTCTGAAAGCTTAAGGTATGACTGTGTTTAGTTTACTTTTTTACCCAGAGCAAACCGTGCCAGAGCAAACTGTGCATGTACTTACAGATTCCTTAGTATACCTCACTGGATTAATTTGAAAAATATATTACATCATCTATCAGCACTTGAAATTTTGACTCGGAGACTCTGGTTGGATAGATTACTGAGTGATGTTTAATTGAAAGATTTAATGATACGCTGAACAAGACATGACTCACTCTTGAACAATAGGGAACAGCTCCTATATGAAGAAAACCCAAGGTCATAGGGAGCCAGGTGTTGCTGCACAGCGTGATGCTATTTGCAGTAGGCAGCAATGTAAGATGGCTGTGGAAGCTGAGCAGAAGGGTCAGGGCAGCTGGGCAGGTTTGGAGACAGGATTAAGCACCAGGTCACCAAAGTTACAAAGTGAAGCAGAGCAGAGTATTCTCAGTGCCTTGCATTAGACATCTACCTTGGATACCTGAGCTACAAGGCTACTCTGCTCTCTAGTACAGTCACTGGGAGTCCTGTACTGAGCTGCCCTTTGGAGGTGCCTGTTCCTTTTTGTTGCCTATAATAGGTAGTCTAAGGAGCACAGATTCCCTATTTAGCCACCTGAGTGATTATCACAGCGAGTTGTTATTTAATATGTCTCTGTGCTGAGGTCTTCATCCTAAAGTGCTGTACAGTTAATATTATTGGAGAGAAGGAGAATGCAAAGTCGAGAACAAGAATTCAGTTGTGGAGGCACTAGAACATTTGGCTTCAGAGGCTGAGTCCAAATATATTAGAGAAATGGGCCAGGACAGCGCTGTCACTGGTGTTTGGTTGCAGGGAGGGAAGGGAAGGATTGAACCTTGGCTGTGATTATCTGTGTGAATGGACAAGTGCTGAATGCTGTATCAGAGGCAGTTCTTTAACTCGGGAAAATATCAGCCCTGTGTTCACTTTCAAAGCTGTGCTCCTGTTTGTTCCAGAGTGTAACTGTACCTTCGTGTTCTCATTGTTTAAGCCCAGTCTCCTCAGCAAAGCTCAGTGCCTGACTTAACCCATTTAAAAGAAGCCCTTGCCCCTATTTTATGCCAAAATGCTGGACTGACTGGCATAGACACTTGGGTTTATTCTATGATATGTGGATATGGGCCACAATGATGCTACTGCCCTGACTAGGGGTCCATCTATGCCAGTTCTCCATCTCAGCTGGAGAAACCAAAGTCTCTTCAGTGTTTTATCCCTCTTTTGTAACTAAGAATCACTCAGTGCTGCAAATTCTGATTCCATTTTATCAGGTATACATTCAGCTCTGGATCAGATGTTAATGCTCTCAGAACAAAGATATCTGAGCAAGATGTCGCTATTTTTATGAGTGTTGATGTTTTGACCTCACGCCAGCACAATCCAGGAACAATTCCCATTAAGTCTATTGACATGAGTCTTTCCTCGAAGGGAACACTCAGGAAACTTTACCTGAATTATCTTTTAAAGTAGATTAGTTAAATTCTATTAAACCCTATGCAGATATTAATATTCAGAATTAAGTGGCATTAATCTGATTTAATGTACTCACTCTAAAACTGAAGAAAGCTAAATCAAATGAAGGCCACTTTAATTCTGAGTAACAGCACTTATGCCGGACTCCCGTGTAACTTCAGTAACCGCTTTCAAGTCATGCTTGTCATTAATTCAGATTAATTTTTACAAATTTCCCTGTGAAGACAGGGGACAATAAAATAATCAGAGATGACCTGACCATACATTCTGCTTCCCCGCTATCCCCACCCCCCAAAACACTATGGACCTAGCTCCTCCTGAATATTGGACAGTTGGTTTGGAGTTCTGGATCTGAAGGTTGCTGTTCGTTTCTAGTCTATAGTTACTGCTCTTTTCTCTTTACTACCCATTTACATTAAGCACAGCGTGGAGCCTTAGCACTGTCCAGGCCAGGGGACACAGGTACTGCTGGCTGGTGTTAATGTTCCTGTGGTAGAGCTGTGCATGTGGAAAAGCTGCAGTGTATGTGCCTGGTTTAAATATGTAGCTTCAGCTGTTCTGTATCAGGAGTACTAAATTTACTTGTAGATTTAAAATAGGTGAATGATTTGGCAGCTAAAAGGTCAGGACACTTGCTGTTTATCTTGTGCTTTGCTTTTCCTGATTAATAGAAAATTGTCTGTAGCATCTGATGTTACTGTCAAGGATTTCTGGTGTAATGCCTGTGCAGACAAAATGTAGAATAGTGCCGCTGTATCCCCCATACCTTCCCCCAGCTTTGTATTTTGTCACAGTTGCACTCTGAAGTACTCCAGCACTCAGCCAGCATATATTCTAACTCACAAAGGTCTCTGCGGAGGGAGGATTATTGACTTCTCCATCATGTGCAGATCAAATTTCAGGCTTTTAGAGTTTTGTGCATTTGCCAGGTACACTGAAATACAGATACCAGCTCTTGCAACCTTCATGTGACTTTGGCCACATGCACGTGGCTATTCTGCAGAGCACATGGACTCACCTCTTCCCCAGAGATGGATGGCACCACTGCTATAGGTAGGCACCAGCCATTTTCCCTATCTGGATTCAGTGTCAGGAGCAACATTAGCCTATGTGAGAAGCATCAAGAAGGTTTTGCAGGCCTGAGAGACACGAGTGCAAATTCACAGCGTTCAAACTGTTTGACCTAGGCTGCCTTGCAAACCACCTTCCCTGGGAACAGGTCTGCCTCTGGGTGTCACCTTGGCAGCAGGGTTCTAGCTCTGCACGTCCTGCTGACCTTGTTTTAGCCTGTTCTGTGAACCCACCTGACCTCCTGGCAGCTATGAGAGAGGCTATGCTGCTGCTCTTCTAGGCTATGCTGCTGCTCTTCTACCAGTACATCAGCCTGCAGTTGCAGGGAGACAGGCTGAAGTTAGAACCTCCTTTGGTGCTGGAAATATATCTTCTCTGAGCATGTCAAGGACTTGATGTGAGTAGTACAGAGCTGTTTCTCCACAGATACTTGGCAATCTTGAAACCTTTAATAACTTAAAAAGAAAAAAAAAGAGAGAGGGAAAGAGGAAGATCACATAGGCAAATGAGGAGGAGAGGATCTATCCTCAGCTCAGCTTTAAAAATGAAGCAGCAATACAAAAAACTCCGCAGAATAATGTGCTTTAACATAGGAAGTAACAAGAGCTCAGGGCTTCTGCAGGTCCCAGTGGGATCTGAGCAGCAGAGTTGGAGCTAGGCTCAGAGAGCTGGCTGGGGAGGTGCTCCCAGGAGGGTATGACCCGGCTGTGCTCCGTTGTGCCAGCGAGAAAGCAGGCAGCAGCGCTGCTGCTCAGGAGCTGGGATTAGTGGGTGGGGAGAAACGGTGAGTTGGAGGCCAAATGGGCAAATTTGCAACTTAGAGAATTCAGGTCCAAAGTGAAGCTCGTACTCCCATAGAGTGAAGCCATTGGGCAGGGAAAGAATTGGGAGGTGCTGAGGATGCTATTGTTTCAGTGTTTGACAAGCAGAAGATAGGCACAGAAGCAGAAGATAGGTACACTGGAAGCAGAAGATAAGCACAGTGGAAGGAATGTGGCATTCAGGAAGCTCCTATTCTCCTCTGTACCCACAGTCAGAACCAGCTGAAGCCCACTGGGAAGCCTTGGCCTTTTGAGTGCTTGCTGGGTTGCTGCACACTTGAGTGGGCTGGGGGGCTTGTTTGTTTTTTCCGTGCTAAGCCTCTTCCCATTGTGTTTACTATTGTACAGTAACAAACAAAGTAAGAGTAAAGCTGTTCTCACACATACACACAAAACCATGTACGCCAAGATTCTCTCATTCAGGCACAGCTGCTGCCTCATTTGTTTTAAAGCTTCTCAGCATAAAATTGTGAGCAGGCCTGTCCTGCCGTTCTCGGGTCTTCCCCAGGAGATCTGACGGCAATGAGAGGCTTGTGAAAACCACGTGGAAACCCAAATCTCATGTAATGTTATTTTCTCACAAAAGTACAAGCTTCAAACAGTCCTGAGCTGTGAAATTCTGATGGGGGCATTAGAGGGAGATGAACTGAGCTTCACAGTAGCTCTGGGAGAGAAATATTACTTCTTATTTTACAGCCTGCTCAAGCACTGCTTCTAAAAGGCATTTAAATGTCTCCCTCACATATTCTGAAAGATTAAAGTAATTTTTTTTCAAAAGCAGCTCCTGACTATAGATACCTATTTCTAGAACCTGCAGGCCTGTTTCTGAGAATGACTGCATATTTATACACAGGATACTGAAATATTAAAAATAAATAAGCATTACTTTATTATCTTGTCTTTTGGTAGGATGGATAGAAGATAAATTATCCAACAAAAAGATTTACTCTTGCAGCACTGAATGACTCAAAAATTCAGAGATTCTTCTTCTTTCCCTCTTCCATCTGACTGGGACTTGCCTTTAGAAGAGGATTCCCAAAAGGCCACATACACCCTGAAGCTCAGAGGCAGGTAACCTGGTCAGACACTGCCTGTACCTAGTTTCTCCCAGTGGCTGGCTCCAGCCTTTGCTCAGCACGTATTACTCTATGGAAGCAGCCTCTGCTGAGCATCTAACTTCAGGTGCAAAAATATCTTTCTTGAGGTCAGGCCTTTTAGGCCATCTGTTGCCTAAGTTAGCTGCAAATAGAGCATAAAAACATTTATAGCTAAAACCAACCTGTCAGTCACAGTTTCAGCCATGGCGTCTGCTCCTGCAGGGAAAACCTGTTGTTAAGAAAACAACCATTATCTTATCTTCAGACTTTGGAAACATTAACATCAGCTTTGTATAATGATTCAAAGGTCTGCCTATATGGAATGACAGCTATGGAAAGAAACCTATCCTAGGTTTCTTGTACTTGTACATATATTTACCTGTATATATATTTAAAATATAATGTTGTCTTTTTAATTAAAAAAAGACTGCAGAATAAATAAAGGTGATGCAGTGATGCTCACATAATGCAGCCTTTTGTTGGGTTCCTTCAACTCAGGGACACTTAAGACTGCTGGGTTTACTGCTCGGACATCTGACAGCTTGAAGGGTCTGGCCCTCCATTTGGTGAGCTCAGGCCTTTCCTCAATGAAGTAGATTTTGCTGGGTGCTGACCACTCTCAGTCATCTCTGGTTTTACAGTTACATGCAGGAATCCTGGTTTTGAAAAGAGCTACTTAGAGCCTTGAAGAACTCAAAGATACCTGGCGATAGTTTACTTCCACAAGCACTGAATTGTGCCTGAAATGTAAGGAGGCAAGCAGGATGAGTGCTACCTGCACCTGCTTTTGAACTAGACCGCAAAACTTATGACCTACCATATACATTAATGCCTAGTGTAACAGGACCCCAAGCCTTGGCTGAGCTAAAGCTGTACATAAGATAGTAAACTATTTGAAAATTAAAACTGTGTATTAAACTCTTCACATTAGCTAGTTCGGAGCAAGGTGAATTCTACTCACATATCCCATTAGATGTTGGCTAGAATAAATTAACTTTTGCTTCATCACCCCATGAAGTGTCATAAATTTGAACACTGCTATGAAATAGAGTCTGAAAGATCTCATAGGATTATTCACGTTTTAATTCGAACTGAAATTGTTAAAGTAAAGGTAAGTGAGGAGAACTCACAAAGCCAAATTAGTCCATGGGGTAGCTAAACAGACCTCTGTAGCTAAAGCCAACATCACTCTGACCCAGTGTTCTCTCATTATTAACTGTCTTCAGAATCAAGAGCAATTAACTGAAGGGTAGGAGCAGCGGTAAGGCTGTAATTTATGATATGACACCATTATTGGGAAAACAACCTTTTGACAGGTTTTTTTTTCACAGTCTGCTGCAAAATGGGAGATATGAAGAGTAAATAATGTGACCTCAGTCATGGTATGCTTCCTAGGGTAACTGCCTCATTGGTTGGGTAACCGATCATTTTTCGCCATTTGTGTAACCGAACAGCTTTATTTTGTCTGCATGCATATACATTTCCTGCAGGCAGCAGCTCGTTCTATGAAACAACTTAGTCACAGATGACAGCAGTAAACATTTGCCTGCGAAACCAATACACGAGGGTTTGTAGGACAAACGCCAACCGAACGCCGTGTTTTCCCGCAACCGGCTGCTCATAAACGCGGTCAGTGCAGAAGCGAGGAATGAGGCGATTTAACACCAACGCGGGCGGTGGAGGAAGGCCCGCGGCGGCCTCGCAAACCCACCACCCCCTCTCCACCGCGGCACTTCTCACGCGTGGACGCCGTCCCAGTGACCGGGGGAGGACGGCATCTCACAGTCCCCGTGCCGGCCATTTACCACCTCCCCGAGCGGCTCCTCGTTTTGGGGAGGCGTTTCCTTGCGTCACCTCTTACGGCTGCCCGAAACTTTGGCGGCGGGCTGCCCGCCTGAGGGCCGCGGCGAACCCTCCCTCCCGGGGCGCCCCCGGCCGCCCCCTCCCTCCCGGGGCGCCCCCTCCCTCCCGGGGCGCCCCCTCCGCCCGGCCAGGCCGCGGGCCGCCTCCCGCCTCCCACCGCCCGCGGCGGGCCCGCCCCTCCGGCCGGCGCTGCGGCGGCTCCGGCAGGCCCGGCCCACCGCGGGGCCCGGATTGGCGGCTCCGGGCAGCCCCGCCGCCTCTCCTCCCCCTGCCGCCGCCCGGCGCGGCGCTGGTGGCGCGGACCGCGGGACGCCGGGGCCGCGCCGGGCAGTGCCATGAGCCGCGGGTAAGGTAAGCGGGGCAGGGCTGGGCCCCGCCGCGCTCGCCTCGGCCCGCTCCGGGCAGCGCCCGCGCTCCTCGCCGCGCCCGCCGGGGCGGGAAGACGCCGCCGCAGCGCCCGGCGTGAGGCGCGGGAGCCTGGCGGGCTCCGCGGGGCCGGGGGCGGGCGGGGAGGAGGGGGCGGCCGGCGGGGGCGGGCCGGGCCGGGCCTAGGGCAGGAGTGGAGGCGGCTGCTGGGGGGCGGCCGGGGCTGGGTACGGGCCGATGGCGGCCGTGAGGGGCCGGCGGGCGCTGCTGTCTGTCGGTCCGGCCGTGGAGCCGGCCCGCGGGGAGCCCGGGGGCTTGGGCGGGCCCCGGGGCCGCCGCCGGGTGAGCCGGGCCCGGGCCGGGGCCGGCAGGGTTTATTTTTGGTGTTGGGCGAGGTTGGGCGGGATGGAGTTACTTCCCCCTTCCACCGGTGTAACTGAGATGAAGGTTTGCTGAGGCAGGGTATGCAGTTTGGCAGGGGCGCTGCCGAAGTACAAGTGATACCTTGAAAACAAGCAGCAGAGGAACCAGCGGCAGCGCTTATTCTTGCTGGAACTGGGGGAGCATTTCTAATGGGCTTTTAGGACCGAAGGAGAGAGGTTTTTCTGTCTCCTAAAATTGTTTCCTTCTTTCTGTCCTACGTGTCGGCTCTTTAGTTTCTGCTTCTCTTTTAATTCTCAGCGTCATTTGTATTTTACCTCTCTATCGCAGTTCAGTGTCTGAATCTTGTTTATTGTGTCTCTTCAGCATGTGCTAAAGTTCCTTCTAAATGCCTCTGCTCAACTTGATTTGTGTCTGTCAGCAAACGTCTTAAGGAACTGCTATGCATAATTTAGGGGAGTTAAGTGTACAGCCGAGTTGAATTTAAACTTTTGTATGTAACTTTCATATTGTAACTGTAAGGTAAATGAGCATAAGACTTCAGTGCTGTAGGATTATCTTCTGTTAAGATGCTTTGTCATACTCCTCTGGTTTCACACAACTCTTTTGAGATGATCTTGCCTGCATACTTGGGGAAAAACAAGGCAGGCTCACAGCCTCAGGGGTGTATTTTTTATTAAGATTTTTTTAAATTTAAAAATAACTCCGTATTCCTAAACTCTGACTAAAATTCTGGCAGTGTGAGTGAGTACCCTGTTTCAATTTTCTCGAAATTAAAAATACACTAAATTAGAGGTAAAAGCACTTTAACTTAAGCGGAAGAAAGTAAACTACTGTTTCTGATGTTAGAATTGACTTTAAAAAACTCTGACATCATGTTCTTTTGTGATATGAGAGGTTACTGTTCTGATCGACTTCAAAGCTGATCCAACAAGCTGCTCTGCTGTGGGTGGTGTATTATTAATACTCCACGTAGGTGCTGAGGTTTGAGGTAGCATTTCTAAGGCAGGGTTGGGAAAGGTGCTTTCTCTCTTGAGCAAAAGTTGAAGAAGGTAATTCTGTGCTCAGAGACATCTTTTACTGGACTCTCTTGGTTTTCCTTGTGGATTGTATTGGTAAGTTGAGCACTTCTTTTATGAACTTTGCTTTTCGGCCATGTAAAGAACTTCTTTAAATGGCCTATATTGCTTTTATTTCAGAAAAGAAAATCAGTTAATGAAATCTCAAGTGAAAACTTGAAGGACACAGCCCAATAAAGTACATATGTTAATTGCCTACTTCTCTTTTCATAAAAACAGCACTTAGTAGTTTCAGATATTAATAGCAAATGCTTAGTTGTTTGTAACTAAAGAACTTCTAAGAGAACTGTATTGGAAAGTAAAGAATGTGGAGCAGGAAAGCTGGGCAGGATGTATAATGCCAGTAATTTCCCTGTTGTGGTAGATGTGTAAACAAAGTAATGAGAGATAGGGAAACTTATCTGGTAAATAAAATGATAATGTAACTGAAATAAGTTTATCATCATGTAGCTAGAGGACTGAAGATGTATTGTTGTATTCAGACAGCTGCTTAGCTGATAGATTTGGGGATTGTGCTGCTCTAACCTCACCTTTCTGTACAAACTTAACCAAATCCATTAGATGAAATCAGGAGGCTTCTCTTTTAGCACATGTGAAGGGCCACCAACCTTATGTCATGTGAGTGTGCAGGAGACCAGTCACAAGCATGTCAGCGAACATACATAAGGAAATGTTTCATTATCCCGCTCTACTCGGCGCTTGTCAGGCCACACCTGGAGTGCTGTGTACAGTTCTGGTCCCTGCTGTACAAAGAGGATGTGGACAGGCTGGAAGGGGTCCAGAGAAGGGCCACCAAGATGATCAAAGGACTGGGAAGCTGCCACATGAGGATAGGCTGGGAGAGCTGGGTTTGTTCAGCCTTGAGAAAAGGAGGCTCAGAGGGGATCTCATCGCTGTGTACCAGGACTTCAGGGGTGGCTACAAAGAAGATGGAGACTCCCTTTTTACATGGAGTCACATGGAGAGGACAAGGGGGAACGGACACAAGTTGCTCTTGGGGAGATTCCGATTGGACACCAGAGGGAAATTTTTCACAGTGAGGACAGTCACCATTGGAATAATCTCCCCAGGGAAGGGGTTCACTTGGCCACGTTGGACACCTTCGAGAGTCATCTGGACAGGGTGCTGGGCCATCTTGCCTAGACTGTGCTCTTCCCAGAAAGGTAGGACTAGATGATCCCTGAGGTCCCTTCCAACCTGGGATTCTGTGTGATTCATGTGCTGTTTTTCCCTTGTCCTGTTCTCTGTATGATGTCAAGGATGGAGCTTTAGCCTGTTACGGCCATGGGATGAGTCACTTGTGGTGCTGAGTGCGCCGAGTGTAGCTGATAGTTGCTCAGGAGCTGAAGGAAAATAAAGCTTGTTTATCAGGATAAATTGTGGGTTTAGAAGAATGAAGAGGAGGGTAAGTAAATTCTGGTGTTAAACGCAGTCTTGGAGCTTGGAGAAGTCCCTCAAATCTCTGGATATTTATTGTTTTCCTTTGATGAGCTAGAAATTGTGGTATCATATGTCTACAGTAAGCAGTAATGTTAATTCAGTATGCTCTAAAACACTTTTGCTTGAATAAAAGCATAATGTTGGAGAAGCCCTTGATGATCTACATGAAACAATCAGATGACAATGTATGTTGGAAAATAAGAGTGTAACATAGGCTTAGAGATTAGAGAAATAAAGATGAGTTAATACTGTGAGCCCTCCTGAATGTGTACTTAGCATTAGAAGAGATGTAATGTGTTCAGAGTTGATTTCAACTCTGGAAAGGCATAAGGATGCCACATGTGACCAATAAAGGGGATGAACAATGACTTTTCTTACTCTAGGTAACGTAAAGTGGACACTAGAAAGGGTGTGTTGTGATTTCAAGTGGGAGGATGGTGGGACAGTGAAATACTGAGAGAACAATACTATGTATTTTTCAACAGTCCTGACACAGTACTTAAGGGGCAAATGAGTGAGTTCAGTAAGGCAGTGTTGGCTTTGTGCCTGCTGGATAGTGAGAGACCTGTTCAAAGAAAAGCCTCCATACAGAGTTGTCTAAACTTTGCTATACTGTCTTAAACTTCACTGTACTGTCTTGCATTGATGGCCCAAGATCTCTGACAGTCAGAACTGTCCTGGTTTAACCCCAGCCGGGAACTAAGCCCCACACAACTGCTTGGCTCACTCCACCCGGTGCGAAGGGTGGGAGTTGGAAGAGTAAAAGCAAGGAAACTCATGGGTTGAGATAGACACAGTTTAATAAGCAAAGCAAAGCCTGCACGTGCAAGCAAAGCAAAACAAAGAATTCATTCAGTCTTCCCCGTGGGCAGGCAGGTGTTCAGCCATGCCCAGGACAGCAGGGTTCCATCACGCGTAACCCTGACTTGGGAAGACAAACGCCATCACTCCGACCCTCCCTCCCTCCTCCTTCCCCCAGCTCTATGTGCTGAACATGATGTCATATGGTGTGGGACATCCCTGGGGTCAGCTGGGGTCACTGTCCTGGCCGTGTCCCCTCCCCAGCCCCTTGCTGGTGGAGTGGGGTGAGGAGCAGAAAAGGCCTTGGCTCTGTGTAAGCCCTGCTCAGCGGTGACTAAAACATCCTTGTGTTATCAACACTGTTTCCAGCACAAATCCAAAATGCAGCCTCATACTGGCTACTGTGAAGAAAATTAACTGTATCCCAGCCAAAACCAGCACAGAACCAAACTTGGAATGCTGCACATAGCTGGCCTTATTCCTGGTGTGCTCTCCTTCATATAAGGCTAGAAGTTGACCCTGTTTTGAGCAAGAGGTAGGACCAGACTAGCTCCAGAAGTCTCTTTCAACAAAAATTACATTGTGATTGTATGACAGTAGTATAAAGGAGAGAAGACAAGCACACGTGTCAGGTCCCAAGCTACTTGTAGGGCAATATCTTTGTTGGATTTTGAAATTCTAGGTTATAAGCAAATAAGTTGTTTATTTATTTTCAGCTTCTGTCTCTGGAGAAAACATCAACTTATTTGCACTGGGATGTGACATCTAGGAACCGTATTCATGAAAAACTTTTAATTTTCCAAGGTGCTCTACAATGATTGGAAAAGATGCTCTCTAAAGAGCTTATATTTCAAGAGGCAACAGATGACTAAATGAAGGAAAGAGACAGTATGAACAGGCAGTGATTTCAGTGCATTAATCATAAAATTATTAAGCTTTTTTTAAGGCATCATGACAAAGGAGAGACTTAAAAGAGAATTTGATGGAGAGCAGTTTAGTAGCTTTTCTGATTTTTTTATTACGCTTGATTCCTGCAGTTTAATTCTCCAGTACTTTTTGTGTGCAGAAGAAACTTATTCTAAGTACCTTTTTGATTACTAGTGTTTTTCAGCTATTTTAACCTCTTCCTGAGTTACAGAAAGCTAGGCTGATGTGAAGGCTCCTACTGAGTAGTCTCTTCGTTCTTGCCCTATGACATCTGCAGCTCTTACAGCTACAGCTCATAACTTTGTGTAGCTCACTGAAGTTTTCTTAAGAAAACACAGTTTGCAGTTTTATGTGAAAATTACCACATTCACAATGTGATGTAATGCAAAAGAAGTCTTCATATGAAAAAAAGTAGTGCTTATGTGAACTAATTCTGTTGAAGGATGTTGCTTATAAGATAGCGTTAGCTGTCATGGTATATGTGTGAGGCCTTGACATAGGTGTTTGTGTCTGTAGGCATGTGCTCAAGTGTCCCGTCTGTGCATTTACAGAAACCTTGTTCATCAGCTCTTCAAGAGGAGTATGGATTCTGTAAAGAAAGATCTTGGATGGGCTTTTAGTTTTGGCTTTTAGCAGTGTCCTTTTTATCATAGAGATTTGTCAGTCAGTATGCCATGTACAAGTCCTTTAATGCTGGTGTTTAGGAGAGTGAATTGCTCTGTGTGGTGGGAGAAAGGACTATAGCAAACTGTTGAAGCAAGCAGAGTGGTGCACCTTCATAATTCTCCAAACATCCTGACATGAAGGCAAGGGCATCTTGTGCTGTTTCTTTCTAGTGGAAGGCTGGATCCATGTTCTGAGAAATAAGAAAACAACTGTATATGCTGTGGAATTAAGCATTAGTGTTGAGGGAAGGAAGGAAATGAAAGAGAGGAGGAAAAATGAGATTGCTCAACGAGGTTAGGCAGAAATTTTTTTTTTTTTTAAAGAAGTCCTTTGGAGAACTCTTCTGAGACTTCACTGGTGGGAAACTGCACAAACTCCAGGCCTGCCAGGCTTCTTCATGTTTGGGATCTTTTCACTGATTTCTCTTTCTGTCTCAGATATGCTGTTTCCTGTCTGGATGTTGTGTTTTTGAAATACTGGTGAAACTTGTGACAGAGAGGTGGTTGTCTTAAATGTTTTCTGTTGTTGCTTCGCTACTTCTAAGTGTTTTCTGTTGTTACTTCATGCCTCTATTGCGCAGGTCCATAGGGGAGGCAGCATCTTCATTAGGCTAACTGGAAAAGGACATGGAATACAGGAACGAGTGCAGACTGGAATGGAAACTGCAAATTTGAAGACACATACAATCTGGGAACAATTTTTCTAAGTTCAGCTGAGTAACACAATCGTAGATAGCTTGAGGAAAAGGAGTATTTAACATTTTGGGAGCAAAGGCAAAACTGTAAAGTACAGTGTTGTCTCTAGTGTAAGAGTAAGATGTAAGGCCTTCAGAGGCACTATGGTAAATAGTGAAAGCTTTAGGATTGTCAGTATCTCCCATTCTGTGTTTATTCCCTCAGTGCACTGATGCATATTGTTGTGGTATGTGTGAAGGTGTTGTTGATTGCTGATTTTAAAAAAAACAGTGTACCTCTCATTTCATTATTGTCGAGGATTGTGTTAAATGGTTCAGAGCCACAAGGTAAAGGGTTGGGGATTTTTTTGTACTACGAAAGTGTAGTTGAAAATTGTTGTATTGTTCAATAAAATTTCATGAAAATTCAATTTCAAACAATCTAAAGTTGAAACAAAACTAAAAGTGGTTGAATTCAGCTTCTTTTCTGGATATGTGAGATAGAATCCCAATTATTGTGTCATAAAAATACATGACCTGCTGTTCTTGTCAGAATTGTGAATTATCTGTGTGTGGACAGTTTAACTTTTTTAAGGTTCTGATAACGTGGCATGCCCAGAAGTTTGAAGGCAGAAAGTTATTAATTATTGATCAAGATCCCATTTCCAGCGTGAGGCAACAAAACATGAAGGTTGCATGTTGGCTAGGAACACGTAACTTAACCCGCCAGCCTTAGCCTCTGTGCGCCTCTTTGCTTGGCAGCATCGTGAGGACTGACATTTAACCACCTGGAGACTTAGCACTTAAGTATTGTCTTCTTCAGAAGAACTGGAAGTGAATGGAGTTTCTTGGATTTGGGCAAAGCTTTGCATAGTGTAGGCCTGAAAGTACCTACTTCGCAAATGAAATTTTAAGTCTTTTAAGGTAATATTTAGGTTCTTTCACACAAGTCCTTTACTGGAGTAATTTTGCACTAGAGGCTGCCACATGCTAACTTAGTTGCATGAGTTTTGAGTATGCTTACAGAGCAAAATCCACTGTCTCTGGCAAGTACAGTAACAATATGCCCAATGTAGTGTAAGACTTCCCGTTCTGTAACAGAGTTATTTGCCTGTGTTGTTCCTGTGCTCTCTGCCTTCGCTGTAGTTTCTTGCTGTGGAGCAAGGCTGTTAGAATAATTAATTATTTTGGATCCCTAGGGCTACGGAGGTATCCCTTTAAGACCTGAGTAACAGATGCATCGCCCTTTCCTTTAATGGAGTCCTTGATGACCAGTATCTCTGGAAAATAAAAAGCAAGTGCCTTAAGCTGAAATTGCTCAATTAAGGCATCTGAGAGGAGCTGCTTAAAAACTACCTGTGGTAGCCAAGGCTGGTCCTGCTTCTGTTGGAAATCCTTGGAGGTAGGAAGCAGAGGAGCAAGTTGTAACGACTGAGTAGGTTAGAGTGGCTGAAATATCTGCAGGATGCAGTGGTCCCTCTGAGTTTTGCAGGTGTTTTTTATTCCTGCTTCACCCCCTGTGAGGAGAGGCATTCTGAGGTGTTGGGTTATTTACCAGCTGTCTTCATTCTCTGGGTACTCAGAACTATTGTCTCTGATGAAGCTGATTGTTAGCGTCTATGGAGGGACATAAGAATATAATGGTAAAAAAGGGTATATTCTTCGATCTCGCCTGTCTTGCCTTCCTGCTTCTCAAAGTCTTAGCTCTCTGTTCATTGTCTTTCCTATTTATTTTAACTCTCTCCTTTCTGAACAGCAGTGTGTGTTATTCTGCTGTGCAAAGCCCAAATCTATACCTAGCACAGCAGTTAAGTTAGTGTTCTAAAAGGCAAGTGATGGACAAAGGATGACAGAAGATCAATAAAACATAGTAAACAGTGGTGTTTTCCCATACAGGCCAGGAGGGTAGCGCAAATTAATTGTTGTATAAACTAGGCTATAATGTTCATTACCTAGTCTCTGTGGTTTATAAACTGTTACGCTCTCTGCCCCCACTGGTGTTGGATGACAGGAATATTGCAGAAGAATGTCCCTTAGTCCTGGTGAATGTATTGCATGCCCTGGACCACTTATCCTGTCGATGCAGGATTATTATCCTGAAGCTGTGGGAAGATGGGATGGTCAAGCTTAAAAGAGCCTCTCTTTAAGAGTATGAAAATGCATATTCAGGAATTGGGGTGCTCTTCTAAAGGATGTTTGAGTCCTAAAAATTGCTATATTGGACTTCAGTAGCGTATGAAGAGGACTGGGAGCTGTAAGACTCTAGATCTTACTTTGGATTTCATGTGTTTTGTTTAAATTATACTTCGGTTTTAAAATAGGACTGCAAAAATATATGCACAGACCAAGGTATTATCTCCTTTGATACTGGGAATTTCAAAGCAGATGACAGAGGACGGAAATGTAAATGCACCCCGTCATGAGCTGCAGTGAAGTTCTGATCTGAAATTAGAGAGCTGCAAAAATAATTTTGTTTCACTGGAAGTCAGGATTAAGACTGAAGAAAGAAAAATATCTGTTTTATGATCCCAGACAGGCTCAAAGAATAAGGCTTCTTTGAGAGGGAGATAGATAGTCATGCTTACATGCTTGTGATTGTGGTGGCTTGATTAGGAAGTATTGCGTAACATGTGATACTGAAAGCAGACAGTGAAAGTAATCATCTAGGTTTGGTGCTTTCTGTCTCTTGGCTTCTAATCACAGTATGTTGTGTTACCCTCTCTCCTGAAACTCTGAGAACCTGCCCGCACTGGGCTCTGCCAGGTTTCTGAGAGCTGAGGCCAGGAATGAGAGTCTTGCAACTAAGCCACAGAATTCCCATAGCATTCCCATGCCCCCACTCCCTGCCCGCTGGTCGCGTCCCACCTCTTGTTCCTGTCTCCCTGCCCCAAAGTACCCAGTGCAACGTGAAGACTTCTGCTCTGGTTGCCTTCCAAGCTGGGTATTTCCATTCTGCTTGCTTAATACATATCTGTCATTTCTGTTGCCCAGAGGGGCTTCACTTTCTTTCCCAATGTTCTTGTGTAACATTTGGGGTTGAGTGCATAAATAAATGTATTTTGGTGGTAAATGAAAGTGATCCAAACGTTTCTTCTGTTGTCTGTAACTGCTGTGAAGTTTGATAAGGCTTATCTTTCTAAGACTTTCTCAGTAGTGGTTCTTTTTGTCTAATCACTTTCACACTTCTTCCTTTTCAACTGGACTTGAAGTATTAAACAAATGAATCGGGAGAAGGGGGAAGAACTATGCAGGAGATAATCCTAAATGTCTGTCAGCTCAAAAATGTGCTAGTTAATAAGGGCTTTGCCAGGTCTTTAATAAACCTTCTGAGCAAATGTGGGACAACTTTACAAAAGTATTTTTATGAAGGAAAAGAAAAAGCTACTATTCTGTTTCTGTTATTTTAATGAATAACAAGAGATGTGGATGGAGAAGGGAACCAGCTGTGCAAGCAAACTATCTCCTGTGTTGTAATTCCAGTTATTCTCTTTATGACAACAGGCCGAGTTTTCCAAGATGCCGTAACACTGTCTAGAGGTTACAGACAAGCTGAAGATCTGTGCCTAACAGTTGGAGGAAACGCAGTATCTGAAAAGATTAATTTAGTGGTGTGTTGTATTTAAGAGCATAAATATTTGGTTGTATGGATGTCTATTTCTTTGGTCAGGCAGCTTTGAGATGTGAATTGGTTAACTCTTTTTCAGTATTGAACAGATTTTGTGAACCCTTGCTTTTCTGATGAGTTGGGACAACTCTTCTGTTTCATCTTTATTGGCCAGATTTTAAAAATTCTAGCTAGATATTTATTGTTCTTTCTATCAAGCTAAAACTTCACAATTTAAATTATAAAAATGAGTAAATCACAGTGCTGCTCCATGAGAGTTTATTACTTTACTTTCCCAGTATACATTTTTTTAAGTCTGTGTCTTGCATCCATATGCCCTAAGTGGTATATTTACCAATGAAAATTGCTATGGGATGACTGTCCTGCCAATTTCCTTCTAGTCACAAAGTGGGTGTGAACAGTGGCTTTTCAGGCCTCTTCCTACAATACCCCAAGCCAAATAAATGCTGATTTGTGTGATCGATCCAGATCTCAGACTATTAAAGAAGGCATTGTCTGCTATTATCACACTTCTGACTCCTTCATGGAGGAAGTGTTGAGGCTGTTCCATGGTTTAATGGAGAGGAGTTTGTCTTACCATGTGGTGATGAGTGCAAGTTGAAAAGGTTTCCATCCTATGTCTAGTTTTTTGCTTGCACTGTTTTTTCTTCAGTTTCCCCAAAAGAGCAAGCAGTCTTGTCTCTAAAGCCTTAATTATATATGGCATGGCGGAGGCGGCTCCTTGGGGATGCATGCAGTTTCCTCACACTTCAGTTGTCACTGTTTTGTCACCTTGTCCTGGAAGACAACTGTAGCTGCCACCCATGCTTGGCTTCTCTGACTTGACCTCTCTCAGCAATTAAAAGCCTTGCTTAAACAGCCACACCCCTGATGTATGGTGATGTTTGAGAGAGTATGTATGTACTCAAACTTATTAACAGTGTATGTAATTTAGCACTTGTATAGCTGATCTGCTCTATTTGATAAACAAATGCAAATTTATTAAGCATGTATGTAAGAACATTGCCATGTGTCTGGAATTAGAATTGCCTGCATAATACTGTAATTGAACAAGGCAGGATATGGCTCAAAGACGCATATTTCCCTTTGCCCTTTTGAAACTGTCTGGTGGCTTTCTCTGTTCTTTTATCTCCCAGCAAATCAAGACCTTAAAATTGATGACCTAAAATTAATTTCCTTGAAGCTACTTCAATGGCACTTCTCTTTCTGTGCATGTGCGTGCACAAATGTAACCCACATACAGTGGACTGCATTTGTTCTTACCTATTTTATCAAGTAGTTGAGACAAGACTATAGACAGTATTTCTGTCTGCAGTAGTAGAAACTTTTACGCTGCCGAAGGCATTTGCTGGACAAACATAACACTGATAAGACCTGGTTATTGATTAGCAAATCTCATAGGATGAGAAAGGGCAGATTTCCACTCTTTTTTACAGGGGAGTAACTGCAAAGGAGAGTGACAGTAGAGAGCTTGCATAAGTACTACTTCAGTTTAAAGAAAACTGGGGTCCTTAAAAATGCATTAAAGTTTTTTTAAGCTCTTCATATTGCGCTGTGAATTCAGAAGGCAACTGGGGAATTGGGGGATGTATTGCCACAAGACACCCACCTTCTGAACTTTTCATTTTCAGCCTGTGGGACTGTCAGATGAAATTCCTGGAGACAACTACGTCAATTAATGTTTGCAAAAGTGAGATCTGCCTGCATGTTTTACAGCACCATACGTAGCTGATCAGAATTTAGTATGTGCATCTCTGAAATAAAGAGGCCTGGAGGAATTATTTCATTTACAGATGTTGTCCCATCATACTAGTCTACCTGAGGTCTACCTTCCACTAAGATAAGGACCTGTGTCTGTGTTTGCATGCTATATGAGTGAATTATACCATAAAGGAACAAATAATTGCTTTCTGAGCTGCAAGAGAATAAGTAATGGCTGTCTGTGTTGCTTCCTGCATTATTGACCTTTGGAAACTACTTTTCACCAGAGGCAGTGAGAACACTTCTCAAGGAGTGCTAAAAAGTTCAGAATACTGTTAACTAACTAAAACCTTTTAGAGAGATTTTTTTTTTTTTAATGTTCGTGGCCTGATTCACACAGTGGAAAACCATGTTTGGGGAACTACAGGCCTGTCAGCTTGTCCTTGGTACCGGGGAAGGTTATGGAGCGGTTCATCTTGAATGAGCTTACCAAGCATGTGCAGGACAACCAGGGGATCAGGCCCAGTCAGCATGGCTTCATGAAAGGCAGGTCCTGCCTGACCAACCTGATCTCTTTCTGTGACAGGGTGACCTGCCTAGTGGATGAGGGAAGGTTTGTGGATGTTGTCTACCTGGACTTTGGCAAAGCCTTTGATACTGTCTCCCACAGTATCCTCCTAGAGAAGCTGGCGGCTCATGGCTTGGACAGAAGTACTATTCACTTGGTAGAAAACTGACTGGATGGTTGAGCCCAGAGAGTTGTGGTGAATGGAGCTAAACCCAGCTGGCGGCCCATCACTAGTGGTGTTCTCCAGTGTTGGGGCCAGTCTTGTTTAATATCTTTATAAATGATGTGGATGAGGGGATCGAGTGCACCCTTCGTAAGTTTGCAGACGACACCAAGTTGGGCAGGAGTGTTGATCTGCTCAAGGGTAGGAAGGCTCTGCAGAGGGACCTGGACAGGCTGGATCGATGGGCCAAGACCAATTGTATGAGGTTTAACAAGGCCAAGTGCCAGGTCCTGCGCTTTGGTCACAACAACCCTGTGCAATGCTACAGGCAGGGGCATAGCAGCTGGAGAGCTGCCCAGCAGAGAGGGCCCTGGGGGTGCTGGCTGACAGCTGGCTGAGCATGAGCCAGCAGTGCCCAGGTGGCCAAGGAGGCCAACAGCATCCCGGCTTGTGTCAGCGCTGGTGTGGCCAGCAGGAGCCGGGCAGGGATGGGGCCCCTATGCTCAGCACTGATGAGGCTGCACCTTGAATATTGTGTTCAGTTTTGGGCCCCTCAGTACAAGAAGGGCAAGGAAGCTGGTGAAGGGTCTGGAGAGCAGGTCTTATGAGGAGAGGCTGAGGGAACTGGGGTTGTTTAGTCTGGAGGAGGCTGAGGGGAGACCTTATCACTCTCTATAACTATCTGAAAGGAGGTTGTAGTGAGGTGGGTGTTGGTCTCTTCTCCCAGGTCACTAGTGATAGAATGAGAGGAAATGGCTTCAAGCTGCATCAGGGGAAGTTTAAATTGGATATTAGGAAAAATTTATTTACTGAAAGAGTGGTCAGACATTGGAACAGGCTGCCCAGAGAGGTGGTGGAGTTGCCATCCCTGGAGGTATTTAAAAAGACATGTAGACGTGGCACTTCAGGGCATGGTTTAGGAGACATGGTAGTGTCACACTGATGGTTGGACTTGATGATCCTAGAGGTCTTTTCCAACCTTAATGATTCAATGATTCTATGTTGGGATAGATCCATGCTGCTGAATAAAAAGGAGAGAAGAGCACTGTTTATGTTCTTCCCAATCTTATTTTGTTCACTTTTTTTTTGAGAATATTCACATGACAAATTATCTTTCTAGAGGTGTTAACAGTTAACATTTTCAGAGAGCAAAACAGAGTAGGGAAGATCCTCTCACATTCTTGTTGCTTAGAAGTGTGAACCAAAGGGCTTTAAGATGTGTAAGGACCTCACTTTGTCATCGCAGTATACTGATTTTCTGTATGAGAAATAAAGTGCCTTTATACCTACTTTTATGTAAAATGATCCTCTTAATTCAGATTGCTAGTGAAGTTGATTTTCTTTCATGTATCTACTTGCCATAGTTTCTTAGCAATTAGGATTAAAAAAATATGTTGTGGGAGGTGCTCATCGTTTTCTGACTCAGTTGATTTCAGTAAGAGTCAAGCCTGTAAAGCAGCTGTTAAGGTCAGGCAATCTGTAATTGGCCTATCATATGTTGCAATTAAAATGTATTGTAGCTCTTGAGGGCAAAAGAGGGAAAAAAAACCCCAAATCACCAGAAAGCTTTAATGTATTAAACTGATCCATTAGCTCTTGCTTTCTTCTGTGTCTAAAGCAAGAAATGGAAGGGAATGCAAATCAAGCTAGTGGCTTTGATTTTAGCTACCTGGTTTTGATAGGGACCTCTTTCATGCTCAGGATAACAAAGCCCAGGGGAGATTCTTGCCAATGTCTGTCAATAAGTTTACACCTTGAAACATTTAGAGTTCTAAATACTATGTGAAAGATAACAAAACACATATTTAAATGAGAACACACGTGGATGCTTTTGCCACATACTTCTACTTCTTTTGCCTTAATACTTTTGTGGATTTTGTAAAATATTTTAATGTACTGTAATATATATATAATAATAAAAACTCTGAATTTGATGGTTGCTTCAGCCCTGTGCACTTGAGTGGGTTTTTTTTTGTCCTCTCTCTCTTGTCCAGTATTTTTAATCATAAAATGCTTAAACCACTTGTTAATGCAAAATTAATCTTTGAGAGACTATTCTGAAATGTGTGTGACAGTTGCAAAGCTCTAGAAGCTTTTTGGCAAGCTGAAAAAATCCTCAGATGCCTTATGTCTTGATAGTTGGGAGCTGGGAAAGTCTGGTTTGTCTGTCCTAATGTTTTTAATTGAGCCTTGCTTAATATCTTTGCTCATCAGGGTTTGACAGTGTTTCTGTGTTGTGTGTTTGGTTTTGTGGTGTTCTTTCTTGATAAGCAGAAAGTGTGCTTTACCATGGGAAAAATTCAGGTTGTAGGGGCCATCTAGGTTCCATTTCAGTCTTGGGAAAATTTCAATATCTTAGATGTCACATCCGGAGGGTAGTGGTCAACGGCTTGATATATGGAGACCGGTGACAAGTGGTGTCCCTCAGGGGTCTGTACTGGGACCAGTGCCATTTAATATTTTCATCAATGACATAGACAGCGAGATCATGTGCACCCTCAGCAAGTTTGCAGATGACACCAAGCTGAGCGGTGCAGTTGACACACCGGAAGGACGGGACATCATCCAAAGAGACCTAGACAAGCTGGAGAGGTGGGCCTGTGAGAACGTCCTGAGGTTCAACAAGGCCAGGTGCAGGGTCCTGCACCCAGGTCAGGGCAACCCTCAGTACCAGTACAGGCTGGAGGATGAAGGGATTTTGCGCAGCCATGCAGAGAAGGACTTGGGGGTACTGGAGGCTGAAAAGCTGGACATGAGCCAACAATGTGCACTCGCAGCCCAGAGGGCTGCATCCCCAGTAGCGTGGGCAGCAGGACGAGAGGGGATTCTGCCCTTCCGCTCTGGTGAGACCCCACTGCAGCGCTGCGTCCAGCTTTGGAGCCCTCAGCACAGGACAGACATGGGCCTGTTGGAGCGGGTCCAGAGGAGGCCACAAAAATGATCCGAGGGCTGGAGCACCTCTCCTAGGAGGACAGGCTGGGAGAGTTGGGGTTGTTCAGCCTGGAGAAGGGAAGGCTGCAGGGAGACCTTATTGTGGCTTTCCAGTGCTTAAAGGGGGACTATAGGAAAGATGGGGACAATCTCTTTAGCAAGGCCTGTTGTGACAGGACAAGGGGTGATGGTTTTAAACTAGAGGAGGGTAGATTTAGATAAGGAAGAAATTTCTTACAATGATGAAGTGCTGAAACAGGGTTGCCCAGAGAGGTAGTGGAGTCCCCATCCCTGGAAGCGTTCCAGGTCAGGTTGGATGGGGCTCTGAGCAATCTGATGTAGTTAAAGATTACCCTGCTGACTGCAGGCGGGTTGTACTGGATGACCTCTAAAAGGTCCCTTCCAACCCAAAGTATTCTATGATTCTATGATGTTCTGTTGTTATCACACTGCATTGCATCCTGCAGTTGGAAGCTATGCTGCTGCTGAACTTTTGCGTTTCGGTTTCTAGGTATTTGAGCGGAACATAAATCTGAATGAAATGAGATGAATGTTGCCTTAAGCAGAGAGAGATGTCTGGCACTCACCAATTCTGAAATTGACATTTTGTTTTCCTGCTATTCTTAGGACAAAGTTTCTTCAGAGCTGACTTTACATTATGTTAACCTTCTATGGATCCTACTATGAATTGGAATTTAAAGCATAGAAGCTAATAATAGTAGTTTATGATTTCTGCCCACTTGTTGCTAGAAGATGATGGGTTGTATGATTCTTCAGCTGTTTTAACTGGGTTCTTAGTCTTTGCTATTACCATTTTAAGAAGTTAGTGATTCTCTATGATGTTATTTGTTCCAAGTACTGTATGAACACTACTCTTCAGTGAGGTAGGTTAAAAGAAAATTTTTCTCGCCATCCTAATAATATTGAAACTCAAAATAACATGATTACCTGCTCAGGGCTTTTGGACAAGTCTGGAAATCTAGTTCATAAGCCATTTCCTTCCAAAATCAGATCATGAAGAGCTTTTTTGTTCATGTGGTCCTGATTTATGTTTCTTGCCTTGGGAGTTTCCAGGTAGCATGAAATGCTGGTAATACCTTTCTCCCTTGATTTTTCATGGAATCCAATGACAGGCAAAACTACTCAATGAATAGCATAGAGCTGTTGGCAAGACTGCCTCTCGAAGTGCTAGGAACAATGTTTTTTAAGAAACCTTGCAGAACAGTCTTACTTTTGGGTTGAATTACTCTTGAATTACTTTTGTCTCACCACTTCTCAAACTCAGTTGCAACTCTGAAAAGACCTGCATGTTATGAAGTCCTATTTATTGTCCTTTTCCTAAGCGTTTCTGTCCTTTGGACCCTCTGGGGGTTATGCTTGTAAAAACTTCTGAGAAATCCTGTTCTGTTCTATCTGGAATGCATTTTCTGCACTTATCAAAGGCACTTTTTGCTTTCCTTAGGTAGATGAGATGCAAGGAAGTAAGCAAATGTAATCAACGTGCCCTCTAACAGTAGTTCTCTATGTTAATAGTTGTAGCTTGCTATGTATCTTCAGGTACCTTAGTTAATTAATTTTCATGTGTGAAGTACCTTTCTGGTGAGGTATGAATACTTCCTTTTTTTTTTTTTTTTTTTAAAAATGCAGATGTAGCCCTCCTCCTTCCCATAGACAATTCTGAGAGTAGCCTTGCTTTGATTAGTTATTTTGTTTTGTTGCCAACTGCCTGGGGATCCAAAAGTTGAAAAAGTACCACCAGTGCTGGAGGATGAGAAAGATCAGAAACCAGATAATCCTCAGATAATGAGGGCATTGTGCCTGGGGCATGCCAAGATCCTAGATATGTGAAGTCATCTACATTCCTGTAGGGAGTTCTGTACTTCTGTGCTTCTCACAGGGTGTAGAGGGGTTGTAAAGGCAACTGCAATGACGTGGCTGTGTTGGAGGGGATGGAGATAATGTGCTGCAGCACATTGGTAAAAACCCAACAGATGTCAGTGTAAGTAACCTTCTGTAGACAACAACATAGACATTTCTTTTAGCGGAAACATACTGACCTGTCCATTCCCAATATGCATGCAAAGACACATTCGCAGATGTGCGGCAATGCAGGGTAGCAAAAAGTCCTGCTGACATTTGTATAGATGAAGTTGTGAGGACTTTGCTGGTAGAGAGGAGGGCTCATCGAGTATATGCAGTGTTGCAAAGATACTCCACTTCTTTGAGTTGGTCTGTGAGAGGCTGAGTGGAAAGAATCTCCCCCCACCTCCCCGGCTTTTTTCCTGCTCTGCCATTGTGACCTTCTGGAATAGGTGGCATCACTGGTTCATCGTGGTTCTGTAGCTATTTTTCTAAGAGTTATTGCCTTGCTGCTTATGGATGTGTGCTTGGTCCAGACCTAAATACTTTTAAGTGCTTTAGTCCTGTTTAGTTAAACCAGAGAATACCTCCTTCTCTAATTTTGAAAACATCTCTGAGAAATAAAGAAGCCATGACTGTCTACTGTGTTTTGTCCTGCAAAACATAACATTAGAATGAAGGCTGTACGTATGAAGTGGAAAATTTGACGAATCATTAAAAATCCAGTGGGGAAGAAAAAAATCTCTTTAGATACCTATGGGGTATGGTTTGTAAATCTGTAGATTCCATTCCTTTTTTAATGATCTTTCCTTACTACATTTTACATGGGGACCTACAGTTTGTTATTAATTGGTGCTGCACATCTGTGTATTTGTGTTTAGCTTCATGCGGACAAGCATATTTAATACCTTTTCTGCTGTTTTCATACGAAGGTGTATGGTGGTTATTTTAACTTTGCAGTTGCTGTGAATATTGACTGAATATTTTTGTTGGTGAAATGAATGTAAATGTAAAAAAACTCCTTGAATGTTCACTTGTTACCTGTAGGCAGTTTTACCTATTGATGAACTTCTGAATTTTTGGGAAAAATGAGCCTGTAATACAATTCTGATAAGCCCTTTTTAATTTAGTATTCAAGGCAGCTTATTTTACTTCATTTTGGAAACATGCTTTTCTGTAAGTCACTTGGTCAAAATTTCCCCTAAAGATTTTTATAGTGACCTTTAATTTAATCAGTGATGCAGACAGCATTTTCAACTGTGGACTAATCCACAGAGGTTTTAGATAATCTTTCATCAGATTAATGAGGAGTTCATTATTTTTTTCATTCCACCGCGATGGGAGGGACAGAGTTACAATGCTGCATAGTTTTATATTCTACCTCGCCATAGGGTGTAATTTTTTAGGTGTAAGCTTTTGATGCTTTATTTCTGTAATAATAGAACATTTTCTATTGAGATGCATGACTTCTGCAGCACCAGCAGATTCTGATTTAGTCTCTCCTCCCTTTAAAAAGAGAGCACATGCAGCAGTTATATATTTATTGCTCAGAATTGTTAACAGACCGGTGGCTTTTTACTCCCATTTGGCTTGTCAGGGTGACTCTGAAGAGAGTGCCTCAGCCAGGTAGTAAAGTGGTTTTAGAAGATAAAAGTGGAAAAAGCTGGCTTTAGGCTGTGACAAAAGTTTGCCTTTCTGTGAGTGTGCTCTGGTTTTCATGTGTTCATTTCTAAATCCCTTACTACAGCGAGTTTCAGATCTGGGTCTGTAAACCTTTGTTTATATGGGGCATTTCTCTTCTCTCTCATGGCCAAATTATTTTTTGGGGGTAGTTTTCATGCAAGCAACTAGTTCACCTGGAAAAAATAAGTATTCGAAGGTACTTTATAAAGACAGCAATATATGGTATAGGAAATGACTAAATCTCAAAAACTTGTGATGGAGGGAGAGAGGCGGGATTTGTCTGTGGTTTTATTATCTTGTATTGTTTTGTTGAGGGAATTAGGGAACTAGTAAAAGGTCCCTTTCAACTGTTTAATGCTGAGTGTTTCGGAAGGAAAAGATGCTACTTGTTGCTTGCAATTGTGAATGATAAGCAAGAGTAAAGTAGTTCGTAGGAGGAAACCATATGAATGGAGAAAATACAATGTGCTAGAATTTTTTTTGTTCTCTTTGTGCCAACTGGGAGTAAACCTTCTTTAATGAAATTACACTCTGGTGCAGTTTGAATCTGCTGCGAAGAGCCGAGGAATATGTTATTATCATAGAATCATAGAACGTCCTGAGCTGGAAGGGACCCGCATGGATCATCAAGTCCATCTCCTGTCCCTGTACAGGACAGCCCAAATTCACACTGTCTCTCTGAGGGCCTTGTCCAAGTGCTCCTTGAATATTGCCAGGCTGGTGCTGTGATGCCTCCCTGGGGAGCCTGTTCCAGGGCTCCACCACCCTCTGGGGGAAGAACCTTTTCCTGATATTTCCTAAACCCTCCCTGGCACATCTTCCTGCCATTCTGCCATTCCCTCGGGCCCTACTGAAAGTGTGTGAGTAATCTGGAAAAAAAAAATCCTACCTTATGAGTTGAGTGCATGATAAAAGCAACTTTTTGCTGTTACAACAGTTCTTTTCACAGTGCTTTACCAACATATATAATACTCAGATTATTGAGGAGCTTTACCAGTAGTATTGCAATTGGTTGGGAAACAAACATTAGTAGAGGCTGTGTTGAAACAAGAGCCCTTGAAGAGATGCACGTTAAGCAGTTTCTGGGCTCAACTGGTAGCTAACATTAACAATACTCACTCTGTACCTCTTCCAGCTTCTCCTTTGAATTTCAGAGAAGCAGTTCTGTTGCAAAATAAAATTTTACCTGTAGCGCTTGGAAAACACTACACCGATATGATGGCAGGACAGCACCCTCTGTCATCATGGCATGACAGCATGTCATCAGGTCTGTTGAACTGCAGAAGTCCTAGCTGACATGTTTCAGCTCCCAGCTCTGGCAGCTTGGAAGCGTTGTGCTAACTACCAGAGGCATGTTTGGCTGGCTAGTTTTCTGCCTCACACTTTAGCAGATTTGCTGCTGCCCTGTTCTTAGTCTAGTGCTGATGCATGTTGCTTCATTGGAGTCAAGTCCTCTTGGGACTGTGCCTTCCTTCTGGAGGCCAGCAGAGCCCAGACATTGTTCTGTGACTGTGGCCATCAGGTTACAGCCAGAGGGTGAGGATCCTGCGAGTCTCTGCTGTCCTGCAGCTGCGATTCATTCTCTTTGTAGAAAGCTCCTAGTGTTTCTGTGGTTCTATATATTCATGTTTTTTAAAAAATAGATGTCCCAATATGTAGCAAAATCAAGTGATTCTCCTCCACCCACTGTTTACTGTTCTATGACTTACTGCATGATTTGTTTTAAGCTTCAACTTCTTTTATTTCTTCTGTTAGGGGAAATGTTAAATTTCTTGTAAATACCACTTCATTTCAGTGTTCAGCAAAACATTAAATAGGAAGAAGTTAAATTTTTCTGAATTTCTGGACAATGTTTAACTCCTTACCTTTTTGTCTTTGTCAAAATTAAACTGTAGTGCAGCTTGATGAAGGTTTTGGTGTAAGTGATGTATCATGGAAGGAGAATAGGAAAGATTAATAATTAATCTTTTATCAGTGAAGGCAGAGAAACTAATGCAGTAGCTGACCTTTCTTAGGTCTTTGGGGAAAATGTTAAAATAGAATAGATTTGCTTAGCTAACATTAAACAATTTTTATTTGATTATTTTGAAGCATTGTAAATACAAGCTTGTATTAAGGGCCTTATTAGCAGCACCCACCTTAAAAATTCCAGTAATTTTGAAGACTCCTTATTTGCCATTATCATTTTACCTGACCCTTCTGTCCTAGCCTTCAGTAAACAACCCCTCTTATTTATCTCTCTGATAGGTTTATAGTTTTCATTAGAAGTATAATCTCGTTGACAGTACTTTAAAATCTTGCTTAGGATCTTTCATTTAAGTATCCCGAAGTGTACCTAAATGCTGGCTGTTTAACTTGGCTTATTCTTACCTTAAAAGCATTTGCACAGAAATATGATTTTTTTTTTTTTAAATGAGGCTTAGAGAACTCCTGATGGAGGTACTTTAGAAGTTAACCAGCTTAGTTGTCATAACCTGGTTGAACTCTGTTAGAGGTATGCTCTGTGGAAGGTTTGTGTGTGTGTGTGTGCTCTAGTCCATAGTGAGTGGCATCATCTATTTTGGCTGTGATCCTAGCGTTGACTTCTGTTGAACATGCTGGACTGCATTCTTTTAATAGTACTTGATACTGATATAAAATTTTTCATTTTTGTGCTTAGATTTAAAATGCGTATTACTGGGGTTTTGTTCCTCTCTCCCCCCCCCCGTTTCTCAAATCCAGTTGCGTGAACTTGAAAGGTGAAGCAAAACTTCCTTCTTACTCCTGTTGGAAAGTGAGCTTTGAAGTATTATCTTGGATGGGTAACTAGATCCCTGACACAAAGATTTCATGGGGCTGTTGTGTGATGGTAATTACTAACACTTTCTATGTAGTTCATTTAAAAGTAATGACTAGTGGATGTAAAAGGAATAATAGATGTTAACCATGGGATACATTAACTTGTGGAGATGCCAGGGGGATTTAATTTGTCATAATTAGAATTTTGAATGGGGATAGGAAAGGATGTTGACATTGGGATTTTGTATCCTTTTTTTGTCTTTTATGGTATAAATCTGCTGGATAAGATGAAATTTATGTACAGATAATGTTCCAATAGCTGTGTCCCCTGCTTCACTGAGATCATTCTGGGATAAATACATGGGAATTGGCTTTCTAGGCTACTCGTGTGGCAAAGTAGTGGTAATGGATTACTGGAGATGTATTTGAGATTTAAACTGTCGCTTAAATAAAGACTGTAAGCAATAAGGATCACTAATACTGTGCTTTGTTTCAAAGGACCTGAAATGAAGTCTTCTATCTCTTAGCAGAAGGAATTTTGTCTGATGCTGAGAGCTCTGTTATTTATTTTAAATAAGCAAAAAGAATAGCAACAGTCCTCTCATATCCCTCAGTGCTGGAAGGAAGATACTGGTTAAGCCTCTAGTAAATCGAGTGGAATCTATAATTTCTGAGAGCAAACATGAATTTCAGATTCTATTGGCTTGTGCAGGTACTCCCAAATGGGGAGACGCGTAGAATGCTTCTAGCCTGGTTTGGGAACAGTGGCTTAATGCATTAGGGTGGTCCTGTCTATGTTAATGTGAGCTCTTTTGTAGCTCTTCTGTCATACCACACAGATGTTGTAAAGGTAGTCTAAAACAAACACACCACTTCTTCCTACCAAATGGAGGACAGATTTAGAGTATGAATCATATATCTGTCTTCAGTCTGACACTTGGAGATGACTATCGAGTAACCCAAAGTAATAATAAGCCCCATTAGTCCTAAAGAAGTGCTATTTTCCCCAGTCTAGGTGATGGCAGTTTGCCAAAGCAGGAGGTGCCTGTTGAAAGAGTGGTGGCACAGAAGGATTATTGGGCAAATCTGAGACACCACCAGTTAAACATCTTTCCCTTTAAACAGTGATGGCAATCTGCATGAAGTCAAATTGTGGCATTATCAGTAATCAAGTTAGTGGCTTCCTGAGTAGTATTTAGGGCTTGTTCTTCCGATGCAACTGACAGATACAGCGGAAAGTATTACAATGCTTATTAATAACCTGTAAGACTTTTTCTTTACTTAGCAGGAAAGGAATTTCTGTTCTGTAGAAAATGCTTTTTCTGGTCTGTTTAGTAGCAACAAGCAGGGAAAATACCCTGAGAAGTTTTGAACCTTGCTGCAGATTTTTATGAAAGCATTTTATTAATACAGCATACCCTTTTTCCCTTGTGTAGATGTTGCAAAAAGCAATGTGATTGGAATAGTTGGCTGTTGCAATATGTGTGAATTTAGTTACCCAATCTGTTGTTTCTCCAACTGAATGATTATGAAAAACATTGACTTGCTACTGACTATCCCGTACTTAATTAGTAAATGTGGCTAAATCGAACTGTATATGACTAGGTAAAATAAGCGTGGTGTATGTACCTTTGACATGTTAGTCATTTGACAGTGAGGTCCTAGTTTGCTGCTCTGGGCATTGGTTCAATCACTTTCTAAATTGTTCGTGTGAAAATAATTGCTTTGCTTTATCTATAAAGTTGACAATGTAATTGTCTAAAACAGGCACTAGAGTGTCTTCAAGTACGAATGCTTATAAAAGTTTGCTTTTTCTGATGTAAATATGACTTACTGTAACTCATGTGAGCTCTGAAAGCGTATGCAAACAGAAGTCAATCTCAACGTGTTCTCAAGAACTGGAAGAGAACAGGTTATTGTTTTCTACCTGTGAACTTTAAAATGATTAAATTTCAAAAAGGCTAAAGGTACTCAGCTGGGTGCTAAAATACGAGGAATTTCTGTGCAATTCTGAAACAATTCTAGTCCTCAGTGTAATGTAAAATTTAAGTGGGGGGTGAATAATTTTGAAACTTTTTGTTTGCATTTAATTTGATTCTCTTTTCTAAAATATTACTAATTTTCCAAATTGACTTAGTTTACACTGATCTTTAGCTTGGATATGAAGTTGCCAAATTACAGTAGGGTAAGGAGAAATTAAGTAATGATGTCACTGGTGTCTGAAAGGACCTGCAGTGATCTGGAGGTTGCTTGGAAGGCAAAAGGACTGAATCCCCTTTCCAAAGGGTTTATGAAGGCATAGTTTGGTTGTTTCTTTGGTCAGAGGAAGGGAATTGTTAAGAATATCTGTAGCAGTATACCCCCACCCTCATGCTAGATTTAAATGTGCAATGCCAAAAGTAGCCCAAATAAGTGAACTGCATGAAAGTGGATCATTTGCTTGCTGGAGCTGAAGTCATGTTGCTCTTCCCCCATTCCCGACTTCCCCTTGACTTAGTTGCTGACTTGTGATTCCTCTCTAAGATAAGAACCTGTGTCCTGAGACACCATTTTCCACCTTCCAAAGATGTCTAGCCTTGCATGACTCTTCAGTGTTACTTTCCAGGTGGGTACAACAAGTAGGTAACTGTCCTTGTTAGTTGAGGAACTCTATATAGCTTGCAGAATCTGCACTATGCTAGTGGAGGGCCAAATGTCTGATGAGTAGAAGGTGTTTGTTTAAAGTTTTCTTATTGCTAGTCTGGAATTGCACCTGAGTTTGCCTTACAGGGTGAGAAAACAAGTCCAGGTGTGCATTGTGAATAGTGGGGTTGTGAACCATGAGACTGAGTAAATGCTGTTAAGCATCCCAGTTGATCCTAGGTGCACCCAAGTATGTATAGTTTGTGAATTTTCTAATTGCTGATAGCCTTCTGATCAGCCACGAGGGTCTGATGCTCTAGCCTTCTTCTGAATCTGCTTTGTGAGCCTGGTCTTCCTTTCCATGTGTGCATGGGCTCCCTACCTCCCCTAGCTTGTGGTTGCAACCGGGGTGTCTGTCTGAGGTCAAAATTCAGCCTTGCCCATTTGAATTAAGACTACTGAAGGGTTGTAAAATAAAGTTCCACTACCATAACCAGAAGTCACATACAAGCAGAAGTATTACAAGAAATTTCTTCCTTTGAGTTTGCTTCTCCCTGTACTGTGGATTGAGCTTTTCTGTGGTTTGCTGGAAAAGCTGTAGATTGTTTGCCTTTAGCTGAGTGACTTCTGCTTTACAAATTGTTGATCTCTTTGTTAGAGAGTGGAATGGGCATGAGCAGGCAACACATTCTGGATAGCTGATGCCCAGTGGTAAAAATACAGTAGTTAAAGTAAACAAGCTGTTTAGACACCTGATAGCACCATAAATACCCTTCCCTCCCCAGTTTCTGAAAAATCAACATGTTTTTGTGAAGCATAAGCTTGATTTCTTCAGTCTTGAAACACTTCTCACCTGGTAAATGAGAGGATGGTTTATACGCCCTCTCTCTGTGCAAAGCAAGCCGACAGTGTGCCGTGTGTTTTCTCAGTGCTGTGAAGTAGGTGGTTTCTGGGGCTCAGCTGAAGATGGATGGGGTGTGTGTTTGTCCACTGCAGGGAAAAGGAAGAGGGTTTGCAAGTTCTGGAGAGGGCTGTTTATGCTGTTGGGCAAAGGGACAGATTGCCTGCGTGCTTGGGCTATTTTTGTGAACGCTCCCAGTTAGTCATTCCTGGCGTAGGTAAGAGCATGTGTTACTGTAGCGACAGTCATAAAAGGTGTCATGGCCTGACTTGGCCCAGCGCTGGCCAACACCTGGTCTCTCCCTGGGTGTCCCTGTTCGTCAGCAGGTGCATCACAGCGTGGTGGAGACGTGTTGTCATCTGGGTAAAAATGCGTCCTCGGCTCCTGCGCCGTGCTGCCTCGCCACTCTGCAGGGAAGGGGTGGGCAAGAAATACTTTCTATTCCCAGGCAGCGTGCGTGCGCTGTTGACCTGGCTTGTTTCCTGTTGTTGTAGCGCTTTAAAAGCAATGCCTGTAGGTGAGGGTTAGAAATCGCTCTTTTGTGGCTGATGGGGGGGTGAGGTGCCTTAACATAAGAAGTGGAAGTGGTGGCAGTTGGTTCACAACTCTCATTCCACCCTGCAAAAACATCCAAAGTTCAAACCTTTGGGGGAAAGGAATTATTTTCCAAGCAGCCTCCTTCCCTTCCAGGTAGTTTCATGTTTTGAATAATTTGAAGCTTGAAGATCTAAGATCACTATTCCGGCCTGCCTGCCACATAAATAAAACGGATACCTTACATCTTCAGAATGAACAACAGGAAAACAGATAGAAAGAGGCAGCCAGAGAAGGTGGGGAGAGTGTGGCTTTCAAAATAAGGCTCAATGAAAACATCCGTTTCTGCAATATTGATGTAATCTGCAAACAGTTGCTTCAAAATTGTGCCCCTTCAAACGGGGAGGCTGGGAACACCAGGTCTTCAAACAGCTGGGAGAGGAGTCGAGGAGTAGGAAACAGGGGAAGCAATGAGTGAGGAAAACGTAGCCAGGAATCAGTAAGAAGTGAATCTGTTAGAATGATTTAAGGGGTACAAACATATCATTCAAGAACCTGATGAAATATCTTTATTATCAAAAGTGAACACCTAGTGGAAGAGCTGTCAGTAGTGATAGCAGTGGAAGAAGTCAGGGATGTTATTGTTGTATTCACTGTGGAAAAGCTGCTCAGCATCTACTTTGAAAAAAAAAAACAAAACCCAAATCGTTCACAATAAAAAAAAGAGTAATTGTGCTCTGGAATGGATGAGAAACAGTGGGCCTGCCCAGAGCAGGGGAGTATCTCCCCTATCCTGTGTCTGTGGGGGAGAAATTACTCTCAGTAGGATATCTGGTGTGTTGAGAGGGGTTAGAGCTGTTAAAAGCTTTGAATAATGGAGAGAGCACACTACTGTTTTAATTACAACTGATATTCAGAATGCCTGTAATGAAATACCTGCTGTTGGCCAAAACACATGTGCTCTCTTAAGTAAATAGAATTGCAATATTTCTCCTGTATTGTACACTGCTTTTAACGTACTAATTGTTTGCAAATGTGATACAAGCTACAGCTTTGAACAGCTGTGCTTGGGGAAAGCATGAACTGCCTTGTAGCAAAGCCAGCCTATAAACAGAATTGATTTAGAAAGGCTGAAAATTATTATTTGCTGAAATAAAAATAGTAGTTCCTGGAAACCAGCGCCCTGAACTGAAATATCACTTGGGCCAGATGTTGAGGGCGTGGAAACTACAGAGTTATCTTGTAAGTCATGGGCTGAGGATGCTAAAGTGAAAGCAGTTGGATTATGTTAATGTTCTGCTGCTGTCATGTTGATAGTGCTGATTTAAGAATGTGCTTTTATAAGGCATAATTTGTGGTATAGTAACATGTTTAAGGGTAGGCAGATATTGGCTAATCAAGAATTTCCTTCCTTTCTGTGTTAATGATGGAAAAAAAAACTCAAACCAAAGCCAACTTGCTTGTTCAGTAAGCAGTAAAATCTTTTTTCAGTACATTTGGTGTGTGCAAGTAAACTTCATCTGTTTCAGGTAATTAGCAGTGCATTAGCACGACATGGCAACTCATGTTTAAACACAAGGTAATTAACTGTACAGTGTAAACATAGTGTGCTAAAGAGCTAACCAAAACCATGACTTCCTAGCTGATTGAGAATAACACGCTCAATGTTATTTGGGGGTGAGGGGAGTAGTTAATATTTTTCTCCTGTGTTGCTAGATTATTGATACATGGTTAGTGCCAAATGGGCAGAAGAGAAAGGGTCAGACTGTTCAAGCTGATGCCAACAGCATTGTGTGCAAGTGCAGCTCTTGCTGGAAGCTTTTTTTGGTTCTTTGAACCCAGACTGGCTCCCTGACATATGCAGCAGAACTGGGACTGAAAATGGAAATTAACATTTCTGGAGTCTTTGCACGAAGCAGGGTAGAGTCCAGCTCCTTCTGTACAACCGAATTGGGAAGCACAAAAATGCTAGAAGCAAGGAATATACCACTCAATAGTTTAGGAGCCATAAAATGGACAACTCTAGTGGGTACAAAGTTGTGGACAGATATTAGCTTCTGTTCCAACATTACCGGATAAGGTGGGTAACAAAGATCTGTTTTAAAATGCTTAGCCCAGCTCGTTTTACTGACAGGTTAAAGAATGTTTACATGAACAGCTCCATTAGCAAGTATAAAGGGCCACAACCTTTAGTAGGAAGATGATGACAGAACAGGTGGCACTGGCTTGCTGGATTATACAGTCTGATACCACAACTGTTTGGGAAGTGCACATTTCTTCACCACCACATAATCATTCTTCTGAACTGCTCTTTAAGCATCAGCAAAGGCCTCTCATTAATTCAGCTTGACAGTTTGATTACAGCATTTTAACAGCTTCTGAAAAATAATTCAGTTACTGAAGTGGTAAACTTGCTGCCTTGACAATGAAGATCAAGTGGTGCCTCACAGCCGGAACGGCAGAGCTACTCTTGTAATTCCTGATCCATCTTTGTGTATGGTCACCAGTGCCTTGGTTCAAATGTGTGATATTTCCTCTCCATGTAAATATATGCTAAGTCCACTTTCATGGGTCAATAAAACTCTTGAAATAATGTAAAAGGCAGTATCTTAGTGTATTTATTGCATAAGCAGCCTATGCATACCAATCTGATCAGAAATTGGTATTTTCAAAGAGTACTATTGCTGTTTTAGTGAGAAGAACAGTTGCCTCTACTGAAGCGTCCTTACACATAATTACAGCAAAACTGCTAGCAGTAATAAATTCTTTGAGTTTATACATTATCTGAGACAGATCTCAAACATGCTGTATCTGCAGAAGTCTGACCCACATCTTTTTGACAACAGTTAGTTTGATACTGTCCATTTTTGAAATGTTTGAAGCTACTTCATCTTGCTGTACTGGGAATCTGCTAAAATACATTTGTAAAAGGTATCTAGTCCTGGAATACAGGAGGATAACTTTCAAGTTCTGTCCAATTACCCTTTGTTTTGCCTGCAATTATTGGACTGTTGTGTATCCTGATCATTTGTCCATAGCTTGCAAAACCTGGAAAGACAAAGACTACATAGAATCATAGAATCATTTAGGTTAAAAAAGACCCTTAAGATCATCAAGTCCAACCATAAACCATGATAGCACACATGATAAAACATAATTTAAATCTCTACTTCCTATAGACCAATAGAGAAGGTACTATCCCACACAGGAAGGCTTTTACATATTTCTGACCTTGCTTTGAGTTTCAAATTTGCTTTCTTTAAAAGAAGTAGAAAGCATTAATTATTGTATGTACAAGGCACTGAGAGTTAGGAGTGAAGAATTTCAGTGTGCTGGCGTGCGACAGGGCTTCTGGAACTCAGAAGTGCATTTAGTGGGGAGAAGAGGGAGGTGGTGCTTCAGAGATGAACTATCATTTCAGAAAACTTGAGGGTAATTTTAACAGCACAGCACTTCTTAATATTGCCATTTTGTGCTATGTGGAAATATGTTAACTAGCAAACAATAAACTAGATCTGTAATTTCGAGCATAAGTATCTTCTGCTTGTTGGTTTGGTGGGGTTTTTTGGGTTGTGGGTGGTTGGGGTTTTTTTGTTTTGGTTTTGTTGGTTGTTTTTTTTTCTTTTTTACCTAAAGTTGTGTGAGATTCTTCCTTCAAGATCATCTAAGAGAATGTGGTAATGCTCTCCATGCCTATCCATGATCACCAATTGTCCTAAGCATGGCTTACTTATGTCTTTGTCTTGTCTTGTATCTTTGTAGAAACTTGTCTTTGTACTACAAAACCTTGCCTTTTTTTGAATCTGTTCTTGCATTCAGTGATACTGAGAATGAGGTAGTTAAGCAGATGTGAAGGGGGTATTAATTAAAATATAGATATATTTTATGCAATGAAATCTACAGTCAGTTTCTTTAGTAAGAGTCCATAACATAACTAGCCAGCTTTAAATCCAGTGAGATGAAGAGCGTCCAGATTGTTTTAATTTTTAACTGACTGACCTGTTGTGTGTAACCTCTCTGTTATGTTTGGCTTAAGGCTTGAAAATAAGCATGTTTGAAGGGGAGAAAAAGTGCATTTAATATAGTATTATGTTTTCTTCACAGACTCTGATACATCTCTGGGACCTGCAATGACAAGTCAGAACAGTAGCCATGCAGAGAAAACCGGTGAAATGTCCTCAAAGCAGTCAGCACCAAAAGTGCAGGTCCAGCGATCTGTCTCCCGAGAAACCATCACTATTCATTTCTCTGCATTTGGGAAGGAGGAAGAAGAGGAGGAAGAGGAGTTTAAGGAATTTCTTGATGAGGAACTAGATGACCAAAGCATTGTAACAGCACTTGAAGCCAAGGAAGACCTCTGCTTTGAGCATACCGGCCATGATTTTTCTGGTCCAGCTACCTCGCTTAACGTGGCCAACTCCGCATCACTACTGTCCTCATCGCCTGCAGTTCTGTCAACTGCAGAAACTGTAAAGCTGTTGGATTCTCTTTCCACATCCCAAGTATTCAGTGCAGTGCCACTAGTCCTGTCTCCATCATCACACACATGTCATACAGTTAGCTTATCAGGTACACCACCTGTGGAACAGAAATCCAGCCTGTCATCTTCCCCATCCTCATCCCCTTCCAGATCAGTTGTCTGCTCTAGTGTATCATCCACAGTTTCTAGTTCAAAGCCTTTTAAAGGTTTAGTCAAGTCCCTTTCAACAGATGTGGAACCAAAAGAACCCACCCCACCGATGCGACATAGACAGTTAATGAAAACCTTAGTGAAATCTCTGTCTACAGATACTTCTAAACAAGAATCTGAAGCTGTGTCTTACAGGCCACCCGACTCGAAATTGAACTTACATCTGTTCAAACAGTTCACTCAACCTCGAGCTACAGGTGGTGATTCTAAAACTGCTCCCTCATCTCCATTAACATCTCCCTCTGACACTCGTTCCTTTTTTAAAGTACCTGAAATGGAGGCTAAAATTGAAGATACTAAAAGACGCCTTTCTGAAGTAATCTATGAGCCTTTTCAGCTGCTCAGTAAAATAATGGGTGATGAAAGTAGTAGCCACAGGCCCAAAGCCTTATCTTCAAGTGCTTCAGAACTCTCAAACCTTTCCAGTTTGAATGGCCATTTGGAAAGCAATAACAACTATAGCATTAAGGAAGAAGAATGTGATTCTGAAGGGGACTTCTATGGAAGCGACTCTAACCTGAATAAGAACGATCAGTCAAAAGCGGCTGAGGAACATGCAAAAGAGACAGAGACCAAAAGCTCTCAGTCTGCAAGCACAAAGGACGTGAGTTCGAAAACTTCACTCGTACTTGAAAAATGTTCGTTGTCTGCACTAGCAAGCAGAGAGGATGAGGAGTTTTGTGAACTGTATTCTGAAGACTTTTCCTTACTAGAGGATGAAAGCAAAACTGATAAACCTACTGAAACTTTGGTCGATCCAGAGATGACTGAGGAAAATGGTACTATGCTCAGCAGTGAAGATGAAAATAATCCATATGTGCAGCAGCCTAAAATACCAGTGAAAACTTTATACTTCTTAACACTGTTAGTCTATGCTTACTTTATTATCCCTCTCCCTGGCTACTTAAGTGGACTCTTACTTGGAATGGCCCTTGGATTTATGATAGCTGTCTGTGTGATTTGGCTTCTTACTCCACGTACTCATGAATATCTCAAATTGCATACAAGTATGAAAAAGCAATGGAATACAGGAGCTCTAGACATCAAAGAACCTGAAATACTGAAGGTGAGGTCATGGCATTTTGTGCGTGCACGTGTGTGCATTATTTTGGGTAGAAGTAGTAAACTAGATTTATTCTGAAGGTATAAATGAGCTGAATTATCCCCATTTGCAAATACTGTTTTAGCAGCAGGTGGCTTTGGCAGGGGCACAAATGATCTAGTATCCAAGAATATATAAGACTTCAGTGTCCTTAAGTATTAGTAGAAAACCAGAATTGCTTCAAAAGAAAAAGGGCAAGTGGTTTTGCTGATGGATTTGAAATGATCCAGCTGAACTACTGAGGGCAAGTAGTGTCAGTGTTTATCGTGTAAAATAACACTTGTGTTTGAAGCTGCATCCTGGGAGACGTATTTTGTTTCTGGGGTTTTTTACTATCTAGGCAGTAATTTGTCTGTCTTGTCTGTTCAGCCTAAGCAAATTCAAAAGCGTTGTGTTCAAGTAAAGCATAGATAGTTGGAGAGCATGTGGATTAGCCTCAAATGCTAGCTAATTAGAATGGGAGGAGGAATGAGTGATGAAAGGGATGCTCATGGGTTACGATGTCTGTGGTGCTGCATGCAGGTATCTTGAATATTGTACTGTATAATATGGGTTACAGTTCAGTAAAATGTGTGCCCGAGAGCTGTGTTTTAAATCAAGCTCTTAGAAAATATATCCTCCCTCCCCTTTGTCCTTCCTCACCTCCACTTCTTGTTCAGATACTGCAAGTTGCTGTCACTTCATACGTCCAGCATGTTGCTGTCTGCCCAGTTGTGATCCACGCAACCACTCACTTCAGTAGCTTTGTGCTTCTTCATACGATGTGCTTCATCGTACGTAGAAACTGTACGATGAGTGGTTAAAGTCCCTTGGTTTGTTCAGCCTGGAGCGGAGGAGGCCGAGGGCAGCCCTCATGGCGCTCTGCAGCTTCCTCACAAGGGGACGAGGAGGGGCAGGTGCGGATCTCTTCTCTCTAGTGACCAACAACAGGACCCGAGGGAATGGCAGGAAGATGTGCCGGGGAGGGTTAGGCTGGGCATTAGGGAAAGGCTCTTCCCCCAGAGGGTGGTGGAGCCCTGGAACAGGCTCCCCAGGGAGGCATCACGGCACCAGCCTGGGGATATTCAAGAAGCACTTAGACAAGGCCCTCAGAGACATGAGGTGAATTTGGGGTTGTTCTGTGCAGGGACAGGAGTTGGACTTGGTCCTTGCGGGTCCCTTCCAGCTCAGGACATTCTAATGTCTTCAGACATTCTAATTCCTTGTCCCTGTTGTGCCTCACCTGATCTCCATCTGTGATGAATTAAAATACTATTTTCTTAATTGCAGAATTCTGAATGATAAAGCATCTCCTAGTTTCTGGTGGGCAACAGAAGCATTTCAGAATGATAGTGGTATAACCCTCATTTGATATCACTTGCCTATTGGAGTATTTGTGAATGCTTTCTTGTATCTGTGTAAATATTAAATCCATCCTGAGCTTTCTGAAGGTGCATCTCCAGTTGTGTAACAGCACAAAGGCTGCATGAATTTAAATTCATATAGTATTGGTTATATGCTGTAGAATCTATAGTGTCTTGGCAGCTAATATCATGTATCTTTAAGTAACTGAAAAGTTAGAGAAATGGGGTATAAAAGCCAACTTTTGCCAAATACAAAAAGCAATTGCATGCCCAGCCCTGATGTTGGTGTTCCCTGTTTTTCTTGAATGTTACGAGTTGTGGTCTTTGCTGTTGTGAATGTAGACTGAACAATCCTGTCTGCTCAATTGATTTACCTGCTGCTTACATGTACAAATCTTTACAAACTTTTAAGTTCTGTCCTTGTTAATTAGGTGCTGAGACCCTGCCTATCAATTTGCCTTGATACTTGAAAGCTGGTAAAGATCCTGATGCTCAGTGTTGGCTGGTGTTAAGATGGCTCTTTGAGGTCTTAGCTGCGATTCAGGAACCTTTAAACTATATTCTGGTGCATTTATCCAGGAGATACATTTTTACGAGAATAGCTGTAGGCAAGAAATGAGCTGTGCAGAGAAGTCTATATGAATGTAGATTAATGATTTGTATGATGTGATAAGTATTTCTTGCACTCATTAACACACAAAGTAATAGTCTTTAATATGTAAATCCCTATAAAAGGGCTTTTTAATGCTTCAGGAGTTTAAAAACCAGCTCAGTGCCCATATTGAAGTGGAACGTAATGTAATGTGATTTAGCAGATTACAAGTTATTATTCCCCCTTCATACAACTATTTTCTATTTGCCTCTTCAAAATGAGCACTGTACAGTTTAGATCCTCTGAAAAATGAGACAAAGATTTAGTCTGTAACAAAACTCACGTGAATATAGGAAAATCAAACTTGATGCTCTTGCATAAAGGTGTTCTCTTCAGGGCTTGGTCTTGTATTCTGGCCTGAACTGCTTTCATGCCATTATGATAAATGCTATGAGTAAGATCCCTTTATGGGGCTCTAGGAGTTGGGATTCTGCCAAACTGCTGTCAGGCTGTGTTTTTACAAGAATGTGTGCATTCTTCCCCATGTAAATACTGTCTGAGAAGTTTGCATTTCCCTGCTTTCAAGGACTAGGGGAAAATTCCCGTCAGCAATTGCCAAAATACCTGAACATTAATATTGTCTTCCCCAATATTGTTTCTTTACAATGTGAAAGAATAACACTGTCATGCTGGTTACTGTGTGCGTCTGTAGATTTCTGTATGTATTTCACTCAAATGTCTTTGGTGTTGGAGGGAGAAAATCCCCCCCCAGCCAGAAAATGCACACAAACCCCCTCCATCTTCAGTCTGTGTTTTCCTTATCTTCCTCCCTTAGCCTTTAGTTCTCTAGATTCCTTTTCCTTTTCTTCTCTGTCCACATTTTTTATTCTTTTTTTTAATGCATTTGTCTTATCTAGCTTCCTTATTGGCCTTTTCAAGTGTGCGTTCCTTTGTGTTGTGCTGGCTGATACAAAAGGTTTTAAATAACAGCTAAAATGGAAATCATAAATTTACCATTTCCATTAGAAAAAACTTTTATGAGAAGACCATGTTGGCAGTGCCTGCTGGAGAAGTGAAGCTTTCTGAACCACAGCTGTACAGAAAGAGACAGCTTTTTACCAGAACGCTGCTCCTGAATATCACTCAGGGGATTTCTCATTTGATAGTGGCCTCTGGCAGGCAAGTGTGTTTTCCTGTTTAGGTGATGGTTACTTTGGCCCATGTTAGACCTTTTTTGTGTCTTTATTTTCCCTGTCAATAAAAGCTCAAAAAGCTGCAATACATTTTTCCTCATTTATCAAGCAAAATACTATTGAAGTATTATAAAATAGCGGTAACGAGAGGGATGCAAATACAACTGATGTGATTTGAGTGATCAACAGTCTTCCAAGAATTTTGGTGCTGGAGGATTTGATTATATCATTTAACGATAATGGATATTAATCAATCTGTTAATAGCACTAAGAAACTCTGGGGGCAGTTGTAATCCAGATTTGGGCTTGTATTGTGAAATTGACCCGTCGATTCTTTTATTTTTGTATTTGACAATATCCTAGAAGTAATGATTTTTATTTATTTTTACTTGCAGACCTGTCTGTGCCCCGGGCCCTCTGGATCCTTTTAAAGAATCTTTTGCAGTTCCCCCCATCTCCCCTCCCAGGTTGAGGTATAAAATGCCTGAGAACTTAAACTAAATAACATTAAAAAGTCGATACTCTACAGGGCCTGACTCTGCAGTTTTTACTCTCATGACTTACTCTGTTGAACTGCAGTTTGACTAAAAAATTTGCAGCCCAGAGTCATGAAAAGGGAGAAGTAAACCGGGGTGGGCCTTTTGAAGCCGTTCGTGGAAGCGCTTGTGTTCCGTAGACCCGTGCGTTCCCGGAGGGCCGGTTCAGTTGATAGCGCTGCCGTGACAGAGGTGACGTGCTGCACTCTGAAAGCCAGTTCAGTCTCTGCTGCCGAACAAACAGGCCAGATCCTGTTAGCGCGTGTATGAGCTTTTGAATAGTAACTGTGACCTTTGCTATAAAAGCCATGCTGCCCAATGTTCTAACCGGATACTTTTTCAGGTTAGTTACCAAACCAATGGTGAGGCACTTTCTCCTAATTTCAGCTGTGAATTCAGAGCAACTGCTGACCTCTATAAACGGAGATCACAGGATCAGTGTAAATGGCAAGCAGCTGCAGAGTAGCATATGACTATGGTCATTGTCCTCCCTGAATTACTAAATTTCTTATTTTAACAACTTCGCTAACACAAAAAGACCCATCATACAGTCACTCCTCTCCTACACAAGGAAATCCATTGTTGCTTCAGTAGTTTGGGAAAATTCATCTGTTGCTAGTGTGTTATGGTAACGTAACTTCTCTGTTTAGATGCATTGCAAAACCGTTTCCGTAGGCTGTGAATCTTTGGTTCCAATTTGTTTTTGCAAAGAAGTATTTCTGATAAAATTGTTCTTAAAATGCAGGAACTTTGGAATTAATTTTGCGGTTTCTTGGATAACCCTCTCAAAAAATGATTTTTTGCTAGATGAAACAATTTACAAAAATAGAAATTGCTGAAGTGAAAAGGCATATGGTGTCATTTCCCCTGATAATGGGGGGGGGGAATTCCTGCAGCTGGCACAGATTTTCAGATTCATTAATAGAGTGAAGAACCCTAAATTGGTGAAGTATTAACATTTCACTCTCGGCCATGCAATGTTTCTCTGTGTTTCAAGCTATTTTGTAAGTTGAGTGCAAAAAGGAAACAGGGCATCCTTAGAAATTAGGAAACTAAAAATTTATGTGCAAGGAGGGTTTGTAGTAATGCAGTATGCTATCTTTTTCATCCTGGCTATTGGCTAGGTACTGTCTGAAAATAAAATCCCAAATGTTTGAATTTAAAATTCTGTATTTTGTTATTTGGCCTATGCCTTAAATACATGAAGCAACCAAGCTCATCCTTGTCTACAAATCACTATGTAGGCTGCTGTTTTAGGCAGAAAATGCATTTATCTTTTGTCAGTTTTAGATTTTGAAAGTTCAGTACTGTAGGCAGCTGGAAATCATTTTAAGTCTTGGACAGGTTCTTCAGTCTCTAATAACCTGATGGCTGTGCTACGAGAAGCAGCATTTGCACTTCTCTTGGGTTTGTTACGTACAGCGAGCGGGTGGGCGGCAGTACAGGATTTGAGAATTGTGTGTTTGGCAGATTATACACCTAATCCATTTGTTTGAAGTGGAAAGCCTGGGCGTATGGTAGGGATCAGAAAACAGGTGGGACTTCCCAAGGCTCCTGAATGCTGAAAGAGAAGCGGGACAATACAAACTGAGGAGGCAGAGATTCTGTTTTGTGTGTTTTTGCCCTTTAAATTCAGTGTGTCTTGCTGCTGCTGGGAAAAAGGTGGTGATCTTCAAAAGGGCCTCTCCTCTGCTGTTTAGTTGTGTAGGGTAAGAAAAACTTCTGGCAGAAAGTCTGGTACCGGCACTGTTACAGAAGAAACAGGATAGGGAGGGAAGGTGCTGGTCTGGTGGATGACATAGCATATGGATTCAGACTCCTGTGCTACCAGAGGTTCACTGGACTTGGTTAAATCACTTAATGTAGCTTGGGCCTCATGCCTTCACGGATATGGCTATGGCATCTCAGTACATGCTGGAGGGATGAAATTAAATGTGACTATAAGGGTGTCGGATAACAGCAGTATAGTAGCTGAGAAGGTACAACAAAGTTGCACATCTGATGTGTGTCGCAAGGGGTTCATGTCGTCTCAGCTTTTCATTTTTGAAGCTATGTTCATGGTTTTTTACTTCTCACTATGGTACACGGCAGTCAAGAGAATGATGTGTAAATCTCACCTTGTTTTCATTGCTCCGTGTCTTCTGTTCTGACACCAGAACTTGAACTGAAAACTCCAGCCAGTTCCATCTCAAGCAGGATGTTAAGGAAACTTCCAGTGTACCCTGACCTTCCTTTTTGGGTACCACACATACCTGGAGGTTTCCAACCCTCCTATTGAAAATAAATCATAGCTTATTACAGTTGTAAAAAAAGCTCATGTGGCTAAGCTTTATGTAAAAATCCACTTTCCAAGTGTCCCTTTCTCTTTGTGCCAACTTGTGTGGTCTTTGGCTGAATTGCCTTGCAAGAGAAGGCAATAAACTTTTGAGGCAGCGAATTTTTGTCTGTACATTTGCCTAGGTGCAGGCTCCAGACTTTGGCGTCTGAGCTAGAAATAGCTTGGAGATGTGATTGGGGGGCAGGTGGGAGTCTCTCCAGAGATCTGTGGGCCATATGGATGTTCCAGTCCTGCACAGAGTGAATGGTTCACAGCGGCTTTAGGCAACTCACGTGGTGTCCTTGTGCTTCAGTAAGTCCAGCTGGAGTTCCTGGCTCAAAATTAATTGCTGTCTGCTCAAAGATGTCTTGGCTTAATAATTTCTAGGAAGGAAATGGGATGTGCTCAAATATACATCAACCCTGCTGTGCAGAACCTTGATAGTTTATCGAAAACTCTTCCTCATGCATTGTATTTCCTATATGGTAGCTGTAATAACTCAGTGTAAGCAGAAAACCCAAACACAAAGCTTCTTCAAAGAGCATGTGTTTGTGTAGGTGTTTTTGTTAATAAAAGAGGTAGTCTGCTTTGGAGCTGAGCAAAGTTGAATAACTTAATCTTTCCTGAACACAAAAGAAATGCTAATTTATCTAGGTTTTCCAGGGTTTATAGTGAAAATGGAGCTAAATGTTGAAGTAAGCAAAACATAGGTATCATTGTTACTATGGCACCTAAGAATGAGTATGCTATCTACTTTGAGAAATTATATGGCACTGAAGCATTAAAATAAATTTTACATATCATAGAATCATTAAGGTTGGAAAAGACCTCTAGGATCTTCAAGTCCAACTGTCAACCCAACACCACCATGTCTCCTAAACCGTGCCCTGAAGTGCTACGACTACACATTTTTTTGAACACCTCCAGGGATGGTGACTCCACCACCTGCATGTATGGGTGGAAACTTCTTAAGTTAAAATGTTGCAGTAATTCCTGGGTTGTTTTGCATAAGGTAGTTACAACTTTTTTGTTTTGAAGAATACTAGGGATGTTCATTCAGTTCTCCCCTCCTCCCAGCAGCAGGTGCTCTCCCCCCACTATACTCACCTAGGCATTTATAAAGATGCCGTTTTACTTTATGCTCTGGGGTACATCTATTTAAGTCTATCTCTTTTGCTTTCTGTTGATATTGATGAATATTGAGTGTGCCAAGTTAAGGTTTTGATGTGCAGGTAGAAGTAATTATCAAAGTATGTTGTAGGGCAGGTTAAGAGAAGGAAAACTTGTTCTCCTTGAATGAGTATTCTGGCTTGTTTTCTGCCCCATTTATCATTCATTTTCTGTAAGCAGACGTTAGAGGAGTAACATCACCCCCATGGATAGTCAGCACTTACGGGCTTGTTACAGCAGGGCTGGTTTGTTTTCTGTTTCTTTCACGGCACAGAATTGAATGAAATTTGATCCCCACATGTATGACTCCTGTCTTGTAACTGGGCAGTTACACAACTTGTTAAATAATGTTAACTGGTGATGGTGTGTTAAAACAAACTCCATTGTGGTCTTCCACTCAGTCCTTAATTATTCATGATTAAAATGTCAGTGCTGTCTATAAACAGACAGACTGTTTGCTCTGCCTTGACTGTTGGCGATTGAAGTGTCTGTGTTTGCTGTAAGCAGACAGGCTGCTCTGCAGCATGCTCTTACAGCCTGGCTGCCTTGTGGTTCTTCCCAGCAAGCCTGTGTCTCCAGATCTCACAGCATTTCATGAAGATGAGGTAGAAGGGCATTGCACTACATAAAAATTATTTACTTGGAAAAACAAATTGTGTGCTTGGGATGCAGTGCTCATCTCATGCTCCGTCAGTTTGGTGCTACCTCATTTAGGGCATTTACTGCTTTGTTGTGTTTGGACAATAAGTGACATAACTTTGGCAAAAGCTTGAATAATTATTTAAAACTTTGATGTATGCGCTGTACTTGGTTTTCCAGCAGCTTTTAAAAGCCTGTTAACAACTGTTTTCTTCTCTAGGGATGGATGAATGAAATTTATAGTTATGATCCAGAAACATACCATGCTACGTTGACCCACTCTGTCTATGTGCGACTCGAAGGAAGCACCTTAAGACTTTCAAAACCCAATAAAAATATTTCTAGAAGGGCTGTGTACAATGAGCCAAAGCCTGAAGTCACATATGTCAGCCAGAAAATTTATGAACTTACAGAAAGCAAGGTGAGTGTGCCTCACTTATATCTGATTTTAACAAAGAATACTTTGAAACTTTTTTTTAGCTGTTTTTTGGTCCTCTAGTTTCATGTGCTGTCATTATGTAAACAAAACTGTTGTCGTGACTAACTTGCAAAAGATTGTGCTGGGGAGGAAGATTGAGCAGGATTTAGAAAAAAGATTACGTATTTACACAGTAAAGGAAAAGCATGAGTTTCCTCTGTCAGTTCAAAGCAGAAGTTAACACATGGGACTTTAGAGAATTGTTCCCCATACATTAGATTACTGCGTGACTGTTCTGAAGTTTATACCAAAATGCATAATCTGGTGGTTGTCTCTATCCCAAGGCCATTCAGACAATACTTGCATTTCACTGGAATGGGGGGAACCTACATTGTATATAGATATAAAAGAGGAGAGCAAGAGGTGGCTGGAACAGACATGACTCGCTGTTGATAGCCAGTGTCTGGGGAATGAGATTTTTGCAGTTGGAAGAGTGCATCAAGAATAATGCTGGGACAGTTCTTCTACATGTTATTTGCCTCCCTCAAATCTGTGAAGAGTTGCCATGTGAAGTTGATTCCATTGGCTTTGTATTAAGTAATACATCAATACCCCATTATTAAAAGAATGGATTTTTTTAATGTGCTGCATCAATAGAGGGCCTCGGCAGTACAGATGTAGGAGGAAACTATGCTTCAGTTGACTGTGGGAGTTGGAGGGAGAGAGCGACCAAGGCGACAGTGAGGAAAACCTCCCTTTGTTTTCCTGAATCGGTATGGGACAGGAGTTGCTGTCAGCTCTGCTTTCCATTGAAGGAAGAAGGTGGAAAAGATAAAGCAAAAACTTAGATTCCTGCCTGTTGCAGGTTTTCCCATCATGAAGACAAGCAAGGCTTATCACATGCTACAAGAGCACTTGACTGACAGTTGTCCTCCATGGTATCTTAGAAAAATTTCCAGTACTTCCCGCTCCCTCCACCCCCAGTTGGTTGCAGAAGTGCTGCCTGCCCTGAATATAATAAGCAAATTATGACTGTTCTCCAAGGTATTTACCCACAGTTTTTGGAGAATGCCAGTAAATTCAGCCCCTATATTAGAATTTTTAACTCCTATTATTCTTCTCATCACTTTCATTGTCTCAGTTCTCTCTGAATGTACTGAATTTAGAATATAATTTATATAAAGGAATAAAATAACTTTTATTCCTTGATGCTTACATACTTGATGTGACTATTTTCTGCTTCAAACATTCAATTTCATGAGGTGGGCCTGAAAAGTTGAGTTTTAAAACTCAGTTTACATTCTCATTACCTACTCTGTGGTCACAGAAATAAGGTTCTTGGTTTTTTTCTATTTTTTTTTTTCTCCATAACTATGAGAATAAGATCTTTTAAATGAAAACTGAGTTTCTCCACATGATTGTAGATGTCTAAGCTACTTGAATGGTACTCGTTTTAGTTCCAAGGCTATGGCTCACCAAAGACCTAGTGACAGCAGTGGATTGGACAACAACCAGCCAAGTCAGTTACACCCAGCAGATCCAATGTAGGATCTGTATCTCTCATGTTCTTATGTTCTTTTATGTGACTAGAGAAGCATAGAAGATACAACTGAAAAGTAAGTTAAATTAACCCTTTCATTTATCCTTCAGATTTCCCTGGTTCCTAAGAGTTTGGCACGAAAACGGATTTGGAATAAGAAGTACCCTATTTGCATTGAACTTGCTAGACAGGATGACTTTATGGCGAAGGCCCAGACTGATAAAGAGAATACAGAGGAAAAATTACCTGCTGAAAAAGTGGACTTAAACAATGAAGAATCCAAGAAACCTCAGGATGGAGCAAAGTCCACTAGCCAAAAGGATCAAGTGCTTTATCTCTTTGGAAGGACAGGTAGGGAGAAGGAGGAGTGGTTCAGAAGGTTTCTTCTCGCATCCAGGATGAAATCTGAAGCAAAGAAGCCATCCAGCTTATGTGGGAGCAAGTCAGGTATGCAAATTTTGTATTCTAGTAAAAGTGTGTGTTAAAAGAAATAAACCAAAGTTATGTTTCCCCAGTGGTAGTTATAGCAACTGTGGAGCCATAGTGATCTTTACAGACCAATAATACTGAAGACACTCTTCTGCTCCTTATCTTGGCCTCTCATTCCCACCTTTCCACCTTGCCTTTTCCTCTCTTGGCTATATGCTTGGCTTTATGCTATCAACTATTCTTAATGTATTACCCATTCTTCCTCCTCCATTCTTCCTTCCACATCAGTCTTCTGTAAAGACTAAAGAGCTTTCTCATGAGTTAATGTCACAAGGAAACACATTTTTGTGTTTAAATAAAAAGTCCTGTGCTAAGATATATATCTGAACCAATAAACACGTTAGTCTACAGTATTAATCAAATGTTTGAAATATTAATTCAAAACTGTCCTCTGATATGATTTTAAATTTAAATGACTCATGCTTTTCTGTCTTCTCTGAAAAGCCTTTAAAAAATTGCTTAGCGTCATCGTTTCTGGCACATAACTTCTTGAAAAGCAGATGCAGAATTAATGACTAATTAAAATTCTAATAGCTACATGCTTTTGACAGTCCTTTAAATTGTAACAGCCTATAATTAAATTCAAGAAAAAGAAGTTTAGTTATAGGTACATTTTAATCACCTGACTGATTTTAGGCATTCCCCAGCAGGGCTGCAGTATGTTATACATATGTGAGCGTCCATCATTAAATATGCTATTGATCAGGTGAGTTTTCCAGTCCCACGTCCTGCTGAGTGCTGAATCATACCAGATTTTGACTAATTTGGGTTTAGGACCACCTAAGCCCACAGTAGTGGAATTTACTTTTACCCTTCAAAATGAGAAAGCACTACTCTGAATGGTCTTTTTTCAGAATAAATTATATCTGGAAGCTAATTTTGTTCCTTTAAGTGTTTGATCATACACTCTGCTATTTGACTGTGAGGTTCCTTTTCTGTTAAACAGGTATTATTTCTTTTAATTTAGGGATATTGCCAACACACAGTAGAACCGACAGCCAATCTGGGGTTCTCACACACAGCCGAAGCAGCAGCAAGGGAAGCACAGAAGAAATTGCAACCCAGCCGAAGCACAAGGATCTGGCTGGCCACGTGCGTCAGAAAATGCTTCTGGACTACAGTATTTATATGGCAAAGTGTGTTCCACATGAAAAGAAAAGCCCTTCAGGTAGTCCAGTCCTCAGTGCAGATAGCAGCCCTACAGCTGTGAAAAAGGTAATACTTTTCTCCCAAAAAGATGCATCAGAAGTGGTGACGTATTTTACCTTAACTACTACTTCAAAAATTAGTTATATAGAAAGAAAAATTAATTTCTTTAACTACAGGTTGGACCTAAACTTTATGTAAAGTCACTGTGGGTTTTCATGCTTGCCAGTTCCCTGTTGACCCGTTTCTTCTTAATGTAACATGCAGGTTTGATTTCTTATCACCCAGGAACATCGCTGTTTTTTTCTAGCCTTTGCAGTGTCTTGTACCTAAAAGATTGTAGAGCTGAAGGCAATATGGCTGTAGATTTTCTTCATTAGGAATGCACAGGTGTGCCCTAAAAACCATTGGTCCCAAAAGAACTTACATATTATGTTTAAGATTAGAACAAACAATCAAACAAAATTCCACAAACCTCACTCCCTCATAGTAGTAAAAGTTATTTTTTTCTGTGTTTGTTCTGAAGTAGATTGAGCTAAAAGCACATTTTTGAGGTCCTGGCTTGTTGAAACAATTCAAGCGGAATTTTTAGTACTTGGTAGTAAAATTGATCTTCGTTTTCTGCTCATTGTGGATGCTGTTTGTAGCAGGTTTTCAGTGCAGATATTACACTATAAAAGCTATTTTCAGCCCCACATTTGGCTTCGCTCATGCACTCTGGATCACATGAAGCAATGCTTTTTGTCTTGTCCCTGAGAACTGTTTTTCTGTTGCATGTTTCAGAAAATGTTTAACCTCTTCAGTTCTTCTCAAGGGTGATGTCCTGGCCCTGTTGCCATGAATAGGGTTAGGAACGTGCCTTTAGTGTGTATCTGGTCCTCTGGCTGTGGCTTTGACAATAGTGGTGCAGTTTTGACTGCATTGTACCTGCTGCTTGGGTTGGTGGAGAGACAGAAGTGGAACTGTATAGGCTACAGCTTGATTTGGACAGCCTTGCTCAAAAAGACATAAGGCATGGATGGATGGATTGTATGGTTTTCATTTTTTAAATGTCTTTTAAAGCAACACTAAATGGCTGATGTGTTGGTATTGTGTAGTACATAGCAGCATAATAGTGAACAATGTCTATAGCTCTGACTAATCCTTTGGCCTCTTGGACTGCATTTGAATCACTCTTAATAAACAGAACCTTGATATTAAGTATGACACTCTTAATAAATTGATCCTTAATTTTAAGTATGATCAACATTCATTTAAAAGGTGTTATTCATGTCATGCATCTTTGTTGCCAGATGCAACATTTAGAAATGTAGAATATTTAGAAAGGAATACAATATTTAGAAAGGAATAGGAAGCCATGGTATAGCGTACAAATAAACACATCGTTTGTTCCCCCAGGAAAAAAAGATATTCTAGCCCCCGACAACCCCTGAAGCAGTGATGAGTTAGCTGCTGAATCTGGCACGTGTCAGAAATCATTCTATAAATAGATCAACAGTGCTGGCAGGAGACTTGCGTCACAGCAGAAGCTACTAACCCAGCAATTCTGCCTGCGTGAGGCTGCAGCCATTGGGAGCAGTTGTTGCCAAGAAATTATGTTCAGAATGGTAGCATCTACCTGACTCCTCTTAGAAAGCACTGTTTTTCTGCTGGCTTCAGGATTTCTGCCTCTAATAATGAAAGGCAAATTCTCCTTTCATTGCAGGCAGTTGAAAGGCGTTAGGTACGTTGTCTTTCCTTGACGGAAATCTCCTGGTTTAAATGAAATACATGATAGCATGTACACACCCAAAATTATTTCAGCTGCCTTTGCTTTCATGTCTATAGTCAGTGATGCAACATCTGAACGTGTATCTCCAAGTGTTTTGAGACCAAGCCATAATCCTCTTGGACTGTAAACAAAATCTTCAATGCAGCAGAAGGAACAATATGGTTTCCTGAATCCTATATACAAGCACTGGAAGGAAGAATTTGTTTCCCTGTTCTGCATTTGTTTATCATGTATTTGTGATGTTTCTGAACTGGATTTTAGGATGTAAGATTGGGTCTTGCTTTCCTATTTTTTGATAAAACAAAAGAAGAGTAGGGTAGCTGTTCTAGATCCTACTGGGAAGACAGAGTGTCTTTACTACAGACACATTTCTAAGTCTGCCTACTCTGGGTTTATCTGCTTTTTCTGCCAGAGGTTAAGTTACATACAACTTTCTCATTTCATTGCCAGAGGTGAATCTATCTATTCAGTCTCATTCACTATGTTGCATGTCAGGATGATGACAAGAAAGCTCATGTCAGGCCAGCTGATGCTGTTGTAAAGCTGTTGTCTGTGTGGAGCATTTAGCATCCTTAGCTAAGCTGGGCTATAACACTGAACTTTCTGATGTAAATGAGGCCTTTTCTGACCTTTAGTTTCTAGAATTTATAGAGCTGAATAACCTGCTCTGTGTTTTCAGTTACCAGATGCCCATGTGGAAGATGAAGAAGAACAGGAGGCCTGGGTGAATGCTTTGCTTGGAAGAATATTTTGGGATTTTTTAGGAGAAAAGTATTGGTCTGATCTAGTGTCAAAGAAGATCCAAATGAAACTTAGCAAAATAAAGGTACCTAATCTGGAGACTTGCACTACACATTCCACAAATAAACACATAGAGTTTAAAACAGTAGAAGAAATGCTTATTTCACACTTGTATGTAAAAGACAAGTAAATAAATGTGATGCAGATTTCCAGTTCAGTTTTGCTGTCTGTTTCACTGTCAGATCTCAACATGTTAACTTTGCTGCTTCAGTTTCAAATAATCTACAGCTGAATTAACTATTTGTCTGTGAATTTTTTATGTAAAAGGTAGAAGTATTATTGTATTTACTTCCGGGATAAACAGAACTGGTTCTAAGTCATGAAACCTGCTTTGGGAAATAATAGATTGCCTTTAAGATGGAGGAGATCAGGGAACCACAATTCTAATGTGTTCCTATTAACTTCAGAGGTACACTGCTTGCTGGAGAGCTCAGTGGGAGTAACAGTGAGGAAGAGAGCTGTCTGTGGGGTGATGGGATGTAATTGTGCATCAACTGCTTAAGCTCAAAGGGCGAAGGGAGGAGTGACGCTGTTGCATGATTTCTGGATCTTCCCTTTGCATTCTGTAACTTCTGAACAGCAGTAGTTAATCACAGGGCTGTTTAGCTCCTGATGTTTGGGGAGGAGTTCGCCTGTTCCTAAAGCCAAAGGAAGATGTAGTCTTGCTTACAAAAGCTCTGAAATAGAGCTGCCAGCACCAGCTGTGAGATAGTGTTGCTTGCGGTTTGGGAAATAAGCGGTAACCTAATTCTGCCCTGGCTGTTTCCACAATTGTGACAGCAGGGTACCCAGATATCTCATTGGAAACAGTTTAAGGGAAAGACTGGGGATGGGGGATGGATGTATTTTTGATAGGTTAAAGCACTATCTGTTCACAGGAGAGAAAATTTCTATCAATCAGAAATATTTCCATTAAATAGACACCCAAAAATCATTGTGATTCCTTGCCTGTTATACTAAAATTATGATACAGATTTAAAAGCTAATGTGCTGTGAAAGAATTTGCCAAAGATAAAAATAGCTGAGACATTGATATAACTGCAACTATAGAATATGTGACTGAATTTAAAATTCAAAGTCTTTGATTCTTGTTCACAGTAAAACAGGATTTATACTTCACTCTTGAGCTTTTTATATGCTTTGACTGAAAAGCATGCTGGACATTTAAGGTTAGCATCTGAACTTCAGCTAGTTTTAAATACATTCCAAGTTCAGATGCTGAATCTCTCCCTAAAATATTATTTTGAAACTGATAACTGTGAAATCCTAGAATTAGAAGAAATTTGTGTAATCATATTTGTGTTCTTTCACTGGTGGCTTTTCAGCTCAATCCATTCCTTAAGTTCAGTGGCCTTTCTTCTCTCAGGAAACAATGATGTTTCCAATAACACGGATTTGATTTTTACATTCTATCCTTTTAGCTGCCGTACTTCATGAATGAGCTAACTCTGACTGAGCTTGACATGGGGATAGCAGTGCCGAAGATCCTTCAAGCCTTCAAACCTTCTGTTGATCACAGAGGTAAAATACATGCTTACTCTTCTGGTTTTGCCAGGTTCATGCCTTTGTACCTGTGGAGAACAGAATTTTGATCTGTTTATCTTGTGGGTGTTTTAATGGGAGGAAGGTACACTTAATAAGAGCTTATTCTGAGGAGATACTGAGTGGTCTCTGTCTCCAGTAGTAGTAGCATCAGGCTTGGTATAAACATAACCTTATAGTTATGGAAATATGATCATGTCTTTCCATTGGAAATAATTACTGAACTAAACTAAAATTTGCATGCGACAGAGGTGCAGGGGTGTATCTGATACTCTGTCATGGACTACTGAGAGCAATGCACATCCCCTCAAGATAGATCTGATTCTGTACCGTAGCAAAAACCAGATTTGGCTCTCTCCAAGAAAAGTTGCCGTGTTCTGAAAACAGTGATTTACAAAATATAATTGTGATAACTCAGGAAAGAATATAGTGTTGCTTTGAAAAGAAACTTCAAAGTACAGAATTAATTTATGTCCTTAATATTAAATATGGATATTTTTTTAAGCTGAATGACTTTCATACTGCTGCTTTATGAATCAGAAGTGGTTTTTTTCTTTTCTTTCTGGCTTGCATATGGAGTATATTTGAGGATACCCTTGTCACTTAAGTAGTTTCAAAAAAAGAAAAACTTGGCTTAATGTTTTTTAGCCTGAAAGGTATTTGCTCTACATGATGAGGAGAGGAGTTTGTGTCTTCTAAGACATGTAATCAGAGCAGTTTTTAATTTTGAATTGTTTCTGAGTTTATTAAGGGTTTCTTAACTTGTCTCCTCTCTCCATTCACTGCTTTAGTTACCATATTGTTACTCTAGGCTGGAGAAGTGAAAGAGAATTATTTAACTCAAGGTGGAGAAGTTTCTAATTGGTCTAAAGGGAAATATTTCCTTGGAGGACCTGTTGTGGTGCAGCTATGGATTGCATGGCAAACAACTTATTTTTGCTTTAAACCGCTCTTTCAACTCTTAGATGAAGATACCAAAATAATTTCTAGATGGTGCTAAAAGCAGTAAACTGGTAGTGAGATTGTAGGAATTCAGTGAATTTACAATACTTGTTAGGAGCCTAATTGCACACCAGCAATGAGCCAAACTTCAGCAAGTTTCAGTAGCAAATTTGAACAGTAACAACAAACGTGGACAGAGCAAAGTTTGAAAAGATAACTAGCTGAAAATTGTAACAGGATCAATCTTTGCCAGCTCTCCTGTGCACAGTGTTTCTAAGAGAGGATCAGACTATCGTGTTTCTTTATGTAGTATCTTCTCAGAGCATGAGGGTACTGAACACGCAGCAGGTATGTAGTACCATGTCCTTTCTTGCAGTGCTTGTTGGAGGATATGGCAGTGCTCAACTCAGTGGATTTGAGGGGGGTTGCTGTTCACTGGGGTGGTTTGTCTCTTCAGGATTTTAGTTCTACTCATTGTTCTTAAAGGTCAAGCAACAGTGGTTCCCCATGATGGAGAATTTGTGATAGAATTCAGCTGTGCACAGTATTAGGTAACGAGCCAGTGTCTGCTTAGAAGCAATTTAGGCTTCACCTTTGCTCATGTTATATAGTTTGGGCCTGGTCTTTTTAAGGTTTATTTAGCTGTAGTTTTGATGTAAGACTCATTTGTCTACTACTCTTACTACAGTGCTTTTCTGTAACTCAGATGAAGAGTTATCACCAGACCTTTGCAAGAATAACAGATGCGTGAAATTTAGGAGGAACTAAATAAAATTTATGTTTATGTTGTGCCACTCAAATCACTGACTAAAAGCATTAGAAGGTTAGTAAGCTCTAACCTCATAAAAGTGTGAACAAAACAGACTTTGGGGAATTATTAAAATTCTCTTGGACATACATAACATGTTAACTAATGCTGCCTGTTGTATCCAAATGCTATTGTTTGCCCGTATCTCACTTGAGACTTGCAGCTCTTTGGGGAAAAGCCTTATCTGTAAAACACTGGATATTTTGCTCTCAACTTCTTGAAAGTGTATTTTCCACTGAGCTTTATAAATGAAATATGTTTGAAAAGAGCAAATTGTTTTGTTGTCATGAGAAACAAAACTGTCTTTTAAGAGAAATAAGAATTTACTAGATGGAATAAGCTCATGTGCAATCAGTATTCAGGGAACTAAAACATATTGCTGCTGCTTGTCATATGCTTCCTGCCTGGAAGTACTCCAGAGTACTTCTGACATCCCCCAGTGCTCCCAGCAGCAAAATGGCTTCACCTTTGGTAGAAATTTTGTTCTGAGTTACAGAAAACTAAGTGAAAACTTTTAAAAATTGTTAAATGTATGATGTTCGCCAAGTGGTTTCGTGGGTTTTTTTAAATGAACATGTGCTTTGGGCGTCTTGTCAGAGTGTTTGCCTTTGCCTAGATTTAAACATTTTTTAAATTCCTTTCTCGGTTCTCATAACTTAAGTTGTAACCAAAGACCGTAGTTCTGAGTCATGAGATGGGATTTAGGAGACGGCTGAACACTTGGCTTCAGTTAATAGCCAGCAACAGCAGTGAGAACAATTAACCCCTTCAGTTCCTTGTTCAGTTGAACTGTGACAAGCAAACATTTGTGGTAGAATTTGTAATTGTTGTAACTTGCTTGATCATGAGGAAAATATTTTTTTTAATTATATGGCTCCTCTAAGTAACCAAATTTGTTAACAGACAATGTTGGGGGGGGGTGGGGAATCTTGTTTCTGTTAATACAGTCCTATTTGGGTGACAGCATATGCTGTAGTATTCACTGTACTTCTGTCAAGGCTAGGCAACCAGATAACTCTGAATAAATTGTACCATCTGCCCAATTCTTCACCCCCTCTCCCCTCCCTACCTCCCTTTTTCCCTCCGGAAAATGTGCATGAACGTTTTCTGGCCAGAAGGAATTTTCTCTCTCAGTAATGGCATCCTTTGCTTAATTTGATCTACTGTTAAAACAACACTGACATTTGAAGCATGCTGACTCACCGGTTAGCCAAAGGTCTGTTTAGCTGTTTTCTTGTTTCTGATGATCTTACTGCTACTTTGTTACTGTAAAGAGGAAAAATCTATATAAGCTTCTGTTTAAGTTCTTGTGTTTTGTTTTAGAACAGCATTAGAAAAACTGTATAATGGAAAAGAATAATTCGGGTTAATAAAGAAGCAGCTTGCCCTGAGTACTGCTTCCAAGGTGTAATCTTACAGTGTATCCATGACCTGGTCTTTGGGAGCTGTATTTCTGTTAATATAAATGGGTGGGACTGGGGACAATGCTATTCTTCTGATATGTTTTTGCAGAAGATAAAACAGTTATTCTTTAACTGAAAAAGTGCGTCGATCAAACCCAAAGAGTTGTTACTGTTAATTGCTTCCGAATAAGTAAATAAAAGTAGAATGCTTTAGTAGTTGATGTACCATATACTGGTAGCGCATATTGTGTGCAGCTGCAGTGCCTGGAAAAGGAAGATACATCATCTATGCTTAGTGGCATCTGATTTCTAATCTCTGGATCACAAATACCGTACAGCTTTTTTTAATCAGTGGGTCTCCTGGGTGTCACTTACAAGGCAGGATCCAGTCTTGCAGTTATTCCCAAGGCAATTCTTTTGGTGATTGCAATAAGCAAAAATTGCCCAGACAATACGATTTCACTTGATACTACACGTCGAGAATTGTTCTAAGTAATGATCCCACTTGCTATGAGTCATAAGAAGAATGCCTGTAGCTGAGTTACTGAGCAAACCTTTTCATATTTCTTCGATACACCATTGTTGAAAGCAAAAGAGACTGCAGGTTGTGATGGGTGACAAGCAATATTGCTCTGTCATTTCAAGTTTTGCTTCATTTGGACAGTGTAATGTAGAGGGGTGTCCCCGTTACTGTTGGGTTTGGAGCAGTACTGTAGTAGTTTTGAAGTGAATCCCTGATTGATTATCTTGATTCAGATCTCTTGAGTAATTTATGTGGGCACAAATCATGTTCCTTTTTTTTTTTCCAGATCATAAGCTGTATTCACTGATCTGTCTTTCAGCATGGCTTTCATTCATATCTGAACACTGAACTTCATTGCATAAGCTTAATGTGAACAGAAAACATGCCTTGATAAGTTTTTAATGATTTGTGAATTAGTGACATAATCTGTTGATGAAAAAGTAGTTTTTTGAAAAAGTGTGGTATATAGACTTCTTTAAGCGAGTTTTGGCTTGACATTAAAATAAAGTGATTGTAACTTTTCTTAAAGTGACATGAGGTTTTTTTGTTATTGCTAATTTTAGGACTTTGGATTGATTTGGAAATGTCCTACAATGGATCTTTTCTAATGACCCTAGAGACCAAGATGAACCTGACCAAACTTGGTAAAGAGCCGCTTGGTGAAGCGCTTAAAGTTGGAGAGATTGGCAAAGAAGGGTAAGGTATTGCAATAGCAGAGTCAAGCATGAGCTTTTATAGTGAAAAAGATACATTTTCTTTGCAATAGATTGAAAGGAGGTGGGGGAGGTTGCATACATGTGAATGTAGAGCTTGGTCTTTCTGTGTAACTTTAATGTTTGACTACACCCTTGATAATTATCTTAATAAAAGGCTTTTGTAGTACAATCAGTTTTTAAATATATATAATTTTTAGTTAAGGATTTTAAAATGTTTTGTGACTAAAGTCTGGTTTTGTCTTACGCTTGATTTGGGGTCTTAGCCAGTAAGACTTCAATATTGGAGATGCAAGCCGGTATGGAGATAGACACATGTAACATGCTACTACAGCATGGTACAGCTACAGTTGTAAACCATGTAATAGTAAACAACTGTGGAAAGTAAATAGAGTGTAATTGTTGTGTAAAGACTTTTTCAGTAGCTTTATTGCATCACGGGAATAATCACACCTCTGCTTTAGTCTCCAGTTTTTGTCATATCCCACTTCTATTTACCTGCTATGTCTAAGTGAAATGCCTTATAGATGAACCAATTAGAAAATGCATGTACTGTAACTTACCTAACTCGTATTTATGCTTTCCCTCTCATTTTTATGATGATGTTTGAATTTCATCAATCTGTCCATTTGTATTAACCTGGTGAGTGATGCCTGTCAAATATCCATCCCATCAGCTGTGGGGTGTTGATTCTTTGTACTGTATTCTCTTTCTACTTAAGAAATCTGCAGTCCCTGAACTGTAGGTGGTCTCTGATTTAGTGTACAACCACTGCCACCAAATCAAGAAAATATTTTCTAAATCTGGCCATTTGTTTAGATACGAATAAAATGTTGTGGTCTGTCAGAATTAAGATACTAGATGCTTTGTATACTCGTGTCATAGCTCTGATTTATTCTGAGATACCTTGAAGTAATACTTAAAGCAGCACTATATTACAGTGCAGTCATGACAAGAAAATAAATGTGAAAAAACTAATGGCTGAATGATCTCATAACTGGTAGAAATTCATAGGATTTAAAATCGACCTAGATTCTTGTTGTCACTGCTTGAAATAAATATTTCTGAATTTACATTGTTATAATTGGTAGGTCTGATTTTTGAAAAATTCCTTTAATCTTGTCCACACAAAAAATGGGGGATAGAGAAGGAAACGTCTATAGAAAACAAATTCTTGCTTTTTTCCCCCATCCCTTCAGGATTTTCTTGGTGTATTTTTATCTGTTCAGTGCAAGAATGGCCTCAGAAATAATTAGTGAATGCATTGATTTAATATTTAAAATTCAGCTTGATTCTAGCTGAGCAACAGGCCCCCAGCAATGCAAATGTAAATGTCTGTAGCTAAGCAACCAATTACTTGAAGGTATAGCCATTAACCATCTTGCTCCCTGCGCAAGGCTGTGATGTTTCAAATGCTCAGGGCCAGGTACCATGCCAGCTTTACATAAAAAGCAGTCTAATATATTCTAGTTTGAGATTTTTTTTGGTTAGTTGGTTGTTTTAGTTTGGGTTTTTTGTTGTTTTGTGGTTGTTTTGGGTTTTGTGTTTTGTTTTCCTTCCCCCCCCCGCCCAAATACAATGGATATTATAAAGAAATTAAAGACTCTGAGAAGTATAGAACAGTTTGATTCTCATCTATGCTTTCCATTGTGTTAATTTTATGAGCTTTTTTAATTATCAGTTGACAGTTGCTGTGACAAATCAAACTATTCCGCATGCACTTGCATCCACAATTGTATTGTCTGTAAGTGGTGCGTGTTGGTTGCTTATGCTCATTTCTAGCCCTCAAGAGCCTAGAACAAAGTACCTCTTGACATGCAGTAACCACAAATTCACCTAAGGCAGGCATCTACTCATCCAGAAGGAGGAGGGTGGGGGAAACAGCACTGAGTTTTCACTGTCCTTGGGTATGTCAGTGTAAAGCGAGACAAATGGTTCAATGTTGCGGTCCATTCTGTCGTTGCCGCTGCGTTACTCTTTGAAATAGAAGTGAAGCGTGCTGTTCTACAGTTTGACAATGCTGTCTTGCATGTGCTCAGGAAAATGCAGTGCTCAAAAAGGGTGGAAAACTATTTAATTGCCAACTTTATAAAATTAATACAGTAGCAGGTTCTACTATGCTGGAGATTAGGCAAATGCAGGCAGGCTAACCCAAAATTACCACAGTTTCTTACCCCATCAGTCTTTTTTGCGATGTTGTACCATGTAAAATAAAACGACAAGTGGCAATTCATAAAATATTGTGCAATCTGCTCAGGAACAATACTGTAGCTCCAAAGTGTGTTTCTGCCAATGTTTGTGTCGTATAAATGGTCCATTGTACGCAGAGACCTCCTGAAATCTCACTCAAGCTTATTTATTGTTGCTTTGTTTAATGCAAGGAAATCTTGTGGTCTTGGCCAGTCGGTGCATGCTTTTGGAGGCACTTTGGAGGGCTCCATTACCTAGGCAAATAAAACACCTTCCCGTAAGAAGGCGACACCTTTCAGAGCCTTGAGAACACACTGGGCATGCTGTGAACTGGGTGGTATGATGTGCACAGGAAAGTGAAGTGAGGTCGGACCCAGGCAGAAAATGTGTAGTTTGAATCTTACCTAAAAATGTGAACTTCTCTCTGAGATACAGCTCCAGCATTGCTATTTGGGCCAGTGACATGAACCGTCCACCACGCCCTGAGTCCTCAGGGAGGCAGTTCGCTTTGGTGTGCTGTTTCATTCTTCTGGGGGTACAAAATGCATCTCTGGGTAAGAAGAGGAGGTTTACAATTCTGATTCCATAGCCTGGGTAGCAAATTCTTCAGTGTAGCAAGGTCATGGGATTACTGCTCCGGCTCTTAAATAGGCAGTTAGGAAGAAGTGTTGTGCCCTGTGAGCTGTACTTGAACTGTCCTTTTGCATTAGGACTTCATGCAGCAACTAACATTTTGTTCTGTGTACAGAATAGCAGACAGTAGCCTCAGTCCATGCCCTGTGTGGGGTTATTAAATGTTTCAAATAAATTTCCAAGAACACAAACACACACAGAAAAAAGAAAAAAAAAAAGAAAAAAAAAGCAGCTATAAACTGTGTTCTGAACAAGCTGTAGAATATTATAGTCCCTAGGGCTAAAACCATGTGCTTTTGAAGCTTGTGTTGAGTAACTGTTTCAAGCTCTTGTATTCGGTAGAGGATCTGTTAATACTGAAGCATACTTACTGTATCCTTTCCTAATTTTAATCAGTTTAAAAGATTTGAAATTTTTTCTGTGGTTGTGTACCTAAATTATTCCATACTTGAAGTCTAGGAATTAGTTACTACTGTGTGATATTTTGTACCCTATGAGCAGCACTTGTTTGATTTTATTACTTTACTTCTTTCCCCTCTTCTCCCCATGACATTCTTTGCCTTATTCCATCTTGGACTGTCTTCAGAAAAAAGAAAACAAAACCCTAAATCCTGTAAATATCATTCACTGTGTCAGAAGAGCTTAAAAATTCACAAGCCCAAAGGTCAATTTCCCTACAAATATAGTAGGGAAAGGAATATTTCCAACAAAGATACTAAATGGAAATTATGGCCTAAATTTGTATGGGACAAAAGTATCTCTTCAGAACATCTAAGAAATATTACTTCCCAGGGTTATGTTAGACTACTTCTGTTAATAAAATTGCCTTTTTTCTACACGAAATTGGTAAGTGATGACACACGCTGTAGCTACAGTAAGGTGAATCAATAGCTTTAGGCAACTTTGCTCTGCCCATGTGAGTGTTGTGCATTTGGAGGCACAACACATGTGAGTGTTGTGCATCTGCCTTTTGGAGGCAGATGACAAAGATCTGATTCTCTCATGCTTTGCATGTGTTACCATTGCTGGAGATATGTCTGTGCTGCAAAAATTGCATGTATGTACGAGTAGATAAAATGGAATTTCTTGACTTGTGTTAAAAGTGCTGTGAAGGAAAGGCACAGACATTGTGAAGATACAGTATATATGTTAGCATCTCAGTTAACTTCTCTGAGGGATTCTGGGTTTCAGTTGGTAGATGGTGGTGTTTTAAGTTGGAATCCTATGTTTACTGTTAGTAGGAGACAGAATTGCATGGTCTCACCTTTCAGCTTAAAAACATGTCTTTGTCAGAGTTTTAAAAACGAACAAACAAAAAACCCTGTCAAGCGTACATACCGCTCAACTTCCATGGAAAGCCACAAGCAGCAATGGAGATGCTTTCAAATGATTTTCAAATAACCTCCACATTTGATCTGAATATGCAGAATAGCCATTCCCCTGCCATCCTCTTTTATGCAGGACTGCATTCCACTGGAGAAAACAAATTTTCTGTTTTGAAGCTAGTTCTGACAGACTGACTTCAGAGTGGTTTTGGTTTTGTTCTTTTAGATAGTTTATAAAAAAGAGGAGGGGACATTTTGGTCTCTCCAATAGAAATACATGTAATGTCAGCTAAAGCTGTACATGATGAATAGCTATTTAAGAATATTACATTTGACCTGCAAATCGCATTGTTTCAGTTTCAGGCCAAGGGCGTATTGTCTTGCAGACAGTGATGAGGAATCTTCCAGCGCTGGGTCTTCAGAAGAGGACGATGCTCCTGAATTGGCAGGAGAGAAGCAGGTGACTCCAGGAGCAGAAGGGTGAGCTGTGTTTGTTAATCCTTTCCTCCCCACTGCATGTCCAAATTTAGTGTAACTGAGATCTTGTTCTGGTCCTATAATGCTGGTCCTCACTCGGGATGTCAGTGTGTGAGTATATCCAAGCAATTAAGAAAACATAATGCACCCATTTCTAGAGCAAAGAGCAGCAATCAAGCCATGTACTACAGATTGAAAGAAAGCTGCTCTGCTGAGTGTTTTACCGTGCTGGGAGCATTGTTCACTATACAGCATTTCCGCAGAGTGACCTGTATAGGGCTCCATTTGACATCTAATTCCTTCACTGTCAGCTTACAGAGACAGCCGAGTCTTTAGGCCAGAGAACCTGTGGGGACCCTCCCCAGCATGTCTTGCCTGGTAGCAGAGCCAAGAACAGGGTTTTGTGTGGGAAGTTGAAATACTTTATGTACAGTATTATACCCATACTGATCCTGCTGATCCCTTATTTCCAGCGTGGATCCTGTGATCCCTTATTTCCAGTGTGTTCTTTTCTTTAAGAAAACAACTGCTTTTCAAGCCTAGCTTTCTTACTCAAGGTTTTGTGTTTTGTTTGTCACCTTTTTTTTTTCCCTTGAAAGGCTTTGAGTGTCTGGGCTATGCAATACTGCCCTCTGATGCTTTGCAAGAATTTTAAAGAAAATAAAATTTCCTAATGTCAGTTTTGCCACATCATTCCTTGTTTTGCCTGCTGTTCTGATTTTTTTTTGCTTTTTACATATGATTGAAATTATGCCACGCAGTGAGAAATCTGTAGTAACACTGAAATATCTCAGACAATCACAATGTTTCCTATGTCTAAACACTTCTCAGTGATTTTACAGTGAATATACCAAAAGGCTCAGTGACATAATCAAAACGTTCAAGGGAGTTTCCTTTGAGTTTTACTCCTAAAACCTTCTGAAAACTATGCGATGAATTGTTGGAATTATTTCAATGGATGCGTTTCACATCTGTGAAAAATATATAGATAATATAAAGAACTTTTTAAGGACAAAGAGGGAGAACAAAGAATTTGTAAGTCAAATAGTGTAAGGAAATACTTTCAGCTTTCAAAAATCTGCATTACGATCACTATAGGATCTGATGAGAGAGTAACTACTTTATCTGGGTAAAGTTACGGTTAGTGTAAAATCCAAAGTTGAAATTAATTCAACCCTTTTATATCAGCTGAGGAGTTTCTTGTCTTATCTCCTGCTAAGGAAAAAGTTCTGCAAAAGGCTGGATAAACATGAATTTTTTGCAGGATAGGAGAGTGTTGTCTCCTTAGCAAGGCTATCTCTGCTGCATAACATTAAGAGCCACAAGTAGGTATAATATAGTGTGTGAAAATATCAAACATGCTATTCTTAGAGTGTATATTTCTGAAATAGGATAGGTGTGAGATAAGACACATTCGGTCCTTAAAGCTCTGGATGCCATCTGACACTATTTCCAGGAAAAGTAGCTTCCTTTTGCAGGCATGGATAACTATTTTTGGAATACCATTCTACCCACTGCCAAAATCACCTTCCTTTTCTTTTTCACCACCTTTATACTCCTTGTAAATGCTACAATACCTTAAAATGAAAATGTTTTTGTTCGAGACATACTGTTAAATAGCTTAGGCATGATGGTTGAGCCTTCTATGCTGGTATGTGTATTTGTCACTTCTCATGCCAACTTGCTGGCATAAATGATGTAAGTATATTTGCAATTTAAAAAAAAAAAAAAAAAGTTGCATTTCCAATGCCATCTGGGAAGGAGGAGTGTTCAGACTGGACAGATTTCTGCCTGCCACTTGTAGCTGACAGAGTACTGCTGCTGTGTGCAGGCTCTCGTAGATACTGCTTGGATATGTGAATATGGATATGTGTAGAACTTTTATATCAAAACTCCGATGATATAATGGGAAATTCTTGGGTGTCTTAGCAAACAATAGATTAAAAAAAGTTGCCTTGATGTACTTTTTTTCTGTTCTTTATCTAAAGGTATGTTGGAGGACATCGGACAAGTAAGATCATGAGAATTGTGGATAAAATAACTAAGTCAAAATACTTTCAGAAAGCAACAGAGACTGAGTTTATTAAGAAGAAAATCGAAGAGGTCTCCAATACTCCATTGCTGCTAACGGTTGAAGTACAAGAGTGCAGAGGAACACTAGTAATTAACATTCCACCTCCACCTACTGATAGAATATGGTAAGAGGAACTTACTGCAGAACTGGGAAATGTTTCAGGTGTGTGCTACCTAAGGGATTGCAGCTAAGAAAAAAGGTGAAACAGCTGAAATAGGTTCTGGAAGAGGTGTGATACAAACTAGTGGTAAATGAGGTAGGAACTGCTATTAAGAGAACACTGACAGTTAATACATTTAAGTATATGCTTTGTTGGAGTGTTTATAATAAAACCTGTTCTGTGTACTCCCCTAAGGTATGGCTTTCGAAGACCTCCCTACCTGGAGTTAAAAGCTCGGCCAAAACTTGGTGAGAGAGAAGTAACTCTGGTTCATGTAACTGACTGGATAGAGAGGAAACTAGAACAAGAGTTTCAGGTGTGTTTCCTTTAAATTTTGATTTCATTAATGATAGTTCTAGTCTATTAGAGGGGCGGGGTTTTTAATTTTTGAATGTCCCGTTTCATTCAAGACTAGTTGGTATCCTCCACTGCTCCTGTTCAGTGGAAAGGATGTTAAGAACTCAGCTGAAGCTGACTTCTGGGTGGTCTTGACAGCATGTGTAGACCTGGATGGAAGTCTCTCTTAGCACTTGTCAGAATGATTTTTAGAGACAAAAATGCCATTTCCTTGAAATAGGTACTATGTCAGAATTTGTAGTACTTAAATAAAAACATGATCCTACACATTCTGAGAAAATAGAGGGCCAAACTACTGTCTAAAATTAAGAACAGATGAAGCAGTAAGGGGTCCTGTTACTACTTTCTTAAAAATAATTTTAAAAAATCACATTTGACCATAGTGCAAAATAGGAAAAAAACTCCAAATGTAAAATACTTGTAGAATAGGAAAACAGTTTTCTGACCAGAATCATTCCAGACCCCGATGTGTACAATCAACCAGAAATCAAAACTGCTTATTTCATTAAAAGAACAGTTTGAAAATACATGGGTAAGAGCTGAGAAAGCATCAAGAGTTAGGAAAAGTTGGTATGTTTCCTGGTAGTGGCATTTCAATTTAATGGAAAGTGCAGAGATGATCATCCTTCTGAGCTTCACCTACAACTGTAACACAACTAAATGGCTTCAGTTAATGGACACTCTATGGCTTCCTTACAGGCATTGACTCAAACAATGCTGAACTCAGGACCTTTTATCTGGAAATCTGTTGCATTTTTTTCAGCTAGACAAATCAGAAAACTAAAGTTTCAAGCAGCGTATGAAATGTAACTTGATTTAATTGCATCTTTTTCACAGAAAATCTTTGTCATGCCAAACATGGATGATGTTTATATTCCCTTAATGCACTCAGCCATGGATCCCCGCTCCTCTACATGCCCTCCTAAAGATCTGATCACCGAGGCCCCCGATCAACCATGACATGTGAAGACTCTTGCAGTTTACAGTATTATAAAAGTTATTCTCATGGTTTTATAAACTGTGCTGTAGTTCTCATCCTTAATTTGTGCCACTTTTCCCCCCCGCCAAGGACTGCCTATAACCATACCTTTGTGCTCACTTGCCTGGTTATTGTTCCTGTGTACTTCAGCTACATGAAGTTTCATTCCATTAAGCAGTTGATTTATTTTTGTACTGGCTGCCATCAGGATTTTAACTTGGAGGCTAAGATGACCTGTTCTTTGCGGGAGGGAGGAGGAACCTAACTGTAATAGATCAAGGAGCTTGATGACACACCTTTTGTTCAGCTTATGTTTTCATGCTAGGTTAATGTGCATTAAAGCATTGAAAGGTTGTTTGGCAGCAAGGGAACTGCGTGCCAAATGGAAAAAAAAATCCTAATTAAGGAAATAATTTATAAAACTGGAAGAATATTTTTCTTTCTCAGGCAGTTGGAGGTGTAGAATGAACTGTTTTATGTTCTTTCACTTCTGCAGTCAATAGCTTGTGTCAAGCAGTCAAAATATGAAATGCTTTCAGGATAAAAGAATGTAAATTGGATGTATAGGTAATATTACGATTCAGTGTGGTATATACATATTACTTTTTTCATACAGAACTTGTGCTTTTTTTTGGGAAGCAAGTAGCCATAAAACACACACAACTATCAGTGAAGGTGGGACTGTCAGATTCTTGTAAATGAGGAGAAAAAGTTAGTTAAGCCATGAGACCAAACCATAGCAAGCCGCCTTATAATGAGGTACAATCACCTTGGTTCATGATTAATTCTGAATGTTTATAAAGACATGAGCACACACATGAAATGTCTAATACTGCACATTACCAGAAGTACTTAGTTACCCTACTGGGTATAGAGCCTCTTGCTACAGTGAAACACACCCAAGTCTTTTCTTAAGAGTTTGTTGCTGTGAGTCTTTTCCATCACACTGTGTTTACGCATAAAGCATGGGACCAAATTCTCAATTTACAGCTGTGCAACTCCAGGCATCAAATTGCTTGAGGTTTGTGAAAGCAGCTGTGACTGAAGGACTTTGGCCTCCATGCATTGGTTTTTTGGACTTGGTGGAATTGGAATTCAAGCATTGCAGTTATTCAAGCTGATTGTGGTGCAATTAAAGACCTTCTGCTAATTAATGGCCAAAACCAAGGGGGGAAGGGTGAACTGCCTTTTATTTCTATTGGGTACGATGATTCAAGACAAAAACATATGCAGTAAATTCAACATTTGAACACTACATATCCCCTATTTAACACATATGTTTTTCTGATACTCAGTGTTGCCAACTGTCCATGGATGTCAGAAAATGTTTTAGTTTACAAAGAAGGTGAGTTTTAGCTCTCCTTTTGTAACATGATTTGCTTTTTTTTAGAAGTAATTTTTTAAGAACTTTTTTGTATGTTGTGTTGTCACCATTTGATGTAAATCAAAATTTCCGTGTATAACTTGATGATTTACCATCTCTAAATGAAGCTATTATATTGAAGGATTTTTAAACAGCACCTTGCCTGAAACATAAAAGAAAACTAGCATTTAATATATTTAAAATTAATTCTATATTTGAACACCTATTTTGGTTACCTTTAATTGAAATATTAGTAGGTTATATTTGTTACCTGAAGTCCTCCTTGACCATTCCAGGCTGTGTATACTCTGGGGGTTTGCTCTGATTATGTAGGCATTATTTGCCTTTCATGAAGTCTGCATGTCTTGTACGCAGGTCTTTTATATGATTTAATTTCTATGTGCAATAACTAAAGTCGAAGGACTAGATGCACTAATGTGTAAACAGATTTAGACTTATTACACAAGATTGTCATATTGCACTTCATAAACTGTGGGTAACTACGATCTGCTTGCTTTGTTTTATTAAATAAATTTATCCCATGTCAAACAATTATTCAGTTAAAATTTGTTTGTACATACCGCTTAGCTACTGTCTTCTGCAAGTTCTCTTTGCAAGTTGCCTTTCTAATGAAGTTTTTGAAACATAGTGTGCTATGTGCTTCTCAGATTTTTTTTTTAATATACCTGAACAGGCATATGATGATTTTAGGGTTAACGAATGCTGACACTGTTCTAGCTCTAGAAGAAAAAGCTTAAATTGACTGTTACTGTAGTGAATAAAAACTAAATTTCACTGCAGCAGTTAGTATTCACATGAGGAACATGGTTTAAAAACATATCTTTACACTTGTGACAACCTTGAAATTATTACCAGGAATTACAGAACAGATATAGAAGGCACTACCCTCCGCAACAGATTTCACGGTGAAAACCTCTCTAAGCTAAAGCACCTGCTTAGACTTGGCTACTACTCCTGTGTGTCTAATCCTGGTCCCAGCGTGGGTACAGCTCTAACTTTTCTATATACATAAAACATCGTGCCTCTCCACCTACAGGGCAGCACCAGCACATCTATTACAACAGAAGGTGGAGGCCCTTTAAGTAGTTGCATCTTAGCTCACAGGAGAACGTTCAGCAAAATAGCAATTTTGATTCTTTTGCTACATGCATGGAAGGTCCCCAACACCGGATGTTTGGCAGGAATCCCGGGCGTTTTGCTACTTCTAAGCCCCACTTACAAACTGAACCATGAACTGCTTCAAGAAAAAAAACTAGTGCAGTGGTTTGGTATGGGTTAATGTCACGCTGAATCGCCCAGTAGAGTGACGCGGACCCCCTCTCACCCCGGTTTCCCCCTCCCCTCCCACCGCGGCCCTCTCCCCGAGCAGGCCCCCGCCGCCTCCCTCAGGCCCTGGCGCCATTTTGCGGTGGCGGCGGCCGCCCGCTCCGCGAGGGCGGGGAGGGCTCGCTCAGACCAGCTGTGACTTGCTTTTAAAAGCGCCACCCGGGTCGGGCCGAGCAGCACCAGTTATGAACAAGCGCTTCGCTCTAGCACTGCAGCTTGGCCGGCGGCGCCGCGGGCAGGGCACCCCGCCGGGTCAAAGGCAGTGCGGGGAAGGGGCGCGAAAGAACCAGCCGGACGCCATTGCGGGGTACACGCAGCTTTTATTTGCCAGGCCGCTACTCGCCGGTCGCTACGCGGGCCCTGCAAGACACGGAGGGAAAAAGGAGGGTTACAAACGCGGTGCACCGCAGCCGCCCCTGGGGGTGGGCGGCAGCCTGGGCGCTCAGTAGTAGGTTTGCTTCACGTATGTCAGCAGTCTAACACGTGTCAAGAGACATCATCGCGGCCCAGCCCGGCCCACCCGTCCATCCGCCGCCACAACCCGCTCTCACCTCTGCCCCGCTACGCTGAGAGAAAGGGCGAGCACCCCCCCCCGCTCGGTTTTATAGAGCGTCCACCGCCCCACCTCTCCTTGTCTCGCCCAATAGGTTTCAAAGCCTGGGGCACGTGCTCATCTGGGGGCGGTTGCACGTGGTGGTGGGCGGGGAAGCGCTGAGATGGCGGCAGGCGGAGCAGAGAGGGGTGTGGTAGGGCCTGGTTAGCCCGCCCTCCCCCGGCCTGTTGGGTAACTTTATTCGCCTTTTCAGAAACGGTAGTACTCTTTTTTTCAGTAGCTTGCTTTCGCGCTTCGTTGCTGTTAAGCAATAAGCCTTAAAAATGTAAAAGCTTAGGCCCTGCTGGGACCTTTGAGCCGCCCGCCTAGGAGGGGGTTCCTCGGTTTCTGAGGAGAGGTGCCAGGGGCGCGGGAGGCCGCGCGGTGACGCTCACGCCGCCTCAGCCCCTCTTTTTGACGTTTTTCCCACGTCCTGTGAGGCCAGTGGGAGGCACTTGTGTTAAATAATTACGATTTGGTAGTGGCATACGCAGCTGAGAAGCTCCTCCCTTAACGTGGCATGGCGTGAAGTGCCGTTTAAAGCTCATGAAGTCGCCTGTAAAGAGGCAACGACAAGCTAAGCGCTGGCCCGCCAGCTCTCAGTCCGCAGGGTGGATGGCAACTGCGTGTCAGGCCCGGCGGTTCCCTGCGGGGACGGCGGCGGCCGGTGGGAAGGGAAATGCTGCCATCCTCTGGCACCTGCAGGGGCCCGGGCTGGCCGGGCGAAAGCAGCGTCCTGCTGCATTCCCCGCGGGGGGGCCCTGGTCCTTGCACAGCCTCGCCTGTGCTTTTGAGACAGGCGTTACCTGAGACGGGTTACCTGCCGTTGTGCGGGTTACCGGGGCTGTCTGCACGTGTGGTAGGGGTCCAGATGCCTTCTTTGGGCGTGCTGTTGCCATGGCACGCACAAAGCGGTGTGGGAGACGGTCTGCTTGTTCTCAAGTGGTGTGAATACTTAAAATCCAAGACCACCATGAAGAAACGCAGTTCTCAGTATCGGAGAATTGAAATCTCAGTCTGGTTTGTAGCTCCAGGATGTTTTTATGTATTCAAACTTGCAGGTTAGATCGTAAGTATGTCTCCTGCCCATATAATCAAAGGCACGGTTATTAAAAGAGGGAGCTGCCAGAGCTGATCTGTTATGTGCCTATTGTGTACTTAGGACGCAGTGTGCTCTGCAGCTCCGTTAATGATATCAGTATTAAAAAGCAAACAATATGTAGCAAGGACAAAGTGGCTTTGTTATATAAATAGGCGTCTGAAAGCTTACGCCTTCACCAAACTGTAAATTTACTCTCCTCTTTTTAAAGCTTCTTCCATTTGATTCAGTTATTTTTGTGTGTTTATTTTTATCTGTTCAGGGGAGCTTGGACTCGATTTTCCGTTCAAAGAGGCACGCGCTTTGTTTTTGCGTTTATTTAAGGCATGGCAAGGCGCACCGGGGTCAACAGTGACTTTGTCAAAACAGGAGGGGCACCAGATAAACTTGGCCTGGTCCGCTTCGAAAGCCACAAATCAGCAGGGAAATCACAGCGAGCAGGGCGGTTATTCGTTAAGCCCGAATTTATCCACGAGGTGTTTAAAAACCAAACCCAGCGCCAGCCGGCTAGCTGTCGTTGCACCCCGCGGTTTAAAATGCCAAGGGCTCTCGGCCGAGCCGCCCCCGCCCGGCTGCCGTTTTGTCGGGGCTCAGCACAAACCGGGAGGCTCCGGCAGCAGAACGAAGCCCCGGGGGGCGTCGCGGTGGCGCACGACCCCCGCAGCCCCCGGCCCTCCCCGTGGCGGGAGGGACGCGGCCCGGCGGGTCGGTCCCGGTGCGCGGGCGGGGCTGCCCGCGGCTGACGTCGTTGTCCCGGGCCGGGCGGCCCCGCCCCGCCCCGCCGGGCCGCGCGGGGAGCGCCGGGCACGCCGCGGCCGGCAGCCAGCGCCGCGCCGGGGGGGGCTGGCCGGGGGAGCCCCCGCGGGTGGCAGCCATGGAGCCGCTCCGCCGCCGCCTCTGCATGGGCGCGCTGCTGCTGGTGCTGCTCTCGCCGGGGCCCGCGGTAAGGGAGGCGCGGCCCGGGCTGAGCCTGCCCGCTGGGCCTGGGGCCGGGAGGGCGGCTGCCCCGCGGGGGGCTGGCGGGGAGGGCAGGGGCAGCGCCGGCGCCGCCGGCGGCGGGGGAGGGTTGGCACGGCCCGTGCGGGAGCGCCCGAGCCGCTGAGGGCCGGGGGAGGCCTCGCCCGGTGCAGGCCGCCTCCCCCCGGCCCGCAGAGAGGGAGCACACGGACGCCACCGGGGGGTCTCGCCGGGGCTTTGCTGAAAGTTTGCCGTGGGTGCCCGCAGCCCGCCGCATCGGCGGTGTTTGCGAAGCCACAACGCTCTCCCTTCTGCTGCCGTTAATGCCGTGTGTGCGCAGGGGTGGGGGGCTGCAGGGTGCCGGCCTGATGCAGCTCAACAGCTGTGTACCTGCTTCTGTGCCCTAAGCTAGAGCCCATAGCACCGTGCCTGGACACGTGGTATATATAACAATCCTTAAAATACAGTTAACTTCCCATTAAAGTAGTTGATGAAAGTAGGACAAAGAAACTTTTGGAAGCTGAAACTATGTAGGTGGGTAGAGGAACTGGTGACACATGCTGCAAGATCTTTGCTCTGTCCCTTCATAACCTCACAAGCGGGGGGCCTTGTTTCCTTTCTGAAAAAAATGCCCAAAGTTGTTGATATGTTGATGTCCAAATACAAATTATTAGCTACAAGCCCTGTATACCGTATTACAGTGCTTTGATCATTCTGTTTCCAGAGCAAAGATAGCAACATGCACTAAATGAACATACGCTTGGTTGGTTTCCAGAAATGATTACAGTCCTAAATTCAAAGGTAAAGGATGAAGTGCACAAGTCACTGCCCTACAAAACCTCTTAAGAAACAACCAGGTTGGTTATAAGGTATTGCGTGAAGCTGGTGCAAAGCAGATGGAGTGCTGAGCATATTATTTGTACAGAGGTAATAATTTTAAACAGTGTACTTTAAAATGGGTGCTGCCTACTGTGTGTGAACTGAGGTGGAAAACTAAGCCTTCAAATATTCAGTTCTGAAAGGTGCTCTTCTTTGTAAATTCTCAGGATCTGGAGACAATGAAAAGGCCAGCTGGCATTTACTGTTTCCATTACACTGAAGTGTTGCAGAGGAAAGCTATAGGTTATGTTCTTTGATGGGCTGTTCATTGTTACCTGAAAATCCTGGTGTAATGTACAGGGTTATAGTTCAGGTTAAGCGAAGCTGAAGGCTTTGTTTTACACATGGGATATAATAGCTCCACTCCCCTTCTTTAAAAGTAAACATGTTTAGTACTGAAGATGTGTGGCATACCTAGTGTTGTTATTTCATTAGGAAACTGGAAAAAAATAAATGCAGGCTGTCAACAAAAATGACTTTAAAATCTTTATTGTAGAGTGCTAATGTCTTTGTCGTAGTCTGGACTATAACATTGGACTGAGATCTCTTCAGGGTCCTGACAGGTTTGGGGTTCAGATTTTGTAAGAAAACACTGATTTGCAGCTCATTAGGTTTTAAAAATAGTACTTGATAAGAATACTAAAGTATTTTTAAATACTAGAAATACTTTTTGAATCAACAGGTTATTAGTAAATTCTGTATATGTATTACTTGCATAGTCACAAAATCCTAGACTCTGGCCCTGGTAGAATTCAGACCCTTTTTTCTCCAGATTTCTCTCTCCTCTTCATCTCCCTGCCCTGCCATCTTACCTCAGATCAGTACCTGATCTCAGGTTCTCCATTTCTCTGTTTCTGTTCTCTGCTCTTATCCTGGTCTTTGCTCTGCCAGCTGTAGTCCTCACTGTGACTTCGAAGATGACATCTATTCCATACTTCAGTCCCTTTTCAGAGCTAGTTTTAATTTCTGTGAACTTAGTCCCAGTCATTTCACCTGTGATTAACCCATTTAGCTGGGAAGGCTTATTCAGAACTGTTAATGTCACTTGAGTAACATTCCCATGAAAAAGATTGGCACATGATTCTTGGTATTGAGGTAATGTGAAAAACATTAGGTTGCCTAAAGATGTTGCAGATTGTGTTTTCTGTAGATTTCTTTTAAGAGTACTGGTGATGATCTGCTCTGTATTTTCTTCATCTGATAAATGTACTCCTTGTTACTTTATATCCCAAATTTAATGTTGTTTTCCTACAATTTATATTTGTTCATACAAGGGCTTCCTTTCCTGTCTTGTCTTTATAAGATGAAATGCTGTCTCTTGTTATTTAGGTGATAGTGTATAGCTCTTGGAATTGCCCTAGTGATGTATGGGAACACATTATAAAAGGGTGACATCTCAGATACAGCGAGGAGAAATGCAATACAGCTGCCAGTAAATAAATGGTCACTGTAAATATTATACAGTAATGATTTATAGCTCTCAGTAATTTGAAAACCCTTGGTTTTTGTGAGCCATGGATGTTACAAACTGTGCCTGTTTCTCTTTTAACATGGAGTTGGTGCACCTCTCCATAACAACCTCTCTGGGATTAAGCTGGCGTTTGGAACATGGGTCTGTTCCTTCCTGCAGCCTGTGGAACTAGTTTCAGTGCTCTGGTACATGGTGTGCACAGGCAGCACATGCGGGCTGTTCTTGACATGGGAAAACCCCAGCCGTAGCCAGATGTCTTTCCTTCTAATGTGTTCTTTTTCTCAGCATGAGGTGTTAGGTCAGTTAACTGGTAGGCACGAAAACATATGTGAGACAGCAGAAGGTTTTAAAGAGGACGTCTTCAATCCCTATGTTAATTAGCATTTTGTTATTTGAGTTGCAGACATCCTTGGTTGCTCAAAAAATTATTATATTAGAGTTTAGGTTTTTTTGCAGGGGGAATGCAAACTTGGCTCGCACACCTAAAATTATCACAGATGGTTCTGTCCTGGAGTGTAAATTCATGTGTTCATAACTCTGCCCTTCTACTCATATCGGTTGCTGGTGTTCTTGTGATTGTTGTAATAAGTTTTGGGTCTACAGAGAGACCCAAGTCTGAAAACTTAGCTGGGAGCTTGTATTGTAGAGGACTACTCAAAGCTTAGTCAAGTCAGAGGACAGTTGGAGTGGGCCTCCAGTAGTTTTGGGTTTTTCCTGTTGTAGTATAGATGGGCATATGAATGAAAAGTCACTGGAACTGGGTTATAGTGTTGATGAGAAATAGCTAGCAAAGATGTGTTGGAATTTAGTTTAAGGTGAAAAGATCTGTAGATTTGATTTCATATTCTAAAGAAGGTATATTTTTGGGTCATCTGTCTTTCATATATTGACTTCATTATACTGGATAACTTCCTCTAATAGTTACTGAATTTTATAAAGAGTTTTTGTGGCATGGTTTTATTATGCATAATGAGTTTTAGCCTCTAGCCTGGCAATGTAATTAGGGGATAGTTGTCAAAAAAAGGGTAATGAATCATACGCTATCTGTGGTGAATATGCCAATCCCTTGCAGTGTGTGCTAGTGTTTAAAAATATTTTGCTTTGCATCCTTATTGGTTTACCAATTGTGATTCCAGTAGCATAAACTATGGTATAGGCCTTTTCTTATTGGGAGGAAGGTGTCTGGTGCTGTTAATGCTGAAGTTGTTTTTTAGTAAAATGCAGATGTACAGTATGTTAAGCTAATTATGTAGTGAGGAATATAGGATTTTTTCCTTGAGTGATTATATATCTTGTCAACTTTTTTGTTTGGTAAGCCGAGCATTACCAAACAAACTATGAGGATGTAAATTACAGTTAGCAAACTATCCTTTATCATCTATCAGACTTTACAAGTTAAGTTCATTCCTACTTGAGACTCAGAAAAGAGAAAATTATTACCTGGTAACACATGGCACTGCCATTTGTTTACTAGAGAGCACTCAGTTATTTCTATGAGATCAATAACACTTCTCAGAGTCAGCAATACACCATCACACATCCGGTGTCGCTACCATGTGTTCCTGTTCTTTATTCATACCTGAAGAACCTCTTGTATGTATTGCCCCCACAGCAAAACATATTTCTAGGTTACAGAACGATAACCTCAAGGAACTGAGTGGCCTGTTTTTTCTATCTGCCGTTTCCACTGACTTCCATGGGATTTGTGCATATTTAGTGTCCTGTATTTCCAAAGTACTGTTTTTAAGCAGGTAGATTAATGGAAGAAATTATTCACGTGGGGATCTGTTTTCTTCTAACACAATAAAACAAAATAGGGCATTGCTCTGCTAACCCTTAAGAAAAATTGAAATGTTGCAGTGAATGAAGATAATATCGGTTTTGGCAGAACTGTACAGTGGACATACACAAACACACCAGAACTTGTTCTGCAGCTTTTACTGACCTTTGTTTGACTCCATGGGTCCTTCAGAGCTGTTTGGAGTAATTTTGTTACTTTGATTTCTAAAATATTTTTTCTAAAGACATGGTGGATCTGGACTGAGGGGGAGATTCTTATGCCAGGGTTAAATAGTATTTCTAAAGTGCATTTCTATTTCTAAAATGTTATTTCTGTTAGATAGTATATTTCTATTCTAGCTTAAAAATGCGATTTTCTATTTAGTCCCAAATTTGGGGCTGTTACAGATTATTAGCAGTCAGCACTTTAGAGCATTTGCCAAAGTTTAACTCAATGAGAGCTTGAAAGTTCTTAAAAACTGTTTTGAATTAAATTATTAAAAAATAATTCTAAATCACTCCTCAAATAATTTCAGAATATTGTAAATCCGTCACTTAGCATCACTGTTAGAGTGGAGGATTTTTATGAGTACAGACTGTCAATGCCGTAGAAGCTCTCACTGGTTCGAAAGAGGGTAGTTGTTAAAATAGACGTTGTTGCAGTTTCAGATAAAATAAAAGATGACCCAAACCAAGTTTTCCTTCTGTCTCATTTTCTCTGCTCCCTAAATTAAGTTCTTTTGGCTTAGCTGTTTCATGTCCTGACATATTTTTCTTGTATTCAATTGCTGTGTCTCCTTAGAAATAGAATTGCAGTATGGAATGAAAACCTATTTCAAGAATTTGCATTGCATCACAACAGTTGAGAGCCCACCCCTGCAGGGAGGACAGTATCTGTGTATACCAGAGTCTGTCTCAGGACTGAGATTATGATGTTTTTTGTGGTGGCGAACACTCTTGCACACTTCGCACAAAAATGAAAACAAGTTTGGCTTGTACATACAAGTTTTATAATTTTCATAGTTTTTCGTAACAATGCTAATTCCAGGCTTTAATTAATTGATTAATCAATTAATTATAAAGCTTTGTGTTCAAAATCAAGTCTGTTGAGTATTTGTAACCTTGAGACTCCAGTATCTAGCCACTGATAAAAACCACTAATCAAGAGGAAGTGGTTTTTATTACTGAGTCTCGGTGAAACACAGGTAGTGATTTAAATAATCTGTTCATTTTTGTCTATTGTTTTATGCAATTTAAAAGAATAAGACCTTGTTTCCATACTATTATACCAACTCCCTAGCCTTTTCTCCAAGTGACTACTGCAGATATTGGTCAAAATAAATCAGCAATATTGCACTGCAAAGTCTACAGACTCATCTGTTGTGGGTATTTTTGTCTTTTTTTTTTTTTAAACTTAGGTCATAAGTTTCAGCAATGTCATTATACTACTCAGGTGGTTAATGTCAACTGCATGATATTGTACGCTTTGAAAAGTATGAATGAATGGAAGATTTTTAATATATGGTATTTTATCTATGTGCAAATACAACATTAGAAGTAAAGGAAGAGGTAATGAAATTTGCCCTGTATTCAGTCTTTCACCCAAAGAAGATGGTATCTTTGAAACACAGGGTTACAGTGACCACATCAATGCGACTTTGAAGGCTACACATAAGCAAGCCTTTCAAGAGTAGTAAAACTTAAAACACAGACTTATGGGGGGAGGTAAAGGAAAGCGTTAGAAAAAAAGTGGTATTAAGACAAAGCCAGTTAGAGTGGAGAACATGAGCCAAGCAGGAACACAATGCTGCCTAAATGTGTTTAGAAGAAAAAAGATGCGTGCATGTGGCAGAATCCTTTTGTCAGTGAAAAATGTGCCTCTGTGCTGATTTTGCTCCCAATGAAACTGCTTGGGCAGTGAGCAGAAATGGGCCCAGAGCCATCTGAAGAAAGAAGGTGATTTCTCTGGCTCGATAGACCTAACAGCCTCTTTCAGAGTATCCTTCCCTTCTGTTCCTGTGATGCTTGTGAATGCCACAAGCGCTTGCCATTCCAGGAAGAGTTCACATCTCCCTGTTAACCTCAGAGTGGTGGTAGGCACCAAAAGAATGGTAGCTGGGAGTGGCACTTTTTCCCAAACCAAGGATACTACACTGAAAAGCTTAAAAAAAAAAAAAAAAAAGCTATTGTAATTTCATGAAATTAGTCACACCTGAGAACTTTCTAGTTCATTCTGCCTGTGGGCAACATTCAGGCGTTCATCTGGTTTTCAGCAGAAGCTTGCATGAATAACTTCTTCAGCTATGGTTTTCTTTCTTTATTATTTAGCTTGTAAGTGATCTGGAGGGTAGATGTACAGAAAAGTTTTCTTACTCCTGTGACTGCAGAATGTGCAGGGGAACTTTTTGCACGTTAGTAATTCCTATTCAATCCCAAATACTAGCAACCTTCTAAAATGTCAGTAATCTGGAAGGTTACTGATGTTTTGGTGAGAGGTTCAGACCTTGTGTTTAATTCCATCATTTCTATAGTCTTGATGCCACATCAAATAGATATTCAAATGTTAAATATGAAAATGTTAAATCTACAGATGTACAAGAAGTGTTCTATATACTGTATATTGCTGATATTTGACACCCGACCACAGTCATGGTGGTTATTTTACAGGCACATTTTTTGTGCAGATGATAGGCACTTTATTAACTTCTGAGTAAGAAGACAGGAAGAGGACATGTTTTGCGGAGAATATACTGATTCTGTAAGATAAGAAGGTAAAAGATAAGAAAAACTTGTGCAATGAGTAAAAAGTAGCCTAGAAAAACAATCCTAGTGTGTGTACATGGAAGATGTGGTAGATTTGCTATATGTTGTATTTTATGTGCAGCTAAACTTCAACACTAGTCATGACATTCTGGGTGTCAGTCAAATTCCCACCTGCAATTTAAAGGAACTTCAATGATTTTCACTTCCTGCCTTTAACAGTTGTATGTTCTTGATCAGCTTGATGTGTTTCACTCTAGATGCAGTTTCACTGTATTTGTTAACTAAAATGATCAGTTTGGATAATGGATGGTTTTGGTATATCTTTTTTGATAGAAGAGCAAACAATTATTCCAGTCTTTAACTTAAAATGTTCTTGTTCATGGTGCAGGTTTAGGGTAGAAAGGTATTTGTGAAGAAACAGATATTTCTTGTGTTTCCCATGGTGTATAATGTACAGGATTTATACTGTATGTGTTATTATACTGAAATATTGCCTGAAAGTGTTTTCTGCCTTATCTTGAATCTGATGGAGGAAGAATTAAATTCTCTGCAGCAGGGATTTTTCATGAGTACAGCTGCAGTGACAATACACATTTGTTTGGTATGAAAAAGCTGGCGGGCTTGTCAAAAGTCTGAGTCAAAACCAGCTTATAAGATGTTCAAATTTTGCAGTTCATTGTGATTTCTTCTTTGAACTCGCACAGATACGTAGTTCGCACTTTAACTGGCTACCTGCTGTCTGATCTTGGGCAACACCTCGAAGCTGAGAATGGTGTTCATTAAATGCAGTTAACCTAAGAGGCACAGTTTGTTTGTGCAATTAGTTGAGATTCAATGTCTTTGGTTCCTGTTTTTTGTTTTGTTTCTATTTTGTAAGCCCAGAGCACTCTGGACAGCTTTATGTAACTGAGGCTTTCAAGTTATTTCATTTGTTACAAAGCTTCTCAGGTAATACTTAAAGAAATGAAATAACAGTTGCATCTTACCTAAAACAAAAGCCTGAAAAGTTTTGGTTTGATTTTGGTTTTGGTTGGGTTTTTTTTAGGGGGTGGGGTGGTGGTAAAATGTCTTGAGATCTTCAAGTGAAAATGAATATATGAGTGCAAGATGTTACTGCACAAAGGTTAATTTGGAATAAATTTTTTACCACCATCCATTGCTTCTTGTTTTCATCACAACACTGTTTCTAGTAAATTTTGAAATTTTTGCCCTTTCTTAATAGTTTGAAACCAGGATGATTAGTAATGACTGCATGAGCACCTCTGGGCTAGTATGTGGCTGTACATATACATATGTTTTTAAGGATGACTGCTCCCAGTTACATCTCAAGTTCTTACCCCTGTATAAAATGTGTATCAGAAGCTAGCTGGCATTTTGTGTGATGTGACACATTAGGGTGTTTCCCCACTGTTACCTGGGTGGGGGAGAGGTGAATTTGGTTCCATGGGAAGGGAAAACAAATAGATGATTCCCTGTTCTGTTAATCCAAATTGTTTGTTGAATATTAAAGCAAACCAGAAAGCTACCATGATTGTGGTGAAATTTAATGTCCTTAATTCATGAATGACAGACTCTGAGAGGCAGAGAAAGAAGTCAGAATTGAGCTTCACTGCAGCAGAAGTGCCATAAAAGCAATTCAGAAAGACTGAAAATAAAATAATAAACCATGTATATTACTGGAGTCACCCAAAGAAGTAACCTTATGGAGAAAATGTTCTAAGATATGGAGGGTTTCCTAATAGTTGTTCCTACTGCTAGTACTCCATTGAATTGAGATGGTTTTTCATGCTTAAGTAGCTTATATGTGGTGAGATCAGTTCAATCTGCAAGTCTTCTAACTTTTCTGAGCTCAGTAGTAGTTTGCTACTACTGTTCAAATGCAGGTTTTTTTCAGCCTCCTGGTGTTCCTTGAATGGTATACTTTTGGGGCCACTTCACAGCCCACTCACAAAATATTTGTATTATAAGTCCAGTCTGCATTAGCCTCACACCAATGATAAGAGAGAGGGAATTTGTCAGTTTAGTTCCTCCATTTGCTCATTAGTGTTGCAGATTAGGAAGATTAGTTACTATAATTCTTAGATTATACAGTATTGTACAGGAAGGGGTTCCTTGCAAAGGAGCTGTATCTTTTGCATCAAAATACCTATAAAGATATCTAGAATGCAACCCCAAGCTTTCTGCCTTCTTGTTCTTGTTCGAGGATAGTTTTATGCAGGCAGCTAGGCAATGATGGGTATAAAATGTAAATCTTGGGGAGGCAGATTAAGCCTCACAATTAGATCGCTCTCAGCCCTAGATGGATGTGATAATGGAGTGTGGGTTGTGTCTTCCCCTTTTGGTTGCCGAATCAGTGGATCTGGCTTGTTAAACGTTTATTTAAGGAAGATGGGAAGACTGGACTAGATGATTATCAGTCAACTACACCATCCTAAGTTGTTTTGGGAGTTCATATACAAAAAGACCTGAAGGGCAAAATTTTCACGAATTACTTTGATACGATGGCTACAGTAGTTTGCTTTAACAAAAGAATGAGAACTCATTACAATACAGCTTCTCTTTGCTCTTACATACAAATAAGGTCATTAAGCTAGAAAGATACTCTAAGTTCAGTTCTAATTAGTCACATCTCGAGCTGCATATTTTACAGGCCAGCATGAGAGGAACTGCTATTCAGTGTCCCTGTTTGAAAAAACATTGCAGAGTTTGATTCCAGAGGCAGCTGTAAATATTTTATTGAAGTGCAGGTGTCTGTGCAGCCTGCATAATTTAACTAGGTCAGATAATGGAAACTGTATTTATGCGTTAATATACATGTCCTTTTTTTTTTTCCTGGACTTCCAGCAGTTATTTCTGATTTATGGTTTGTGTATTGTTGACTTGTAGTTTCATTTTTTCTGTGCTGTGTGTTTTACAATTGCCTGTTGCAGCTCTTTCCATTATGACTGGAAAGAACCATATATAATATTTGTAGGTGTGACCTGAAAGTTGGCTAGTTATTAGTTTATTATAATATCCTTTTAGCTTTATGCTTTACCTAAAAGTCTAAAGTTTTAGTTGAGTTGCACTAAAAATGTATAGTTTTCCAAAGAAAGTTACTCCTATATCCATGCATTTTAATTCGACAATTGTGTTTTGCTTTGCAGTAATTCTAACATGACTGATAATTGGTTTTTACAATTTAAGTCACTGAAGACATTATTAATTATGTAAAATGCACACACTTTCATTTCATGAACCGTGGTAGGTTAAGAATTATATTTAACTCTGAAACTTCCTAAGCATAGCAGGTGGCATGCAGATTCAGTCTATAAATGACAAGTTAGTTGAGTGATAGCTTGAGACTTGGTGAACAGAAACGGGTCAGTCACAGGGTGTACGGGATCATCTTTTAGTCAGGAAGAGAAGAGTAGATGTTAAATTAACATGTTTTTTCTGCTTTGTGCAATGAAACACTTTGGCCTTAGCCTCACTGTTCCCACAACAACTACATAGTTCTGAGTCCTCAATGTTTTTATGATGCCCTTTTAATAAAATTACATGCTCTGCAATAGCTGGGCTCAAAAGCTGCTTGTGCTGTAGGAATAACAGCAGGCACCAAACAGCTCTGTACCCATACGCGTAAATATGGAGTGACGTGTTCCCAGTGGCAGAATGACTAAAATGTCAAATTGAGGTTTGAATCCTGCAGCTGAGTGCTTTCTAGGATGTGTTAATACATATGGACTTTCTTAGACAGTATTATTTACTATCTACTTCCAATACTGTATTTCTGCAGACATGAGGTACAAAAACGTGATTAAGAGGCTTAACAGTATGGTTCTGTAGCCTTTAAGCTGCATCTATCCTAAATATTTTGCCCGTGTTCAGAGACAGCCTACATACTTACAGCTCCAGCCTGTCTCAGCTGCAGCCAGCCTCGTAGAGTGTTGATCACCCTTCAGTTTTATTTATCAGTGTTCTACCCAGCCAATATCTTTTCATCTCTCGGGGACTAAAACTTGGCAAAAGTATGTTCTGATTACTTGGTAGTAGCATGGTTTTGACATTAACACTCAGGTTCTGTGAACTGCTTTGAAGCTGCTTTACCCTAGCTATCTTATCGTATAGTCTTTGTATCAGTTCTTTCCTAGATCAGCTCTATCTCTGGTTTCTCCAGTAAAAGACGACTTTGATATAAGATATAAGATTGAAAATGGAGGTTGAGTTGTAGGTAGATTACTCATTTAAAGCATCTCCCATTTTGTCTCTAGGGGAGTTTAGCATAGTAAGCAGTTCCATAACAGTGACAGGAAAAAAATAAAATAAAAAAATCACTGAATTCAAAGGGGTGAGAAAGTTGTCCAGTCTGTGCAATTAAAAAGAAGGATGATGCCCTAGGCAATGTATTGTGTGATAGTTATGAGTAAACTCTGTAGTAAATCATTACATTCAGCGTGTGGGTTTTTCCTTTCCAGAACACCAGCTCAGTAACTGTGCCGGAAACACTGTTGTTTGTTTCAACTCTTGATGGAAGTTTGCATGCTGTCAGCAAGAGGACAGGAGCAATCAAGTGGACTTTAAAAGAAGGTGAGTAGGAGGTGTCCTGGTGCCCTCAACTCAGCAACAGTAGTAACAGTCAAATCAATTGACAATTCAAACTGTTGTTGGGTCTGGGAAATACTTTCTTCTCTTTCTTATTTTTGCTCTTGCTTCAGAATTAAGGTACAGTGTTTCTGGAGTCAAATTCATATGTTTAAGCTGTAGTATAATTGGTAGGTATCATGTTTTATGGGAATGAGTGCAATATAAGCAAGCATAGAATGGAATAGACATCGAATGAGAGTGTCAGCTGGTAGAATTGGTAGCAAAGGGTTTACATGATTCTATTTCTGGAATACCCTACATTCACTGGTGCAGTGGATATTGTGCAAACCTCAGGTCTTTTTTTTCCTGCAATAGATGTTTAGGAGCAGCACAGTTTTTTTTAAATAGAAGATCTGCACTTGTGTAAAGAAATTTAATATTGCTCAGTGACTGGAAGTTATCTTGTAATTTTAATTACTGAGCAGAGGTAGCTCTGTCATAATGAAAAATTCAGTACTTAATACAAATTTGTTTTAGTGGGACTCTGATTATGTGTGGTAGAAGTCATAGTAGCACTTTCCTTCATTTTGGGAAATAAATTAGAAAGCAGGTCAAATGGAAAGGAGTCACAGTGATTGCATCATTCTGTACTCTATTTTTAAACCTGATGTCAGTTTAGTAGGTGAGCTGAAATGGTAGGAAACAAATTGTGCATGTCTGATATATGCAGTACAAACCAGTTGTTCTTATTTGTGGACCCGTTCATATTTGAATGCAAATCTACCAGACAAAAAGTTAACTTCATAAATGAGCAAAGAATGCTTTTGTAGCTCCTCTTGAAGTAAAATAGGTGGGCAAATATTCTCTTGAAGGATCTTGGCTAGTAGGTGTGATTACATTTTCTCCCCCGCATCCTATTTAAATTGAGACCTCTCCTTTCCCTGAACAGTCTTGAATAAAAAAGAAGTTGTCAGCCTCCTCCTTTATTGTTGCAATAGGCTACTGTGGTGCTAGGAGCAGCTTACTGGTTTTTGCTTGTCATTCAGCTGACATGAACATACACTATGTAGCCCTATCCCAGAAGGATATCGTAACTGGTACTTGTTGGCAGCCAGACTTAGTAAGTAGCAAGAGGTTTTCTGAGGAAGAAATGAAGGCACTTTGGTAATGAAAAGGATCTTCGTCAGAGTATATTGCTCAAGGAACTTCCTTTGTTTAAAACAAAAATGTTGCAATACTATTGTTGGTACAGTAGAACTGCCAGACTGGATAATCTAGTTCTATAGGACTTCTTTTTTTTTATTTCATCCTCTTTGTATTATTCTGCATCTTACATACATGAGGTATGTTCAGTGGCTTTTTGCAAAGCACTTGTTGCCCATTAGTTTATTTCTGTGTAACAGAACAACACAAGGGTCAATGAAAAAAGATAGTGGTAGTTATTGTTACAAGGTGTTTCATGAGTTAACTTAGTTAAGTGTATGTGGAACAAGGACCTGTACATATAAATTGGTGAATTAATTTGTAATTGGAGGAGTTTTATTTATTTTTGCACCTGTTGGTGGTCACCCTATGGGTGGGAAGTCCAACAAAATGCAACAGTGCTGGAAATTAATAGGCCATAAAAGTCCTTACTGTCTTGCTGTGCTAAAGCCCTGGAGAGAGTTAATAGTGCAGAATTCAGTACTAATACTAGTGCATAAACACAGTTGTTGGGGACATTCTATCTGTCAACAGTATACTTGTATTGTTATAGAGAATTATCCAGTGGGAAGTTGCATGCATTGCAAGCAGTGTTCTTGTAGGTGCCATTTTACCCAGATTATCAGCCAGTGAACCATGTGTTGTAGTTCATGTGCTTTGAGAAGTTGTGGAGGTCACCTGAAGTGCTGCAGTGGCATTCATCAGGAAGAGAATGTTTTATTACTGCACTTAAGCAGCAAGGTATTTAACAAAGGGCAATTCATAGATATTTTCTTTTCATTGGGAAAAAAACCATGGCAGTGTTCATTATCAGGCAGTACTTAAACAAACATGGAAAATCTTGCCATGTGTGGCTTGTTTTAATTTAGCAATGAAGCTTATCTTAGGTATGCAGAGTAAATGAGCCAGTGGTTATCACCACAACAACATGTTTGGTTTTCCTGCCTTCATGTAGTGCTGGCAAGAAGCGCAGTCTCAATACTTTTGCTCCCCATAAAGCGGGCAAAAATATGGGTCAGTTAGTAATAGGACTCTGAAAGTAGTTCCAAGATAAAGCTGAGTTCCCGGCACTTATATGTAGCGAGATTGTGGACCTCTTTGTTGAGGGTGCATAATACCTTCATTTCCTGTTGGCTTCGATGGGTTCGACTATCTGACAGCTCTCAGGGTTTTTTGGTGGCCAGGTAACTGATGCTGCTTGTTCCCTGGGCTTTGGAAAGCTGGAATGTGGTTGGAAAGTTTATAGAAATAACCCACACCTTTCTCCCCCACATTTCTGAGAGGCACCTTTGCTCCTGCTGTGACCCCACAAAAACATATTGTACTGAAAGGCGCTCATTTGAAAGGGTGTTGAATGGGTGTGTCACACATTTAAGATCAGAGACTAAATAAGGCTCTTAGTGCCATGTCTGTTCAATAAAAGGAGCTGTCCATTCTCAGTGACAGTGTGACAGGCTCCCACGGTTTCTGCACTTACACTAGCAAGATTCTCAGTGGGCATCCTCAGTAAGATTACTTAGGATGAAATCTCTTCCCTAAAATTGCTGGAAATAAAACTTCTTCCATCAGATCTCTTTGAAAGGTACAGGGGCACAGCACTTTAGGCTTGCTTTTACATGCAGCTAAGAAAGTAGACAGTAATAGAGAAGGTGACAAGAAACCTGTTGGCAAGATGGAGTCTGGAGAATGCTTTTCTCCTTAATGTCAGACTTTATATTCACAATTCTGATTTCAGCATAAGCTTTAAGAATGTGATTTTAGGACTGTCCTGTCACATCTTTGTAAAAGATCCTGTAAAATTTGTAAAATCATCCTGTACGTCTTTGTTAACTTAAGAGCTTAGGTTAATGAGCAGAATATTGAATTTTGAGATGTTAAGAATACAGTGTTTCAAACTGTACTCTCGGACAGAGTATTTCTCTGCTCTTCTGACAGTCACTTCTGGGTATCCCTCTGTGTACTGTTTAGAGCGATCTCTTTCTTTTCATTCACCAGCTCCTTAAAGGCTTTTCCCCTAAGAACTAATTCAAAGTAATTTGCCAGAAGAATATATAATATATACAGATTTGGGTCTAGATCTGGAGCCAGCAGAAATCTTCAGTTCTCTGTAGCAATCAAAAAACCTATGGCCCACAATCAGTTTAAAAGGTTTTGATTTCTGATACCTTCCTCATAACCTATGAACTTCAGTGGGCTAGTCATGATAAGGCAGAGGTATAAAGACTGTTATCTGTTAATGGTATGCAATATGTAGATTTTAAAGGGCAGACCTGAGATCTGTAGGTCCTGATTTAGTAACAGTGGTTATTCCCAGGCAAGAAAAAATATCTTTGTGCATAGCTGTAAATTAAAAAGGATTACCAAAACCAAACAATTGTAGAACAGTACTCTCTTCAGCAAATTCCAGAGGATAGTTTGTTAGTGTGTCTAACCTCATTTTTTGCTGTAATTGCAACAGTAGGCGAGGATGACATGATTTTCAATTGGCCCGTTAGCCCAAACCTTATGGTGGGGCCTCAGGTCAGGAAACCGTTTTTTCCAGCTCATTCCAGTGGGGCAGCGAGTTACTCATTCGCTGTTTCAGAATCTCCCACTTCCCCTTTTCAGTCATTGGTTCTACCTAAGGGCACATTACAGTGATGAAAATGTCCGACTCTATCTTGTGCACTGAAAAAAGACTTGGTTTTTGATCAAAGGGCAAATTTTATCTTATCATGTGTTTGTGAAATATGGAGAAAAGTCAAATGTGTTATATTTAGCATTATGGTTATAGTTTCAAAAATTATATATATGACTTTTTTCCATATGTGTTTGCAAAATATAGGTTAGATTATTTCAGAATAACCTGAAACATACTTCTGCCCACTCACAAGCAAATGATACAGGCACAAATATTTTCTGGCCATGGTGCAACCAAAAGTGTGTCGAGACATCAGCCTGCTGCCAGGTCAAAATGTTAATTTCAGGGAAGCACAACTGAGCCAAATAGTTTACTAAATTACCGGGCAGTCACTATGTTATAACAGGTTTCTAATAACTGCTGTACTTGTGAATAAACTCTTAGAGTTCTAGAATAAATCTTTATCATCTAGGATCAATGACCTTTTAATTCTCTTTTTCATAAGTTATTTTACAAATCTTTTTATTAACTTGTAAAAATGAAAGCTTTTCAGTTCTTACAGGATAACAGTTATTGAAGTCCTGCAATGACAAGGAGAGGTATCAGCAGTCTTATTAATGGTATTTCTATTCTACTGATTCCCTTGAACTCTTTGTGCTTGTGGGCATTACTATGCTTTGCTGAATTAATTTAACGAAGACTATCAGTGGCAATAATTTTACTAATACTGTGCACACGTGCTTGTTTACACATGTGTGTATTACCAGATCAGAAAGCTAAAGCTAGTGTGTATTGAATTGTAGGATTTTAGTGTAGGAATTTGTTAACATACTCTGTGTTAGTGGAGGCTGCAGGAAAAACAAATTGGAAACCCATGGAAGTATATATAGAAAACTCAATCTTCCATCTAGCACTGGAGATAGTTATGGGATGGTGTCCTGCTTCCTAACTGTTCCCTCCTCGCTCTCCCATGTTGTTTTGACATCTCTGTTTTCTTGGTCTAGAAAGTGGAAAGCTTTCAGACAGGATATCATATCAAAAGCTTTATGTAGGACATTGCAAGAAGTTGGCTTTTCCTCTGCTACAGGGTATGCCAGCTTAAGGAAGAGGCAGATGTACTTTTATCACAGTTTTATCACATCTTCTTTGGAAAGTTTTCATTCTGATGCAAAATACTTAGTGCTTTGTTCAGTGGTTATTGTCACTGTTACTGGGTTTGGAACATATCAGACCTATTAGAATGACTTACCTAATTACAGGGAACTGCAGTTCAGGGAAATTTTGAAAGCAGGATTACATGATTCCAGTCTCGGCATGTTAACACATGAGTGCTGAGCTGTTGAAGAGAAGATAAGGCCTCAGTTCTCTGACTTTTGCAATAACTTTTTCTGGTTGACCCACTGTGGAGCAAAAGGTGACTTCAGTTATAAGATGACTCATTCTTTTACTAGTCTGTGTTCAAGCATATGAAAACTATTGCAAGACCTGACAACAATAAATTAAACGCCAAATTATCTTTTTATCTTAGAGTGAGTTCTTATGTCAAAACAAACTTTGAAATAAATTTGGAATATGTCCCAAACCACATGAAAGTGACTGTGAAGAGTTCATTGTTTGTCTTCAAAGTATCTCTGCATAGCTACAAACTTAGTTCAAGATCATGAAAGTGTTAAGAAAATTAGAAAATTTGCACCACCCCAGTAGCTATAAATGTAGAGAAATGAGTCTCCACAGCCTGTCTTTCCAGGTGGATGGCGCTAATAGTGAAAGGAGAATTCCTTTCACTTCAGAAAATAAACTCCTCCATCAGTTTGTGTTCACTTATTTTGAATAGCCTCATGCATGGAAATGAATTAGATATTGATACTGAAGGCTTTCCAACAGTTCATATACAGCACCTAAATGTTGCAGGAAGCCATCAGAATAATCAGTGGTTTTGTTCATGAACCAGTGAGTACTGAAAAAATTTCCTGCTGCTTTGTAATAACAACTTAATCTGTTCCATCTACCTTTTTAATCATTGTTAGTAAATCAAATTTCAGTTACTGAGAAAACAAGTAAAAGCAGGATATTTTCCACTTGTGATGAAGCACTGTTGTTCTTGATATTGAAGACATGATACTAAAGAAAAGTTTAAGGCCTTATTCTCATAAGCATGATGCTTCTGTACAGCATACGCCGAACAGCTTGGAACTTGTCATAAGGCTTTCATTCATGTCTTCTGTTACACAAGAGTGTTTCAGAAGAACTCACTACAGAAGTTGAAGAGACATTCATGGGATTTCTGGCATCATTTGTTAAAGTGTAGGATACATTTGTTGATGAAATTCTTATGAGTGACATTTTTCCAACAGCTTTCTGAAATATAAGCTTCGGAGTGAAAGCTTAGTGCAAGTAAATATTGCACACATATATATAAAAATAGAATATGTGTTTGTGTGTGTGTTCTTTCGTTATCATGGTACTACGTTGTCAATAAAATCGTGCAAAGCTTCTCAGACCTTTGAGATAGTTGGAGCAGAGTGGAGCACTTTTTTTTTTTTAATAGATTGCCCAGTCTTAGAAAATTAAGTGAAAGCAAGTTATTAGTCAAAAAATGCTGTACTGTATTATTGTTGTTATTCACTGTATTTTGGGGGCAGAGAGGGAGCTATAGGAAAGCATTAGTAACCAGACTCTCCTGCAAACGTCATAGACAAACCAGGATGAGTTGCTAGAAAACATAAGCTACCTTTTCAAATTTCCTGTGATTGTTCAGGTGTTCCTAAGCATTCTTTGAAAAAAAACCCTGAAATACTGATACATTTGAGGAAATTGCATTCTGTCTTGTTCTCCTGTAGAGTGTCTTGTGTTATGTAGCAACTGCAGTTAGAAAATTTGGAATTGATTCAGATAGTACTAGTGTTATATGAAATTACCATATAAAAACTTCACACCTCCATTTAATTCAGGGAATAAGCAGTCTTTTTATTAAATTTAAATTTAAAAGTTTCTGAAGATAATTTGGACAAGAAACTATTTTCTTATGCTTTGCCTAGGCTGACTAGAAAGTGATTTTAAAGACAAGCTGCATTACCATACTTAAACAATGCATATGAAGTCAGTTGCCACTTCAAAAACAAGTTGTGCAGCTTTGTTATCAGTAACGATCATTTGAGGAGGAGATGTTTATAGATAGGACAAAGTTGCTCAAGCACTGTTGGTGAAGATTGCTGTTGTCTAGCAATAGTCATCATCACCACAGGCAACAGTTCATTTTTTACCAAGTGAGACACCCTCTGTGTAATCAGTTCATCAGGAGGCTTGCAAAGTTTATTTGGCTTTTGCCTTTAGCTATGCTTGTAGCACTTGCGTTAAATCTTACTTCAGCTGAGGCAGGTGCCATTTTCTGCTGATTGATGATGCTGCTGTTTTCACAAAAATGTGAGAGTTTCCCTTCCCATGAAGCATTTATGATTATAGAAACTCTAGCCTGTGGTCTGTATGGTCTTCAATGTCTCCTCCTTCTTTTAGTTCATTTCACCTAGACATATGGATACACTGAGTATATACCCTTGATGTGCATTTGCTTTTAGCAGTTCAACTCTGGAGTTGAGCCACTTTATGTAATGGTCAGCTAATGCTTTATTCTTTCTTGCTTTTCTTTAGTAATGGAGAGATGATGATGTAAGTCAACATGTGTTGCATTAGATATCGTAAAGCTTGTGGAATACTTGAAGCAAACACAGAAATAATTGGCATATAATCAACTGTAAGTTTGGAGCGGGGTGGGGGAAGGGGGCTTCCTCCCGACATATCCTGAAACCAGTTTCTTCACACAAGGGATAGAAATGAATTGCTTGATGTAGAATAAAGGTCTGACTAAGCAACATGGTCTGTAGAGGCAGATACATAACGATGAATCACTTAGCTCCTTTGTTTGAATGTTAATTATTCTTGGGGCTTTTTGATGTGTACTTGGGTTCTTAATAGATTAAATAGAGTTTATGATATAATGTGGAGCTCTACACTTGCATAGCATTCCCATCTTACATCGATGAATGGTGGTAATGGTGATAATTCATCGTTAAGAAGAAAATTGCTCAAGATAGGTACTCCTGCTATCCATGTTCTATGGCTATGTGTCAATGCCTAGGATTGTTAAGAGTACCAGCTAAATTATCTCAGCATTTTTGCCGAGATAATTGTATGAGGCTCTGAGTAAAAGATAACATGACTAGGCTGTGTCTGTGCCCTCCAGTGGGTTTCTTCCCAGAGCCGGTACACAGCTCTGCAGGTCTGCAGGGCCTCTGCATTACAGGGAATTCGTTGTGATGTGGAGGGAGACTGTGTTTGACACTGTTCTTGCCAATGCAGGAGGTGCCAGTGCACTGGTGATTAACCATGTGATGAGGGAAATAGGTAAAGCATGAAACTTGACAAGTCTGCTTGCTGAGCAGTGAGTTTGCTAGGCATAGTTTGATTCAGTGCTTGAGTAGAGCACTGCTCCCTCTCCAGTTAATTGGATTGTTCCCAGAAGCTTAATATGTTTTTGAGTAGTTTATTCTGACAGCTTTGAGGATGTGTCTGGAACGTTTTTCAGGCTTAAAGAGAAAAAAAAAGAAAAAAAAAAGTAGTTATGTTTTGAACAAAGCTGCTCTGAGAATATTTTCTACTTTAAAAAGAAATTGATTAAGACAGAAACAGCTTTACTGTTATTTCTCATATTGTGCTTTCTTTCTGTCTCTGATATTATATGTGCATCTTTTGGTGACTAGTGTTTTCAGCTGCATTGCTGTTAGACATCTGTTTGGGTAGGGGTTTCTTATGGGTTTTTTAATCTGTTCTATAAAAACGAAGGGATGTCTTCCTAGGCCATTAATATCAAACCCAGCAGTTAGTGTGGTGCAATATACTGCAGCGTGGTAGAGACTTTGTAAGACCCATGTAAGGAACCCTGAATCTCTTGCTCTTGTCTTGCTTAGGTCTGCAAATATCACAGTACATTCAAGCTGTCCAGAATCTGTGCTAGTTTTCCAATCAAAGGCTGTCCAAACACCATTGTTTTTGTTCTTATTTACTTCCTGTAGCATCATGATGTTTGCATGGAGGCAGAACAAGTGAAAAAACAGTATTTGCTTGCTTGGTGATCTTCCTTCTCCTTACTCAGGCTTATTCTAGTGTGATTGTTTTATTTCCATTGCAGAAGTGAAGATACCTTGCATCCTCTTGACTTCTGAGTTTCTTTCTGCCAGTACACCCATAAATAAGCACACGTTTGTCTTGGAGATTGTAGAGTATGTCTTACAGATTGGGAACTTTTGTCGTTTTGGCATCGGGATTGAAAATCCCATAATTCAGGATTTTTCTGAGACCTCAGTAATTTTGAGGTCACATCACCTTACATTAAAATCAAATTAGTGTTTTCCATTTACCTTTTAATATGTAAGATTTAGATTTAGCATTGTCAGGTTTTTTTTCATAACTTCTTTTTGTTGATGAAAGCTAAACTGCGATTCTGATCATTCAGAATACCAACTACTGTGAGATCGTTTCCAAACTTTTTGATTTTTATGTAATGTGGATTGTTGGATAAATTTTAGTGGGGAGATATTTAAAAAATCGGGTTTGAGGTAGTTTTGTATACCCCTTGGCAGACTTGTGTTTTTCTTTTCAGTGACATGCTGATCACAGAGGTTTTACTGTGGAGTAGGAAGTGAAACTAAGGGTTTTTTTCTGACTTGGAGTCTTGCTTTTAAGTCATTGGCAGTCTTCCCATTCGTTTCAGCTGGTGTAGCACTAGGCTTTCAATTTGTATGTTGCAACTTAAATTAAATGTTGAGTTGGCTAGAAAGCATATGCTTACCTGTCTGATACGCAAGGTGCCTGAGACACAAAGTAGCAAATGTTCATAAAATACAGATTAAAAGATAGGTATTTTGTATCCCGCTTCTCACAGTGTCTGGAAACTTCCATTAGCTGCAGCTTGCTTTCAAGTAAAGTTGGTTGTTGAAGCCTGCACAGGGAGAGCAGTTCCTGCAAGTTAAGGTCAGCTGCCTTCTGGGCAGCCAGTGCCCAGCGATCACACACATATATTGAAAGCAAGAGTTTTTATTAACATATATACAGGCAGTTCTAACAGACTCTATGTGCTCTGTCCAAGTGAGAAATAAAGACAAAACTGAAGATACAATCCAGTACTGCTGTTGTCTCTGAGCCCCTCCCCAGGGGTAGCTGGGGAGTTGTGGACAAAACTGAACACAGAACTTCAGAAGGTTTAAAACTTCTCAGGTGCTTTGTGCTTTCCCATTTCACAAACTTAGTTTCACGATCAAACATGAGACCATTGAGGCTGCTGAGGTGGCCCCTTTCAAACTCTGCCTTTCAAAAAGGATCAAGCTGTTGCAGGCCTGACTTAATCCTGTATCAAGTGCATTAAAGAAATTGAATTGCCAGTATTATGACTTCTTCTGTTTTTGCAGATCCTGTACTCCAGGTGCCAATACATGTGGAAGAGTAAGTCTGTTTTGTCTATCGTATTTACTGCTTGCTCGATTTTCACTGATATCTTGAAATTTGGTTTAATTTGAACCAAAACGATCTATGTTCTAGAAAAGTTGCATACCTTGCATAAGTCAATTTAAGGTGGTTTAGAGAGCAGATACAGAAAGGATATAATTAGCTGCATATAATTCCCTTATTTGTAGTGCTAAGAAGAAACGTCCTGTCTGCAGACTGTTCTCTCAAGCCCTTACTCAGGTTTAGAGATCAAATGTGCTAATTCCTATGGTCTGAATTGAGCAGCTCTGAAAATGACAGAAACAGTTAGAGAGTGATCTCTGGGTTTTGTACTACTTATTCTCTTCAAATAAAAGACTAAAAATAGTGAAGCATAGGAAACTCCCAACCACCATCACTACCAGAATCTTAAAATGAAACCCTCAAGCTGTTACTTCAGAGTAGTTCCTCCAGCATAGCAGACTCACATTTAACTAGAAAATTTGGGGCTTTGACTTTATACCTCTGAAGTCAGTGATAACATCCTTTTTGTTTTGTGGTTTGTTCTTGATGTTGGGGTTTGTTTCGGTTTTTCTTGTAGTTTGGGTGGGGGGATTGCCTTTACCTCTCAAATGGACTTAGTTCTGGCAACTCTTTTATTGTTCCTTGCCTTCCTTATGCTCTCTTTTTTGTTCGGTTTGTTTTTAATCCTGTGGCATTTTACAAGCATACAGATCTTGTTTCAAAGCTTTCACCCGAGTGATTGACTGCCACGTTTGGATCTTTGAATTTTTAAATGTATTAATAATCTTATGTTGTATCAGTTCTGAAACATTTTTATATGCTTTCATTTTCACAATTAATAAATGAAACTTCAAGAAATGGATAATACAAAGTAAAAAATTTAATGTCAGATTAATTTCTCTGTAAAGCCCATATTGACCCTGGTTGTTTTCCTGTTCTCTGAGAAGCACAGTACATTTTTTATCATTTATAATTGCTGCTTAAATCCTAGGCCAGCGTTTCTTCCAGACCCAAATGATGGCAGTTTGTATACGCTTGGTGGCAAGAATAGCGAAGGCTTGACTGTAAGTATATTTTTTCAATTCCGTCCTCTGATAATGTTTAGAAAAGTGCCCTAATCGAAGGGTGAGTCCGCAGCGAACTTTCTGCTTTCTTGACAGTACTGTAAAATTTTGCAGGCTTCTGTACAGCTGAATGGAAATGCAGCAGTTTCTTGGAAAAGCTTGATCAGACTAGCCAAAAACCAGTGTCTCTGGTCTCTGCCAGTGTTAGGATACAAGGTTTTGGAATGACAGTGCCCTATGTTATGTTGATAGCCCCTTTTCAGACTGAAAGCATACTTTTTTTTTAATAGAGCAGAAAGTTGCCACCTTTCTTGTGATTTTCAGGAAATAATTTCCGCTCAAAAATATGAACAACATGTTTTGTCTATTTTTTCTGAAACTTGCTAAAATGATGATGATGGCAAAATATATGTGGTATTATCCAAATACTGAATAATCTCTGTACGATTTGATAGGAAAGGTATACCCAGAATAATTCAAATCACTTTCACCCAAATACTTTTCTAAAACCATCTGCCAAAAAGCAGGATTAATATATGTTCTGTGCTGACACCTTTAGAAGATGTCTTCATAAGATTTAGTAAGCAGACAAAAATGCTGAACCTTTTCAAAGTAGTTGCCAATCCATGTAACCCACACACATTAGCTAACATTGGACTTTAATTTTTAAACCTTGTGGTAATACTCAGATAAAATGTTTGTCTTCCCACAAGTTTCTTTTCTCTGGCAGCTGATATGATTTCCCTTAAGAACTTCAATATTATTAAATATTTTTAGTATTTACTCACTACTCCCCTCGCCCTGCAGTGCAGCCAGATCATAACTTGCACAATGATTCTTGGTTCTTTTCCTGGGTGAATCCAAGAACAGCAATCTATTTTAATCTATTCCTTTATTCTGTTAATCTGTTATCTTTTTCAACTGAAGTAATTTAATCTCTGTTTAGAATCACTATTATAAAAGTTTAAGCAAGAGTGGAGTGATTTTAGCATATTCTAGTAAACTTAGCAAAGGCCTGATCTTCATTGTTGGTGCAGTTTGTCTGTTGTGCTTGTGACCTCATCCCGAAAAAGTCTCAAAACTTAGTAGGGATCGTCACCCATTTTGTAAGTGCAATACAGGCTTGGCAGTACCTCAAGAACTCTTACAGTTGGTGATTCATGCTTCCCCCTTTCAACAGTTTCATTTGATTGAAGATATCTGGCCTTTTTAAATGTTACTGTACAGTCTTGTGGAGAGCCATTATATACTGTTATAGGTGAGGCAATTAAACCGTGGTGTGTTGCAGCCCAGACAGTTTATAAATGATGATGGTAGACCTTGAAACCACAGCGTCTTGGCCTCCTAACCTCTCAGCTGCAAGGAGTTCTTCCTTTCTACATGCATTTCTCCTGTTGTAAACTCACTGAGACAGACTTCTCTCTGTTCTGGGTTTGCAGAGCAGGGCCTTGACCTGACATTTTGAGTTCTCAGGCACTGTAATAATAAAAAACTGTATTTTGAGATTTCTAAAGTTTTCTGACCACTCTTTCCTGTGAACAATGTGAGGACTGTCACACCAATGTGAACATGCTTTTATTGTTTGTTGGGTTTTTTTTCCCTAGAAGCTTCCATTTACTATCCCAGAACTGGTGCAAGCATCTCCCTGTCGCAGTTCAGATGGGATCCTGTACATGGGTGAGCTCAAATTTAATCTCTTTCAGATTGCAATGTGTTAAGCGACTATAAAATGTAGAGACTCCCAGACAGACTGCATGGAAATATGCTTTATTTTGGGTATTAATTATGGTTTTACGTGAACCTTTATAATGACAGAAAATCTGATCAATATAGAATTCAATTACTGTTTGAAGATTAGAAATCAGCTACTCTTCTTGAAGGAGAGAATAGCTTTTCTAAGCAGTGAATAGCCTGTATGGGGTGTTTTGGTTTCTTGAGATATCTCTCAACAAAACATCAACTCTACTTAAAATCATCTTTTGCTTATAAATGTCATTGACTGCCTGACTGTTACAATTAAATAAGAAATCCCACAGCAACACAGTTAGACATCCTCCATTATGTGAAATGTTGGCAGTTAATTTATACTACAAGTAATAACAAATTTATGGCTCGCTGTCCTGACTCATTCTAGTTGCAGAAGGATTTTGGAAAAGAAGAGGAGAACGAAGGACAGTTATTACTTATCACAACCATAGAATGTGTGAAGGATCAGGATGAATTTAGTTTTTTTTTTTTAAATCGCCTGAATGACCAATACCTACTTCTTGTTCTCCACTTTGCATGTCTCCAGTAAAGGAGTGAAAACCGTTTATTTTAAGCTTGTAAATGCAACGTGTGTTAGCATCAAAATATTTAAGGTCATGGCTCACGTAGTCTTGAGTGGGATGTTAGGAGTCAACATTAGAACTTCAGTCTCCTCTTTTGCGAGCTCACAGGATCTTCTACAGTCAGAACTCTGTTAGATAATATCAGTGTGGAAAAATAATTCAGCCAGTAGTACTTACTGTTCTAAATACTGGATTTAGTTTTTCTTGTCAATATTTGGAGTTGGCTGGTAGTGCTAAATGATGGAACTGGGCCTGACTGTGAGAAATTGTTGTATTAAAAATACTTTATTCATGCGAAGTTCATGAGCCTACTAAAGAAAAAAGAAGACTGAAAAGCTTGATGGAAGTGCAGTTTTCCAACTGAATAGTAATGTGGCTTAAATTATGATTTCAGGTAAAAAGCAGGATATTTGGTACGTGATTGACCTCATGACTGGGGAGAAACAGCAAACCTTGACTTCCTCATTTGCAGAAAGTCTTTGCCCATCAACATCCCTCCTGTATCTTGGGAGAACAGGTCATATGCTTTTTTTTTTTTCTGCAGCTTAGAAGAAAATTTGTTATTTTGAAAATTTCAGATCATAACAAATGACTTTGTGATCAGTTCAGGTTTTCAAGTTTATTTCTTAGAAAAACTTCTGTAAATTATGGTTTTAGGGTGTACACAGAAAAATTAACTCTATAGCAAAAGAAAGATAACTTTTTTTGAACTTTGGCAGTGGGCACGGTCCATTGTTCTTCTTGTTGACTAAGTGGCATTTATAGTCTATTTAACAGTGCATTCCAGTAGCAGCTGTGAACCCAAGTTTGCTCTGTAAATACAGCTTTTATAAAATCTGTTCAAAGGAAATGGAGATATAGCATATCCACTGAAATTACAAATGCAGTATTCTAAATAACTGTCAAAATTAGACCAACACCATGTAGAAAAAGGAGTAAGCATTATAGACTTGTTCTTTAACCCCTATACTGATGTGTTCTTTAAATGTGATAGTGCAGATACAGAACACGGTATACTGAGTTTTAGAATGCAGGGTTTGGAAACTTGGAAGAAAAACAAAGTACATCAGAAGCTGTGCAGTAAAAACAAAATGCTGGTAGTGTGGGCAGTAGCTGTCTGCAGGGCTTGTTCTGAGCATCCTGTATATGGGGTCGATCGGGTATTGTCTTTTAACGTCTATGAAATGTTTATTTCTCAGGAGCATTGGGAAAATGCAATGCAGAGAGCAGTAAGTGGTATGTGAGGTGTTTTGAAGAGTGTCTCAGATTTGAGGTGATTGATTCTATTCTCTCATAGGTTTTTTTACTTCACAGACTGTATATTTTTTAACAGAGTACACAATCACGATGTATGACACCAAGAAGAAGGAGCTGCGATGGAATGCCACCTATTTTGATTATGCAGCTACTCTGCCTGATGAAGACATAAAATACAGTAAGAATTTACTTGCTGTCTTCTTCCCCCCAATATTGACCATGGGTTTTGCATACAGACAAAAAGATTCTGATTTTTTTCTGTAATTAGTAGGTCAAGCTGTCTGATTTTTGTGCAGTTGATGTGCATCTGCCAGTTTTTATCCTTTACATGCCATACTATCTAAAGCCTGTTAGATAGCTTCAGGTAAATTGAAGCTGGGAAGGTACAGCTTTGGAGATATGACTAAATTTTAGTGACAAATGGCAGGAGAGGAAGAAAACCTGAACTGTGGTGCACCCAGAAAAAGCTACTGCAATGCTGTTGCCTTGCAACTGAACTTTTTTCAACCTAATTCTGACAACTGATTTGCTGATCAGGTATTCTTTTGCAATGTAAGGTGTAATGGAGTCCATAGTTAACATAAGGCTTCAACTGTTATGTGTATTATTAAAATTGCATGTCTGCAGCAATCCAGATAATCTCCTGTATATTTGTATATTGTAGAAATGTCCCACTTTGTGTCTAATGGAGATGGACTGGTGGTGACCGTAGACAGTGAGTCTGGGGACGTACTGTGGATTCAGAATTACGCTTCTCCTGTGGTAGCTTTTTACATCTGGCAACGTGAAGGTTTACGGAAAGTTATGCACACTAACGTGGGGATAGAAACTCTGCGATATTTGACATTCATGTCTGGGGAGGTTGGACACATTACCAAGTGGAAATATCCTTTCCCAAAGGAAACAGAGACCAAGAGCAAACTGACGTGAGCACCAATATTCCTGTTGTTCTCACTGACTATTTGACAGAGCTTTGTCATTAAAACCTTATTTATATACATTCAGTTAAGGATTGTTCTACAAGTTTCAAGATGGTGAAAAGAATACATAAAAGCAGCTCTAGTTCTCCAGCTGTTATTTTGTGTCATATTTGAAATATTACTGTCTAAAGGCAGAGACCAAAAAAGAAATTTCTTATCCTAAACTTAGGAAATGTATCGTCATAACTTTTATCATATGTTCTGTGTTAAATAGTTTCTTATAATGCAGAATGGAATTGGTTTTTATAATGCATAGCCTTTCACATTATAAAAAAGGTGCGTGGCATTCTGGCAGTTTTTATGTGGCAGTATTATGCGCAGCAGTTATTGAATAATGCAGAAATAGGACATGAGTTATGACAAATGAGTACTTGTGACGTGAATAATCAACTAATAATGCTTTCATAATTAAAAAGAATGGCTCCATAGTACAGCAGCACTTAAAACAATTTTAGAGATCCAGGCTTTTCAAGATATGAATACTGATGATTTGAGAAATTCGTGCATTAGTTATGCAGGATTGTGTTGCCAGGGTTTTAGCTAAGATGGTAAAACATTAATTTGTCTGCTTCTTTCTAACACACACTGGGGTTTTTTTCCAGACCAACTCTATATGTAGGGAAGTACTCCACAAGTTTGTATGCGTCACCATCAATGGTGCATGAAGGAGTAACTGTTGTGGTAAGTTGGGAGCTGCAAGAGTTGAATGACACCTGTGAAAAAGGGCATTAACAGAATTAGTACCATCCTGGGTTTAAAAGAAAGTTGAAATGGAAACATACATACATACATACATATATATATATATATATAAATATATATATAAAGACAACTTTGCCATTGTAAAGTGGCAAAGGAATCCAGTTAAAACAGAAAATAAAATACTGAAAGCTGTACGTCTACAGAAATTTGGTTTTAAATTGCAGATTGCTATAAAGGAATGCATAGCAAATTAAATATTTAGCGAAACAATTAACAGTAAGCCTTAGAGTGCATGACCATGTTTCAGGAATCATTTCAAATGCTGCAAAGAAGTAACTGTAGCTCATCAGGAATTGTGCCAGGCAAGCTTAGCGGGAGTGGACCAGAGGTTGCTATGCGCCATCATTGGTGCATTGTGGTTAACGTTAAAATTGCTGTTTGTTCATCAAAGCAACTCCCCATAGATAGGGAACTGCATCAGTTTTGTTCTGCTCACGCTGTGGCTGTCCAGGTAGGAAATAAAGATCTTGTTTAACTTTTCTAAAAAAAGAGAGAGTAATCTCATCTCCTAGGCAACATGTAATTTAGAAGGTCTAATGTCCAAGGTTGTTGAAGCAGTTGCTGAGGGCTGTGTTTACTTACGGTGACTTTGCTGCCAGTAATTTTTGATTGCCCACCAGTTTTGATCTCCATTTTTTTATTTAGTTGCCTATTTAATATTATAGGGACACAGTGCTTCCTTAATTGTAACAATAATCTCTCTCTCTAGCCCCGCGGCAGTGCCATACCCTTACTAGAGGGTCCAAAAACAGAAGGAGTCACAATTGAAGACAATGGCGAGTGTGTTATCACCCCCAGTACGGATGTAAAGTTTTCAGGCAGACTGAAAGAAAAGAACAAACTCAACTATTGGAACGACTGGCTTTTAATAGGTATCGGAGGTCCCTTGCTTGGCCCTGGTCTGCCGCTCCTGCAGGGTCACATTGCCATCTGGTGGACAATTCTAATCCAAACCTCAGAGCTGTTTTTCAGCTGCTGTAAATCAGTCACAATGACTGCCTAAACTCGGGCAGTCATTACTGAATTCTAGTAATCGTTTCTAATACGTCCTCATTTGCATATCAATTAATGTCTTTAAGTATATTACTGCATACTGTTTTTCACAAGGCCCCCACTTTATTCAGTGCATAGCTCAATATGTGGCAAGTTGTTTATTGTTTGTTTGCCCACCTCCTTTGGAAAAGGGTATAGATAATTCATTATTTACTGTAAATATTGTATTCTGGTTCCTTTGGATTTTTTTATTGTGCGTAATGTTAATTCTCATCAAATGGATCAGAGGGTCATGTTTTCCCCATTCTACAAATGGAGGATTAAGGCACAGAGGCTGAGGATAATAAAGTGTCAGCCTGTCCTGTGTGTCCTAAATCCCAAAGTTTTGGAATTGACTTTTCAGGGCATTTACAATTTTGCTTCAAAAATGAAGAACTGTCTGAAGTTCAGTTTTAAGTGATATATGCCATAAGATCTCTGTGGCAGGGACGGGGTGTAACATTCATCTTCTTTAACGGCCACCTTTCTCTTCCTGTGATCCCTTTATTTGTTAATACTGTCCTGGTCTTGCAATACGTCAGGCAACTCCCTTTAAACAGTTGATATTTCTCTGCAGTCCTCTGCGTTGAATGACCCATGCCCTCAGTCTTTTCCCTCCCTTTTCTTTCCTGCTTTATACACAAGCAAGAGTCTTCCTCTGTCTACTCCACTTGCAAAAGCTGGGAGCACAGTAGCTTCTCCCTCTTCTCACTTACTTGGATAGCACGAGCCAAAGGAGTGTGAAGAGCAATTGTAGCTGAGTGCTGGATCAATTCTGGCTTCCTTTTTGTGCAGCGTGATTCATTCTCTTCAGAACCATTTCATATCTAGAACATGATCTTCACCTCAAGGCCACATCACAAAGCAAAATTTCCTTGAGAGTGAGCCAGCTAGGTGGGAAAATGCATGTTCCTCTAATGGTTGGGGACCAAATCCACAGCCAGTGCTTGAGCAGAGTGCTTCAGGATTGTGATCACTATACCTGTGACTGCTTGGGAAGAATACGGGGGAAAAAATGTTTTGAGTTCTGTGATGTTCTCAAGCCTTTTGTAAACCAACTTTATATATGCTCTTCAGCAAAGATGCTGAAATCAAGGGTATCTTTCATAAAAAGAGACAACTTTTTATTTCAACAAATGTGTTCTATTTAAAGGGCACCATGAAACACCATTATCTGCCCCTACAAAGATCCTGGAGAAATTCCCAAGCAACTTACCTAAGAGGCCTGAAAACGTGATTCCGGCTGACTCTGATAAAGCCACTATTGAAGAGGTTTGTGACAAGAATAATCATCTTACTGGATGATTGAAGAATGTAAAGGAGTAGAGCTATATGGAATTATTTAACTTCTTTTGTGTCAGATTTTCATGTACTTAGCATGTAGAATCACTGGTATGATCATGTGTCATTCCTGATTTCAGAATTTGGGCTTTCAGCTGTTTGGGTTTTTTTTCCCCCCATGCAAAACTTCCTTTGACTTTGGTAGGACTAGAAATTATTCAAAATTATTTAGCAGATAGGGCAGCGTATGAATGCTCCATTACCTATGAGGATATCGGGCTAACAGAGCTTCCTTTTCTTCTTAGGTTATTGACATCGTTGAAGGCTCCTCAACGGAAGTGCCTCCTTCTGTTCCGAAGGATATTGAGGAGAAGCCCGCTCGGCCTGTCCCTCGGCCAGAGGCTCCTGTGGACTCCATGTTGAAAGACATGGCTACAATCATTCTCAGCACTTTCCTGCTTGTGGGTTGGGTGGCTTTTATCATCACTTATCCAATGGTAATGCTGACTTACCTTGATGTGCTTTTGAGTTTTCAGAGAGTCAGTAACATTTTGCAGCCCAAGAAATGATACAGGAGTTAGTAGTGCACAACAGTTTGGGTTTTTTTCCCCTCCTCACAGATGTGCAGCAGGTAGCAAAGGCTACAAATTTGACATAACAGTGACTTCTCTGGGCATGTGTACCAACTCTGGAGTTGGTTGTTTTTTTTTTCATCCCACCAATTCTAGTTTTTGTATGTGTTACTCTTCATGGACATAATCTTAACACACTGGCTTCACTCCTCTCTTCTTCACCTGAAGCTGTCAGGTTTTCCAGCTTTTGGATCAAAGCCTTTATCCTTCTGTGGCTTAAAGACCCCTAGTCAACCTAGTAGCAGCTAGCTTTTGCCCTATTAACCAACCAGTGTGATTTCTCAGCATTACAATGGAAGTTCAGAATGAAATTGAAATCATGTGAGTGAAAGTTCCCCAGCCTACTTGGCTGATAGTGTCATAATGAGAGAGTTTTCCTCCCACCTTTTGCACGTGGCTACCCCAATAGTTATAGGTTCCCTTTTGTGCTGTGACTGTAAGAAACTTCACTCCACTTACGGAACTGAGGTCCTTTCTCACAGAGTGTACATCATCAGCAACAGAGGCAGCATCAGCTGGAAGAGAAGATACAGCTTTTGCAGCAACAGAAGCTGCCCTTCCGTGCTCCCAGTGATCTACCCCCAGAAGCAGATTTCTTGGACACCTCCTATGGACGGACAGAGAGCTCAGCTACCAGCACACCAAATATGTCCCCCAGAGCATCAAACCATTCTGCGTATTCCAGCATCTCCACATCTGATGTTGGGAGCTGCCTCTCTACTGAGCAAGAAGATGGAGGTAAAGTTGATCCAGTGTCTTTTATTGTGAGTCTCTGTATTTCCCCAGTCTGTATGATGATACTGCACAGCAATTAAAATACTTATTGATGATACTTAATAGATCAGAGAGCTGAAAAGGACCATCATTCTCATTTAGTCTGACTATTTGCAAAACACTGTGCAGGTGTGCCATGCCCTAACTTTGAGCAGGATTAGAAAAACATCCAGTTCATAACTGCAATTTGAGGGATTATGTTGTCCACTGCAGTGTATACTTATAACCTGTTGCCATTCTAGGGAGAGGTTCGTTTCAATAAAAATACATAGTAGCATTATTAACTGGAGTCAAGAAGTAAGGGTTATGCAGCACAGCCTGCCTTCCTGCCTGATCTTCCTGTGCACTCTTTTGTCCCTTCAAATGCTATTCAGGGGAACTCCTAGGAAACCCACTTCATTAACTGTCCGTCAGCATTTCCTAAATTCAACAAGATACCTATAAAACATTCTAGAAAGTTTGTCTGCTGAGAGCCGCTAGTCTCTTATTCTGTCTTGAGACATGATCTTTCCAGACCTCAGGTCAGGTGTTGAGTACAGAATGTTTTTGACTCTGTGTATTGGATTATTTGGTCACCAGAGAGTATTTGCCCACTCAGCATGAGTACCAAAATGCAGATTCACTTGCTTTGATCATCTGTGTTGTTAATGTAAATGTGATCAGAAAGAGTTTTCTACACTGGCCCAGAAGGATGTACAGTTGTAAAAGACTGCCTTGACCCATCCTAAACCAGTCCTTGTTTCTTCTTTTTTTGTTCAGATGAAGATGCAAACAGAGTGATGGTTGGCAAGATTTCATTTAACCCAAAAGATGTACTGGGACACGGTGCTGAAGGGACAATTGTTTACAGGTAGAAGACAATATATGCTTTTAGCATTAGATAGACCAATGAATGTCTTATTTGCATTAGGTCTTTTTTAAAAAAAACAAAACACACACAGACACACAGACACAGACACACACAGACACAGACACACACAGACACACACACACAGACACACACACACAGACACACACACACAGACACACACACACAGACACACACACACAGACACACACACAGACACACACACAGACACAGACACAGACACAGACACACAGAGACACACACAGACACAGACACAGAGACACACAGAGACACACAGAGACACACACAGACACACACAGACACAGACAGACACAGACACAGACAGACACAGACACAGACACAGACAGACACAGACACAGACAGACACAGACACAGACAGACACAGACACAGACAGACACAGACACACACACAGACACAGACACACACACAGACACAGACACACACACAGACACAGACACACACACAGACACAGACACACACACAGACACAGACACACACACAGACACAGACACACACAGACACAGACACACACAGACACAGACACACACACACAGACACACACACACACAGACACACACACACACAGACACACACACACACAGACACACACACACACAGACACACACACACACAGACACACACACACACAGACACACACACACACAGACACACACACACACAGACACACACACACACAGACACACACACACACAGACACACACACACACAGACACACACACACACAGACACACAGAGACACACAGAGACACACAGAGACACACAGAGACACACAGAGACACACAGAGACACACAGAGACACACACAGACACACAGAGAGACACACAGACACAGACACACAGAGACACACAGAGACACACACACACACACACCCACACACACACCCACACACACACACACCCACACCCCCACACCCACCCACCCCCCAACCCCAGAACAGAAATGAAACTTTTGAAAAAGTATTTTGCATGTGCCTGGGACATTTTCATGCAGTGTTTCTTCACTAGCAAAAACTACTTTAATTCCCTTAGAAATATTTAATGACTGTCCTGGCTTAACCCCAGCTGGCAACTAAGCCCCACACAGCGCTTGCTCACCCCCAGTCCCTGGTGGGATGCGGGAGAGCATCGGAAGGCTAAAAGTGAGAAAACTTGTGGGTTGAGATAGAGTTTAACAGGTAAAGCAAAAGTCACTCACACAAGCACAGCAAAACAAGAAATTCATTCACTCCTTCCCGTGGGCAGGCAGGTGCTCAGCTCCAGGGCAGCAGGGCTCCGTCACATGTAACGGTGACTTGGGAAGACAAATGCCATCACTCTGAACATCCCTCCCTCCCTCCTCCTTCCCCCAGCTCTATGTGCTGAGCATGACGTCATACGGTGTGGGACATCCCTGGGGTCAGCTGGGGTCACTGTCCCGGCTGTGTCCCCTCCCCACCCCTTGTGACCCCCCAGCCCCTCGCTGGTGGAGTGGGGTGAGGGGCAGAAAAGGCCTTGGCTCTGTGTAAGCCCTGCTCAGCGGTGACTAAAACATCCTTGTGTTATCAACACTGTTTCCAGCACAAATCCAAAACGCAGCCTCATATGCAGAATCCCAGAATCCCAGGTTGGAAGGGACCTCAGGGATCATCTAGTCCTACCTTTCTGGGAAGAGCACAGTCTAGGCAAGATGGCCCAGCACCCTGTCCAGATGACTCTCGAAGGTGTCCAACGTGGCCGAGTGAACCCCTTCCCTGGGGAGATTATTCCAATGGTGACTGTCCTCACTGTGAAAAATTTCCCTCTGGTGTCCAATCGGAACCTCCCCAAGAGGAACTTGTGTCCGTTCCCCCTTGTCCTCTCCATGTGACTCCATGTAAAAAGGGAGTCTCCATCTTCTTTGTAAGTACCCCTTAAGTCCTGGTACACAGCGATGAGATCCCCTCTGAGCCTCCTTTTCTCAAGGCTGAACAAACCCAGCTCTCCCAGCCTATCCTCACATGGCAGCTTCCCAGTCCTTTGATCATCTTGGTGGCCCTTCTCTGGACCCCTTCCAGCCTGGCCACATCCTTTTTGTACAGCGGGGACCAGAACTGGACACAGCACTCCAGGTGTGGCTTGACAAGTGCTGAGTAGAGATAGATGATGACTTCTCTCTGCTGGCGATGCCCTTTTTGATGCAACCCAGCACCCTGTTGGCCTTCTTGGCCGCAGCAGCCACTGTTCGCTCATGTTGAGCTTTCTGTCCACCAGGACCCCCAGGTCCCTTTCCACAGAGCTGCTCTCCAGCCAGGTGGATCCCAGCCTTTGCTGCGCTCCTGGATTATGTTTTCCCAGGTGCAAGACCTTACACTTCTCCTTGTTGAACTTCATAAGGTTCTTGCTGGCCCACTCTTCCATCCTATCCAGATCTCCCTGCAGAGCAGCTCTCCCTTCTGGAGTGTCTACTTCCCCACTCAACTTGGTGTCATCAGCAAACTTCATCAGGCTACACTTGATGCCGGTATCCAGATCACTTATAAAGATATGGAATAACATTGGGCCCAATATTGATCCCTGGGGGACTCCACTTGCGACAGGTCACCACTTGGAAAAGGAGCTATTTACCACCACCCTTTGGGTGCGGCCTGTCAGCCAGTTCCCCACCCACTGCACAGACCACTTGTCTAGGCCATAACGCATTAATTTCTCCAGGAGGAGACTGTGGGGGACTGTATCAAAGGCCTTGGAGAAGTCCAGGTAGACAATGTCCACCGCCCGCCCCATGGCAACCAGGCAAGTCACTGTGTCATAGAAGGCCACCAGGTTTGTCAAGCACGATCTGCCTTTAGTGAAGCCATGTTGGCTTTTCCCAGTCACGTGCTTCATTTGACTTGTGACGGCCCCAGGAGGATTCGTTCCATAACTTTCCCAGGGATTGAAGTAAGGCTGATGGGCCTATAGTTACCCGGATCCTCCCTCGAGCCCTTCTTGTAGACAGAGGTAACATTTGCCTTCCTCCAGCCCTCTGGGACATCCCCCGTTCTCCACGACTTCTCGAAGATTATGGAGAGTGGCCTTGCGATGATGTCAGCCAGCTCTCTCAACACCCTCGGGTGGATGGCGTCAGGGCCCATTGATTTGTAGGGGTCAGGGTCCTGTAGTAACTCATATACTAACTCTTCCTTCGCTGATGGTGGGTCAGTGTTAGGATCAACCGGCAATTTCGTTCCCAAAGCCTGGTACCCAACAGTGCTGATAAAGACAGAGGTGAAGAAGGTGTTGAGGACCTCTGCCTTTTCTGCATCATTGGTGATTGACTCTCCTTTTCCGTTTAACAGTGGGCCTATGTTTTCCTTCTTTTTCTGCTTATGGTTGACATGTCTGAAGAACCCTTTCTTGTTATTTTTCACATCTACAGCCAGTTTCAATTCGAGCTGGGCTTTTGCTTTTCCAGCTGCATCTCTGCACACTCTGGTTATGCTCTTGTAGCTCTCAACAGATAATCCTCCACTTCTCCATCTCTGGTATGCCTCCCTTTTGGATTTGAGTAGACCCAGGAGGTCATGGTTGAGCCATGGGGGCCTCTTGCTCTGCTTACTTCCCTTTCCTTTGTAGGGGATAAATTGGCTTTGTGCTTTCCATAGGGAGTTCTTGAAGAACTCCCAGCAATCACCAGCTCCTTTGTCTTCCATGGAAGCTTCCCATCGAATCCCTCTCAACTGAGCCCTGAGTGCACTGAAGTTTGCTCTTCTAAAATCCAGAACCCTTGTCTTAGAGCTGACCTTCAGCACACTCAGCAGGATCCCAAACTCCATAATATTGTGGTCGCTGCAGCCAAGGCTACCACTAACCGAGCTATTACAAAGCAGGCTTTCGCGGTTTGTCAATAGCAAGTCCAGCAGCGCCTCCTTCCTGCTTGGCACATCTATCATTTGCATCAGGAAACAGTCCTCTGTGCATTCCAGGAACTTGGTGGATGACATGTGAGCTGCCATATTGTTCTTCCAGCAGATGTCTGGGTAGTTGAAGTCCCCCATCAGGACCAGGTTATGTTGGCCAGAAGCTCGCTTTAGTGCCCCAGATATCGTTTCGTCAGCTTCGTCATCATGGTTAGGAGGTCGGTAGCAGATGCCCACTGTGAGGTCCTGCTTGGAGATGACCCCTTTGACTTTAACCCAGAGACATTCGATAGAGCAGTCACAATCACCATAGTTGACTTCGATACATTCAAGGTTTTCCTTAATGCAGAGAGCAACTCCCCCACCTCTTCTACCCTGCCTGTCCTTACGAAAGAGCCTGTAACCGCCCATTGCAATGCCCCAGTCGTTTGAGGTGTCCCACCATGTTTCAGTTACTCCTATGATGTCATACCCTTCTGAGTGGGCACGGAGCTCCAGTTCCTCCTGTTTGTTACCTAGACTGCGTGCATTTGTGTACGTACACTTGAGGTGATTACTCTGCTGTTTCACCTCGTGGGAGCCAGCTAAGGAACCTTTATCACCACACTGCTTGGCCTGACTTACTCCCCCGTTGGATGTGCTGGTGTGAGCGTTTTCACAACGGATATCCCTCCCCCCGCCAAGTCGTTCAGTTTAAAGCCCGCCTCACCAAATTACTGGTTACTGTGAAGAAAATTAACTCTATCCTAGACAAAACCAGCAAAAACATATCTGGTTTCAGCATGAGAAATGCTTTAATGTGCCTCTGTAAAATGTCTTCTGCTGTCACTGGCTTTGTACGTGCTTTGTCTACAGAGACACCTGTAACAGGTTGATGTGGTTTTCCTTCCTGTCTGTAGAGGGACCTTTGATAACCGCGATGTTGCAGTGAAAAGAATTCTTCCTGAGTGCTTCAGCTTTGCAGACCGTGAAGTACAGCTGCTGCGAGAGTCAGATGAGCATCCTAATGTGATCCGCTATTTCTGCACGGAGAAGGACCGGCAGTTTCAGTACATAGCCATCGAGCTGTGTGCTGCCACTTTACAGGAGGTGAGGGCTCACTTGCAAACCAACAGTGCTTGTGAAGGTCTTCTGCCTGGAAGTTACTTAAGTGCCTGCCATAGGAGATGATGTAGTTCCTGCTGCCGTCACCTCTGTGACAATTACACTTTCCTACGGCAGAGGTGTTTTCAGGCCTTTAGAAAGCCATCACTAACCCTGTACTGATTTAAGGACAGAAGCTTTTGTCCTTTGATTTTTTTCTTTCTTGTGAAGGACTCCCTTCTAGTCATCCTCCCCCTCCTACCATCCAGACTTTGAAGACCCTCTACTCTTGCTTCTGGAGCACAGTGCTCTGTAGAATTCTGGCTCTGAATGACATTTTAGAGATCATCACCCTCAGCCAAAAAAACAAAACCAAAAGCCACCAAACAGGAAGAGTTTATGTGTGTTACCAGCTCACACAATTTATTACCCAGTCTAACCTTTTTTGGGGGAGGGCTCAGAGGATATACCTACTGTTTATGCAGAGGGTAATGATAAGCAATGTTGTGGCTGAACGTTCTGTTTTTCTGTTGTAATGTACAGTATGTCGAGCAGAAGGCCTTCAGCCACCATGGCTTACAACCCATCGCTCTCCTGCAACAGACGACATCTGGTCTTGCTTACCTGCACTCCCTTAGCATTGGTAAGAATGCCTCTTGTTTCAGTACTGGATGGAGAGTGGTACGTTTTCTTAACTAAAAAAAAAAGAAGAGTAACTGGTCTGGTGCTGGGAGCTTGTTTATTCAATCCCGGAAGAGTTGTAGAAGCTCCACCTAACGCTGGCAGCCATAGTGTCTGTCCTTTGGCACCAGCCTTGTTCCTGTCAAGTTCTGCTGCACTGGAGTAGTAAAGCATTTTTTCAGGGTGCTGCATTTTTTTGGATGGAAGTCATGTTAAACATTACGACTAGTGGTGATGAGATAAAAACAGTGATGAGCCTCTACCAAAGACAATAGTTTGAGGTAAGGGCTTGGATTGAACAAACGGTGGCTCAGCCTTGTGAACAGTTTACAATACAAATGCATTAAAAATTGACAAATATCGTTCGGATTGCCTGGAGTGGATAAATGGTTGTTTATAATAGTCCACAGGGACCTGAAGCCCCATAACATCCTCATCTCGATGCCTAACGCCCATGGGAAAGTCAAAGCGATGATTTCAGACTTCGGCCTGTGCAAGAAGCTGGCAGTGGGCAGGCACAGCTTTAGCCGTCGGTCGGGGGTGCCAGGCACCGAAGGGTGGATTGCCCCAGAGATGCTGAGTGAAGACTGCAAAGAGAACCCTGTAAGTCTTCATCTGTCCGCCAGGCTCCCCCAGGAGAAGGAGCACAACCAACAGAGGTGGCACACTGTTGCAGTCACTCCAAGATAAGCAGTACTTGATGCCTGGGCGTTCAGCAAACCATCGCATGGTTTGGGTTGGAAAGGACCTTTAAAGGCCACTCAGTCCAACCCACATTCATGCTGCCTTGCAGCTGAATATGTGATTCTGAAAAGTTTTCTTCTGCTCTTACGTGCAAACTAACCGCCCCATGATGACACCTCAAAGTCTTTGGTGGGGGGGAAAAGTGTTATTGCTATTAAGGGTTGTTTATTTGCAGACATATACCGTGGACATCTTTTCAGCTGGCTGTGTCTTTTATTATGTGGTGTCTGAAGGCAGCCACCCCTTTGGCAAATCTCTACAGCGGCAAGCCAACATTCTGCTGGGTGCATATAGCCTGGAGTCCTTAAATGCAGGGAGGCATGGTAAGAAAAGCATGGTAAACATAAAGCACTACAGCGGTTAGTGAACTTTCCATGGATGTTAAAATACCAACAGAAATGACAGAACTATGACCCAGCGCGATTCCCGACCTGGCAGTGGTGAAAGTTGTACTCCAAAAGTATGCCTGAAGTAAAGCTCCTAAAGTTCATAGAATTAGTACCTCAAAGTATCTCTCTGGGGTACAAAATTTGGCACCCTGCAAGCTTGACTGTAGAGTTATCTCATGTATTTAAAGGGCAGGAAAGAGCTGAACTTTGATCTTCATAATCGCACTGATTCAACAGCTCTGACTTCCTGTTGGCTGCCCAGCACATCGATGAGGGCAGTACGTGAGCTGGTGGGGCTGGTGTTCAGGATCGTCTTGGAGGACATTAGAGAACGTAACGATTTTCTAAAGTACCAAACATTAGCTTTCCCTGCGGCCTAAGAATTATCACCATTTTCCTTGCAGAAGACATAGTTGCTCGTGATTTAATAGAGCAAATGATAAACATGGACCCTCAGAAACGTCCATCTGCCAGCTGTGTGCTGAAACACCCATTCTTTTGGAGTTTGGAAAAACAGCTCCAGTTTTTTCAGGTTTGTGTTGACTTTTTCTATTCTTTCCGTTCTAAGGCCTCTTGTGGACATTCCTCAAACCTTGACATCAGCCTCCCCTAGCTTTGTGGCTGTTTGAGGTGATAGGATCCACAACCTTACCGTAAGGAACAAGGAAGCAAAGCTGTAATACCTAGGTGGTGTCTCTTAAGAAACTGGCTTAGTTTACAGATGATCTTTTACAGGGGGGCCAGAACATGATGTTACCCACTTAACTTGGGGTGAGGAAGGTGTCTCACAGCTACAGTAGCGATGCAGGAGAACATGTTGCCAGGCAGGTTTCCAAGAGCAGGGCAGCCTACTGCAGTGAAGGTGCACACATAATCCTGGTGTGGGGTGGGAACTGGCTGAGGAGCTGAGGTTCCTTCCAGCCTTACCTTCTACTCTGTGATTAAAAGGCTTTGGCAGATGATGAAACTCATCATCATTTAAGAAACATCTGTATCCCTGTCCCAAGCATAATGCATTGTATTGTATTTTGTCATGGGTAAAGCAGAATCAGAACTCTGTTATCAGGAGAGGCTGTAATTGGCCAGAAGCAGCAATTTTAAATTGTTGGGAAAAGCTGGGAAATACAGCTAGAAATAACCTGAATGTCTCTTTCAGGATGTTAGTGACCGGATAGAGAAAGAGTCTTTAGATGGTCCAATAGTCAAGCAATTAGAAAGAGGCGGAAGAGAGGTGGTGAAAATGGACTGGAGAGAGCACATCACTGTTCCTCTTCAGACAGGTAATGGATTGAGTTTTAGCAGAGTGGAAAGGGGTTACGTGCTGTTGGTCCCAGTTTTCCGGGACAGGAAAGGAAGGATAACACTGTCTGTGTTTGCACGTGACTGTTACTGGTCAGCAAAATACTTTTTTCAAAGTACATGTTTATGTATTGAAACACACCTGTAAGGTTGTGTGACTGAAGGCATGCCTACCTTCCTCCCTTTTGAGGCCAGCAACTAAAATGGCATCAAGACGCAAAAAGAAATTTTATAATTTCTTCTGCAGATCTTCGAAAATTCAGATCCTATAAAGGAGGCTCAGTACGGGACCTTCTGAGGGCAATGAGAAATAAGGTAAAAGACTTCTTTCCGTAAGCAACACACACACTATGGTTCTGCCTCCCTTTGCTGGTTGTTGCCAGTCTGTGTCTGTCTTCCCCTGTTTTAGGTGTTGAGCTCCTTCACTGTAGGCCACGACAAGGTTACCTTGGCCATGAAAAAGGCAGATCTATTTAAAAGAGGAACCTTGAAGACATACCCTCTGAGTTTTACCCTGTTCTATTTTCTGTTACAGAAGCACCATTACAGAGAGCTGCCTCCCGAAGTGCAGGAGACCCTGGGCTCCATCCCAGATGATTTTGTGTGTTACTTTACAGCTCGGTTCCCTCACCTGCTCCTACACACCTACAATGCTATGCATATCTGCTGCCAAGAAAGACTGTTTCAGCATTACTATAACCAGGACTCTGCAGAGCTGAGCCTTGCAGGAGACACTGTTTGAAAGGAGAGGGATGGAGCTTTCTTCTCTGGGACCAACATTCGAAGCACAGGGCTGTGAAACAGGCCTACCTTTAGCCGGGAAAAGTGGGATCAAAGAGCTGGATTCTCTCTCTTTGAAGAAACCAAGCTTCCAAAAAGTGCCTTGTACCTCTGCCTGTGCTGGATCAGGAGATGGTAGGAGCCCAAGGAGCAGGTGGTAACTTCAGAAAAGCAGTGAACCCTGGTGATGGAGTTATTCCAAGGCAGTTCTCAAGACAGTGAAAACAGAGGGCAAAGGCTGGATATAACCGTCACACAATATGCCTGACTGTATTTGATTTTATAACTGATGTGTTTTATTACAAAGAATCAAAATACAGTGATTGAAATCCTATAATCACGTGGGACTGGGATCAGCAAAAGGAGCCTCTTAGTTGTAGCACAGCATTAGAACCTGCCTTGCACTACCGCCACATGATGCATTAGGCACCCCACAGTGATGGTAAAGGGAATCGTTTGTACATGCTCTCCTGTGTTTTAGATAATCACAATCTCTGTTTAATCAGCACTACCCTGGAAAATCAGTCCCTCTTACTTGAGCAGATAAAATGACATTATATTAAAATACTGACTTGAAAAAAAAAACCCACAACCCGTTAAAGGTTTATCTGCTTTGAAAATAAGCCTCAGTGTTTGAATATCAACCAGTATTCATGGAAGAGCTTGAACAGTCCTTGACTTAAATCACAGTACCAGAACAGATCTACACAAGCAACTTCAGAAAACTACACTGGTGTCAGCCGTGAGAGGCTCATGATTTATCTACTGCAAGTGTTCCTTACTTTCTTATAAAAGAGCCAGAGGCAAGACAAGTCCTGGGCAAAAAGCAGCAGAGTAGGAAAGGAGTGCTGGATGGAGCAGTGAACGTAGAGGCAGTGTTTTTAATGGATGCGATAAAGCTGTGAAAGAGCCCCATTTTCTGTTCGCAGGGGTTGCTCCTTACAGCCACCGGGGCGGTGTGTTTAAAGATGCAGTATTTCTTTTCATTGGCCCTAAAGCTGTGACAAAGCATTAAGCCTGCGCAAAGGATGAAGAAATGCTGAGGTCTAATATGATATAAGCAGGGTGTTCTTTTACAATATATTTATTTAACATATTTATATTTATTTAATTTTTACTACAAAGTCGTATCAAATCCAAGTGGCACAAGTATAAAGCATGCCAAATCAGTCTTAATTGGTTTTGTGTTTATATTTAATCATGGTCTAACAACTGGAAGAGGAAAGCGATACTGCATCTTGCGATGGACTTCATTAAAGGAGACATGACAAACTGAGAATTTGTATGACTGTGCCATTGTGTCTTAAACTACTAAATTATTGCCAGTAATGTGTATGATTGGGTAGGTACAGCTACTTTTCTGGAGCTACTTTATGGGAAGGTTTTTTTCCTTAGTTTTACTATGTATGAGAGCAATTTACCTAAGATGCCAACTGTGCAAATTATGTTTCTGAAGCTTGAAAAAAAAAAAAAAAAAGGTAGTTTTACCTAAGAAGATTCAAAGCCTAGTTCATATTTTTGTACTTCTCATGTAATGGTCTTTTATAAGTCTACTAAATAAAGACTTGTACTCAGCTTAAGAGATCCACACAGCATTTCATGACGATGTGTGCCTGGGGAACAGCCACACTGCCTTCACCCAGCTTCGGGGCTGGAGAGGGTGAGCAGGGGCTGAGGGCCCTGCTGCAGCCACATCTTGCCCGCCCAGGCACGGCCCCTGCCTGGTTTTAAGAACAGGGAGCTGCTTGTAACCACTGCCTTCCTGCCACGATGCTGATGGAGGAAAAAAATACCCCACCCACGTGTGTTCATATGTGTGCCCCCACTTCCCCTCTCCCCGCCCCTACTTCCCTCTCCTTTCAGGTGGGGCTGAGCCTCCAGCCTCTTTGAAGGCCCAGGAGCCTCAGTAGGTTATTCTAACAGCCACCTCTGTCTCGCTGATTGGGCAGGTGAACAGAGCCACTAAAATGGCTGGAACGAGTGCATGCTGCCCTGAGCGGGTTTTCCTGGCTTTTTTGGTTTTTTTTGTGTGTGTGAACTAAGTTAACAAACGACCACATGATTTACAGGAAAGCAGCAAGCCTGTAAGACAACTTTGCTGGCAGGTGGAAGGCTGAGGGCTGATGAGCCACTGCTGTTTGCTGCCCCTGCCAACCTCTCTGCTTATTTACTTCAGTGAGCTGGCCTGCCATGAGCAGGTGGCTGGTATGGGGTGATTGATAAGGTGGGGTGGGGCTCTACCTAGGTTTTTAAAAAAAACAAAACACACCAAACACCCAAAAACCACCACCCCCACCAATAACCTAACACCTACCCAAGCACCTTGACCCATACCCTGTGTTAGTGTGGCCCATGGTCTCGGGGTGCAGCCCTTGCCACCGCAGAGACTGTCCCCTGGAGTGCAAAGCACCACCACCCAGCCACAGCCCTGTGGCGAAAGGGTGGAGACTTGGCAGATAATCACGAATGCACGTCTACTAGTTTCAATAGCAGTAGGACCATGTAGAAGCGCCACCCCCAGGGTCAGGGTGCCGCCAGGCCAGCAGCTTGGCGCATCGTCTCCCTCCCTCGAAGCCCTTTCCCAGCAGGCAGGCTCTGGCAGCAGAGCACACGAGCCGGCTCAGTCACCGGCAGGCTCCGCAAGGTAAGCCCTCCCTGCGCCGTGCTAGTCCTGCGTGGGGGCCGGTGGGAGGTTATGCTCAGCCTGGCGGGTTACTCGGAAAAGCGGGGCTCTCCCTGCACGGCCACACTCCCACCTCTGCTCCCCCACCCCCCGTCCCACTGGGCAACGGGCTGCTTAGCAGTGGGGAGGGGGTATCTGAGCAGCTCGGGGAAGGGGGAGCCCCGTGGGTACAGCCCTTCCTGCCCACCCCTGCAGCCGATAGTACCCAGGCCCCCAGCGTGCGCGCAGGCTGCGGGGCCCACGCAAGCACTCCCGCACACTCCCCCACCCCAGGCTGCTCTTAAAAAGGGGTGGGGAGGAGGGGGCTTACAGCTCCCCTCCAGCACAGGGCAATGCGGCCCCGACCACGCTTCCCCCGCACAGTCCCGCTGCTGCCCAACCTCCACCCTAGTTTCTGTTCTTCATTAAGTTTCGTTTTCTCCCAAAACGCTGCCTGACGTCAGCTGTGACAGCAGGCTGGGGCAGGACGGCAAGCGCGGGGCGGTGGTTCACCCCAAGCCGTCACTGTACAGACCCAGCCCTGGGAGGTGCACTGCTGGCCACAGGCACTGAATAGCCAGTATTTCAGGGACAGTTTTAGCCCCCTTTCCCAGGGAGGCTGCACTGGATGTCAGCCGGAATCAGTCCCCAGTTTTGTAACCAGCCTGTTTACACTTATTCCAGAGGGCTCTGCTTACATCTATGGCACCCCAGCGCAGTCCCGTAACAGGTTCCCCTTAGAGCCACTCAGGCCAGAGCTGGTGGCTCAGTCAGCCCTCAGCATTTCTCCGGGGCTGACCAGGTGCTTGAACAGTACATATGCACTTGTTCCAGCCAGTTTTTTTCCAAGCATCCTCTACTCTGCCAGACCCAGCATCTCCCCAAACCGCCACCTTCTGTTGAACTCCCCTCTTGCCAAGCCACGTGCCTCACCTTCCCTCAGTTACAGCCTCTGTACTTTCAGACACTGCAGGGACCTTGCGCGGAGCTCGGCTGCCTTTGATGCTGCCGGCACCTTGAATTCAGAGGCTGCGAGTGCTGCTGTTGAACCACCACAAGCCGCAGGGATGGAGCTGGCCAGGCTACAGACACCTCCTGCAGCAGCACAGAGCTGAACTGTCACACTACAGTAAGAGAAACATCAACCACTGCCATGCCCCTTCCGCTGTCACCCTTGTTCACTAGGCCATAGCTCATGGATCGTTACTGCTGATTACAACAGATTGTCATAGATTTCGGGTGTTACCCTGAGCAGGCTCATTTAACACATTTCCTGCGGCAGTCCCTCTGTATCCCTGTAAATGGACCCTGAGCAAGGCAGAAGACCTCAGGTATCAGGCCAGGACACCCCATTAAAAAGAAAAACATCTTCTGTTGGGTTGAGCAGGGAGTTGAGCCGCTTTGTGGAAAATCCAGTGAGCACCAGAAGAGATATAGAGAAAAAGGGAGGGGAAAAAAAAGGCAGAGGGGGAAAGACTACATGCAGAAAAAGGGGAGGGGGGGAGTATGAGAGCAAGAGGCAGGGAAAGGGAGAGCGAGTGAGAAAAGACAGGAATAAAAAGCAAGAGATACTATGAAATCTAGGGGACACAGTAGTGCTGGGCCTCGCTTTTCGCCCGTATTTAACAGAAGTAGCTGTTAGACGGGCACAGCTGCCAGCACATGCTTCCCCAGCAAAACCCCATCTCCTTTGCCAAAACAGCTGCCTTCACACAGCACAGGCGTGCAGAAGCAGTGCAGCTGGCAACACTGGGCCAGAGGTACAGAAACTATACTGGACCAAAAAGGTGTAGAGGGGTTGGGAAAAAACAGAAGTTAGTCAACTTAACTAACACAGGAATCTGAACTGTAAGTCTGAAAACAGGTTGTTTTTTTCTCCCCCCCTCTAGGGCTTTGTTCACTAACAGCAGGATTTCCCTCATCCAAGGCAATGGGTATGTGCTGCTTTCAGAAAATTTGTACTTTATATGTGTAATCTGCTTTTCAATATCTGCATTTTAAGGGTTCATTTCTAGTGGGGAACTAATCAGTCCTCTTAACACCATCTTGTGGTTTGTATTGATGCTATCTTCATTTAAACAGAATATAAACAGATTCAAGTGGGTAAATGATCTCCCAAACCTCTCTAGCTTAGAGAATTCAGCCTGTCAGTTCTGGTAACCTTATCACATCATTCCCTTCAAAAACAATTTGGGTTATTTCCACGGCTCCCTTTGGGGATCATTTCCAAACCTCCCTCATGGTTTCCTGCTTTTAGTTAAAGTTAAAAATGCTTTTAGTCATCAGACCTGACATGTTTTCTTTCTACCAGTCACAGTGAGACTGTCTTCTCAATCTAGCATTCAACACGGCCAGTTTTGCAAGGATTATAACGCCTTGTCAAGCACCTTAACGAGTTTTCAGTTGCATTACTAATACATAATTTTAACTTGTAGATTACAGAACGTTACCTGTGAAGGAATGGGACGAGAACCACGTCCAATGTTGGCTCGAATCTACTGGAATCAAGAAAGAATACGTAGAAAAGCTACATGCCGAAGAAGTGACAGGTCCAGCACTGATGGAACTGGATGACTCTTTCCTCAAAGGCATAGGTATGAAGGGGGGGCAAATTCACATGTTAATCCGCAAGAGAAATGAACTTCTGCAGCTACAGGAAACTGCACAGCAAGCCAAGCATTCCAGCAGCAAAACGTCTGACAGAGCTGATGTGCAAACGGATCCAGTAAGGCCCAGAAACACCCCTGCTCAGAAAACTTCAAGAGAAGACAGCTGTGGTCCATCAGATAAAACTAGCAGAGACAACACAGCTTCTACTTCGGGCAGGAGGCAAAGGAGAAGTAACAACTCCCAACTTAAAAATACTGAAGTTTTAGAGCTCAGCAACTGTCGACCATTTAGAAGTCAAGATACTGATTTCAAATACGTGAAAGACAGAGTTCTTGCTCCAGAATCAGGAGTCAATGGTTTAATCACTCCCTGCCACGAATATAAATCTTTTGCCGTCGCTGCAGAGCTGGACAGAAATCAACTGCAATCAAAATTTGCCTGCGAAGTGATCAGATTTGCTTCAGCCTGCATGAACATTCGAACAAATGGCACCATACATTTTGGTATCATGGACAGTGTTGAGGATCAGGGTTGGAAACACGGCCAGATCATTGGCATAAAGGTCAAAGAGCGAGAATACTATGTCGATGCACTGGATTATATAGAAAAATGTTTTGACGAAAACGTACAAGAAATTGCAAGGAAATGTATTCACCCGCCTGTTTTTGTTGAAGTGATTTCGAAAGACTCTCAGGAACAGAGATTTGTGGTGGAGGTTGACATTGAACCAACATCCAGTTTAGTAAAGAACAGATTTTTTGAAGTGTATTTGCCAAAATACAACGAAGGCAGCCAGAAGGTGATCCTGACAAAAGATCGAGCTCTCTATCAGAGGCTAGGAGCAAAATCTGAACCTGTAAAGCACAACGATCTAGCTACTTTTATTCAGGGTTTACAAGACCGGGATGCTCAAAGAGAAAAAGCTGAGTTCTCCAGCACAGAAATACATACAGAAGCATCTCAAAATTTAGGAAGGAAGTTATCAATTCTACTAAATGATGGCAAAAGCTATATGGATGATTCCCTACGGTACATCCTTGTCACTAACAGATGCGACAAGGACAATCTCAACTACATCAACTTTTTAATGCACTTGAACATCTTCTGCGTCTTTGACTTCGATGAAGATTCCAACGTGTCAGGGCTGTACAGCAAGTACAAAGAACACCATGCAACAAGGTCTTACTTTTTACAGGATTTTTCCAATGAAAGTAAGACTGGCAACCCTCCCTCTCAGAAACACTTGTGCCTGTTTGATCAGACCAGCTGGATATTCTGTAACGGGCGCAGTGACTTCCTCGGGGATGAGAAAGCTTGTGATGAAAATACATGGATTAGAACAAAAAAGAAATACCTTAAGAAAGCAATTACTCGTATCTGTGACGAAATCCTGCCAAAGCGGTCCTTCATTGTGCTTTTCCTATTGCTATCACCAGTGCAGAAACCACTTGTGGACACTTTTCAGGAATTCTATACAGAGATGAACGGTGCAGAATACATCGTTTGCATTTCAGAGTCCAGAGAAAATTACTGGAAGTGGGCTAACCTGGCTCAGGCATCCTGCAGCATTGAGACGCTGGAACAATGCAGTATTGTGGGCATGAAATTAAGTCACGTAGACGCCACCATCCAATCAATGCTGCCCTGCACAGCACAACCCAGACACCTGCCCGTGTCCACTAGGGGGCTATGTACACTTCCCTCGCTCGAAGAGGAGAAACTGTTTTCCCTAGAAGTCCTTTGCGTTGACCAATGTGATGATATCAAATTAGATCTTTTGACTGAAAAAGAAATACAAGAAATAGAACAAAATTTTTACCGAGGGAGAAAAATCATCTGGGAAAACTTCTGGCTTGCTGATAAGAGACGCTGTGGGGAAATCATCGAACGCGAAGCATGTAAGGATGCTAGCAAGCTCCTAGATGACATTTTACAAGGAAGCAGACTCAACTATTCTGTGGCTAAACTGAAGATATTTCACCATCCTGGAAGTGGTGGAAGCACAATAGCACGGCAAGTCCTATGGAAAAGAAGAAAGGACTTAAGATGTGCTGTTATCAAAGTCTCGTATTCACCTGCAACTGTTTGTGAGCATGCACTTGCATTTAGAGACTATGAAGAAAAAGAAATCAGTCATTGTCTTCCTGTGCTCCTCCTGATTGAGGATTATGATGAAGACTATTTAGAAGAACTAAGGAATGAGTTAATGGATGCTGTAGCAACTAGGAAAATTAATTCCCCCAGACCTTACTTCATCCTCATGTGCTGCAGACGATCCAATGACCCTGAAAGGCTTTGCAAAGCCTCTCCACTGGACACAGTTGCTGTCACTCATAAGCTGACTGACTCAGAAAAAAGCCTGTTCAGAACCAAACTTGAAAAACTGAAGCAGAAAGATGTCAAGCCAGAATTCATACTTACGTTTGTCCTGATGTGCGAGGAGTTCAATGAAGCGTATGTGAGAGACTTTGTAGGGCACATATTGCAAGACATAGACCGTTATTCTCGTGATACGTGCTTGATGTGTTATGTGGCTTTGCTTAATTTTTATGTACCCAATTCTTATGTTTCGCTGTCGCACTGTGAGGCTTTTCTGGGACTAGGGGTATATACAGAAAGGAAAGCAAGAGCATACGATTTCAAAAGTCACTTGAGTGAACAAGTAAGAATGATTTTTATTGAGCTAAGGGAAAGCACCACCTATATTTCATCCGTTCAGATAATACACTGTCTGGTTGCAAAAGAAATTCTTTATCAGCTTTCAGGGAATGAACCTCAGAGTCAACTTGCAATGACTCTTCTTCAGGAAAAGACGCTCTTTGAAAACAGATTCGGGCGAGAGGAATTCATAAAGTTCATCAGAGATCTGTTTATTCGACGTGATAAAAGAAGCAGAGGTGACAATACCGACACTCTTTTCTCCCCGTTCATTGAACATGTCTGTAAAGCTGAAGACTGTGAAAAAGCTATTGCTGTTTTAAAAGCTGCATATGAACTCCTTGGAAAAGATCCTTTTTTTGCGCAGCAGCTTGCCAGACTGCATTACAACAATGAAAAATTTGAAGATGCAGAATATTGGGCAGGGGTTGCAAAATTTCATTTGCCAAATGATTCTTACATTTTAGATACAGAAGGTCAAGTCTACAGGAAGTGGTTTAGTTTCACTGTGGATAAAATGACACAAGAAGACACTCCTGAAAGCATCGTTCCAAAGATAGAGATGGCTCTTAAAGCTATGAAATGCTTCAGGGCTGCGCAACGGGCTGCAAAAGCAGAACGTGACAGTATGAACAACGCTGGCTATTTTGGAGAAGTAGAAGTAGGATGTCGTCTCCTTAGGCTTTTGTCCACAGTCCATATATTTCACAGAAGTCCAGAAGGAGAATATTCTGAGCTTGTGAAATACCTGGTCACAGATTACATTCCTAAAGACATTGAAAAAACATGGGCAAGGCTTCACTCCCGCCTAAAAGGCTTACGCCAGAATCTGTACAATGCTCTGGAATGGATTTCAGAAGACCTAAGTTATTTCCAAACAGATAAGAACCACGAGAGGGAAGAGGAAGATGAAAAAGATGAAAAGGAAGAACAAATTTATAATCCCAGAAAATGGCTAAAAAGACAGTCTGAGGTATATGCCAAGTTCTTCGTCTCAACATCACTTATTGAGGACAGCAACAGTGCCGTTGAGAGCTCGCTGATCAGACGCATGAATATTTATAAGAGTGGCGGAGGTAGTGTCACTAATATCCTGTCATTCTTAACAGATAAGAAAGAGACTAGGTCAGCTGAAAAGCTAGAAAAGATCCTTAGCTTCTATACCGAGAACCCGCTACGGGACAGGCTGGAGGACAACGATCTGATCAATTACATTTTGTGCCACATCACACTGGCATGCTTAGCACCAGGATCAGCCAAACTTCTTCCACCACAAGCTCTTCGTGACCTCAGTGTAAGATTCTTTAAAGGAAAGAGACCATTTCCAGCAAGCGCCTATTTTTTGCTCACCTTGCTGTACTGGCCAGACGAGGCCTTAGACAAGGAGCCTAATCCAGATAAAGATGAAATTCTAAACACAGCCCTTCAAACCCTGAAACGTTTATATGACATCAAGATGAAAGATGTTCCTACCAGAAAGAAAAGAATCTACACCCACTTTTTTCTGGGAAAGGGTTATGGCTTAAGTAAGATCGTGCACAAAACTAAAATTGATAAATTAATTACTGGCTCCTTAGATGAGAGGAGAATGAAGTGGCTACATGGAACTGTATGGAGTATTGCCAAGATTCGTGACATTCTCAAAAGAGTTTCTGGTTGGACCAAGGACAGAAATTTATTTATACGTGGCCATGTGAAGGAGTTTCCTATCTTGCCCCTCCATCGTGATTCAGTGCCTCCTGGAAACGAAAATGTGACCTTTTATTTAGGCTTTTCATTTAATGGTCTTGTTGCTTTCAATATTGAGGTTGAAAATAACCCAACTGTCAGCAGAATACAAGGTATTTAGTGTATTAACAATACCTGCTGCGCTGTTAGAACATACAGCACTGAAAGCGTCCAGTGTCATTTGAAGCAAAAAGTGGACTGTGCTGGCTGAACACCAGGCAGCAAGATAACCACACTTTACTACTACAATAATGAACAAATACCTAAAAAAAAAAAATTGAAACCTACTAGTAAAAATAAAAAAGCCTTTGACAGTTTTGGAGTAACCAAAAGCAAGATTTCAAACTTAAGACAGCAGTAATTGCAGGATTTGCTTGGGGGCTGGGAGGGAGACAAAAGACTCACTATTTCTCCTCCTCCCTAGTATTTGGAGAGCTGAGCTCTGGAATAAAAAGGTATTGTGGGGATCCCTTTCTTCTCAAGTCACACATTAGGATTTCTAGTTAACTTCTGGATGGTGCTGATCAATAACAGAACCTGTCCACTGTGAAGAGCCATTTTTTCTTCCTGAACCAGCAACAAGTAGTGAACTCAGGACACGTATGCTACGCTGGCTGTAACATACTTTGCTTGCTAAAATGTACCATGTATGAAATACATCTACCCATCAACTGCAAGCCAATACGTAGTACAGAAGCAGAGGAAAAGTACACAGTTTTTATGCTGACTTTGCAAACATAAGTATTGATAAAAAGAAGTCTCAAATTTTACCCCACTCTTGTATTGTTTCTCCATGTAAATATTACAAACCATACTAGATATGCCTCTATCTGGGGAGGGGTGCAGAGACACGTGAGCAGTTAGACATGGATGACAAAAGATTATTTGTAAGCACTGTTTCGATTTCATAGTCCAAACTATTCCTGCACATGGCAAAGCATTTTTGCAGCATTATCTAAATGCTCACACAGTACATTACTCAAATGTGTCTACTGCATATATCCACACTTGAAAATTGTCTAGCCTGATTTACTAATTTGAAAAATGTAAAGGAGTCTGTTGTCAGCAACCTTCATGTCACATTAAACTTCTAATAACAAAACTGCCTGTTATTCTTGGGAGTTTCGCATTGTTTGATACCCGTACTGTCACTAAAATTTCCAGAAAACCTGTCATATAACTTAAGTTTTAATCTAATAAACAACCTTTAGGAAGAACTACTATTTCTACATGAGGCTAACTACCCTACCTGGAAATGTAGTTTATAACAGTAGCAAGGTCTGATTTTCTTTTCCACCTCTGGCCAAGATCTGGGCACAGCCAAAAACTGTAAGAGGAATTGTGAGCCGCTATGAATTCAGAATGAACAAAGTCAAACAGGATGAAACCAATGATTTATTCTATCTAGTCAAAGCCTTCACCCTCTGGACTCAGGAAGAAGAAACAAATCTTGTGACCGCTGGCCAGGCATGCTTGTCTCCTTCCCTTGCCTTCAACCCAAGACCCACAACAGCAAAGTATACTCTTGGGAGGGCTGCACTTCTTGCTTGGGAAATCCAGGCTGGCAGATTTCACAAGGGTTAAGAGAATGCGTAAGGGTTAAGCTTAACCTTAAGAGGTTAGCTCATCAAAGTCAGCTTTCCCCAAGATGAGCTAGGAAGGTGCAGGGGAGGAGCAAACCATCACAGCATCCAAACTGCTAGGAGCAAGAGACCCAGGGTGCTACAGAAAGCCTTCTGTCCCCCCACCCCTGATGCAGAGGGCAGGGAGAGGGGGATGTGTTTGAAAAGTTAATTGAGGAAAAGCAGCTTTCTTAAGTCTAGCATGGGGACATAAGGATAGCTTCAACCCAGAGCAGAACAGCACATGCAAACTTACTGAAAAGCATGGGAGCTAAAAGCATGAACTACTTAAGTTTATACAGCCTGCTCAAATTCTGTGGCAAAAGCACAGCTTTTGTTTTCAAAAAGATATTACTATGATGAAAAATTAAAGCCAGACTTGGCCAAGAGGGTCTGCCTTGTAACTTGTTTCTTTCCTGCCTACAGGCAGCTGCCTTGATACGGTAGCTAGCTATTTGCCCTGTAGCCCACACCACTGCAGACTCCCCAGTCCTTTGAGGCCTAAGTAGGAATTTACTTTTTAAATACCTGTTTCTACCTCTTAGAAACCAAAAGCTTAGATCCAAACTCCTTACCTCATTAGGATATTATAAATACAATCCTCCCTGTGCCCCACAGGGAAAAAAAAAAAAAAGGGGGGGGTGGGGGTGGGGGGAAGCATAAACCTACAGACTAGCTCCTTTGGAGTACTAAGTTGCAAAAATCCTGCTGAGGCTTACAGGGCAGGAAGCATAGACCCAGCCTTCTTACTCTATACCCAGTCATATCCAAATTCACCAAGCATCTGATAAATTGAACTTGGGACTGCTTTAACCAGCCAGGCAACACAAACCCCATTGCTCTAACCAGCTTAGGGCAAAGCAGTTCCCTTGTTTTCCAAATGCCCCCTCAGATTTCCCTAGAGTCAAAAGGGCCAGAGGACAAACTCTAGTGAAGAGCTCATGCAAAGTAGTAGTCTTCCCTAAAGGGTCCTTTACTCAGTATTAAGCTCCTCCTCATCACACATATCCAACTCAAAGTGCCATGAATTGCTCCAGGTAGTGTAGCACTAAAATAGTTGATTTTACCTTTTACCACCTGTTAGAAATTAATCTGAGTAAACAGTGGTAACTAAATGAGACAGACTGGCCTAGCAGAGTAATCCATTCTCATCGTGTAGACAAGAGTTGCAAGGACACGCATCTTCAAAGCTACCTCATCTCTCCAGCGTTCTGCTCTAAAAGGGTTTAGAACAGACCACTTAACATCATCCCCTCTCTACCAGGTTTTATGAAAATGCTATTATGGTACTTTCCTCCATACGCGCCCGACTTTTCCAACTTAAATAGTCAATTCTTTTGTACAGTCAGTTCAGCAGAAGGACAGCAGATGAGCAGCAAACAGAAGTACAGATTAAGAAGTCAGGATTCATTTGCTTGCCTGCAGGTATAAAACACTAAGATAAAGCTCACATTAATGTGTTTTTGCAGTTTATAGACAATCAGAGAGCTAGCACAGTTATTCAAACTGTAACATGAGTGAAGGTGGATTTCATACTTACACACACTTTGGAACAGCTAGCATTTGTTGCAATAATAATTTAAATAGGTCCTCAAGAGGAGCTCAAGGTTCTCAAGAGGAGAAAAAAAAATACACAGAAAGAGTGGTTCACTTCTGTTTAATCAGAGACTGTTACAAAGTGGTAGATACACATTACAGACTTGTATATGTGCAACGATCCATTCCTGAAGCATACAGTTCATAGGAGGTTCCCAATGGATATAAGTGATGTTAGCTCCATATTTTCTGACTCTGTAAACTGGATGCTATAAAATCAAGCTAGTTACTATTACTATTAGTTGCATGCATTAAAGTGATGCACATACTTACCAGTCTTTCACTTTCCCAAATTAAATCCAACATCAATATTTTGCCACCTGTCTTTTAGAAAAGATCAATGAATCCCACCCCTTTCATATTACTTATACAAAAGCAGTATCAAGTTACAGAAAACACCCTCATGATACACTCACTTCTGTGGCTGTACTGCTACTGAGGGGGGGACGTAATTAAATCACGTGCTTTAAGGTGCTTGAAGAAGGTACTAAAACCAGTTTGGGGTCTGGGTTCACTGCACAGAGAATCTTGTTACTGAAGGGGTGATTCGGAGTCATTAAGCAGAAGTCTAAAAGGTAATAGTGTTAACTGACTCACTGTTCCATGTATACCACATGAGAACTGGGAAGGAAGACTTCTGAACCACATAAGACTAGTCAGCTGCTGTAATGGTGCATCAGAAGTTGAGCTACAACTTACAACTGCTCATCTGGTTATGAAAGCTCAGATTCCTAGTATTGTTTTGGTCCTGTCTCAAAAGAAAATAAACTTAGTTCTACCAAAAAGTATGGTAATTAATTGCCATAAAAAGTTTCACAAAGAGATGATGTTCTACCAGACTTCGTATTAGGATCTACTCTGGACTTTTTGTTGATGAGACGCTAGAGAGACACCACTATCCTTTAGTTATCCCCACTGATTGCCAAGCTGGTGTACAAGTAGTGCAGGTCAGCATCCAACCACTACCAAACTGAGACTTCACAAAGTAATTCAGCAGCCAAAAGCAATCAGTTACTCATTCCGACTTAGTACTGAGCATTGCATTAAGTATCAACTAGGATCAACCACAGAAGTTAAAAGAAAGATGCATACATTGTTAACAGGATAATGGCCTCGCAGCAAGGTATCCCTATTATTCATGCACATCTGCCATTAAGATTTAAGAAAACAGAAGCAAAGATAAGTTAAAAATTTTATTATACAACTTTTTTCCTCTATGGAGAAACACCTACGGAACAGTATTCAAAAATTTGCATGTAGCTAGTTTTGCAGACAAAGCAATTTAGTGTGAAAGACTGAGAACTGATGTAGAGAAGATGCCAGGAGATGGGCTTCAAGTGTAACTATCCTGAAAATCTGGAAGATACAATCCCCTTGAAACTTTTTATGTTAGTATGATGAATTCTGCAGTGTCGTGTAAGATTTCAAAATTCTAAAATAAGCAATACTGCTCAAAGTGTCAAGTCACTCATGAAACTACTCTAGTCCATACAGATGAGCTGGCAAAACTGAAGTGTCTGTTCAGCTACCACACTAGAATGGTCTTCCCAATACCTAGTTTCTACATAATTATCCACCAATGATGTCAAAAGCCCCTCAGACTCACCATGTGATAGCATGCTCTTAAGTGAATTAAAGCACAGAGTTTTACAGCTCATCCAGCTGTGAAACTATGCTATGTGCTACAGCGCAGAACGTTTTCATCTCCCATGCCGGTATTTAGAGATGAGGTACACAAAGCTTAAATAAAAATATATACAGCTGTTCTGGAGAAGGTTGCATCTTTTATCCAATCACAAAGAATCTCTCCTATTTTCTTTCAAGGTGTAAAATAGTCTATAAAATAAAAATAAAATGCCAACATTTCCAGGAATATGGAATGGGACATAAGGAGAAAAATAGAGGCAGAGCGGTAACTTCAGAGTAAGACAAAACAGCTGGGCAAAACCACACTGTAGGTAGCCTCTGAAGGGCTGAAATGGGCTAACAGAAAAACCAAAACAAAAAGAACCCCACGCCTCAGAGAAGAACAAGTTCCTGGCTTAAAGGCCTAACAAAGTAAGACTCTGTTGGTAGGAGACAGTAATTAGTAATAGCTGAAGAAAATTGAAAGAAATATTACATTACTGCTACGATTCTTACAAATGCTTATTCCCCAACACAACAAATATAGTATCCTATTAACTGGTTCACTGATAAAACAACCTCTTATCATAGGCATGTTACTGAAGAAGTGTCTTCGACTTCAGATCTTCACACTTTTCAGTAACACCAATGGCTATTTAAGGTTGCATATTAAATTTTCCTTAAAGGTGCTTGCAGATATTACCTACCCAGAAGTGTAGTTAAAACCATGGCAGATCTTCAAAAAAAAAGCTAGATGTTCACTCACTACTGAAAACAGTAGTAGATAACAGATACATTCATATTTCAGAGACCAAAATTCCCCTCATGTATTTAAGTGGCATCATTTGAACAAATTATTTCAAATAGGAACATCAGGTACTTACAGATTAAACTAACCTGTACTGGCAGTGCTGTGGAATTTTTCTTCTCTACCAGTAAGTAGCAAATGCTGAAATTCTGCTGCTAGTTAACAGAAACACAAATTGTATTAAACCAAGGAGTTTAACCCATAATTTAGTTTTTTAATTAAAACAGCTGCCAAACTTCAATTACTGCAATTTGTTGCTTAAGAAAAGCATATGAAGTAAAGGCAACTATAAAACTACTTTCAGTTTGCCCTTACTTTTCTGATATTTTTCATACATAAGCCAGAAGTTTAACATGGTAATCCTGCTGCCTACCACAAACATAAAGGAAATCACAATACTTACATTGCCAGGTTCCTTCATTAATCAGTCTCATAAAGTGTGTTTTCTTATTCTAGACTTTACAAATGAAAGAGCAAAATGTATTTTCTTCCACTAAAATTCATGGGAAAGAAGCTAAAGAATTCAGTGCAAGTAACATATATGCAAGGAACTCAAAAAAAAAAAAAAAAGAAAGAAAGAAAAAAGCTCTGCATGACATCTTTATCTCAAAGTTTTATGTAACTTCCTAAGTCGGGAGACAGTGAAATAGCTTCCTTTATATGGCATTAGTTTTTGGTAATTCAAAACTGCTGTTAGCGAAAATCATTATACATATTGGCTCTGAAGGGCAGCAATAGCTGAAATTCTACACAGGCCCCCTTTCTGAACAGTACCTGGGAACATGGGTAAGACTTAGACAAAATTTAAGAAACAAAATTTGATATGTCAGAAGCTTGAATCTGGTATAAGGCAGTTACCTAACAGAAAGATATACATTAACTGCTACCAAGAGAAGTTTTTAAGGAAGCTTCAGGCTAAGTTGTGTCCGTTATGTTTTCAGAGAATAGTATTTTAATGCCAGTACAACTGAAAACATTTAACTTCTTCAAATCCCAAGAAGTAAAAACCTTAAGACAAGTTCAAGACAATATTTATGGAGAAGTTAAATTCATTGTCATTAAAACAGCAACGTTGCTGGTTGTTCCCACTGCAAGAAAGCCCATAAGAATAAAAGAAGTTATTGTACACTTCCTCGGAAGGTGCAAGCACCACACTATTCACAATCATGATCAGGTGTATAAATACCAACCCTCACAGACAGTTCATGGACAGTCGATACTGACTCATCAGGATGCTAAGGACTGAGGATAACATCCTGGATCATGTTGTTCAAGACAGAAAGCGGCTGTCTGCAAAAGCAGCAAGCTGAAGTGCCTGGCTCCCTCAAACAGACCTTCACAAGACAAAGGTAAAATTGCATTCACTATACAAATATTGTGTTCAAACTGTATTTTCTTCTAGTAGAGCCTTAACGAGAATCTGTGCTCTGACAATCAAAAGACTGCATAAAGCTGCTGTTCGCAGTGTGTAAGAAAGCTCTGAACTTCAAAAAGAATGTTATATACATCGCACTTCAGAATCACTTCGATTCTATCTGATCCCTTCAAAGGCTGCCTCAAAACTTTTCTTACTCAAACTAGTATCTACCTACCCCAGCTACTACAGGAAAATATGGTAGTGACCGATACCTGCATTTTATAGAACCCAGTCACTACCATTATTTCACTGGCCTGATTATTTCTATTGCAAGTATACACACTTCTAAGAAAATTCTTCTGGGAGGTAGCCTATTCCTCAGAGTATTTAAGGGCTACAATCTTTATTAGGCAAGGCATGGAACACATTACAAACTCATCACACAATTTTAAAGCAAGACAAAACTTCACGCGTGGTACAGACTTTATTTGCCACATCTCCCGTTCACTTCTGTTGTTAAAAAATGTGGGTGCAAATTCACCCAATTTAGCAGAATATCAGTAATTCTTGCCCTTCAAAAAAAATAAAGTCATACACCTCCACATAAGCTTAAAAGAAAGCCAAACTACCCAAGATCTCCTTCCATTAATATTTATAGAAGTCCCTAAAATACCATCATCATTAGAAAAGAAGTTCCATGAACAGCGAGATGTACAACTTTGTGATACAGACTGCTGTGCTACTGAGAGTTGCAAAACTGAATGTCAGTGAAAACACTCCATCATCCCTCAAAGGCATCTCATTTACAGTGTATTTTTTTTAAACTATCCCCCTTAGATCCACACAGGTAGGCAGGGAGGAAAATGTCACTGACAGAACTTCACAAAAAGAGCAAAATAAGAACCATTTGCACTAGATGAGAATTTTGCAGGCCAGCTGGTCTAATAGCTGAGGAAATACTCCCAGCAAAAAGCAGAGAGCCATTATGCCATGGCACTTGCACATGTATCTTTTATGACAAGACACAAAGCAAATGAAAAATGTGTATCATTACTTGCTGCGAATTTAAAGACAAACGTTTGTCTGTGGTAACAGATCAGGATAACACAAATGTAATCTAAAGCTACCAACTCCCAAAGAGAGAACAAAAAGACCTGTCCTGTCCAGTCCTTTAGAGACTTAGAAAAAGGACAGGAATGTAAAGGATGGAAATGAAGGATGTGTGAGCCAATCACCAGGAATTACAAGTAATATTTGCAGTGTAGCAGGAAAACCCAGAGTCAAAACCCCGTTTAATTCATACAGTAACACCTCGTGGGATTGTCTTCATGTCAAATGCAATTTTCAGACCCAGAGAGTGTTAAATTAATCTTCTTGGAGTTGTATAGAAGCTGCTTCATGGGGAAAAAAATCCCAAGCAATGTGGTGAAATGCTATGTTTTACTCACAAAACATGCCAAAACACAAACAAATGGTTCACTTGCTCTAACGTATTAGTATAGAGCTTAAACAATGACACAGTGAAAACAGGAACTGCATTTTGGAAACATTTTTCCGTGAATATGTCAAACCTAGTTATCTTCAACTAAAACAGATCAAAGCAATTTCTCAGAATTTGAAAACTAGATTTGAAAGATATAACCCAAGTGTGGATCTAAGTAGCGTGCTCCACTGCACACGAGACAGCATACATATCTGAATTTTAGCTTTGTGTGCTTGATGACAAGCTGAATCAAGTAGCTGGATAAAAATTACCTAGTGCTGCATCAGTCTTAAATGGAAACTGGTAACAAAGTTCAGTATCAGACATTTGAAATTTGCCTCTTTCATTTTGAGTCTCTAAGAGATTAAAATACTAAAGCAAGAAGTATAGGCCATACTGCGTATTGTTTTTGGTTAAACTGTTTCCTTAGATAGTCTAGGGAAATAAGAACTAAGCCAAACATTTCTATAGACTGAATATGTGAAACAAATACTAGTTGCAGTAGTATATCTTGAGCATTGTCCTCATCTTCACTGTTATCAAGGGCACCACAATTAGAATTAGAAAAGCAACATCATGCTCAATAATCCTTTTCAAACAGTTAACAGAGGATATGTCAATTTTCCAGTCAGACCAGATGATGCAGGGAGGGCCTTTTACAGGAAAAATGCAAAGGGCAAAGTACAGAAGAGTACAACAGGAATGTGAAATCCACTCTTGTATCCAAGTTAAGAATTACAACTCTATCCTTTAAAGTTACTGAAATCACATCAGGGGTCATTATTTAGCAAAATCTCGAAGAAATGAAACACAGTCTATGCTCATCAAAAAACACCACAAATTTTAAAAGTATCTCCAAAATTTAAGTTATCAAACCTGACTCCAACATCTATTTTCTATTTCACTGCTAATAGGCTGCAAGACAAAAGTTGTTCTTCTGAAGCTGAAGTTGTCTTTAAGCAACCTCAAGCCTTCAAAGCCAATATGTGTGCAACAGAGCGAGCAGCAACACTAAAGCTCATTTTTCTTCACAAGGGGTAGAATTTTTTGCTAGTCACTGTGTGAAAGAAGGAACTTCAGATAACCACATACCTAAGCAAATCTTGAATATGCAACAGAATTCCCCAAGGTTTAAAAAAAAGCCCTATGTCAAGTTTGGTGTATTCAAGAGACTGAGGAAAAGGTTTTCCCTGAAACTGACAAACTGAAAAACCTGCAGCTTCCATTTCTCATTCTTCTGTTCTAGTTTACCAACTTGAATATCCGTTTCTTCAGAGGGCTCTACATTAATATTTGTTGTGGTGCAACTCACATATGCAGCAGTATTAACATCTTAACCTCCTCCAAGGAAACTGTATTCTATAATTTAGGCTACACAATTTTTGGACTGTAAATGTCACTTGCGAGTTAAAAACCTAAGTATTTTAAGCACTTCAATAGATATATCTCCCCAGAAGAGGAAACATTAGTAATTGATATTTACATGCCACTAGCTCAGAGACTAGACAGTCACATTACTAAAACCAAAACCAAATATAGCACAAATGCAATGCAGGGGAAGAGGGGGAGGGGAGCAGTGTGGCTAAAGGACTACCTGAGCAGCCTTAAAACAAACACATTCCTGTAACAGAAAAGGTACCCAAACATCTTAAAACATGTTCCCTCCCCCTAACACTCTTAAAAACACAACAATAATAAAAAGATAAATATTAATATAGAGCCCAACTACCAAAAGAGAATAAAAAACCTAAATTAAAGTAAATTTAGGGGCCTTCACCAAACTTGCTGCAAGTTTGGGGACATAAATATCCAACAGCCATAAAGCTGTGAAAGCCCCCAGAATGAATAAAATAAATCCCACTTGCCTCAGACTGAACAGGGCAACACTGAGACTCTGCCTCAGCCTGTCCTATGGCAGGGCTATAGGAAGAAGAAAAATTTAAGTTTTAGAAAAAACATGACCCAATTAAGTGAAAGACATGCATTCAAAGTTAACAAAATTCCAGTGATCAAGCAAACAAAAGAACATGACTGCTATTCCACCTATTTTGTTAGGCCCAAACAAAACTTTTTACACTTGGTAGCTATTTCTGAATTGGACAGTTTGTTTTGCTTTGTACCTTGATCAATGGAACATAAGTCAGTTGTCTTGGGGCACTTTTCCCATAACTAATAGGATTTACTGTACTAGATCACAAAAAGTAGGGTTAAAGATTCCATCAGCCACTGAAAATGTTCACCCTCACCTTAGTATTTATGTAGAAGCTAGACCAGTACAATTATTAAGACATTTACTATTATTTTTAAGTGTCATTAGTTACCATTTTAAATTGCAGCCCCAGCTCATGGACTGGTATATCAGAGTTCTCAATTTAACCGAAGAGTCATTATGCCCTTCGTGCTGCTTATAAAACTGAAGTAATCTTGACATTTTATTTTTTATCATCTTCTATGCAAAATTCTTTGATTCCTATAAAATAACTGCAGTTTATGGATTCCATTCAATTTTATCCAAGTTATACAGCTCTATGTAAATACTGTTCAAGGGCTCCCATATGCTAGAAGTGCGGAAACCACAGAAGGCAGATGCAGCTGAATGTGTTTCTAGAAGCTTGTTTATATTCTCCCATGCATGCACAGAGCGAGGAATAGTCATCCACTGAAATTATTAGATATCTATCCCAGCCTCAAATTTATTACCAGCACCTAAAAAAAAAAAATCTCACTGTGGAAGGAAAAAAAACCAAAAGTTCCAGAAGAAGAAATTTTTAGTCCACATACACCAGCTAAATTTTCAAGATTTTATTTAAAGCAGCCTTTGTCAAAGGCAGAAGGATATTCTAAAGGCAGTAGAAAAGTCATATCAAGACTTCTGAAAAACTAGATGGGCTTTTCCAAGGTTCTTTCATGTCAGCCTCACCCTTTTCACTCTGAAAAAAATCAGCAGATATGACATCAGTCTCTGATAATGATATTGAGAGGCCATGCATAAAATAATTTAGAACCTTTTAAACAAGCCCTAGATGCCATAAATTACAAGTATTTTGCTAAAAATATTTTCTTGTTGATGTTGAAGCATTTACATTTTTGTGCAGCCTGGGTTTTTTGCATTTGACATTTGCATTACATTACAATTTAAAGATGGATCAAAATCTACTTGCAAGCTTTAATTTTACTGTAAGATCTGCTGTGGCAGATTTAGGCAACAACTGAAAAACAAAGCTTCTGCCCACGTAATCATATCACTACAGCCTTGCAACAGGTATAAAAATAATATTTTTCTGTAATCATAAAAGTTTCTGCAACCTCTTTTGAGGGAGAGATTAACTAAAGCAAAAAACTGCCTGCATGGCTGCGTTACATTAGGGATTTTACTGGCACAACTATGATGATTAAACTTTTTACTGTCAACCAAGCCTTAGTCTTTATACAAGCAATTACTACATTCAAAGTAGTTTTCCTCTTTTTGGGAAAATGCACCATAAATCCAACTCTCTGAACATTAAGAAGCAGTATCCAAAGAAATGAAGGCAGGGACCGACAGACAACATATGCAGTGAAACACCCGCCTGTTTACAGAGTACACACAAGAGACAAGAGTAACTAAAGATAGCCACATCACAGCTCTTATAGCACAGAAATGACAGGAGCAGGAGAGTAAGTATCCATGTGAAAAATCATGGAAAAGTTGTTCACCTGCTTGCTGAACATTATTAGAGTACCATATGAGTAATACGTGGCAGTACTTAGCTGAGGGATTATTGTAACATTATTAAGGAAAATTCAATCTTAGAATGAGTTCAAGCTCTAAGTCTACATAGTATTAGCTACAAAATAGTACTATTATCGGAACAATGAGACACTCACTATTTAAAAGAGGGAAACTCTTAATTAAAACAATTTGCAGAATATGCTGAGTTAACAGTACATGCAGTAAGGTTTTCAAGTATTTGTCCCAGGAAAAGCAGAGGTCTGAAAACAACACAGCAGTGAGTTGCAGAAAGACACTGAAGGGAGAAGGTATTTACTTTACTAGGGGCAGGAGGGCAAAGCATCCTTACAGCAGCAATATAACCTTCAGAAAAAGCAAGAATTTCTGTAGTTTTAAAAGCACAAGTTAAGATCAATTTATAACAGACGAATTTTATGGATATTATTACAAAAGGATGAATGTAAGACACTGTAAAAATCTCTCCAGTGTTTTGTAATTATCCTTATTAGATAAAGAAAAACTAAGAAAACCAGAATATAATAGCATTGCCTAAGCAAAACAGTTTTATCTGTTACTTACACGTATAAAGCAAGGTGAAGAGCTAACAAAAGATCGGACATGAAAGCTGACTCAGCACATTTGCAAGCCAAATACTGCACATCTGACAGGTGATCAGCAGATAACACTGATCAGTAAGAACTGCTTCTCAACAGAGGCTTGGAGTTATGGTCTTAAAACCGCTGAACACTTCAGAAAGTGCCTGACAATTCTTAATGGTTAAACTAAGGCCATTCAGCTGTAATTAAGACTGTACTGGATGCTCTAGTGCTTTTATAAGCCATTCTATGACCCCAAGTTTGAAGCTGAGAGACAATGTAATATTTTAGCCATACTGTATTTCTGGGCTACTAAGAGACAGTGCAGAATCAAGTCACATGAAGTACTTAGGTGCAGCTAAAAAACCCCAACACTTTCAAGAAAAAGAGCCATAGTGCTCAGTATTGTAAGTAAGCGAAAAACTCCACCGCTGACAAAAACATCTATGGAACATAAACTGACACAAAAATGCTGATAATCTTTCTAACCTACTGTAAAAGAGGAGATATCCCCATAAATTAAATTGCACAGATAAGGCTTGAGGCTGGAACATGTATTTAAAGTTGACCTGCAAATGAAAAATTCACCACTCCTTTTTTGCCCCTGTTGTAAAGAGACCAGGGAAGCTCTCACTTCCCTTCCCTCCAAAAAGTCTGCCTCTATATTTTCATTCTCATCAGAAATACGACACTAACACAGTGATGTTAAACATTCAGAAAATTACAACCTTGACAGTAATTTATCACACTACTCTTATAAACAGATAAAAGTCTAATACATATGGGAAGACCTCTCCGAAAACTGTAGTTAGGCCATAACTGCATAAAAAAGGTCTCTTACTCTAGATACTTCCATTAAATGGCTCAAGACACTCAGCCAACATCTGATCATAGCACACAATGGATGGTTCATCTTTTAGACTGAGATCTGAAATTCTGAATATTTAAAGTAAAAATACAGCATATAACAGATTCCTCTTGCCCCCTGTCTCTTTTATACACTGAGAAGGTGGTCAAGCTACTTTTTCTCTTTTGCAGGTCAACTTCAATACAACATCAACTGGAAGTCACTCACCCATGTGACATGCACCTAAGCTTCTAGAAATCTTCATCTAATAGGCTCCTGAAATTCATATGCATTTGCACATTAAAGAGTCAGTCAAAGAATGAACTTACAGGACACATCTGGCACTAGGATGTATCTTAAAGCAATCACTTTTACATCCTACAAGTAAGTGCCCGGACTAGAAAGCATTCAGAATTTATTGAGGACCAGAAAGCACAAAAAGAAACATAAGCATTAAGAGAAGTTACAACCAAGAGTTAAAGATGTGCCTCCTGCAGCCTCATTTTTGAGGAGTCAATTAATAAGTGTACAGGTCTTTGTCTACTCAGACGTGCAGCTACGGAGTGATTTAATTTTAGAACAAGGAATTCAGATTTTACCAAAAGAGCACCAATAACTGTGTTCATTACACCAGTAGCTACCATGGCATGCATCTGTACAAACCTTTCAGGCAGTTGTCCACAGCTGGTCATGAATAAGAAGGCATATAAATTTTTCTCTTCTTTTATTACAATGAAGTTTATAACAGTACAGAAAAGTCACACGACCTTAGTGGGTCAGTTTACTTAAACCCTGAAACAGGAGAACCTCTAAATACATTAAATATTGTTACAAGTTCAGACTTAAATGTACAAGTAGTTGGGAACAGTTACAGCCCTCACCAAACTATGTTGGGGACATGAAGTCCAACAGCACTTGAAGTGCTGTGAAGGCATTGTTTCACAAATAGCAACATAATGTTACAGAACTTGCCTTTAAGGTGGTATGTTCATGTAATTCCAGCGCCTTCACAATTTAACGAACCATATTTACTATACTTCACTTCTAAAAACCTAGATGAAACATGAAAAAGAAGCCATACAGTATAAATTGCAACATCAGGAAAAGTTCCTGTTATTATTCCAAATAATTTTTCCCGTGTAAAATAAGAATGTCCAATAGCTCCTTGCATGTGGGAAGATACTTATTTTTTTAAAGTCACAATGAAGCCTTAATTGACGGAAGCTCGGCTATATTAACAGCACAAGATGAGAAAAGGTTTAATCTCCAAACCTATTAGAGCGTGTGTAGTAGCATCAGTAGCGGCCACCTTGCGACATTACAGGAGGTCTCATTCCCATTGGAGGTCGAGGAGGTCCACTTTGGTAAGGGGGAACCATCGGAGGTCCCTGACCGTATGGAGGCATTGCTCCAGGAAGATATCCTGGCATGCCCTGGTGATGAGCACCATACTGACCTATAAACAGAACATTTAAGATGCAAATAATTTTATTTTTTTTTTAAATAATGGGCAGAAGTTGCATTTTGTGAAAATCTTCACACGCACCCCCCTCCATATACGCCACTTCAAGTTTTATAAAAGTTTATAGCAAAGTCTTTTCAAGAAAAGAAAGCTGGCAAACATGATTACCATGAGGTGGCATGGGAGGTCTCATTCCTTGTTGCTGTGGAGGAATTCCTGGCTGTGGTGGCATCATACCTCCAATTGGTCCAACTGGTGGATTACCCAAGGAAGCTTGTCCTGGTCGAGGAAGATTACGCTGATACTTAGGCAACTGTGCCCTTCTCTCTTCCTAAAACCAGGAAGAGACAACCATAACATATTGTAAGGTTAAAACTCACCAAAAACGAAGTAAATGAAAGTGTAACAAAGTAGATTACAGTACAGTCCTGAACTATTTCAAGTACAAGTTCAGAGACTGCTACTAGTAACATTACACAGTAGCATCTGGATTTTTCCCCCTTCCTTCAAAGTTACTGTATTAATACCAGCCAATCTAGCATTTTGCACGCAACACAAATTGTCTTCCTCTCTCAACTGAAGAAAGCCTTTCCCTAATAACATGGTGAGACAAAAAAGCCAAACAGAAATTGAAAGAAATCTGAACTGAAATTAAGGCTCATTTTTTAAAATTCAAATTCCATATTCTGGACTGCTGTAATAGCACCAAGACCACTTCAAACCAGTAAATCTTTTGTCCTACACTCATTAGCTATATCTACCTGACTTCAAGCTCAAGTAATACAGAGAAAAAGTCCAAAATGTATTTTGGATTGAGTAGTCTCCTATCACCAACAACAACAAAAAAAAGCTTAGATCTGTTGCGGTGATCCTGCTGCCAGCCATCACTTTGCAACCAAAGTTTTCTTGATACATGGCTGTCTTATATTAATTCTGCACACTTTGCACTCTCACCATTATTAAAATACACATAATGCAGATGCAATTCTATGTAATCAGCCATATCAGCATAAATTCCATTTTTTCAGTAAGACAATGAAAATATTTTAACTTACCAGTGATATATCCTCATCTGGATGGATCAACTTACTGGTTGCACTGGTTGTTGTGAGGGTAGCAGGCTTACTTGTTATAGATGTAGCTGGTTTAGCTGCAGTACTGTTTGTCGTGCTAGTGGTTGAGGCTGTAGACTGTGTGTAAGCAGGGAATGTAGGTTTTGGGGGTTCCGTTGTTGTTGCAGGTGTAGAATTCAAAGGTTTGAAATCAGTACCAACTGGACCTGGAACAGCTGCTGCAGCCTGTGAAACACAGAGATAGATCAATATTTATTTCTCAAAGCATAAGAAACTTAAATGATGTCTCTTAAACCTCTGAAACCTTCCAGTAAGATACATAATTAAAACAAGCTTGACAAAAGTAAAGTTCAGCCTTATCACATACTAGAGCAACTGAAAATAAAACAAAATAAATCCCAGTATACACACATATACACACACACACTGGAAAGTCTAAAATTTGCAGGTCAAAAGCCACAACTAGAAAAAAGGAACAACAAAAAAAACCCACTACCAAAAATTCTACCTCAAATCCTGTATTTGGTAAATTTCTAAATCTCTCCTGAATCACTGTTTTATTAAGAGCCTATAAGTATAAAGTCACTGTTCTATCATTGAATTATTAGCATATTTTAGCAACCATTAGTTTATAGAGTACAGCTCAAAATGTTAGTATTCATTAAAATTAGGTATACAAGTATTTTAAATATTTAAGAAAGCTCTATTTTGCCAGGCTTTTTGTTTTAAGCGTTCTCTCTATAAAAATACTGCAGTATTTTCACAAAGTACTATGTCTCTCTAGAGACCTTTAATCTCACTTGTGAATTAAGAATCAACTGAAGGCAGATATGATATCCACTACAGATTCCAGTATCTCATCTTTTCTACTTTTTTTTCTTAAATTATAACTGTCAGACAAGATGTTTGCTTGAAGACGCAGCAATCTCCAAAGCAAGCTTTAGTTGAGAGAATGCTTCTGTTTCTAGTCACTATACATTTACAATTATCTGAACTTGCCAAAAGAGAATACTGCCATTTTTGCGCATAATGCAAATTACAAAATTCCCTAACGTTATGATGCACCATATTAAACAACATGAACTAAAAAGCCTTCACCATGCATCAAGCTAACCACTGCCCACTAAAATGCATTTAACTGCTTTCATGCCTTTTTAACCCTTTAGAACCAGGATGTAACATTTCATTCTTTCAAACTAAGAAAAATTGGGGACTTTGACATGCTTATTTCTAGTCAGATGCAACTCCCAATCAAGGACTCTTGCAGTTTTACCAGCTAAACATAATCAGGAATATAACAGAAATTATCTGAAGATGTTTAGTCAATTTTGGATTTTACAGAAAGGTCCAAAGGGTTAAGTTGCAAAGCAATTTGTTTTTAACTGTGACTTCCTGCGTACTTGTGCTGTGCTAGGAAACAGAGCGTTAGAAGATGCTGACAGACTTTCTGAATTGGAGGAAGCTGTACTTGAGCTTGTGACAGGTGTCCCCATCTGTAGCATAAAAGAAAGGAAACAGTGAAAAGTCTCCAAACAAATGGGTGGAAAGTATCCAGATGAAAGGATTTCTTATGCTAAGCCCTTTCTTATGAAAAGACTGGTTTTGTAAATGAGAATCTTCACTGCAGAAGTCCAAAATGCAAATAGTACACTATGAAGGTTTCTGCAACATACTTGAAAGCAAGTAAAAGCTTCAGGACTTAAACAAGTGCAGTCGAAGGGTAGAGGTCATAAGCTACTACCAATTCCCCACTTCCCTCCCCAAAACATTTAAACAAATTTTTACTACCGTAACTTACTCCTAAACTCTTATGAAAAGAACAGGAGAGTAAGTCATGTCAAGATTCATACTCTGGAAAATTTTAGGTAGTTTCATGCAGTAAGATTCCTGTAGCTGACTAACACATCCCTTCACCCACCCAAAGCACCCTCATAACCGACAAACTGAAGGGATTAAAGAAAAAAGTGCTTTGCCTACTCCTTCATTCCCCACGTGTTTACAGAACTTCTGTCTGGTTTCATGGCTGTTTTAAGACAAACAAAAGAATCTTTTAAAATTCATTCAAGCACTACACTGAATTAAACTTAAGAGCACAAGCAAGACACTTGACCAGTCACTTCTCAGGCCTCCTCAAAAATACAGAATAGACACTGTTCACACAGTGGCAATATGAAGAATGTAACAATAGATTCCAGGCTATGAGATACGTTACCTGCCCCGCACTTGGGAAGAGTGGTTTAGTAACTGGAGGCTGGGGGGTAGGTGCTGATGCAGCAGGAGCTGGAGGTCTGTTAAGAATGCCCGGTGCTGTAACAGGCTGTGCTTGTGTCATTGGAGGCATCCCAGGACGAGGACCCACAGGCGGTGGCATACCTACAAACCAGAAAGAACCAGTAACAAATTAGGCTGAAGGAAGTAAGAATATTCCTTTAGAGGATTCTGTTCAGTGTTCCTTAGAACAAAGACTTCCCCAAAGAATATGTATTTTTAATGCAATAGTAAAATAAAACACGACAAAGCGTAATGTCAACAGTCACCAATAAACGTCCAAGCGTAGGCAGTAACCTCAAAGACTTCAGAGTAATAATGAATCAAATTGTTTTCTATTAGAGCTTCAATGACGAAGTTTATGCTATCAATAAATCAATTCAATCACTATTAATTTTCCAGCTACAGCCACAGACATTAAAAGATGGGGCTGAAAATAGACTAGGCAGCACAAAAGCTGAAGAAAGCATAACAGGAGGAGAAAACTATCTTTTATTTTTTACATTCACAATGGTATAAAATACAAATAATCATTCATAATCAAAAGGCATAAAACTACTCCTTCACGTGTGCAAAAGAATGGCTTCTGTGGCAACCAATCCACACCAAGTTCGTGGCATAAATCTGGATATTCTTTATATAAATCCTAAATCTCAATGGAAATAAGCAAATATAATTTAGCTCTCAGCACACTGAGTTCAACAACCCTGACCTCTGGAGATCATCTTGCCCATCCTCCCTAGGTCTACCTGCTCAAGCAGCAGGGTTGGACAAGATGATCTCCAAAGGTCCCTTCCAACCCCTACCATTCTGTGATTCTGTGACCTACCTGGTGGCATGCCAGGCATAAGAGGTGGTATCCCTGGCCCAGGAGGCATCATTCCACCCATCGGCATCATCCTGTTAAACAGAAAATGAGCACTGGTATGAACACTCATGATAAACTCTTAAGACAATTGGCACATACCTGTATTTAGATAAAAAATTATGGTAAATAATTTCTAGAAGCTCTCAACAGAGGCAATTCAAAACCAGCTGACTCCACAGGCACAAGTGTTTTTCCACAAGGAAAAAAAGTCAAAACCAAAAACAAAGAAAACCTCCAAACACTTTTTATTTGAACTTTAATTCCTCAAGCTTTCACTTCCACATTATCAGATTTCCATAACTGGTGTCTCTTGAAATCTATTTCAGGCTACTAGTTTTAGCAGTGTTCCAAGAACCTGATCTTAGAAAATCTGGAAGTAGGAAAACCAGCTAACTCCAGTCACACTAAAATTGCTGTACATCTGCTAATACTCCTTTCTGACACTACAAGTCTATGTGGTTACAGCACCCTCATACTATTTTAACATGCTCTCCTTCCTCTAGTGAGCTGCAGGCAACCCAAACCTGCAAAACTATCCACAAAGTACTGATAAAAATAGAGCAGAGATCCCAGGGCAAGAAAGCATCTGGGGTTTCAATTATGTTAAATATTTCCTATGCTAAGGACAGAAAAGCAGGTTTTTGGGGTTTTCTTGTGGGGGATTTTTTTTTTTTTCCAAATGAGAAGTCCTTATTATGGCAGATTTTTCCTTCATATTAAGAACAGGTTTGGGACTTTTTTTCCCTTGCTACTGATACGTGGGAAAAAAAAAACATGGTCTGTATTTCCTAACAGAAAAGGAGTCATTTAGATACTGCCTATCTGGTAAACCACATTACAAATTAAACTACACGTACTACCCTTAATATAAGCAAATTCCTCCTGCACAGGGCTGCAACTCATAAAAAATAAGCTGTCTACAACACTAAGTGCTTTTAAACTGGAAAGCTATAAATGAATATATGTGATTCCTTTACAGGGAACAAAAGCATGTGTAACTTAAGTTTGCTTAAATTTTTCCAGATGCTTGAAGCTGGATTAGGGAAACAAAGGAACGCTTATTACTTTAGTTAGCAAGATAAGCAGACAGGGAGCAGCCAAAGTGCACACCAAAACCCCACTAAGAAGCAGTTTCTATTTGCATGATAAAGTCAAGAAACCTTCACCATTGCAGTTTCAAATCATCATCATCAACAGGTGAGCATTCATTCTGCAAAGCAAATTGCTACCCAGTCTTATCTTTATTCTCAACTTGTCTACCACTGCTACAGAAGGAAAAACCAATGCAGAAGCAGTGAGGACTGGGAACATATTACCATCAGACCCTTTTTTGGACTGATGGTTGGAGAAGGCAAAAATCAGTCTTGCCACCCATTTTGACAACTGTTAGGCCCAAGAAAAAGTGCTGGATGCTCGCTGCCTCCTGCCACCAGAACTAGTGTCACAGTAAAAACAAAATTGCTTCCTAAGTCCTAATTATTCTTTGCTCATTTTTAAAGAAAATATCATCAGGTTAAGTAAGCAGAAATTTAGATTAAACTAGGTAAACACATAACACCCCACCCCCAAAATTTCACCAAAATGGAAGTGCAGTGAACTTCTGGCAAATAATTTTGTCTTTTACTTCACCTGAAGTTAACAAAGAGTTTTAGGAGGACCGAGCACCAGCAAGCCTGAAAATAATTCTGTTCGGTTTCCACGCAGAAAACCTACAGTCATAATGAGCACGAGATGGTCAACTATGACATAATTTTTAAATTCAAAGGCTGTTAAAACAACATTTATGTCTCAGAAGAGAACAACCTTTCACCTCAGTGAACTTTAAAGCTTAGAAGCAAAGTTCCTGCAGTATGTCCCACAGTGTAAAAGTTCGAGCTGTACTCTGCTTCAAGAGCAGTTATAAGTCCCTAAGGGTCTGTTTCATTAATATTTTGTAGAATGCATTTCTCATAGCATATATTTTTTTAATATTCATTTAGATAAAGCATTAAAACTACAGGTATTATACAATAATTAAACCTAACTAAACATTTTCCCCCAATTCTTAGGCAATATTCAGAGGTTTTCAGTAAGACAGTTTCAAGCTTATCAAAAACACGATATAAAATGGCATAATGAATGTACCTATTATTACATTAATGAGATGCTTACATGTTTCCACCACAAAATGACTGCATGTATTTTCTCTGCTGATGTAATCTGTGAAAATTTATGACAAAATCAAAAATCTAACTGTGATTTTCCAAACACATTGTGATAGGGTATGGTGTCAACCCCAAACAAACATAAAAATCAACATCTTACTTTTGCCCAAAACACAAGACAAATTATAACTATCCAGCATTTTTCTCCTGTTAGGTTGATGACTGACAACCAGATGCACAACATACGTGCAACACACAAAGGAACAGTGGTTCACAGAAGGCTCTAAACCAACATAATAAAACTTTAAATTATTATACTGCTACTCAATAAAGTTAAGACAAAGGCAACATACTTTATACGTGAACTCACAGTTTGGCTGTATTTTTAGTGTTGGTTTACAGCCATCCAGTTCTTTGGTTAGTCTTAAGGTTACAGAGTTCACAGGTTCCTACATACATTTTTCTAATTAGCTTTACTTTTCTGTGACAGTTTACAATACACAGTATGAACATGTAATATTAAGTCTTCCTTTCTACTCACCCAGGTGGCATTCCAGGCATAACTGGAGGCATTCCAGGCATCATAGGTGGAACACCTGCCATTAATGGTGGTATACCTTAGAAGAAAAAATAAATTTTAAACAATTCTGACAACATACAGTTGAGATACAAATCTCATCTAATAAATTTAGACTGGATAAATGCTTTACAGGAAGCTGTAAGAGACTCTTTTCTTAGTAGTGTCCAAAGAACATGCCTTATCATTACAGAAAATACAAGAAGATACCAGCTTTCACTCAGTCATTGACTGAAATACTTTCTTCAATGCATTTGTGGCCTATGTATAAGCTACCTGTTCTATGCTAGCAGTCTCTAGATATACGACAGCCTTTCTGCCGTTTTTAAAATCTTGCTACAAAATACTGCAAACAAATATCACTGGTAGACTTATGTTCAAAGTACTGATCTGTCTTACTACCATATTAACATTCCTTCAATCTAGATGTAAGCATTAGCTATTTTAATCTATTTCACAAAGGAAGATGTGCATGCACACACAGAATGGGGGAAGAATTAAAAAAAGAGGAAAGAAATTGCTTTTGTGCACCTCACAAAACTATTTTGTGACCTCTAACACCCAATACTAGAAAGGACAGATTATTATTCAGCATACAAGCAGCAATTTGTATTTTTACTCAGCCTTTCTGTAACTAGCTTAAAAGACCATCTTACCTGGAGGCATCCCTGGTGCACCTGGCACAGGAGGCAAACCTGGTTGTGCCATCGGGGGAATGTACCCCTGCTGTGGCTGAACTTGCTGCGGTTGAAATGAAGTTGAAGCCGCAGATTCATCATCTTCATACTCATCAGAATCATCCTGTTGTTTCTTTTTCTGGCTCTCTGCTAAAGAATACAAGGTATATAGTCAGACTGAAGGCAAATTATGTTCTATGAAGTTCATTTTATCTGGGGTATTCTACCTGGAACAAAAGTAATAAAATTCAAATCTTATCGTGTTCAAAAATTCAGAGAATTACAAAGAAGAAAAACTGTAAGCCTATCTATATGTACAAACAATAAAGTGAAGGAAAGGGACTCGCGCTGTAATGACCCTCAACATAAATGGGGGTCTTCCCTCATGTCAGTCTCATGCTGTCCAGAATGAACCAAAGCAATTCAAACAAATGTATACTTAAATAGCAAAGAAATCCAAGTATTTGGGCATCATCAGGCTTGTATCACCTCTGGCCTTTCCTCCCCTTACCCTTAAAAATAAAACCACCATCCCCACATTCATTAGGTGATTGTTACAGCTGCACTGGCATGCAGCTATTTCTGAACAGGAGAAGAAAAATCTCTCTCATCCTTCTACATGACTCACAAATGTCTAGAGCTGCAGTTAGAGAAGGCATTAAACCCAACCCTTACTCTTCTGAGAAGTGACACCTGTATCACACAGCTTAGTATCAATAAGCAACAGACTAGGGAAATGACAGATAACTAGCTAGATTACACTTTACCCTGAGTTTTTTGTTCAAGTAACCTCCTCCGCTCCTCCATATCTTTTTCTGGAATGCCCTCCATGCCATAGATTTCCAGTTCAATGTCTGTTCTTCCAGGAATAGCATTTGGAACAGCATCTATTGTTTCTTTATGTACCTAAAGGAAAAGGAAAAAAAAAAAAAAAACTGAACAAACTCTTGCTGACCACAATTCAAGGTAGATTCTATGCATTCTTCAGCCAGTTTCAAGATACAAAAGGAACATCCTTAATGGGAAGAACCTCTCTGGCCAAACCGTTTCTTGACACGTGCTTCCTAATCACTGTTAGCTACTATTAGCTTCGAAAACCAGTTTATATAAACTTGTCTTCCGAACACCAAGACAACAAAATTCCTTCACTCCTCCTACACCCCAAAAATGATGGCAGAGATCTCTGCTGCATACCCTCCACGTGACTGCTGACACAGCACAACTCCTGATCTAGGAACAGACCATTGCTGTCTTTTTCTCATTGGTTTTTAAGACTCTGGAAGGCCCCAAACCTCTACCTTTTTAAGTTCACTAGTAATTCCAATTTTAGATTATTTAAGTCTAAAATGTCTTACCTGCATGCAATGTATAGCTAAACCAGGTCCTGTATACAGCTTCTTATGACATATATGGCATTTAAAGTGCTTTGCTTTTTGATGCTGAATAAGGATTTTTTCATCATCAAAATCCCTGTTACAATACCTATTGAAGACTGTTAAGGAAACATCTAATGCTGAAAGTGACCTTCTATACAACATTAAGCTAATTAGCATAATTGTGATTTTTTCTTTTCCTACCAAAAAAGCACACACACAAAAAAACACCAAAACAAAACAAAAAAAAACAACCACAAACAACCCCACCAAACCCATAGGGAGTATCTCTGAGCATTCAAAGCATGACAAATATTTCACGGACACCTGAAACCAAACCTCCCCCTTACACCATCCAGCATTTCACTCTTCAGATAGGCACAAAACTGGCAAGATGTGTGCACTCAATCAGAATAATTTTAATCCATATTTTGTGTAACGCTTTTCAAGTCCTAGTTATTTCTAAGCAGACTCATTCCTTCTCTGCATATGTGTAGATTAAAAAAAAAGTTGCTAAAGCATTAAAGGAGAAATAGACTTGAAATCCACAAAAGGGAAGTGATGCTAAATATTAGAAGTCCCTACTTAATAACAAGTATCAGTAGCTAACATTTATAAAAGAGAGCAAAAGTTTCAGTTAAAAATTCCTTTTCCAGTCATTCAGCTATCAATCCTTACAACACTGCATAATTTGCTGTGGTCATGAAAGAATTCTCTGTTTTTAAGCAGAAACATTTCAAGTGAAGATCTTTCTGGGCATCTATGTGACAGAAGAGGCAAACTGCCATTTCCTTTCTGCCGGTCAGCTTTAGTATTTCAGCCAACACTCCAAACATATCCTAAGCAAGACAAATACACATTCTTTATTAGCTGTTCCTTATTAACACAATGCGTACCCTCGCTTCCACCAAAACCTGAAATATATTAATACCTAAAGTAGAAGCACAGATGCCTTCCAACGTAAAGTGGTAAAGGATCTCAGAGCAACTTACAAAGTCCTTTATTAAACAATTCTAAATTGGGCAGAAACATTTTAGAGAAAAGATAAATCTGCAATCACACACACACACCCCCCAAAAAAAAGCAGATTGTGAAGGAACGATTGAAGGAAAATCCACCGGTATTTCTGAATGAGAAATCCTACGTGACTTCGATAAAGTAATTAGAAATTTGAACACCCCACCCAAAAAAAATTTTTTTTTGAAGTTGTCTTTTAACCACATCTGCCCCGCTTCTTGAATTAACTGTATTTATCACAGGCAGCGTTTTCTTCCGTTAACATCCCACCCCCAGAGAATGAAGACCGTTCTCCATTTTCCACACGATCTCGGCAGTCCCGCCGGGCATGGCCACAGGATCAGCAAGGACGGACGGAGAAACTGCGGCCCGCCCCGGCCTTACGAGCGGACGCGGGCCCGAGGCCTCAAGCGAGGCGGGCGGGCGCTGGCGGACTAGGCCGCGGGGGGGGAGGAAGCAGAGGAAGGGCACAGACCAGGCCCCATCCCCGCGCTGAGGAGCTCAAAAATGGAACAGGACCAAGCACAGAACCAAACGGTAACGGCCGTGAAGAGAAGGAAAGAGCCCCGTCCCAGGGAGGCGCCGGGCAGAGAGTGGTATAGGACGGGACGGAGACCCGCCTAGGCCAGGCCGCTCCCCTCCTCCACCCAGCTTCCCACACCCGCCTCGTCCCACACGGAAGGATACCAGCACCAAGGTTTCAGCTGCTTCTTTTTCTTACGTCCCATGGCGGCGGAGCCCCCGACCTAACAGAAAGAAGACAGCCGAGCTCTCCCCTTCCCGAGCCGCAGCGCCCACAGCAGCGCCTCCACGAAGGCGAGCGAAGCAGGCACAAAATGGCCGCCACGGTCCCACCAGGCGCCACCGCCTCCGAGCTCCCAGCATGCGCCGCGCCGGGAGGGGCTGCCCACGTGACCGGCTCCCGGCGGCCCAGCCACCTCGCGGGCTGTCCCGCCTTGCCGCCGTTTTGTTTCAGCCGCCGTCACGGTGGGCTGGGGGTATTGAATCGTAGATTCATTAAGGTTGGAAAAGACCTCTAAGATCATCAAATCCAGCCGTCGGCCCAACACTCCCAGGTCTCCTAAACCATGTCCCCAAGTGCCGTGTCTACATTTTATTTTTCAACACCTCCAGGGATGGTGACTCCATCTCTCTGGGCAGCCTGTGCCAATGCTGACCACTCTTGCAGTAAATAAATTTTTCCTAATATCCAATCTAAACCTCCCCTGATGCAGCCTGAAGCCATTTCCTCTTACCCTATTGCTTGTTACTTGGGAGAAGAGACCGACCCCTACCTCACTATAACCCCCTTTCAGGTAGTTGTAGAGACCAATAAGGTCTTCCCTCAGAATCCCCCAGACTAAACACTAGCAGCTCCCTCAACCTTTCATAAGACCTGCTCTCTGGATCCTTCACCAGCTTCATTGCCCTTCTCCAGACACACTCCGACACCTCAGTTGCCCTTCTTGTCCTGAGGGGCCCAAAACTGAACATGGTATTTGAGGTGTGGCTTCAGCAGCGAAGAGCTCTCTGGGGCGTATGGTTGTGTTTCCCACCTCCGTGTTTAATGTCAAGGAGAAACTGTTTTTTTCCTGATGAAATCAGACTGGGCAAGAAGCCGGTGTCTCTTAAAGAGGCTGTTCCACACAGCGGTTTGGTGGTGGTTACCTGGGTCTGTGCAGCTGCCTCCTGATGGGGAGGCATTGGGAGCACACCCCCCCCCCCCCAAAGAACACTACAAAACATTGGAATACGTTGAGTCCTTGCATCTCCCTGAGCTCCCTGTGCCCAGCCAGGGTTGGTCCCTCTTACACCCACCAGCTGTTGTTCCTCTGTTAGCCCCCCGAGTGTCCCTGAGCCCCTGGGAGACCTGCCAGCTTCCCACAGCAGCCCTTGGCCACAGGGCTTGTCTGTGAGAACTTTGGCGTTACGAGGCCAAGCTAACAAATGTGCTGTTTTAACAGAAAAAAAGAGCATTTCAGAAGCAGAGTAGGCATTTTTTTTTTCCTCCCTCAAAACAGGCAGCGCCACTAATCCCATCAAGCATGCTTTGAGAGGGTCCTGAGATTAGATCAGTGAACAGCTTTTGAAAGATTACCGGCACAGGCACAGGTACTATAGCATCCATTTTGTTTTTTTCAGTAAATTACACAAACGGGAGCTGCAGCAACCAGAGCTGCTCGAGCTTTACCCGGCGCAGCTCCAGGCCGGGTGACGACGCGGCCTGTTGCCCCTCGGGTGATTCGAGCCCCTGGGAGCCGCCTCGCAGCGACCCCTCAGCCGCCCACGCTCCTCCCGGCCGGCGGAGAGCGGCGCGGCCGGCCCACGGCCGGGGGTACACCCACTCGGGGAGGGGGAGAAGCTGTAGCGCAGCACCCGCACTGCGCCCGCCCTGCCCTGCCTGCGGGGCGGAGAGCGGCGGGCCCGAAGCGGACGGGCGGCGCGGGTCGCGTTCCCCCGCGGCACAGGCGGCGGCGGGCCGGGATGTTGCCGGCGCTGCCGGAGGGCGATGAGCGGGAGCTGGAGAGCAGCGAGGAGGGCGGCGGTGCGGGCGAGGAGCGGCGGCCGGAGCGGCACGGCAGCACCTACCACAGTCTCTACAGCTACCGGAGCTGCAGGTAAGGGGCCGCTCGCCGCCGCCGGGGCCTGGTGGGGCCGGGGCGTGTAGGGCCCGCCCGGGGGAGGGCCGCTTCTAGGCCTTGACAGTAGCTGCTTCAATTTTCTCTATTTTTTCCTCTTTCTCTCCCGGAAGAGATTTTTTTTTCCTCCCATAACGTCCTTATTCCCTGTTTAAAACACCCTCGAGCCATACCTTTCCCCGCTGCAGCCCCTTTTCCCTGTTGTGTGTGTTAAGGCTGGTCAAATCAACCAGGCTTGATTTTCAGATCCTCACAGCAGGGAGCAGGCGGTGGGGATGGCAGTCCCAGCAGCGCGGCAGCAGAGACACCCTCCAGCGAAGACTTCAGGTAAAGCTGATCTGCAGACCTGTATAATCGCTTGTAACTCCCCATTTTGAAGTCCTTGCCTTATTGCTGTTAGGCGAGTGGTAAGCAAGGGCGTTGAAGTCCCTTCAAAGCAGAAACCTCTGTGAAAGCATACTGAAGTCCCCGGGTGCTTTTTCTGGAATACCTAGGGAATGGACACAACTACAGAGCTCAAATAATGTATTAAACAACTATAATCTCTTGAACTCTTGTTTTCTTTGCTGCTAATACTTGATGTTTCTTTATTGACCTAGGTCCTCATGTAGATAATAGATGATTAAAATCTATTAAACAATTTTAAATGGACATCTTATCTTTCCGCAAGCTCTGCAGTGGAATTGTTGCTCTGTATTACAACCAGGGAAGCATTGGAACAAAGAGGGGCAGTGACTTGTTCATAGCTGCTGAGGAGTTCAGCATCAGCTGACACCACAGCTCCAGACTTCTGGTCTATTGGGTAAACCACTGAATGGGCCAGAAGTCACAGAGCATGCTAGCTGTAAGGCAAAGAGAGATCAAAGTGGTCCCTCTTCTAGAAGCAGGTGGTTCTGCTGTTGTTCAGAGAAACAAAACAATAACGTCTGCTTTTTGCTAATGATTTCTTGTTGTTTTTTAAAGCCTCACCTTGCTGGACACTAACTTACCAGCTGAAGCAGAGACTGAATTGCGCAGTTTTATCACTAAGCGTCTTACTAAAGGAGCCCTGTTTGATGGAATGGGGAATGTAGCGTCAGTGGGGCTGAGGTAAATTTTAGAAATTATTTGTGGATGAGAAACTGTAAGAAACACTGGCAGCACTGCACATCTTGCCATCTGCTGCTGCACTTAGGTTTAATCCTGATTCCATGTTCTCAGTCTATTGCTGCTGCTAATAACAGCTTTATGCAATGGCACTTTCCTCCTAGGTAGTTTTGAGAAAAATACTGTAAATAATTTACTGTTCGAATACTTAAAAAATACCATACATGTTTATGACTGTTTCTCTTTAAACTACTTGATTGCACTACAGAGGAAAAAAGAGAAGGTCTAAGAGCTCTATATAGGCCCATAGGAGCTACTAGTGCTAGCAGGTGAAAATTCTTTACAGAAATCATGTATGTCTGCTTTTTGCACTTACTTATTGTCATGTCTCTGTAACGAAATAATTGGGTTTTTTGTTTTGTTTTTCTGCATAGCATACCAGAATATAAAGTTGGTTGTTATTACTGTCGTTTCCAACATGAAAATCTTCTAGAAATGGCAACACTAGAATCAGACATCAGTGCTCCAGAGTATGTTGTTTGTTTCTTAGGCGGCTCAGAGAAAGGTCTGGAACTATATCCTTACCTTTAACTTTCTTTATCTGTGTGGAGAGGGAGATGATGTAAAAATTATGTTCTCATTTTGTCTGTTTCCTACTTGAAATCAGCTTGTTTGTGAACACCTTCCAGTAATTGAAAATGTCAATAACAGCCATATACTGAAAGAGAAAAATGCAGGTCTTAACCAACGCATCTTATTTTCCTTAAGAAGATACTTTCAGACTTGAGCTGGACAAATACATTCAAAGTCTGAAGATAAACCTTGATTTGGCGGTAAGGCCTTTTTTTTTTTTAAAGTAGTGAAAATTACTATTACCTTAATTACTAAGGCAATTTGGAAGATTTAGTTTATAGAGACAGAATAGGTGTTTTAAGTACCAGTATGAAACACTGTGACAGGTACTTGATTCACTGTAGTGACAGTGAATGTCTAAAGTGCTATCAGTCACACAAATCAAAAGGACAAAAAAGGGGGACTTTTTTGTGCCAGTCAAATCTCTTACGGGTAACTTGTAGTCAAATTCAGAGAGAAGAATGAGTAATAAAAGGTAATGGCCTACAGGAAAATTATCAATGTCCACCTGGATTCTTATCACTTCTGAATTTTTAGGATTTTTAGTGGTTTTCTTGTGATGATTTTTCTACTAGAAAATAAACATTTTAAGTCCCTTTCTGATCCCGTCTGCTGTGTGCATGGTCTTTCCTCAGTATATACCACAATATTATAGTTCTGTCTGTTTCTTAATTGCAAAGCCCTTCCTTGCTGATACAGTGTAGCTTTAAACGTCAAACTCATTTTATTTTGCTGTGGTTTGAAATTAAGAAGGCTCTGACATCCAAATAGCTTAGGTTGAATAAATTATTTATAGGCTTTTATTTGTGTAGAAATCTAACTTGTAGCTAAAGTTTTAATGTTTCAACTTCTTACAGCAAAAAACCTTGGAGACCTATGTTAACCCCTACCTGAGAAGCTGGTTTGAGAACGCCATATGCCCTATTCACAGAGTAGTACAGCTCTTCCAGGAGAAACTTGCCTTTTTGTTACATGCTGTAAGTGTATTTCCTAAAAAAGGTTCAGAAGGAGCCTCAGTGACTCCAACATGTTAAAAATAGTTCTTGCCTTTGCTTTCCAAGCCAGGAATAAATAAGGAACACCTTTTTTTTTTTTTTTTTTTTTTAAATTTTATTCAGGGAAACTAGTCTTTGCCTGTTTTATTGCTAAGGAAGCACATAGTAATTTCTTCTATTAATTTTTATAGTTAACTCATTTTAAATTACACAGTAGTGTCTGAGTTGAAATTAGAATGAGAAAATTAGAAACAGCATGAGAAGGCTGTCCCTGCTATCCTTCCTCTGAACCAAAGGGATGTTATGTTGCACATGTGCCTCGTGTAATTCACTGGAAAGAGAAATTAATCCTAGCTCTAATCCCCAAGCTTGAGGAGGCTTTGGATGGAGTAGCTAATAGAGTATCACTGCTATATCTCTTCTGAATGCAAAACCAGCTGCAATGACTGTAATATGGAGTATTCTCTTAGCTTCTACTCTTTCTCTGAAAAGAAAAATTTCTAAAGTACATTATTTATTGCTAGTAACTGCAAGACAGCCACAGAATACCAAAGTTGCATCTAGCTTGCTTTCTTTTTTTTTTGTTGTTGTTGTTTAAGGCTTTGAGTTACACTCCTGTGGAAGTAAAAAACGCAGATGAAAGAACAGAAAAAGACATTAGCAGGTAAAGCTACTTTGAGCTACTGTGAGATACTTGGCTTTTGTGTATTACAGTCTCCTGTTCTTGCTGTTTAAGAATTGCAAAGAAGCAAGCAGTTCACAAGAGCTTTTTGTGTCAGGTTTCTGGCAGCTGCCAGCCTCCAAGGACTTGTTCAGGAAGGCACAATGACCTCCTTGTGCATTGCCATGACTGAGGAACAGCACAAGTCAATGGTTGTAGACTGTAGTGGACCTCAGCCTCAGTTGCATAATGCAGGTGAGAGTACTTCATGTTACTCACTTGTATCCATCAGCTGCTGAGAGCTGTGGACGTTAGAGGTAGTTGAGGGTATTTAGAAGCTCATAGGTTCGTGCCCAGAAAGTTTGGATTCTGGCTGGAAACTACATCATCTGTTTTCCTGTGAGGTGGCAGAGTAGTTTGTTTTACCAGATACACTGAAACTCTCATTTGAAAATGGTTGATAATAAAATCCACGATGCATTTAGTTTGCAGACCATGAAGCTATGACCTGTACGCTTCAGGGAAGCTGCAAAACTCTTTTTTTTCCTGTTGTACTTTTGACAAATGTTGTGAAAAGGGATTCAACAATGAAGACAGAATTCCATGTAATTGCTGTAGCTATGTTTGCTTTTCTTTTCCACATGTATTGTTTTTCTTAAGACTAATTTCCTGGCCCAGGTATATACTGTTACCAGTCGTTATGTCAGAGTGATTAAACCAGGTGAATGCAGCTATGTATTTATGTTGAGGTCATTCACTTCTTCTCATCTCTTCTCTGTGTTCCTGAACATGTAACAGGAAGCAATAGATTCTGCGAGGACTGGATGCGTGCTTTTGTGAATGGTGCTGAAGGTGGAAATCCATTTCTCTTCCGGCAGATTTTGGAAAACTTCAAATTGAAGGTACCTGTTCATACATGTTGAAGACTTGGAGAAGCAATCAGGGTTACCAAGGGAGCAAATACTCTCTTTGCAGCAAATAAAAGTTTTATGTTAATTATGATGCCTAAACATCATAAAGTGATAAACTTCAGAGTTAAAGTTGAGGACTGGTTTTACTGTAGTTGACAAGACCAGAATGTAAAGTAGTGTGAAAATTCCTTCAGTGAGTACTGCAATGGCATTTTCTTGTATTTAAAATGAATTTGTTTGTTTGTTTTTCCTTAAATACTGTTAATTTGAGCTGCGCACACAAGATATCCTGTAATTGGGTAACATGGATTCAGTAGTTAACACTTCTTAGGCGATCTGCCATAATAGAAGAGAACTCTTGATCCAAGTTTGGGCATTATCAAGTTGTGTAGACAGCACACTTTGCACCATTACAGTAACAGTGGTAATATGCATCACAGGCAGTACTCAATTCTTACATTATTCTTGAGTAGTAATATAAAATTCCAATTGGAAATGTTTTTGCTTCTGCTAGTCTTCCTTCACTTTTCCATGTGATAGTATGTTTTCTTTCCATGTAGGAAGGATAAGAAAATGCTTTGTTACTCTCTTTCCCAGGCTATACAAGACATTAACAACCTAAAAAGGTTTATCCGCCAGGCTGAAATGAACCACTACGCCTTGTTCAAGTGTTACATGTTTCTAAAGAACTGCGGCAGTGGAGACATCCTTTTGAAGATTGTTAAAGTAGAACATGCAGAAATGCCAGAAGCCAGAAGTGTAGTGACTGTCCTTGAGGAATTCATGAGAGAAACTTCAGTGGCTTAAAATTATCTTAATCATTCTATACTCGTTTGAGTGTATTGTATAAATCATTAATTTCTTCTGTTGAGCTTAGTTTCACTATTGCAGGATTTTAAATTTCTACTTAAAAGTATTATCCAAGTCAGACCTAAGTTGCAGTTTCATCTGCCTTTTCTCTTTTTTAGATAAAGCAGTATGAGCTTTTTTAAATGTGTAAATATCGGATTATACAAACTCCTGCATAGTTTTCAGTGCTTACCAGATTCTCCAACTGAGCCGCTCCTTTCCTGAGGAAATCATGACATTTGGTTTTTACAGTCATTGCACACACACACACATACACACACACAAAATCCCTTACCTGGCAAGCATTTCAGGGTTTTAAATAGTTAAAGTATTTTTAAAATGATCATGTCTAATCATTAAGATCTGGTTACTTTTGTTTTAATATATAAAGAAGCATAAACATGGATAAATCATAGTAAGTTAATTAATTATGTTTGTTTATATAAGAGAACATAGGTAACAAGCCTGTAGCTAGTTTCCACATTCTACTTTCAAATTGGATGTTTGTTCTTCTGTTACTAGATAAACAACTTGTTAATTGGTATGAAACTGAACAGAGTTTTAGGAATCAGTTTGTATGTGCTGTTATGTCTGCATGCAGACACTGGACGGACACGGTAAATTCCCAGGCCGTTTGATGAATCCCATTCTTCGGTAGCTTGTGTTGTGATCAAGACCTTTTTATGTTCTTGGTACCCATTTTGCATAACTGTAAATAATATGTGTTTCAGTCGTGCAGAATTAAACCTGAAAATTTGGCAGATTAAATATGATCTTAAATTAATAGAAAATTCTTCAGAAAATGAAGTAGACTAGTTTCCCAAGTTAATTATTCAGACATTTCATTGTGTTTCAGCATTGAATTCTTACCTACATTTAGTCAGGAGAATACTTAAACTCTTTGGGTACAGCTGGAATAAAAACTCATGAGGCCTGAGTGACCCATAAACAAGGACTATTTCGGCAAACCTGATACAAGCAGAACTTGCTGTTCCTTCCCTTTGCAGCAGAGGGTGTTTGAAGGCCTGCCTTGGCGCATTTGAATTACTCTCCCTGAAACGGTAACAGTCTTACCAATGCAGTTAGGTTTGACTGTTCTGCCAGTGCTGTATACTGTGATGATAAAAGTTGAATGCTTTCCTGTGACACCTCTGTGTTGAAACTATAATAAGTTTTACAATAAAACACATTCAAATCCTTAATAGCATGCCTAAGTTAAATGACAAATGTCTCCTGTTTAAAAGCCTTTATTTGCACAATGCAGAGGAGCTGCTAGGGTTACGTGCAGGAGTCTGCAAGCGTCATACTGCCAGCCGAGGTGACACGTAACATACGTGGGCAAGTCAGAGCAGAAAATAAAAGTTTGGAAGAAAACAAACCCCTTAGTCTCTCATTTGCAGGAGCTCTGAGAAGTAACAATGTTTTCCTTCAGAATATTTTATTCATGAGTAAGTAAAGCACTACTCAGTAAAACATCACCCGTTGTTGCTCTTGTACATTTTGAACAAAGTTGGAGCACTGATTGTTTAGTATTTTGCCTGATCAGAAGAAGGCAGGGAAGAGCTTGGTGTGCAGAAAAACCTGCCAGAAAGGAGGTAGCTGTGACATGGTAGGAGTGTAAGAAGTTATTGCGGTATTCCTGTCCTGTTTCTTGTGCCTGCATCTGGGTGGAGAATTGGGCCAGTGCCTTGTGAGCCCAGGTTTTCTGCAGGCTGGCCTTAGTGTTTACAGTGAGTAGGTCAGTCCCAGGCACAGCAATGCTGGTGGTGATAAACTTCCTGAGATGCAACTGCTTTGCCCAGTCTTCAGCCCTGAAAGTTTTCAAGAATAAACTGGCTGAAGGGCTGAACAACTTGCACTGCCTCTTAGCTGACCCTGTCTCGGGCAGGAGGTTGGACTAGAGATCTTCCAAGTTCCCTTATAACCTGAATTGTCCTATTATCCTGTGACCCATACTACACATTTAAATAAGATTTTTGTTTTGTTTGCTAGGTAAATTATAAATAACTCTTCAAAATCCAGATATTTTTAACCTTAACTGTAAAACTTTACTTAGTCTTGCTGGGGCTTCTCTCCAAGGCAATGCATTGTTCAGTATCAGTCCCGCTGAATTTGTTACCTGTGGACAGCTTCAGTCACAGCTTTTTCTGTTGCAAGTTCCTTTTCCTGAATTTTCCCAGCCCTGAAGGTGGCTGGCATTATGAAAAACATAACTGCTTGCTTTCTGCAGCCTTAGTTTTAACATCATCTTGCTTCTGCCAGCTTTGCAGTGACTTTGCTATTCAGTTACTTAACTGCTAAACAAAAGATGCTCACAAGCGCACACACACACTGAAATACACCGTGGTAGCTCATGAATTTGCAGGCTTTACTGGCTTCCTCCCATTATAGATTCTATTAAAAACAACAACAAAAACCCAGCTTAAAGGAAATGAAACAAAATCATCATAAATAATGCAGGAGCAGCAGGTTTAGCTGCATGAACACCTGGAGAGTTACAAGCTTAACTTCCTTCAGCAATCAGCTGTTCAAAGCTCAGGATGAAGCACAGAAAAGGTCAGAAGATGCTGAGATGTGCACTTTATTTGCAAACCTGAAAGATTTTTGCTGTAGTTTTAAGGGTCTGATTTAAAACCCTTTAGGAGAAGAAAAAAAACAACCACAAACAAACCAAACACACCAAAACATCAACCAACCAAAACCAACAAACAAATGAACAAACTTCCTCTGAACACCCAAACCTACCAAACACAAAATCCCCCAGGCCTATATGAAGAGCACAAGTTTAGATTTAACTGCTACAGACCTCTTGCAGTTTGAAAGATCAGGGTTTGGTTTGGTTTGGTTTTTTGGGTTCCCCACCCCCACCCCCAAGAGAAGCAGCATATAAACCAATTAGTATTTCTCTGTCCAACAGTTATGTGCTGCAATGCTTACTATACAGAACATGATGGGAGCTATGGGAATAAGATGATAATGAGTTTTATGACTTTGTGTGATCAGGGCTGTGTATCAAGGCTGCCAGCTTTTGGCACCTTCTCTGTGCCAGATACGCTGGAACTGGCAATATTTCTGTCCTTCAGTTTGCCTTTCTAAAATTATTTTAGCCAGCAAGAAGAACAGATGGTGCTAGCGGGCAGTAACACTTCTGTATTAACTGACAAAACCCAACAAAACCCACCTTACCCTTCCTTGCTGAAAGGCCTCAACTAATGAATAAAGACGTTTACAAGTCTCAGAAAGCTCAGTTATCTCGTAATAGCTAAATCAGTTGGAGGTTTGCTGTAGAACTTCCTGGGTATGTTGTTCCCACTATCGATTCAAGAGATGAGAACATGTTGGCTCTAAGATTTTACGACATTCAGTAGAGACTGATGTTAAAACAGAACAATCCTCCACCCCAGTAAGAAATTTTAAGCAGTCTAATGTACTTGGTCATCAACTTCCCTGCAGTCCAGAGGTCACCACTGCACTGAAGTGTCAGCCATCAAATGGTGGGACAAGACCTGAATTTCAACACAAGTCCCAAGCTGGTTCTGCATCTTCATTATATCTCATGGAGAAATAAAGCAGCAGTTCACTCTCCCCTTTATCTTTTAGACAGACACTTTTAGAGAGACATAAAAATGAGTTAGCAATCTCATTACTAAAAGATTACATTGCAGACCTCAGAACCAATTGCTCCTTTGATAATACTGTGTTAACTGTAGACAAACTTATAAAATTGTCTTTGAAAGTTTTTTCTTTGTTGTTTTTTGGCATGTGACGTAGAACAGCTCAATAAAAAAAGAAAAAAGGAACAGAAAATCAAAAAAAACACCAACAAAAAAAATTTAATGGATTCTGCGCTCAAATAATATTGTTACAACAAGAATATACAGAATGTACACAATACAAAAATATTTGGAAACATACTGTAGCATCTTACCTCGCAAATATCATTTTGTTTTACTAGCCCTTAACGGGAAAGTATCATTTATTTAGTATTTTAAGGCAGAAAATTACATTGTTTAGTGCTTCATGTTTAACACTTGGTTGTGGTGTTAGCATTAGTAGAGTAAGCAAAAGAAAAGCTGCATAAATCTAGCTTTATTTGCAAACTAAACAGACACTGTGGGGGATTCAGAAGACAGCCAGTGACTAACGTATCTATTAAGCTCACTGGAAATTAAGGTACTTCTGCTACTTAAATCAGGCCTAGGGAATATTTTGTGCTCTGTGTTGTGAAGTACCCCGAAACATCAATTTTCTGTACTACTACTGGCATTTCACAAATACCTCATTAAAAAGCTTTTTCCAATTAAAAGCCAATGATTAATGGTGACATTAAAATACATGTACCTTCAAACAAGCTTGGTTTCTGTCTTATGTGTGATTCTTCCTTAATAAAGCTGCAAAAATGCACTGTTTTCCTTTATAACCAGCTCTCAGCATCAGTGATTGCAGAAGGAATTTTTGAGTCGTATCACAGAGCACTGTAGAGCAGCCACTACTATAAAACATACAGAACAGCAGCAAAATTCAGAGGCTAAAACCCCAGAGGTGCTGGCCTTTGTTCTTTAGACCCCAGTTTGCCTCCAGAGGTTGCTGGTGTTGAACTGCATCCATGTTCTCCAGGTCCATTTTGGGTAAAGCCAGTGGATGGGGTTTCCAAAGCAATTGAGATGAGCTTGAATCTGTGTAAACAGACTTTGAGCTCTTTACTCACTGAAGTATGTGTGAAAGTCTTACCCGCTATCCTGTGAGACTAAATATTGGCACAAAACAGCAGCTGTCTTGTGAGGTCAGTAGACAGCTGTTATTTTAGTACCAGCTCTAAATGTGCCAGATTCTACCTTCATACCCCAGTTCAAATTGATCTAATCTGATTTAAAACATACAGGCAGTACCATCCATCAGAAGGAGCAAGGTCTTGGGACACAGAATCCCTGAGCTTTATTTTTAGTCCAGCAACCTCAGACAGCAATAATTTCTCCAGCCTCCCCCTTCCCCATTGATAAAACTTACTGCTAAAGGAGCGAGTAGTAAAGAATCACAATGTGCCACATAAGTGCCAAGATTCCTCATCAGCTGATGGGGAAAATAGTGACATGAGATGTTGTCTTAAGAACTCAGCAAAAGTAAACTCATCAGCATTTTTGACTCCTCTACACCTCACTCAGAGACTGTTTCTGGTAACCTCCTCTCCCATCACTCCATTAGAACCCTCCCCCTCGCCCTCCTCCTTCCTATATTATTACTGATGTGTGCAAAATTAATCTCTACCTGCCTCCAAGCATCTAGGAATAAAAGGTGCAATTTGCAAGCCCTGTGGACTTTGATCTACCTAGTTCTTCCCCTTCTTCCTCTCCATGGATCCCTGAGCCACTTTGTCTGAGCCACTTCTCCCAGCTCTCCCCTGGGACGTGGGATCAGCAAGAGGCTCTGAGCCGGATCCCACCATGCTATCACCATGCTGCTGGCTCGTGTCCCTGAAGGAGCCAGTGCCCCAGGCTCTCCCAGCCTGTGTCACCACTCCCTAGACCCATCCTCACTGAACATGTGCGGCAATATACTTACTAAATGGGAACTCCAGCACAGAAACGGTGCTTTTTTTCTCCCCCAGGTGTTGTGTCCTCACTCAAAGACACAAGCATAAAATAACTTCCTCTAACACACACTGTTGAAATCTGTGAATTGGTAACAGTCCTTGCCTTTTGCTCTAGCACTGCTCATCTGTAAGGTTCAACAGATTCACATTTTATCACACTGATGTAAAATCCTGGCAGCAGCTGAAATAAAATCAAAACAATCACCAAAACCAGCCCCTCTGTGGACGGCTCTTTCAGGAACAAGTTGCTGACTGTGACAAGCTAGAACCATAAAATAGCAGAATGGAGAATATTACGTCTCTGACATAAGCCAGCAGCTTCAAGGACATCTGGAGGTAAAAAAAAAAGCCTGTTTGCTATTAGCTCTCTGGTGCTGCAGCACTGTGGCACTCCTGGGTGCATTAGAAGACAACATATCTGGGTTTCCTGATACTCTGTAAAAACATAAAAAGTTTTCACACTATAATTTCAGTGATTAAAAAAGAAATACAATAGCTTAAGTACTTTGTGCTGCTCCTGACTCCATGAGCCAATAGATTCTTAGCAAACAGGCTTTGTGTACAACCTGGTCTATGTATAGGAAGAGATTTCAGCTGTGATGAACGCAAATGTGAGAGGGTTTCATTTCTTCACCCACAATAAATCTAGTAGTGCTTTAAAGTCTGGTCTTTCTGATCCCCGGTGTTGCTGGTAGACTTGCTCAGGCAGGGCATGGGGACACAGAATGGAAGTCAGAAAGATGAACAACAGTTAAAAAGAACAAGTCATAAGATCAACCTCAGAGCCATTTTTGACCAGTTCATGTAAACTATGTTCATTTATGGATAAAGGATGAAAGAAGGGCACCTGGATTACTCTGTTCAGCTTCATCCTACTCCTGAGCAGAGGCAAAGATATGTTGGCCAGGGTCAGGCTGAAAGAGAAACAGGTGGCCCTTGAACTTGCAGCTTGCTCCTTCACCCCAGAACACATCACTGGCAGGCACAGAAACCTTTCCTGGGGAGAAACTGATGGGCATTAACTAGCTTTCAGTTGAGAAACCAAAAATAAAAGTGAATCAGTGCATACTATACTCTGGTAAATTATAGGCAAAATAATCTGGGTTTTGTTGCGACTGGAATTTTCTACCAAAATTTTGAATGTTTTCCTAAAATTTCCAGGGGAACTCCCATTTCTGCTCACCTCATGTGTAAAGGCATCTGTAAATAGAAAGACTTAGCAACAGATGGGGAAAGGAATATCCTCCTTACGTGTTAACCATGCTTCTGTCAATATTCTCCTAACTCCCTGCTCTCCTGCTTGTCTGCTGCTTCCTAGGAGATGATCTCCACAGACGAAACTCACTGGCCAGCTCCTGACCTGTAACGACGTATGCAAACTCTCACGACTGCTTTGATCTGGATCCAAACTGCAGAGATAAAACGACATAGGGAACCAATCCTCTTCTCCAAAATGAGCAGAGCTCTGACCCTTATCCCTCCCTTTTGTTCCTTGCTGAGGGCCCATGAGCAACGTACTAGCCCTGCAGAACAACAATGGTGTAGTTGCCCTCAGAGATCCCATTCCTGTGCACAAAGGTAGCAAAATTTGCTTATTTTGCAGGTAAGGCTTATTCTACATTGTAGAAACACTTATTTTCTCACCCCTGCCTTTCCCAGAGGCAACGGGAGTTTTACTAGTGCATACTGTGGGAGCAGAACTTCACCCTTCCAGAGAGATTTTTCTTGTAAGAGGCAAAGAAAGGGGCAGCTGATAAGCACTTGTGAATGTTCCCCCTCTAGAAAGACAGACTCCTACTAGTTTGTGGTAACATCTGGCAGCACCGATTACACAGCTGAGAGAATAAAGCCCACGACACAGAGACATTTCGCTACAGAACACACACAACTGCTACAGTGCCTGTGAGATGTGCTGTGGAAGGCTCTGGCGGCTAGTGCCTGGGCACCAGCATGCAAATAGAAAAACAAAGGAAGAAAGGAGCTAGTCTAGAGAGACTCTTATGGCTGCTTTATCCAGGCCATCAAACTAGGTGGGCAAAAGGGGAGAGAAAAGGAGGGCATCCGCATTCCTGGACTGTAGTTTGGCAGCTTTCTAAAGTGAGAAGCAAAATAACATACGCCCCTTACAGAGAAGCATACTTATAAGCACTGCTTGTGCTACAGATGTTCCCGTCTGGTCCCCAAGTCCATGCAGGCAGCTGTGCAGACTGTGCTACAAACCAGTTACAGGTTACTAAAACCTGGGGTTGACCAATGTTAAAGAAAAAGGCATCACTGCGATTAACTGTTGCTTGGAGCCCCTGAACATCCATTGCCTCAGGAAGAGGCATCCTCAAAATTAGCAGTCAATTTAAAACCAGTTTTATCAGTTTCACAATGATCACTGTAACACTCTTTCCACTCAGTGGGAAACCAAGTGCTACATACAACCTGATTTAACTCCACTGACTTCAGTGGACAGATTTGGCCTCAAATGGACTGTATGGCTGTAAAGACTAGAAAGTTCCCACCCTGTGCTGCTACAGGTGATCCTGGTCCCACTTTTCGAGTAAGAACCTGCTGGAAGAGTTGAGTTCCTTGCCAGGAGCTCACTGCAGGCCAGGTGTTAGATCAACATGGCCAGAAACAAAGTGAGAAGAAAACAGCATCTGATTGTCAGCTGATAAACACACAATTGAACGTTTGCCCTCCTTTTCTCCATCTCTCAGAAAAGAAACCCAGTCATGCCCTCTAGCCACAGCAGGCTAGGGGAAAAAGAAAATTAAAATCAAGTGAAACATGCACAGTAGAAGTCACCTCTGGCTGGGTATCCACAACACTCTAAGAGTTCCCAAGGTTTATAGTGCAATTTCATTTGACCTGTAGTTGAAGACCAGTCTCCATCACTTTGGGTGATCAAGTTCTGCTGATTCCTTTGAAAGGTGCATAAGACAGGTTTCACCATAGGCTAAAATATCTTAGGAACCATTCAAGTAATTAGACAGTGGCACTGGTATGGCTGAACAGTCAGATGTGTCCATAGAAACCAAACCCAAGCTGCCTGTGAGTACCATGCGAGTCTCTAATTAGTAAATTTCTGCTCTTTTTCCCTTTTAGTGTTCAGTAACATTGAGGAGATTCATTCAACAACTGGCCATAATTCCAGCACTGGCCTGGAAAATACAAATACCTCATACAAAATATTGATGTGTGCTAACAAACCAAGTGACAAGTGCCCAGGTACAAGCTACCCAGTGGGAGCCCTGGCAGTGGAGAAACTGCAGGGTCCAGGCCAGCCAGTACTACAATACCTGCTAGATTTGTGAACAAACTGATCAGCCCATGCTTTCATGAGATCTTAAGCATCTCCTCCAGCAAAACACTTGCATTCAGAAGAATTATCCTCCCCTAAGTTAAATATAAAAATAGATCCTCCATCTTCACACATTTAACATAGCTGACAGATGACTTCCGCTCTTGAGTTTTCTGTCCCATGCTTTCAAGGAGGGGGAGGTAGCTTTAGATCCAACAGGCTGTAGGCAAAAATGTTCCAGAATATGGCAAACAAGACAAAAATGACATAAATAGAAAGGAAGATCCACCATAAAGTCTGATCTTGGAGTCTTTGCTCATAGTTCCTCAGGATGATGACACCGAGGGTGATTCCAACCATCACTCCTCCTAGGTGAGCCATGAAGCTGGGGTGTGGGCACGGTGGGTAAGCAGAGGGGTGGAATCGCAGCCACACAGCTCTTCCAAATTCAAAACTCACTGGAACAAAGAAGGAAAAGGAATTAATTGTCTAGGTCTATCCCATCTTAAGTCCATCTTGCAGGCAACATGCTGCATCCCTGAAGAGATGGAAAGGGAGAAGCTGCCTTGTACAGTGAGCAGAGGAGAGCTGGGAAGCTGCGACTATGTAAGGGTTGTGGTGCACAGGCATGAGGTCTCCCCAGTGGCTGGTAAGTGGTCTGGGTTTGTGGGAGCATAGACAGGTGGGGGAATACTCGCCTTCCAAAATTTATACCAGAACCATTAAACAAAAAAGTTACGACTTTGAAGACAATTGTCTAAGATGAATCCACAGCCTAGTTTCCCTTATCGTGACACCCTAGGGATATGACCGGAAGATAAATCATTAATGGGTGTATAATGCTGTTGCCATCCTAGATAGGAAGTGCTCTAGGAAACCTAAGTATTATCATTACAAAAGCAATGCTTGTTTGTGAATTCAAAGAAAAGACATTTAAGTCCCAGGTCTTCACAAATGCCAGAAGCTACAACAAATCCTCATTTACAAATGCTTGTGTTGAAAGCCAAAATCTGCATTTTTGCGAGTGATGTGGCTTCTGCTGCCAGAAGGTCCAGCCGCAAGTTCCTAGCAAAATTGCTGCAAAGTCAAAACTCTCTGAATCAGCATGAACTCTTATAACAAGGACGAATGAAACAGGATTGCATGTGGGCCAAGTATTGCATGATACTTACTACAGATCAAGGCAACAGCCATGCGCAGAAGTTTGAATTGGCACTTCATTCCTGACCAGTTCTGGAAAAGAGACAAGGAAAACAAAGTGATGCTGCATGCAAACCTAGAGGGATTTTACATTCAGCTCTGCAATGGAAGAGCATGAAGGGTGACCATCCCTTAAAACAAGCCCCTTTCATTGCCTTTGCCGCCTAGCTGTGAACTCTCCACTCAACACACTTCTGTCAATCTCAGAGAACATAATCATAAAGGATATAATACAGACATGTCCAAGTTATGGACAGTCCACAACTTCTTTGCCTGTCAGTCTTACTGACTTTTCTTGCCTGAGATCCTTGCTATTCTCTGTTCTTCAGACTGACTAATTTTTAACATGTTAGTATGATGTTTCACTTTAAATTCTGACTTCTGAAAATATTTCAATTTACCTACCCAGCAAAACCCTGTTGTATTAAGGCCACATCAAATAAAATTATTTTAAGTAGTAGCTAGCATTCAACACAAGCATCATTCTGGTTAACATCACACAGCTCATCATGAATCACTTGCAAGCCCAACACTGTCACCTGTCAGGCAATTTCTCAGTGCATTCAAGCCCTACTGCACTTTTCCAGTGCTATTGCCTGCACCTCAGGCTCCCTTAAATTCTGCAACTTGGATCTTCTGCAGAGCACCCACAAAAAATAAAGACCTCAGTTAAAGCATACCAAGGAAACAGTGCCATAAGAAACCCTGCATTTGGCCTCCTCTGTCTTCAGGCTTGGTCATTAATCAATATAGTGGAATAAGAATCTCTGAATGACAGTCAGAAATTCTGGGAGAAATGTTTAAATTCCTCCTTTTACACTTGCACAAAATTTCCGAGCAGAAAAAGAGATCATGCTCTGGTGAACTCAGATGTATGCCAACATTAAGTGACTAAATAAAATTTTGCCCATTGAAAGCAGTGTGAGATACCAAGTTAGCCAGAAGGAATACAGGGTTAGCTGAGAAAGTAAAAGAAGAAATGCTTGTAAACTCTTCAGTCTAACCTTAATGGCACCCAGTGACTTTTCAGCCTGCTAAAGAAATACTCCGCAATACATTATACATATATTCAAGGTTTGTGTGGGATCTGTCCATAAACCACTTCTGTGACTGCAAAAATGCAATCATACAAAATAAGTAACTCATTTTGTCTCTCCACTGAGACACCTAACCCAGTCAGAAGGCTCTGAACTCATGCTGATTAATAGTGTGCTGCTTCCTTCAGTTTTCATTTCCATGTAGCTGTTTACAGTTCCTCCTCTTACTCTTCTCCTTAGGGTGACATGCTTTATTGCTTCCCCATTGGTTGTTTTATGTATTTAATTCCAAGAAAACTTCTTTTTACAAGCAGGAATGTTTTCATTTCCTTTGGTTACCAGGAGGCACAAGGGAACAGGAGATTCAAGAGACCCTCCCTGCAACAGTTCCTCCTCTTCCCAGCACACTCAAAGCACCTGTGCAAGACTGTGTGCTTTACCAGCAAATGGCCAGCATGTCTTTCACCATGCAGAAGCATCACATCCAGATACTAAGTGAGCAGAGAGAGAGAAGAGAGGGAAAGTAAAGCAAAAATCTCCTCCAGAATGGGAAGGGCGGTAAAAGTACTTTCAGATGAGAAAAGAGGCAGTGGAAAATGGAGAAATATAGATGCTAAGGTAGTAATTGCTAAATAGATTTGGAGGAGGCCGATGAGTAGTAAAATGACAGGCCACTTTGCATTGTTTTAAGAAGTCTGGTAAGGCAACTGGTGAAGAGTCTCCACACACCTCTGGCAGAGCCTCTTCCTCTAAAGCAAACCAAAATTTCCTCCAATGTCTCCCTCTGACCCTGTGAATCTCACTGTGAAGAAACCCTGTGTCTGTGTTACCATCCTGTGAGGCAGAGGAAACTCCCTGCTGCTGCTGTTGGCCCAGTGGCAGGGAACACAAATCATACTGAAAATAACTGTACATGAGGAGGCATTTTGCCAGGAGAAACGCCGTGGCATAGGGGTAGCACCTCTCCTCTGCTCCCTATCTCTCTGCCAGACACTCTACTGTCCTAATCTGGCAACAGCCCCCAGATCATTCATGCTCTAAAAAGCTTGAAGACAGCAAAGGAGACCTATTCTGCTCAGGACACCACTCACTTCCCTGCTCCCAGCTGCTACAAAGGCTGCCTGGAACAGCACCACTGTGAGTTGCGCTCGAGACTGCTGACATCACTGCATACAAGCATTAAATACAAGGGTTTCTTTTAGGCTTGACACAAGTGCTGCCACACTGACATGTTTTCCAGCACTCGTAACAGACCTCCTGTCTCTACTGCAGCCGACCCACGTTATCTTCCCACTCACACCCCAGGGCAGGCCACATTACCATCATTTTTATGGTTATCCTGCTCTGACATTGCTGGTACAGGACAGACATGCAGCCCTGTACCACCACACAAATCCTAACCACAGAAAAATGAGGTCTCTCAGCAAAGCCATTTTTGCCCAGCAGTCAGCTTAGGAGTCACACAGGCAGATACGTTGGGCTTTGCCACCACCTAGCTGAAGACCTTGGATGAGGTCCTGTTTCCAGATCTTAGAGGAATAGCAATGCTGGTATTCACTGGCCTTTTCAAAGTACTTCATTAGGTGAAATGGCAAAAAGATGCATCACTAGTATGCCCAGGGTTCAGCCTCAGCCTGGGTTTTACAAATGGAGATAAGGGATATTCTGCATACAAATTCACCAAATACTAAATTTCCTTAGGTAGCTGCTAACATCACATGGCGCATGCAGACAGAAACAAGCCTGCAGCTTCTGCAGAGCCGGTTAGCAGCTCTTCCAAACATTTGTCAGCCCTTGCAAGGAGAGCTGATAGCCTGGAGTACACTAATAAATCTTGGATTACCAGCATCTTTGGCCTCTCCTGGCAAGCTGCCAGTCATGGCACCAACTGCAGCATAACATTTCCATTCCAGGACCACACTGCTAGGACAAGACTCTTGACTGGGGCAAGCTCTGAATGACCAACAGCTGGCTTAGGCCCTATTCCCAATCCCTTTGGGCCACCAGACCTGACTCACTTCCGAAGAGGTTAGACAGTCATTCTGGTACTCACCATGACTATATTGGCCAAGTGAGCTGAGACAAGAGCATACACGCCTCCAGAGGAGCCCACCACAGGCGCAGTCATATCAGCTACTGACACTGCCAGGGACCCTGAAAGAAAGAACAAGGTTTTGTGACAATTGCCAGCCAAATAAACACACTCTTTCCTACCCTACATCCCTGCTACTGTCTATTTTTTGCTAATTGCTTCAGGTCAGTAATATACAGATAAAGAGAAGGGGGCAAAAGGGGGGCGGGGAATCAATTGATTTGTGAAGCTAACTCAGTCCTGTAGTACTGCCAAGACAGTGATGGATTGATTCTGTTGCACCTACTTTAAAAGCAGCCAAATAATGCAGCAACGTGTCTTCAAACCTATGCTGCAAAAAGGCACTTATACCCTGATTAAAATAAAAAGGATGCAGGAGACAGACAAATGCCTGTGTCTTGTTCCTCACCTGAAGATAAAATAGAAGTAGCTCCCGTGCTGGCAAGACAAATATTTGCACAGTGAGAAGGAACTGGGAACTTGTAACTTAGCACAGGCCTCTGATCAAAGCACAGCCGGTTACTTATAAAACTTCAGAGTAAAACTAGCTAAAAATAACCTGGATGGAGGCAGTAAACACAAGATAGCAAAATGACAGGTCAGTCACGTAAAGACACCACTAATATCAATACATCCAAACACAGACACTGCTCCTTATCCCAGCTGGAGGCTTGGATCTGCTCAAAGCTCCTTTTGCTGCAAACTTTAAGAGTAATTTAAGAGATAGAGAAACAAAGGCAGACTTGGTGTCACAAGGCAGGGATAACAAAGATCTTTGTGAAGAGCAGGAATGGGAAAAAAAACACAATGGCAAATCTTGAGAGCGTCCTCGGTAGTACGTAATCTAACACATTTCTTTGCCAATTGCTCCGCTGATTCTGGGTCAAGAAAGTGCTGAGGTTCCACCAGCCAACTCTGCTGCTAGGTCCCTCCTTCACTGTATGGCCTGAGGCTCTCAGTTCTTAAACACTGCCATTAAGGAAAAAGTTAATGAGAAGTTAAGAAAGGAGTAATGAGAACCTGCAGTTAAGTCCTTGGACACTGCACTGAGCATATACCTTAAGTCTCTCAATCTCAGTCTCAATATGTCTTCTTAGTAAAGCCAGACTGAGGAAAAAAAAAAACAAACATAAAAAGTAGGGAGTGGCCATTGTGGCCTGTGTCTACATTTTACTGTTTATTCCCGATTGTTTAAGAGCTGTGTTATCTTTATATTGTCAGATCCTCAGCATAAGTATGCCTCTTTCTCTCTCTCCTGGCATGTCAAAGAATAAAGCATGTTTAGTAATTGGCTAACAACTCAAACAAGGAAGGGTATCATGGGATGCTTTTCTGTGTGGGACTATTCGGTGACATTTGTTGTTCCATCCTGCACTAAGAAGGGAAGTTTCCCCTTTCCATTTGGCACTTTCTTCCACAATTGATAGGTTGGTAAGGTGTGAAAGACAAGCCTATGAGGATGTGATAGCTCATCTGTGAAAAAAAAAAAAGGATTATTTGTGTAGCAGAAATGAACCAATAACACTAAGTGGGCTAGTAGGCCTCACTCAGGCACTGGCTACAAGCCTCCAGAGCTCTGGGTGTTCAGCCCAGCCCAATGCCCAGTAAAACCTGCCTCTGGCCCTGTGGACCCTGCCAGCAAGTCCACAGCCACAGGAATCTGAGAGGTAACTAGCAACTCGCAGTGCTTGCCTGGGCTCAGCTGCAGCAGATTCAATGCCAACCTGGTCTGCTTACTTGGCACAGACGGGTTATGTGTATTTACAGATATATAAATGAAGCCCCAGGGTTTGGTACATGTATCTATGAAGGAAAGCTTACGTCTGGAAAGTTGCAGATTGGGGACCGCTTTAGTGCTTATTAAAATAACAGGCAAGGGACAGTGGAGGTGGTCTTCTAACTCCTTTCTCTGCATTAAATAGCATGGTGTTTGTACCATGCCTAGCCCTGTGTCCTAGTCCAATTATTGTTTCCACAGTCACTCTCCTGGTAGGATTTATTAGCACCCAATGCAGCCTATTTTACACAGGCTTTATCTGCTCATTATGGAAAAAATAAAGTTAAGTAGCTGGAAAAAAAATCACTATAAATCTTGCACTAAGGCAGTCAATCATTGTCTGAGTTCCACTGTGAAGCCTTTGGCTGTTCTCACACTCTCCTCCTGTTTTAATTAGATGTTGATCTATTGTCAGCTAACTCCCATCACCTCCAAACTGCTGGAAATGCCAAACATAAATAAAAGCAATACAGCACAAACTAAAAATCAATCAAAACCCCTGGCTTCATGATTAAATTAATTTCCAGATTCCTGTGCACTGCTCACAACCTACAACCAAATACTTCTTGCTTACTCAGGCTGTAGAAAGCAGACAGCACAGGACAAATGGAGGAAAGAACTGGCACAGGACCTGGAAAAAAAAAAAAAAAGACTCTTCATGCAGGGATGCCTGTGATGCTGCCTTTCTTCTAGGCCTCTGTGGGACACAAGAGGAAAGGAACAGCATGACCTCCACATTCAGGAAGACCATCTAAATCCAGGCTATTTTAAAGTAACAGGTTTTTGGTGCTCTTTTTGCAGGTCTCCTAAACACAGAGCCCGTGGCTAGTTAGAAACAGATGTCAAGTTATAGCATATTTCCCACTTCCAGCCTCCAAAAGAATTTCAACTCACAGAAGATCAGTGACTGCTCTTCTCCTACACTCAAATGTCACAAAACATTTCTCCTAGACAAAAGTCAGCACAGACCATTTTCAGATGCTTCTCCATCTGGGGCATCCAGAGGTGTCACGTACCTGCCACAACTCCAGCAACGTACACAAAACTGATCCTTGCAGCTCCATGCACCATTTCCAGGGGAACCCCAACCAAGAGCTGAAGGACAACATTGAGTCCAAGGTGTTCTATCCTGTGGCAAGGAAAAACAACATTTGTCCTCTTTTCTAACTTTGTCTCCCTTCTCTACACTTGAGACAGAGATATCATGGAAAGGAAATCAAATAGCACCCGCTTCATGAAAGCAGATTGTAACACTGGGGAAAAAACAATGGTTCCTGGGGAAAAAAAAAAAATCAGACTGAGAGCAGCAATGTTTCTTCCCTCCTGCTGCTCATTATCTTCTTCTCAGGTCCTTTCAGCCACAGACCTCATAGCATGTTTGGTTCTTAGTAAGCTTTTGTTGTTGTTGTTGTTTGTTTTGGTTTGTTTGTTTGAAGAAGTTAAATGACTTATCCAAAAAAAGCAGCAAGATGGCAGCAAAGCCTGGAACAGAAGCCAGAAACTTGACCTGCTCCTTTCTTCTCCCCTCCTAATGATACAGCCTTTCCCTGCATATATTACACTGCCATGATGGGTAGGAGATATTAAGTCAAGAGCAAGGTAAGCCTAGCAGTCCTAAGACAGCTGCCATTTTCTTATGGCACATAATGCCACATTACTGTTTCTGCTATCTGACCCTTGCCCTTTTCTGCTCTCCCTGCTTCAATGTGGTCATGGTCAGAACGGGAAGCAGAGGGCATTTTTGACTCTGGTTAGATGCCCAGTGAGACACAAGATGTATTCACTGAAGCCCTCTGTTCACCTACCCTTGTTCCCATTGCAGTCAATAGCAAAACTCCTGCTGAACAGAAGGGGGAAAGCTGGGCCAAGGCTGCTCTTGTAGAAAAAACCCTGCTGTGCACATCAGGACATGCAGGACCACTTGCAGCCTAGAGGCTGCAATATGCACAGCTAAGATGTGCTTATTTGATAAAGACTCCAGTGCAGCAGTTTTTTCCGGTACTGTGTCAATAGCTTCAAAGCAAGTTCTTTGTTGTTCTAATCAACAGTACTTAACAAAACTGTCTTGCTACTTTTCAAAGCTCAATACAAATATTTACCTGCGCCTTTGCCATCTTCAGGATCTTCCAGTGATGTAACAGCAGCACCAGGCCCCTGAACAGGGTCCCTCTCAACACTGCCCTAGTGTCTGAGATTTACCCTGGGCCTACGGGGCTGTGACCTTGCTGAATGGCCACATCACACTGGACCCAGGGCTGTAGTGCTCTCTGTATGAAGAGTGCCCAAATCTGCTTACAAAGCAGGTGGACCTAAATGGCACAGTGGTACTCTTAGCACAGAAGACTAGCATTTTTTTGGGTGAAAGAGCGCAAAATAGCTAAAGTACTAAAAATCTACGTCCTATTTTATACAAGAAAAGGATGCTCACAGACAGCCACTAGCAATCTTTGGTTTAAGTTATGTGCATTTTCACTGTTTTGGTCTTTCTTCATGTTACCATAGCAATTTCCCATATACATCAGAGAAAAACGTTGATGGTGAGATGCAGTAATGACAGAACAGTCTCATAAATGAGAATTTAAAGTCGGACTGCAAAAAAACGCTAGAAATGATACTGCAGGAAACGGTGAATTCTGGATATCTTAGTAGGTTTGTTTCCACTGACTTTCTCTCCAAGGATAAATTTCTCTCCTGCAGAAGACACTCAGCACTGCATTTTGTCATCATGGGAAACTCCTGCATGTAACTGAGTGTTTTTATTACCCTGCTCAAGGTTTCTGAAGCCACTGGGCATAGGCATATTCTGGCACCCGTTCTGATCCTGTGTGTTCGCAGAACTTAGGAACTAAATTAGTAACAACCAGCAAAGGTCAAACTGTGATCACAGAAAAGAGTCAAAGCATCCAAGTGCCCTTTTACAGAGCGGGGGGAAGAAGCTTTGGCTGGCACACAGTCAACGTCATGAGGCAGCACCTGACAGCTTCACACAAAGCACCAGGCCTTATTTTTCAAAGGAAGCTTTTGTAAGAGCTCAGCAAAGTTTATCCTAGACTCCAGAGTGACTGCCCTGGCTCACAGCTGTTCTTAAAAGACTTTCCAGGAGCAATCCCATTCAATTCTCCTTCCCATCATGCTAAGAGCTTTGAAGGCTCCACAGTCAATAAGCACCCATAAAATATAATTAGCCTTTACCAGTGCTGAACGCGTCATTCTTGAAATGACAATTTCATTGATTTATTAAAGACTTACTCCTTCCCCGGGACCAAACAAATGGGACCGAGCATCAATGCAAGTCATTAGTTATGGCAGTGTTACAAATGCGTGGGCCCCAGATAATCAACGTCTGCTTTCCATGAAAGCAGAAGGGCAGAATTTACAACTTTGCCTGCCTTTTCAGCCCTTGACAAAGCTCCCTCCGTCAGGACCAACACACAGCCCATGCATTTTTGGAATCTTTCTAGAGGCACAGCCAGCCAAACCTTAGCAACTGCTGTCTTCACTGACACCTTCCGGCTGTCATTTGCTCTTCAGAAAAACCAGACTGAGTGCACTAAATTAAGGAGCAGCCTGCATTACCATTTTAAAGTCTCAGCTGGAAGCAGGATAACAATAGACCCCGCGGCATTGTGTTAGCCTCTCATTTGAAACCAAGAGGAGAATGATGGGCTTCCACTAACAAATGTTATTACCTTTCCAAGATTTATCTGTTCTCCTGATATGAAAGGAACTTAACTCACAGAAGTTAGCAATAAATGAACATTTAGCCTAACTCCAGATACTGTAGATAAATCATGGGGTTTATTGTTCCAGCAGGACCCCCCATTGTTTTGAAGGCTATGTAGCTAAAGAACTTGGAATCCATCACAAAAACCAATGAGTCTCCTGCACACCACATTCCCCTCTGTTCAACTTTGAGCCAGCCACAGATGTGAAATAAACCTGAGCTACTTTTCAGCCAGTAAGTGTGAAGAGTGCCAAAGTACTGCCTGCTACAGGAAAGCGTGACCTTGCACAGGTTAGGAAAGCATGCCACAGGTGATACTGGAAGACATTTAAATGCTGCAAGAATTGTCCTTGTGCAGGTGCTTCTCTTCAAAAGTATCCCAAAGTAATCTGCGGTTATATAAGTTATATAATAGAACAACACCACCAGAAGAAAACCCAGATACAAATTAGCTAACATTAGATAAAATCAAGCCTTTCTTCCTTTTACAAGTCTGTTTTTCCCCACATCCTCAGTGATGGAAACTTCCAATTCTCACTTTACATAACCAGCCTCACAGCTAAGCCAAACAGTCTCCACTTGCATATTGAAACCTGTATACAGGTATAAACCTGTATACAGGACTTTCTGGAGCGATTTAGCATGTAGAATACAGATGTTGCCACGTTCAGAAGTTTCATCTATAAATTTTTTCCTACTCTCCCCTTGGGTGGAGTCTGTTCTGTCCTATGATTTTTATCCAGAGATCTGGGGCACATCTGTGCTCAAAGGCAGTTACACACTTAGGCAGTTATTCCATGGCAGAGAAGAGGCAACAGCATGTCTTCCACCAGAGACATGGAAAAAGGAACAGATCAGCTTGATCTTTCTGGCCCTTCATAGGAGAACATTGACTGATAAGAATATTTGTTCTATTTAAGAACAAAGACTCTTTATCCAGTTTCAAACTACAAACTACTGCTAAAAAGCTTGTTGCTGTGATTTTTCAATGACAGAATTAAAGAAAATTGCAATTATCTGCCAGGAATGTGTGAAGATAATGATCTGAGAAACTGCTCAGAGGAGGTAGAGTGTTCTGTACAGGGATCAACTTTCCTGTGACACACTCTCATCACCACGGCATCACAAACATCACACAATTAAGTCTCCCTGAATCTTGGGAGGACTAGCACAGTTGAGAAGCCCAGAATTAGAACACCCACACTTTGCATTCTCTTTCCAAATCTGCTACACACCTCCCATAGGATGAAGGAGGATTCATTTTACTGTGCCCCTTCATTTTACATTAGATGGACCACTCTCCGTCCATCCGGTCAGTCAAGATCATCAGCTCTTCAGGAACACTGGTTTTTGTACAATGCATACAAAATGGGAGTTCGATCTTGACTCAGGCTTCTAGGCATTATCTCAGTCCCTAAAGAAGGGACAACATTACTGAGTGATGACATACCCTAGGCACAGGGAATTTAATTGCCTTTTCCAACCTCAACTAGGAAGCCTAGCAAGAATGCACCATGTAGTTTTTAAATACCAGTCCAGTATCTTTGCAGACTTCTTATACCACTTGCACAGCTCCTCTAGGGTGACACTGGGCTTCGATCTGCTGAGTTTCAGGAAGCACACACTGGAAAATGTACAATAGGAGGAAGGTGTGGTCCCAACACTGCTGGGGAGAAGAGCAGCATCTGTTAAGTTCCTTATGTTGCCTCCTCCCTTCAGAGAGCTGCGAAGGTTTGCCCATCATGGCCCAACACTCCATGACAGCTTCACATTTTTATACACAATTTAGAATCGAGTTTTAAAAAATTACTTCTGAGCTGATTCTGTCACTTCCTCCTCCTCCCTCTCTTTGGGGAATTTGAGCTGTAAGGAATCTCCACGGTTTGGAAGTACTCACCCTGCATGCATGAATATGTAGGTAAGGTACCTCCAAGCCTGAGCACGGAGCTGAGGATGGTAAAGTAATGCATTCTTCAGGTATAAGGGATGGGTGACTTGCAGCACAAATCTGTCTAATACCACTCCATTGTAAAGAAAAAAGGCGACCTAGAAGAGCAGGGAGATTCCTTGGTTAGCAAATGCCTTCTCTCACTGAAAAGCACTTTGCAGCTCAAAATCATGGAGAAGAAAGTAAAATATACAATAACTTTTCTCCCATTTTACAGCTTCACACAGCATGAGTTCCCTGTTTTAAGGAACCTGCAACACATGGGTATAACTATACATGGCTTTCTGTAACACACCAGTCACTGAGCCAGAGGAACTCAGCACCCTACTGATTAGTGCCATATTATATCCTGCTCTGCGCTTATTCCAGTGCATCACTTGGCAACTGTCCAAAGATCTCATTTGGGCAACAGATGAGCAAGGTGGAATATTTAATCCAGTTTCTCTTCCCTCCTTTTTCTCTCCAATCACAGAACAGAGGTAACTGTATGGGAATTTTTCTTCTAATTCCAATACCTGAATTACCAGTTTGCCTAGAATTGCCCAGATCCTCACTCCTCAAAAAGTTTTGCTATAGTCTCCCAGATTCTGCAGTTTCATATACAAATTGTTTCAATGACTAACAACCATGCTTGGAGACAGATAGGATCACAGTCTCCACTTAAACACACACACAGAGGTAAGCCAAAACCGCTATCAGCTTCACACTTATCCTTGTATGGATCTAAACGAGTCCCACTCTAGCCCTTTATGACATCCCAGCAAAGCCTCTGGCAGTGTGGTGTGGGTTCCAAGAGAGAGGGAATTAAGGTACTTGCCTCTACAATAGTGATGGTAATCATGAACCAGGGTGGAGGGCAGCAGGTATAACTGTCATAGTACCACTTGCGGTCTATCTCTCGTGGCAGGGTCTCGTATGCAACATGCCGTATCAGCCTCTGTGAAAGGCTCAGTCCCGTTTCTTCCAGCAGTGCCTTGCTGCACAGCCTCCTGTTCCCCTGAAGGATGGCTTGGCGGAAACTATTTGACCTTTTGTTGCTCATCTGAGTAAAAAGAAAAAAAAGAAACCATGAGGACAAAGCAAGGCCTAGCACAACCATCCGGGGAGATTAGTGCCAGTTTGGCAGCACCAGGTCCAGGCAGGCCGGAAAGCCACCACTAGGCTGGAGCTTTAGGAACCAAGTCTCAGGATGATCATAGAGTGACCTACATGGGTATGAGGAAAAGCAGTACTGGAGTGTGCTATTACAATGCCAATAAATGAGGTCAGGGTGGAACATTGGCAAGGCAGAGCAGAGGCTGCTGATGCCCCTGGCTGAGCTCTCTGGCCCATTCGCCAGCCTTCCATCCACTGTCTTCACCATCAGTTATGACTCCACATTTCTGTGTCCTCTTTCCCTTGGCTCCTCCTGTTCTATCACACTTCCCTGCACTTGCCATCTCTTGGGACAGAGAATTTCTTGAGCGTAGCAGCAGGTACATTCACAGCATCTAACCCTTGTATTCTGGTCCTTGTTGGCAGGAGTTCGCTCTGGGCAAAGAAAATTATCCCTTTGTATTAAAAAAACAACTGCACGAGCAACAGCAATGAAAGAACAAACTCAACTGGTGTACAGGCTGTCTTGGCTGCTGTGAACTTGCAAGAGGAAAGGATTTCTTCTTTTAAAACAGTTATCTTCAGAGGGGGCAGGTTTTGAGATGGTACAGGCTTTGGAGTATACAGCTAATTTATATATGCATTATCATCTTACATGCATAGAATTAGCTATCTATTTGTTTGAGCATACACTTTCCCTATTTGGGTGCATAATTAAAGCAACTGCATTTGCAAATTAGGCAGATGGAATTTTATGCCTAGCCTGCTTGACGGGGAGGAAAAAAAAAAGGAATAAAAATCAGGTCTGAGAGTGCTTGCGCCAAGATTTGGATAATTGCTAATTAGCCCTGATGTCAAACAAATCTGCTGCATTAGAGTCACTATCTGTACTGGCTGAATCTTTGGCAGGAAGGCATGAAAGGTTAACTATGCATAAAGACCACTGTAGGGGGAACTTTTTACAGTAAAAGGCAGCAAAGCAAATGTGACAGCCTGGTCCTTCTTCTGAAAGGACTGCTAACTGATCTCAGAAATGACCAGCACTTTCAGTCTCCCAGAACCAAATAAGAGATGACATTCAAGAGCGTTGGCTTCCAGTTGTCTTGGATCACACTGGTTTCAACTAATAACCCAAATACAGCAAAGCCCAGGGCTTGTGCTCTCAGTGCCCAGGCAGCCGAGTAATTGTTCCAAGCTGGACCAAGCTGCTTAAAACACAGTAATCATTGCAGGGAGCCACCTCCTGATAATCACTGGAGGGAGGCAAAGGGGCCATCTGAGGTGATGGCATTGCAACCCGCTCTCCCAGCAGCTGCCCATCCCTCCTTAGCCTTCCGTTTGCAGCCTGTCCCTCCAATGCAGAAATTCATGGATGTGAGCAAAGTTGACAGGCAATGGATCTATTTAAAGTTTTTTTTAAAAAAAAAGAGGAAAACTTTGTTGTTGTTGCTCTTTTTGAGTTGTTTTAGTGAGGAAAAGGTTTACCCTAAAAACTCTTTCTCCTTTCTTGGTATTTAACCTTTGTGCTCTCTTTCCTTCGCTCATAAAACACCTGTAAAAGAACACTTCTGGCAAAAAAAGCAGAAAAGGCAAAGAAGAAGAACAAAAAAAATAAAATCCACAAAAATCTTTCTTCCAGTCTTAAGTCTATCATCCAAAAGCTTTTATGTAAAACTAGGGAAGATGAGGGGGGAAAAAAATGTTGGTGATCATCTGTTGCATTAAGAAAGCCTGCTCATATTGAAAGACAGTATTTTCATTGAGAAACGTCCACCAGGTGCAAGGCCTTCCTTCCCATTTGTGAGATGCTTTAGCCACCTAATGACTTCACTGTGTACACAGAAGGCGGCTTCGCTCCGTGTTCGTTCAGAACAGCCTGTCAGAGATGTACTGTACATGGTCCCTCGCAGAGTTCATTCTGTTCTCTCTGTCTTTGCTCCTCTTGCAGACGAGAATAAACTCAGACTGCAACTATAAGTTTGCCTGCTACAGAGGAAGATACCGGACAGTTGTCTGAAGTTGCTGATATGCTTGTTCTAACTACAGTGGTATGCATGACTTTCCTCTAACCTCAAAATGGGCAGTGCTTTTCCCTGCTGCAGCACTTCAGTGGAAAATATAACTGTTTCCAGAGTCAACCAAAGCAAATCATTGCAGTTCAGCACCAAGAAGTGCTGACCACTCTCTGCAGACGATCACCTCATCACTGCAGAGACTGGTGAAAGAGATGGGCAGGGAACTCCAAAGGCTGCCAACATTTGTGTCTGTGCTAGGCTCACAACAGAAATTTCTGTGCATTTGTTCAGCAGAAGATCCTAACACAGGCACCATGAACCTGTCTGTTATTGCTGAGCATGGCAAAAAGGGACTTGGTCAGTTCGATCATCTGAATTCAGCAAAGCCCCATCAGTTCAGTGTCCTGCTCTGCATTACTGCTAATGCTGGCCAAAGAGCTCAAGTAACAGCAAGGGCAACGCAAATTCATCAGCATGATGTTTCTGAAGGTGTTCTTCAACATACTAAAACCAAAACAGACAGGAAAGGCCATCTTAGTTTTGTTAAGAACAAGATATTGCAGGATCCCTTACCTGTTCAAGCAGGGGGGTTGGACAAGATGATGTCTAGAGGTCCCTTCCAACCCCTACCATTCTGTGATTCTGTGAAGTTGTACCTCAGATGAACAAAGCCTCTGGTTCTCCTGGGAAGGTGGGAAGCTGGACCTCACAACACTAAGTGACTTGCCCAAGGACATACGCTAGAGTTAGAAGAATCCATGTTGCAGGACTTCTCTGATCACTAGGCCGCACTGCTTTCAAGCCCTTCTGCTCAACAGAAAGCTCTGCCTCCCTCCTCCAAGAAAGTGAAAAAAAAACAAAACAAAACCAAAACACAGGACTTTCCACACCCTACATAGAAGCTAAAATGGAAGCTCATGACAATGTGATTTCTTCCAAGGAATGACGAAAGACAGTCATAGCTTTGTTCTCTCAACTACCTGTTCTCACACCCCATTATTTTTACAGGGTGTTCCATATTGGTTGTTTTTGGCCGCATCTGGATGATAAAATGCCAAGAGTTATTTAAAGTGGTAATGAAAAAAACCAGTAAATATTGATATTACAAAAGCAAGGGAAGCTGTTGGGCGAAATGCTGACAGCTATCTGTGGAGCACATGCGACTGCTGGAGAAAGACCTTTTATGCCTGAACACACGCAAGATTATTTCTATACACTATGAGGCACTGCCCATTGGTAGCCTCTCAGAACAACAGGTATGATGTATCACATCAACTGCACTTGTAAGTAGCAAGGCACAGCCTCTTCCTCCTAATTGAGTTTTGGTAGACCCCCCAGATACCGTGAGATAGGCACAGAAAAACAAATAAATGGATTAAGAGTTTCTAGGGTTTGTCAATACTATCAAAAGCAAATGCCTAAGAAATCATTTATGGCTAACTCACATATGAGGTCATGGGATCAAAGTGTTCAGAGGTGGAAAATACCTTTGAAGTCAACTTCTTAGGTGGCTGGAATCCTCTCCCAGGATAGAGGGTCTACTGGGTATTCAAATTCATCAGCTCTTAGCAAAGAGGCAACAAGAAAACTGCCTGCAAATTAAATGGAGCAGGTCACGAACTGCTGCAGTCTTGCAGAACACATGGAGGTATCCAGCACCAAGTGTATTCTTCCCAAATTGTGACACTCCAGCAGATTCCTTGGAAGGAACGTGACTGACAAGGAGCAAGATAATCCCTGCATCCACCAACAGCAGTAGGTGCTGTGTCAGTGGGAGCCAGATTTCAATTTACCTAGAAAATTAAAGCCTTTGGTACCCATAATTACAACTGTAACTCTTCAGAGCTGTTACCACTAACTAAACCTCTTGCCACCAGGACAGGACATAAAAATATTTGTCAGGCCTCCTTTAGAGCAGAGGATACGGAAAGAAGGTCCAGGTTCCCTCAAAATGCTGTAGCTTTGGCGTGGTTTTACACCCAGATGAGGCAGGGACCCACAATGTCAGGAGCATACTAACACATGCTGAAAAGCCCCCACAATCCACTAAAATGTGGATGACTGGATGTGCTGAGCACTTGTTAAAATTAGGCCTCTCAGTAAGACCACACCCTGCTGGTGCCCTACCTGCAATCATTGCCCATCACACTAATGAGGAAAATGTCTCCAAAGAGGCAGCACAGCTCACTGCCAGGGCTCAAGCCAACACAACAGTCTTAGGCCCACTCACATAACCCAACAGGCCTTTGAATCATGCTGTTGACCTCAAACTAGGCGGGAATGGGCATGAGGAGAGACAGAGGATTAAGTCACTACCGCTGCTCTCACCAACTCTTGATGAGAAGCTTATTTTCCTCAGCCTGTCTTTGGAAGACTCAGATCTTCCCAAACAGAGAGTCTCCCATATGGTCACAATTTGCTGACTTGATTTTGGAATTATATAATATTGGTATTTATGAGCCAAGTATTTATTCATCAGCTGAAAGAACACTAGCCCCATTGTTGGCCTGCACATTATTATGGCTCCAGAAGCTCAGGGCAGCCCACCCCACTTCTCTTCACGCAATTGATCTGGGACTTCTTTAATGAGCATGATATTAAAGCTGCAGGCAGATGGGTACAGCAAACAGTATGTGGGGGATGAAGGTAGTGGTGGGGAACAACACACTCCCTTAGTCCTTTGTGCCTGCTAAAAGTTATTATGCAGACAGAAAGAAATTTCCCTTGCAGAATAGCCAAGCTGACATGACTGGTAACCATGTACTGTCACCTCTGCCCTTCGGTATTACCATACCAAAACAAAACAGGGCTTAGTGCTATAGCTCTGCCCAAAGGATGGGTTTGATACATCTGCCAGAAAGGAAAATTTTTTCCTACTTAGATCCAAACCTGTCTTCAACATTGAAAATGTCAAGATTTAGGATAAGAGTCCTTACTGTCTACTGTGGGACAGTGCCAAACTTTGGTAAAGTTAAAAGCCCTACTCTCGTTCAGGACACACACCAATCTAGAACTAGTCCCAGAAAATCTGCAACTTGCAATGGAAGCTGTCAATTCCCACTGGCAGACTAATTTCTCTGGGTTTCTTGGCTACCTGTATTACTGTTGCTGCCCCAGATAATCAATAGCCAAGTCATGTAGCATTTCCCCATCTCCAGTTTCATGGCTTGAGTGGGGCACAGTACCCTTTTTATGGCTTTTAATTCAGCCTCACACAGGAGGTTTTGAAAAACATGGATTTCTGCCCATTATGTATTGGCATCTTTGAGGCTGGTCTATGGCTATTTTTAAACATACCACACTATGACGGGCAATGCATTCGGCTCTCCAGCTCTGATCCTTCAAGACACAGAACACTAAATCAGAAGTTAGCACAAGCTTTTTAAAAGACTCTGTCAGCTCCAGTTTTATAATCCACTTTACTTACAAATGCAGCCTTTCCAATCAATTTTGCTTTCAAGATTCACATTTATTTCCTTCCCTCACTCTGCACTTCTACAAAATGCTAATGTGGGTAAAGACTGCTTCTCACAAAACACATAGCTCAGCATCAAGTTCATCCATCACAGATGTTCACATCCTCTAAGCCAACCTGGTAGCACTTTCCCAAACAGTATCAAATGGAAAAAAAAAAGCAAATACCAACATCCTGATTTGCTCTGATCAAGCAGTGGTTTATTCTGGGGAGTCAAGAAAAGTTAGAGGCAGGAGAGACCTAATAAATTATCCTGGTCATTGCAGAAGCATTCCCTGCTCAAGGTTTCATCTGGACTCCTAATAAATGTGCCAGGCTTAGACTTTCCAGCACTTCCATTAGAAAAGGTAAACTACATTCAGATTTCAAGGTTAACTGCGAGAACACTGCTTGCAGGACAAGACTAACATTGTAGTTCAAATAACGTTGTGTCAAAACACAGCGAGTTTGAAACTTCAAACCCCCCCCCAATACCTGTTCCATTTTTCATTGGTGCTGGGAGGGATTCCACAACCAAAATGAATCAAGATTTTATTTTCTGAAGCAAAAATTTTTAAAACATCTTTATAACATTTCCCACTCAAGTGTGTATTTTAGATACATACACAATTAAAACGACCACTTAAGTTGACACCATGCTTCTCAAGTTTGAACTGTACATGATTAGAAACAGCTGAGGAATGATGGTTAAGGATGGAAATTTCTATGTTGTTCCCCTTTAATTGGCATAATGATTATTTGCCAGACTAGTTCACTTGGAAGAAAGTTCTCTCTTCTGCTGCTACGTGTAGCCAGTATCTAATGGACTCTGATCAACGTACAAGGTGATCACACTCCAAAAGCAGCTCTTGCATCCCAGTTATTAAGTTTCAAGATACTCACCTGGCCCTCTGATGGCTTTTCTTCCCTCCTCAGGAGATGCACATGGCTCTTGGAACAACAAAAATCACCAGTTTTCTTCAAAATGGGAAGGAAAACAACATGAAGGCAGAAGGGGTATCCCTTCTGGACACACTCCCTGGAGTAAGAACTTTGCACCTCAATAAGGGCTTTAATACATTGAGAGGTAAGAGGAGGATAAGGACACCATCACATGACCACTCTCATCTATCTCTTGAGAAAACCTCCTCCTTACTCATAATAGCATAATATTAGATCAAATATTGGAGTAAGAGATTTTCAACCATTTAAAAATTAAATATTTATTATTGTAACTCTGAATAAAGGCCAGGAAGAGAGCTCAGGAATCCTATACTTTCAGCCAAGACAGTGAATCAAGGACAGTGGAAGCACTTAAATGGGTGTCCCATTGGAAACAATGACATCCCAGAGGACTCCAGATGGAAGTCCTTTTGATGTTTGGCCGAGGATCTGCCACAGTTCAACAGCACAGCTAATTAGAAGCACAGAGGGGAAGAAATAGAGCTACAAAACCTGCAGGTTTGACTGCAACAAACATTTCCAGATCAGCAACAGTGAGAACAAAATGACAAACACCAGACAAGACCGCTAGAACTTCGGTCCTGGGTTATTCTGCAATGGCCTTTTAAGCTTAAAATACTCACTAGAAAATGAACAAGAATGTAGCAGGAAGAGGAGATATTAATTTTGGCAAACTTGTCTTGCCTGGGGATTCCCCTGAGGATTGGAGATTTAGGCTTTATTGCTTATCTTCCCAGTGACTCAGATAATAAAGAATTATATACAGTTCCTGCAATGCCTTGTTCACCTAAGCCTCCTATGCAGGCTGTCAACTGGTTCAGTAAAGGACATGCAAAGACAGTTGAAGTGGAATTTATAGCTGCTTTATGACTGTGCTACAAAGTACTTCTAAGTACCATTAAAAAAAACCCCAAGCAAACCATGGTGTAGAGGAACTCTCTCACCTCCACATTATCCAACAGAAAGAATGCAGTATGAAACTTCTTGAAAGCTCACCTCCACGAAGACAAAGCAGCCCTCCTGGTGCTGTCCCAAACACACTCACAAAGCCAAAAGATAAAATTGAATGTTTTCTCCTTTAAAAAAAGTAATCTCTTTTCCTAGCTACAGCTCTTCTTTCACTGTTTCCCCTCATCTCAGTTCAAGACAGGTTGGAGGAAGTATCCCAAGTAAAAGTGTTACTATTGCAAGCACTGAAACAGCAAAGGCAAGAGTTATGCACCTTTCAAAGCAGAAAGGACAGCCATGAAAAATCTACAGGCACCCAACCCACACAAGGGACAGAACCAAGCCTTGCTTTTATCGCTGTAAGTGGCTAATAAGAACAAATGACTTCCAGCCATGCATTATTGAAAAATGTCTTAAGCAAGATATACGCAGCTTCTTTTGAAGCCTTGGAAAGCAATGGAAAAGCAGGCTGGAGTCGGAGCAAGAGGGAATAGGGAGCTAAGGGAACAGCGGGAAGCATTCAGCACCTTGCAGAACTGATCCTTCTGACATAGCTGGATATTGCCTACTAAATCCTATGCCCACCTGGAGGCATGTCCCACCTCTACTCTGTTAAGATAAAACAACACATTGAGAATTTGGACAAAAGTCTTTCCACAGATGCAAACAATGTGAACTTTTCATTTGGTGAATACTGATAGGGAGGGTGTGCTGCTATCTCAGATCTCTGCAAAAGAAAAACTCACAAGTCAGAAAAGGTGCTTTAATGCCCCCTTTTAGAGGCATAAGTGGCCAGCAGGTCTGTGGAACAGTTGCAAAATACATGGCCCTGGGGAAAAAAAAAAAAAGGAACAAAGAAAAAAACTCTCACAGATGGAAGACCTTTGCAACCTCTAAGACAACATGTATTTTAATGGCTACCAGCCTATGTTCTGTGCCTTTCACAAAGCAAAGGGAAAAGCACTGAGGACACCAGAGAGAAAACTGCCATCCCTCTGTGGAACAAGACTGCTAATTCCTAGTTTCATAGGTTGGCTTAAAATCTCATTAAACTCCATTGGCTCTTTGAAGAAAAAGAGCAAAAAAACCTCACTCCCCACTTCCTATTGCAGTCAATATGGTTGAAACATCCTCAAGAGAACACCATTTAATGACACCATCAATGCCATTTTAGAGGTTTTATCCTTAACAAGTTTCAAATAAGTTGCCTAGAAGGGAAAGTTTCCAACACAACTTCACTAAATCGAGGCATGCTAATTACACACCCACAGGCCTTCAACCCAGGGCTGTGCAAAGGCATTAGCTTGTTTTAAGCACGTGCTTAAGTTTAATCATCCTTAAATTGAGTGCATCTTTGAGTATCTTTCTATACTGCATTACAGACTCTTACAAGTCTACAAAAGTGTTAAAACTAAAATGGGAATTCATTATTTTGATATATTTTTTCATTAGGATAAGCCACGAAATAAGCTTTATAGACTGGTGAAGCTGTATAGCGCAAGCCGAAGCGTCCATTGAACCAGCTTGTTTCCCGCTTATAACATTCCACAACCCACTTTGGGCTCACTGCTTTTGGTTGTGGGTTGTTACACAATCCCAAAGTATTTTATCCCTTCAGCCAGTCTTGTTTCCTCTTCAAACGCCTATGCAGATCACCCTGCCAAGGACAGAAAAGTTAGCATCTAAATCTTAACCTTTGTATTTCTATAGCATCCACTGGCGTAGACAGACCATAAGACTCTGGGTAGTCACTTCATCTCCTTCACATCCCATATTTTATCTTAGTTTTATGATTCCAACAGTATTTTGCCATAACAACTGCCCCTTTGAACATCCAGCTCGACAGCAATAACACAAGACAGCCTTCTTCCACCAACAGCTAATCATGTTCCACGCTCTTCCATGAAGAAACAAAATTCTGCAAAGATATCTTCCTCTCACCCCCTCTGATGGCCAACAGACCTGCGTATCTGTCATTTATAAGGCTGCAGATTTCTTAGCCTGCATCTGCAGTTTTATTTCTTTACTTGAAGAGACAGTATTTGCAGTCTGGCAGCACACTGAGCAAGCCAGAAAGGAAATCACAAAAACTAAAGGAAATCTTTCTCTGGAGGGTAACGTGTCCTAGCACCAGCAAAGTTTGCATTAGGGTGACCCGATTATAGTTACACAGTACATTAGAAAGAAAAAAAAAAAAACAAACAACAAAAACAGAAACGTGGTATTCACTGAAAATGAGGTAGAATTAGCCTGTCCCTAGAAGCCAGCAAGGTCAGGGAAAGCAAGGCAGGTGTTAATTCTTGATCTGGAAAACAAAAGATGTGGGTTTAAATTAGTTAATATATTCTACTCACTACTGAGATACTACATCAGCTTCAAGTTACTACAAAGCTACAACTAAACACTTCTGTTGGAAGCAGCATGTTCTGTTTTTCCTAAGTGCCATGAACTCTGCCTCAGAGCTTACTGATTCCTCCCAAACATGCTGAAATACTGTTGCCTTCAGGAAACAGCATTTGTCCTCAGCTCTTCTAGACCCAACACAGCTCCTCAAGCAAATGCTCATCAGAGAGCTGGTTCCCCAGCACCTGGGTCTTCTTCCGCTGGAGAACTGCCATTGACTTTGACAAAACTGTGAACCCCAAAAGAGATGCAACTCCTACCTCCTCCCATCTGCTGCAGAAACAGACCCACGAGGCATAGACAGGCTTCCACAAGTTTCACAGTGAGTCTATTGCAAAGCCAGGAACAAAACTTAGGTCCACCTGACTTCCAGTCTGGCCCTTTGAACATGAAATCCATAGCAGGGACAGTGAAACCTTCAGTGTGCACTAGGGACAACTCCCAGGGTAGTGCCAGTGTACAGCCACATTCTCTTCTCCTCAAGCCCTCCTGCCCCAGGCTGGCAGATCCAATCTGAACCATGATGAATGCACTGAGGTCAGCTTTTACAACACAGTTGTTTCAGCAGTGATTTGTAGAGTTGCTTTTAAACACAAGGTTCTTTAAAACTTTTCCTCGTCCAGAGCAAGGCTACAAGTCACCTACCTGATTTTCACAAGAGAATATAAGCTACTACCACAGCCTGAACTGGCTTCATATTGCCTCTCCATCAAGCAAAGTAAGGTGTCAGAAGCTCCACTGCACCCCCTTGTCTCCGCTCATATCTGAAGAGGAACACACCAAGAGTGTGAGGAGGTGGTAAAGCCACCATCCAGCCTGTCCAAAGCAACAATCCACATTCCCAGGCAGATAAAACAAGAAAGGTTTAGCCAGAGAATAATAGACTGAGTCTCTCCAGGGCCTTGCTGCTCTGCTCTTCAGCTGTTACAGTTCACAGGATATTATGTGAAGTAGAACAGGACTGCCAGCAGCAACCACTGCTCAGCAAGGATCCCAGCAAATAACATCTCACCTATAATTACCTCCTGGCTGTCTTCTCTCTAAAAGTAGCAAAAGTTAGTTAAACAGCTTTGTTAATTATGACCTCCTGTGGCCCGTGCTGTTCATAGCCAGAATCCTCACTGTGTATTTTTAGCATCTCTCTTCACAATGCAGAAAAGCAACCAGACAACAGAAATGCACAAGATGTCTCCACTTGTACAGGAAACACTTTTGTTATTCTGCACTGTTTCAGACACAGGATAAGAAATCCCATCTGAAACCACTTTCTTGCAAGCCCTAGTGTAGAAACAGAAATGGATATGATTGCAGCATTGTATTTTATAACCATGTGAGATGAATCTCATACGTACAGAGGAGAAATAATCTCCAATGAGTTGCCCATCTGATTTTTTTTTGGCCCATTGTGTTTGCAGATCACACCAGGAGTCTTCAGCTTCCTTGAATTTATTCATTACCCAAATTATTTACTGAGTGATTTATAGGGTCTATTATCATCCTGCAAAATTTTCAATTCCAGAAGTTTAAGCTGCTTTGCTGTGTTGAGACCAGGCATATATTTTGTGTGGGTATATCTGGGTCTCCTTATTAAGGTGAGAAGTCCTAGAATTACATTTTTGGTGCATCTAGAAGTTCATAATACATTTTGGCCATGAGGGGATAACACAGCTTTGCTCAATAGCAGTCCTTTAGTTGGGGATCACAGTGTCTGAGAGAGCAGGCAGAGCTCTTGGTGCTCAGGATGATGTTGGAGCACATGGGTGCAAGCATTTTTTTTACTGCCCTCTCTGGGACATGCAGTGCCCTGAAGGAAACAAAGTGCTAACACTATTGCTCTGTGAGGTTTATGGCCTGTAGTGCTTTCTGGAAATAATAATTTCATAGTTACAGCTGCTTCTGTGGTCACTAATAGCATCTCTCAGCATCGGACTCTCTAGTAAATAGCCAAGCACCCTGCACAATAAGCAGCATCACATTGTCATACTTCCAGGGGATGCAGCAAAGATCAAGGGTTCTACAACACTAAAAAAAAAAAGGAAGACACCCCCTGCTTGATTTTCATCAACATTAGCAAAGCTGAGAGAAAAAACAGAGAAGATATTATATCCCAGGAGCTGACCATTGAAGATAGAATTCTCTTGATGGCCAGTGGTTAAACTCGACTTTCTGCTGGGTTCTGTGAGACAGCACATGTTTGTACTAGTTTTGGCTGGGATACAGTTAACTTTTTTCATAGTAGCTTGAGCAGGCAGCTCATCAGCTCCTTCCATCCCCATGCTTGGAAAGAAACCAAAAGAACTGCTTGTGAGACACACACAGACAGAGGAGTCTCCCTCCTTCCACACCTCTGCTTTGACAACTGCACTGTAATGCATCTTTGATACCCAGCCCCACGCCTCCCCTCAAGGCCTCTCCAGTGGTCAGAGCTTTATTAATGCAATTTTACCTCTCGCTCAAAGTTTCAGTACCTTGGACACATTTGAGAGGCCATGAGATTCTCTGATCATGTCAGAGTACTTGCTCATGAATATTGATGGTGAAAAGGAAAACCACACACACAGAGCCATACTGGTAAAACCTCTGTGGATCTAGTAAAAGGTCAGCCTTTCCCTTCCCCACATCCAGCACCAGTATTACTGGGAGCAGATCAATTCTTGCTAAGCTTCTGAAACAGACATATTAACCTGAGCAAAAAGAGATGGCTGATGATCATGAAGCACAGGCACGGACTTAAACACCACCACACAGTTTCCAGGATTGACAGCTATAAAGTGAAGGAAATAATTAATTTCACAGTGATTCTGTGTCAACTATGCTATTTCTTTCCATCAGGAAGTTCAAAAGGCAGGTTTGGGAGCAGGAAACTAGGGGAAAAGAGAAGGAGCCCTAAGAAGTTTGGATGTTGGAAATCAATAGCAACTAGAGGAGGAGTGAGAAGAGAGATGTCATCTGTAGTTAGTTTAATATTCTGGCATTTCCATTGCCTATTGATTAGAAAGTGCAAAAAATGCAGATGAGGATAGAGACACTGATTACAGAAAAATCAATGGCTTCTTTACATGAGTCATTCAATAGTAGTGAAGGAAATTTGCCATTTTGCAGAGATCACATCAGGTGGGCGTGAGCTGGCACAATCTCCTATTCCCCAAAGGAAGAGGATGTCCAAGCCTTTCACCTCCCACCTGCCTCTCATTGGCTTGTGCTGCTCCCAAGCTCAGTGGAGCAAGGAGAACAGGGAAAAAACCCAGTTCTATTCCTGAGTCAACGTGTTGGCTGGCCCTAGGCCATCATTTCTGTAAAAGAAATTAGATGATACTTCTTCCTGCTACTTAAGTGTTGTGCAGCTCAATTAGTGAATGCTTGTATGGAACTTTGAATATACCAAAGTGTAGAACAAGCAGCTGTCACTATAAACACACTGCTGATCAGAGTACTACTGACCACACTGCTAGGCTGAAGCTGAGGAAAACCTCACACTCACTGTGATCTATTTAACAGCTGCTACATTTATTTCACTCTATACCTAAATACATGCAAAGGGCTAACAAGACAACTTGATTAGATAGAGCAGATCTATGTCATTGCATCACAGTAATTCCACCTTCACACTGACCACAGCCTGACTGAGGTTGTGACCTGGATCCTTGACAGCTGTGCCCTGTTCTCATACTTTTCTGATTAATGTAAAGACAGGACATATGGAAGACCCTTTCTTTCTAAACCAAGAACACATGCATGAGTGACCATGACAAATGGAGGGATCAGATCCCCATGTTGATTGCAGGAACACACAGAGATGCAAATTATTGTACTCTGCAATAAAGAATACATGCAGCTTTCCAGCAAAACCTTGGAGACATCACTGACTTTCATTGCTCATTGACTGCATCACCCAGGTTTCTCTTAATGCTGCACTAAATCTGCTGGGACTCAGGTGGGGAATGACAGAGCAAGAACAGGGCAAAAGCTCTGGAATGGCCACTGTTCAAGATAGGTATGTTGCAAACAATGTTTCTAGGCCATCCTGGGCATCTAACACCACATGTCTGCATCTGTGTTGACTCACCAAACTGCCTTGACAAGAAACAGAGAGATCCCCTCACTAATTGACTCATTAGCAGAGATAGAGAGGTATCCAGATCATGACTCATGCAGTCTGAGACATCTCACCTGGGATAAAATGAACATGACCTAGAAACTCCTTATCCCTGTTGCTGTTTATGCTTACAGCAGTGCAATGTGACTCCACCCAGCAAGTCAACACAACATTATCTATGTATTTTTGTCTGGAAGTGGTGAAGTCTCTAGATAAAACAGGAGACATGCAGACTGACAGACCTCTGCTTTAAACAAATGGCTCCTTATGACAGCTACCAACTGATACTGAGAGCAAAAGCCTCTGAACTAGCAGCAACTATTGCTCCATGCTCTTAAAACAGCTCCCACAGTTTCTTCCTATGCAAACTTTTCCCCTGGAAAAATCAGAAGCAACTTTACTCTCGGCTTGAGAATTCAGTCACCACTGAATGCTTCAGCAAGCCCAGGCAGAACGCAATGCCCGGACACAGCAAACACTGGTGTTGATATGGGCAGGGAGGGAGAGCAACTGGTCTCTCAACAGCGAAGTTACAAGCAGAGCCAAGGACTGACAGACTCTGCCAGCCAGAGCACTCACCAGGTTGACGAAGTCCTGGTAGCAGATCCTCCCCTCAGAGTTGCTGTCTGCCAGGGCCAGCAGGACCTCCAGCTTGTGGGGGTCCAGCTCCGAGCCGTGTCTCTGGAGAAGGGACCGAAACTTCTCAGTGCTGATGTAGCCGGTGTTGTCAGGATCGAACTGGGATAGGATGGGAAGTGCCAGGATTAACCATTCCATGTTACACACAGCTCTACATTCATCATGCATTCATCAATCACTGCAAACCCACAGGACCCCAGGGGTTGCTCTAGGCTTTGGTAACACATTGCCCTACAATCACCTCATCTTCAACTTCCTTTCACTGCCCAGGGACTACAAAGCACCCTGGTGCAGAAAAGGGTGAACCCAGGCATCATCATCCACACCACCATCTCATCTCCACCCACGCTTCAGCTAAGTCAGCTCCCTTCACCTTCCTTCCCTCTGCATCATCATTTTTCTTGGCTGTTTTTTGTATCCCTCTCTGTCTGGATATCAAGCAAACCACAGATGCAGTCTGTGAGATAAAACATACTGAAAACAGTTTTACTCCTGTATTTCCTAGAACAATTGCAACATGGGAACATGCCATCCATCCTCGAGCCCTTTCTGTGCTCAGTGTTTCTGACAGTCACCTTTCCAGATCACCTCTACAGATACCTTCAAAATGGCAAGTGCTTTCACTGCTGAAGAGCTTTATATTTTAAGATGGATTGGAAAGAAAGTCTTCAGACAGGGAGCAAAGCAGATGAACATTATGTCAAACTAAAAGTGACAAGGCAGCCACATGCCATTTTCAGAATGTAAACCAGTCATTTGAAGGAAAGTTCCAGGTGAGATTTGGAGTGAATCCCACTCTGACCAAAAACATCACTGTTTTCCCTCAGACTAAGTGGTTAATCTCCCAGAAATGCCACGGACTGAAAAGAGACAGCTTTGCATGGCTGTTCAAACTTATGATTGCTTCCAGTGGCCTCTAACCCACCCTGAGCTCCCCAGGGCATGCTTCGAGGGGCTGCCAGCTCACAGGCAGGCACCACCCCAGCCCAGACAAAGCCAGCACTAACAACATGCTGAGCGCATTTCTTTTGTGCTTTGAAAACTAGTGGACGCAAGCTGCCAGAGCAGCCCACACTAGCTGTGGTGCAGCCCCATCTCTGCCAGCTCTGTTGCTGGGAGATTTGCCTTTGATTTCCCAAACTTGGCTGTGAGGACCCTGGTACTCACTGGCCTCCTTTTGTAAATAATGATATCAAGCTTGTTGGCTGGATTGAGTGGCTGTCAGGGGGCAGGGTGGTCAGGAGGGAGTCTTTTCATGGAAACATTTGGGACATAAAAGGCCTTGGCAGAGCCAAAAAGGCCCTGACAATCCTCGCTCTTTCCTAACACAGAGCAAAAGCTGAACAGGCACTGGGCCTTTGATTTGACGCAGCGCAGTAAAGGCTGCCTTGGCAAGGGAGGAGGTGAGAAGAGGGATGTGGCAGAGGATGCAGGCTGCCAGCCGCAGGGCTGGCACTGCTCTGCAGCAATAGAGCAGCTATAAAGCAGACCAGCCTCAGGCACAGGCAGCTTAGTTAGAGGACACAGTGCCCAAGTGTGCAAGGATCTGGCTCATCTCCTCCCATCAGAGCACCTTTGTTCCCAGCCCCTTGCTGCAGCAGGGCTGGTCTGCTATTTTGTCAAAGCAGCTGCCCGTCTGTGAGGAAGCTGCTGGGGTGAGAGGATTACACAAAACAAAACAAAACAAACCAAGTGACCTGGGCAGTCAGAGCTGGGCAGTCTCCCCCGCCCACTGCCAAGGGTTGTTCTGCCTTTGTGAGCTAGCCTGGATGTACCTTCCTGACAGCTAGCACCCAGAGCCAAAGCTGGATCTCATCAGCTGTTTACTGTTAAACAAGGGCTTAGTATTAACCCCTGGAGAAGTTTAGCTCCCCTACTCCATCAGCCCATTCTCATGCTTTGAGTTAACAGATTAAATTCTAAAACCAGCTCCAAAATCAGACTTGGCTCTGATGCTTTTTGGCTCTTGCTGGGACTCCCAAGCCAGCCTAAGTGTGCAGTGCCCAATCCCAGAGGCACAGATACCCAGGAAATAAAGTACTATTAGTATAATACCCCCTTTCTGAAGGGGAATTTGCAGAAGCTGGGAGATGAGTCATTCGGGTAATGGATAACACCTGCAATCCCATAGATACTGCTGTGTTCATCCTTGTTTCCTGAAAACATTTGACCTAATCAGCACCTTACTTAACTGCATCACTTTAACTATATCTTGACATTTATGATGTCAGAACCTATCTTGTCTAGGACAAAACCATTTGCTCCTTGAAGGCTTAAAAACCTGCTTTGAGGGTGAGGGTCACTGACTGAAGCACAGAACTCTCTTCCCCACGTTGCGTGCTCTCTGACTTTGTAGGAAAGACCAATGGTCACAGCAGTGCGGAACGTGGCTATTCCTTCAAAGGGCAGACGAGATACAGAGCTGAAGCACACAGGCTCCCGAAGCACAAGAGCTGCTCAGATCATAAACCACTTTTCCCAGACTGCTCTGCTTTAAAGCATTCCAAAAAGACATATTTTGTAACCAAGAACAGAAATTACACAACCACTTCAGAGCTTCAAACCATCCCACAAGGACACGCTAATGACTCCAGACTCACTAGTGCTAGAGTGGATATGATCCTGTCACTCAAGATGGTACTGTCCATACCTGTTACTGGCTCCTGGCCTTCCAAACAGACAGACAGCTGAAGCCTGTCTGGTGGCTGTGAACGAGCCTCTGCTCCAAGGATGCTTCTTTCTCACACCAATAGGCACCAGCATTCCTCCTTCAGCTCACTGTCTTGCTGCTTGTCCCACCAAAATCAAAGCAGTGACAGAAGGTAGCTAGTATTTTCAGTATTGTAAACATTCTAGGGAGCCTGTTCTCCTCTTTCATATTACTATGTATAATTTTCTTTTTGGCACTAAGTTAAGGATACTAATTAGAAATAGGTTTAAACCAAAACAGTGGATCTGAACAGCTTGAAAGATTAAGAGGTGAACAATGAACAACTGGTATCTGAACTAAAAAGACCTGCCTCAGAGCAGGACTAGACCACTGCTTCCACAACCTGTTTTACTATAAACCCCAGCTGTAATGGAGTTCTCTTATTTACATTTAAATAATATTTTTCAGTATATAAAAATCTCATCTGTCACCACAGCACTCAAAATCTACCCCAACACTTCAAACTGCCTCAAACCCTGTTTCTGATATCTCAGCTAGCCACAAAACTCAAGGGGCTGAGCTGGTCCTGCAGAACATGTGCCCCCACACATGAGAAAAACAACATGTGATGGCACACTCAAAACACTTGGGTCCATCAATTATAAAAGAGGCAACTGACCTTTGCTAGACGCTTCATGTATTTATCCATGATGATGTTGTTAAGGGGCAGTTGTGCCACAAGCCCAGCCGAGCACCTTTGTCTCACCAAGAGGACAGACGATGACCGGCAGCCAGCAGCATGGCTGCGCTGAGCCCCAGGTCCAGCCCCACGGGGAATGCTCCCCAGGCAAAGCCTCCCAGCAGCTAAGTCAGCACACTGGCTTCCTTCAGCAGAGTTACTTCTGCCTCTCCCCATCTACTCGGGCAGACAAGCCCAAATGGGTGCAGGGATGAGGAAGGCCGTTTGCCCCCCCTCCACCCCCCCACCCCCGAACAATAGGACACTAACGGCAATTTCATGCAAGGTTTCCTCCGCATTTCAATGACAATCACCCTTAACTCCCTTGATCCTCAGCAAGGCTCTTAAGCAAAAATGTAAATATGTTAATGACCGTAACAGCCATCTGACCGAGGATCGTCATTCCCTGGCCCAAAACAAGCTATGTTTTCCTATTTCTTCCTTATTTTAGAGCAGACACACCATAAAGTGAAGGCCCCGCAGCAAAACTACAAGACAAAAACAAGGGGAGGAGGCCCTGCAAACTCTGATGGAAATAGGAAATACGGTTAAGAAAAGAAAATGAAATCTTAAATTGTTCCTCCTCTTTAATTAAAGACACATCAGCCATGGCTGAGTGAGCAAGTAGGGTGGAGGCTGGTGCTGCAGACAGACAATGGGTATCTTGGGAAAACACAGACATTTCACGTAGCGCAGACAGCTGCTCCTCTCCTCCATGGCAAACAGCCCTCTGGGGCATTGGAGCAGCTGGAGAGTCAACAGCTGAACTGGGCACAACACGAGGACCCTTGGCTGGCTTTGGGATTGCACATCTCTTGCAGGAACGAAGAACTTGTTACCACCCACTGTTTTGCCATTGAGGGGCTTTGTCTTGGCATCACCTAAGCTGTAAGTTGTCTTTGCAATGGGCAAGGCTCCAAGCCACTTCACCTAATTTGGAAGTTGGCTTTGAGTTGGATCAGTCCCTTCGAATCTGAATCATTCTATGGTCTGGTGGTATCCTTACTTCTGGGAGAGAGTGGCCTGGCAGTCAGGCCTCCTGGCACTGACCCCAGCTTTGCTCCAGGCTAGGAGGCAGATTCTGGAAATAAATTGCCCTGAGCTTTAGCTTCCCCTCCTATTATATGGAGATGACAATGGCAGCTTTATTTCCCACCAGAAAGCAGCTATCAATAGTAGGCCTGCATCTTGCTCACACATAGGCCCTCTCCCACTGGACAGAGGGAGTCAATCACAAGCAAAAACTGTTTATCTCCAAGGGTTTCAGAAACCACCCTGAGCTTTGTGCACTTAAACTCAGACCGTTAGATGGCATAGTCTCTGCAATCCAGGGATGCTAGCAAGCTTTGGAACCAAGCATACCATCTCCAGCCTCAAGGGCCATGCTGTAGTTAAATCAAGAGTCTCCAAGTCAATACATGGAATTGACAGACTCCAGGGTGAAGCTGTGAAACGACATTTAAAGATAGGCATTGAAACTCTCCTCAAGATAGTCACACATTTTACCAGAGCCCATTCTCTACCTTTCCACAGTCTCTGGGGCCATGCTTTTTAAAACCCAAACCAAAAACAAAACAAAAAACACAAACCACCCCAAACCAAAACAATGGGGCAACAGTATATGTAGCATTTGCTGCTTTGATGAAGATTAAAGGAATGACAAGGCAGAAGATGAAAGTCTGCCTTATAATCCAAATAAGAGGGCAAAAAGCAGGGGCTGTTTCAACAGGAGTTTCACCATTGTCTGGTGGTGATGATCTTCCAAACAGCTTAATGATCCTGCTCTCTCTTCCAATAGTGGGAGGTGCATGTGAGAGGAGAAACCCTGATCCAGAAGAGAAGGTGACCAGCCAAAGGTAGTGCATATCCCTCCACCTCAGAAGCCAGCTTCTTACCATTAAAAGTCACCTAATCTGAGTTGCCTGACCATGTGTGGCAAAACATTAGTGCTGGCTCCAGTGACGCACACTCTCTTTCCCTGTAAATAATGAATTTAGCCACCACTGCCCAGACAATATAAAGTGATTAAGGGCTGTCCAGCAGTACTTTTAGTGCATGTTAGATTGCTTTGACCCGAGGTGAACCCAAGGGCTGGGAACATCATCCAGCTCTCAAAAGCCAGATTGCATTTAAGCACAGAGGATATACCCTCACTAACTCACCAAACAGGGTCCACAGACAGACCTGCACCTTGTAAAGCTGTGGTGAGAGAGCACAGAGCTCCCCAGCTCAGCATTCACCTAGGCGGGGAGGTGTTCACAAAGCAGATGGCCCATCACCTGGATTTGGGCAAGTGTCTCTCTGCACACAGCGCATGGCAAAGTGGAGATGGATGGAGCTGGTCTAGATTCCCTTTCCCTTGAAGAGCTGAGTAGCCTGAAGGACCAGGTCCATCAGCTAGCTGGCCAATCTGTAGAGGCATTTCTGCTCTAATTTATTTCTCCTACTGTCTTAGGCACAAAGACAAGAAAAGGACTGACATTACTACCATCTGTTGTTACCTTCTGCAAAAGCACTTCATCTAGACAGGCACTGGAAGCACAGATTCAACATGAACAGGAGAATGAAAAGATTCAGGAGTGCACCACTGCTCAGTTGTTAAACAGGAAAGAGGGCTCTGGGCCCAGGTATTGCCAAGATTTCTGGAGTGAGCCAAGGCACCTCTTGTAGTGCCTTGACTTCGTCATCTACAAGGCACAGGCAACGTACCTGTGCCTGCATGACCCAGCACAGCGAGGACTGTGGAATGCTTACAGAGCATGACTAGATGATAGCTGCAGTGGCAAAGGGCAATCAGCAAGCCACAAGGCCAAGCAGCACAGGGACAATATGACAGAGCTGGCCTTCTGCCAAGGTTTCATGTACAGAAACATATCAGACTTACCAAAACCAACAACAGCTGGACACCACACTGAACTCTAACTCCACAGAGGTTCAGATCCCAGTCCAAGCCACCACAGGCCAAACAAATCCTGCACTCTGAGACCCCGGGAATTTCTGGCCCACAGCTTCCTGGGGAAGCCTATCATGCTCAGCCAGGTACCCAAATCCATGTTTCTCTCTCTACACACATTTTTAATGCAACTCTCTCCCCTATCCTTTCACTGCCTGTGGGTGTCTTGCTGCAAGTCCCTGCTAAGACAGTGAGGATAGAGATGCACTCACAGGATCTGTTGAGCTACCTTTCAGTCCTCTGCAGTCTCGACAACCCACCATGCTGAGTGATCCTACTGCCTCTCTCCACATCAGCCTCCTGGCAGAACACTCACAGGAATCAGCCTCCAGTCTCAGCTGGGGAATTACACACGGTGTACAAGCCACCCAGAACTAAATTATTCAAAATATGCCACTGTGCTGGCTTTGAAACCAAAGCCACTCCCCAGAAAGAAGCCAAGGTAAATAGAAGCGCCATTATGAGCAGCACAGACGAGGAAGGAGATGCAGCACTGAAAGTGAGGGAGGTAATTACATGAATAACGAGACAGCATGGATGGCAGGAGGTGCCCTCCATTATGCCACAAGGCTTAATGCAAAGAGACATGTTTATAGACTGAGGCTTCTCCAGCTCTGCTTCTTCCTCTTTTATTATTTATGTAAGTGCATTAAGACTAATGGAAAGAAGCTGAGGCACTATAAACAGTGGTGGAGGTTTTTTTAGGTGGAAATATAATTTTTCATCTTGACCCAGCACTGGGAACCTTGCACATTTCACTGGATAGATGCCCTCAGCTGCAGCAACAGGCTGGGCAGGTTACAGCCCAGACTGGCAAGGCGTGTATTTTACATCACCAGCCTAGCTCTGGTGTTGACCATCTGCACACTTCTGAGGTTGTGGACAAGATGAAGCCTACAAGAGAGCGCTGAGTGACTGCCATGACCAAACCCACCATAACAGTTAAAACCTTTTCTTAAATCCTTAGGCAAGAGGTTTAGTACTCTTTCCAGATCTGCTTGTCAGCACTGGCCCAGACATTATTATATGTACAAATGCCCGGTCTCTTGCTCTCCCTTTTGAATTTATCGAGTTTTTAGGGCTCCACAATCTCCTGACGCAATGAGTTCTGCCGTCTAATTAAAATAAAACCCACTTTTCATCTGGACAGTGTAAGGCACATTAAATATCAAAAGCTGAAAACAGCAATACCCGTACTACCATGACATAAAATATTCTCATTTACCACCACATAATTCTTTTTTACGTCTTCTTAGTCATGTCCTATTGGAGAATCTCAAACTCCTGTACCAATATTAATTACATCTCTCAGGGTTTCTACATCGTGAGGGGACATAATGCATAAGCCACTTCATTCAGAGCTGAAATGCAATACAATACACTCTGAGTGGGACACTGCATTTATTTGGACTACGTAACTCAAGAGAAGGGATACCATGCACAGTCAGCGTCACAGCCTGGAGACAGGCAGGCTCTAATCACTATTGCTACAAGGAGAAAACAAAACAAACAAACAAAAACCAAACAAATAAAAAACCCACAACCCCCCAAAAAATCCCCAACGGTCAGAATAGCTGTTCAGCTAGGGCTGTATTTCAGGTCAAGCTCCTACAGTCAGATCCCTGCTCACCTCCAGGTTAACTAAACATACACAAGCATTTCTGTAAAATTCAATGCTACTGACAATATCTCCTGTCACAGCAGCGTCTCTGCTGGTACAGATGAGGCAGACATGTCTTCTCATTCAAAACAGGGGTTTGGTCTGTTATTATCTGGGAAAAGTAGCATAGGCGTTACCAGTGCAGAAGAATCAGTAGTTTAAATGTTTCTGTTCTGTATCTGGACAAAAACCCAATGAATTATCTCTACCGTACAATAATGATACACTTTCTGTCCCACCAGTAACTGGAGAATGTTACACAGCAGCTGCTAAAGTTAGATAGTTTTGAATCAGCAGGGCAAGGTAACTTGCACCCAAAAGATTTTTAAAAGCCAGTACTAATAATGATTTTCTGCAAGTCTGGGAACACTGGAGGAACATCAAGATCTGCTTTTTACCTTTCTTCCAGCTTTGAATCAGCAATGCAGCCAGTCCAACCATGGCTCCAAAACTCCCGTTGAAACATGGTGACAGGCACCCACACTCCTCCTAAAATTGCAGGGCTGTGACAAGAATTTAATGGGACAAAGTAGGTCTGTTGGCCTAATAGCAACCCACAGCAAATAAACAGATGACTGATATTGAGTAATGCATAACTGAAGGAGGGCGGGTCTAACATCAGTCAGGATAGGCTACAGAAAATAGATTATATTCAGCTGATAATATCTGGATGAGAATACAAACTTGGCGCATATCATCAGACAAGACGGCTGGTATAACTGAGTTCTGCAGGGCACCTGACATCCCCAGACAGCCCTGTGTTTGAGGACTTAGTGTGACACAAACTCAGGCTGTCACACATTCAACATGCTAAAGTCTACCTATTTGACAGGTCTCAACAATAAAACTAAGCTAGAGAGATATGGAGGTGCCACTAATGGGATCTTATGAGAATTCATTCTTGCCTCTGCAGAATTATCATTAGTGACTTAGAAAGCGTAAGATAAGTCTGCATCATGCTCACAGATGAGCTAAAGCAGCAAGTTACTAAGCATGAGCTGGGTCTTTTGGTAAAGCTGAGTGCTTGCAAACAATACATATTACAGTAAAAACAAACGGAAAGCCATGTGGCCAGGCGCCAGGAATGCCAGCCAGCTTACAGGATGGGGAATGCCATCTTCAGAAACAGCCACTCTGGGGGGGAAGGGAAAGCCTCGTTTGTTACACTGAGTGCTCTCAAGGTAACACTGCCTTTCAAAAAAGGAAACAAACCTGCAGGTTTGTAAATGAGATGACATTACCTCTGCATTTGGCACTTTGTTACTGGTATAGTCTGACTAGCTTCACTGACAGGCTCAATTCATTAGCTTATGAAAGGGAAGGTTAAGCAATGACTTGATCACTGTCCAGAAGAACCACAAAGGGAACAGAAATCTGGCAGTAGAGGATTCTCCACTATGACAAAAGTATAATCACATCTAGGGGCTAGAGGTCAAAGCTGGGCAGCTTTAGATTAGAATAAGTCGATTATTTTTACCATTAACAAGTGAAATGTGTCACTAACTTCGCCAGAAGTTTTGAAATTGAATTGCAAGTTCTCCTAGGAGATGGGGTATGGTTGAGGTCAGGCAGAAGACTACTCGGAAAATCTTCTAGCCTTCATTATGACATCGTCCATTAAACGATCCCAACAGTTCCCTTCTGACCTGACTGCAAGTCGTTAGGGTTCAGAAAAATTTACGCCAAACAGATATATTTAAAGTCCGAACTAACAACCACCGTGACACATGCATAACCCGAATGACCCACCTATACTGGAATTCCAACCACCCTTCTGGTTAGAACAACCACCACAGAGCAAAACTACTAAACAGACCGGGAAATGTATTTAACTCATCCTGATTTTACATCTGGCTTTGCTCAGTCATGGGCACTAGAAGTTACCAAAGAAACTCCTCTGCTTTCCAGGCTGAACTGGGGCAGAAAATAATGTCAGCCTTGTGAAGAGGAGACAGAGGTATCGCATGATTCCCTGCAATGCCTTGTAGGCATCTGGCATTACACTGCAACAACATAACCATCTCAGAAGTACTCTACGCAGGCTGGTTCCAAATGGAGCCCGGAGCTGGGAGTATTAATTATTATTCTAACATCTATCATTTAAATGCTTGAGAGCAAGCAATTCTAGCTTGTGTCTTTCCAGGATGATCACAGGGTGTTCAACTGCAGTAAGGAGCCAGACTGCTGGAAGCTGTGGTGGTTCACATTGTTTCTTAGGAGATACACCCAAATCAGTCCTGGATGACACCCAGACTGCAGGATCCCTGCATGGAGGACTGCAAGGGTAAGGTCTGCAGTGTTTGCACTTTCCCAGTGTTTGCTATGTCAAATATACTTTGGCTTAAGGGTAGAAGAGATGTGTCCAAGTGCCAAAGCTGCATAACCACAAATCAGAAAAGTCAAGCTGCATTTTTGGCTTCTTATAGGCCCTTACTGAATACCAATGCAAGGCAAGGCACACTGTTTCTAGACTTCTCTTTGCCACAGTTTTCAAACAGACACACTGTCTCCACAACAGGAATGCAACTTCAAAGGAAGAAGTGCTGTCCATGCAGGTCCCTAGCCCAAGCTTTGCAGCTGGAGTGGAGCAGTTCTCCCTGCAGGTGACAAAATGAAGGGCTGGCCTGGGGCTAGCTGCGCCCTGCAAGGTGTTACATCTCTGTGGGGCCCAAACACAGTGCGTAGGGAATCCCTTTTACACATTCACCAGCCTGACAATAAATGGTACCGCAGATAGTTTGAAATCCCTCTTTTAGACAGTTATCAGGGGACAGGATCCTTTGCACAGCATTAACGAGTCCTCACAGAGCCTGGCCCTGCTTAAGCCACATCAGGGACTCCTTACTGCCTTGGGAGAAAGCAGCGGATACTCCCTTCACAGCCTCCCACACAACAGAGCACTCGTCCTGTCAGTCAAACCCACACTGACTCACAGAGCCCCTCTGCTTGCCTGCCTCCACCTCTTTTCTGCCTCTTTACTGAACTGATCAGATTTCTCGTGTACAGGGCTCACACATGCTTTAAAGAGCACCTGCTTCCTCTGACAAATCTGTGCACTCTTCCCAAGCTCTAATATTCCCCTTTTACTTGACCAGGCTGGCTTGAACGCAGTTTAACCATTCAAAGCTGAAGCCCCCACGGGCACCCTCAGGCGAGCAGACCTCCTGCTTTGCTGCAGTGCGGCAGGGAAGCTAAGAGGCCTGCTACCTCAGTAGGATACAGTGATGTCTGCACGCCACCGGCATGGGTGTGAGCTGCAGGGAACCAGGTGCACAGCAGGCTGAGGGATCTTTGGCAGAGGCCCGTGGTCTGTATTTGCTGAGTCTGCAGCACAAGCACAGGTTGTGGCTGCATTAAGACTTAGAAACAACAAGCCCTGGCTACAATGATTCTCGAGCTCTATTTTCTGGGGGACACTTAAATCACACTTTCAAGTGCAGACATGGCTCTCCAAAACTGATACGACCCAAATGCAGATGATCAGAAGGAGGAAGCAGAAGGCACAGGTAACAACCATAATTAGAGAGCTAGCATAATTGAGAGAATGCATGTTACACTCCTCAGTAATGAGGAAATCAGAGACACACCCAAAAGAGTCACCTGAGAAATACAACAACTGCAAACAAAGAGGAAAGAAGCCAAGAGGGAGAGACAGAAAGACCATGCTGAAAAGGAAGGTTAGGAAATGGCAATACTCTTCCTGTTCATGCATCATGATGCATCTCTGGGAAGCAGGAAAAGAGTGGGAGGGGAAAAAAAAATCTCACCTGCAGGGTAACTAGAGAGCCAAATCCACCCAAAACAATCCCACCTGGCTTCCACTGGGGACTAATTAGCCCTTTAAGTGGGGCCAACTTCTAGCAGAGTATCCTCACGGAGCATGCTGCAGACTGCTGTGCTTCAGACGGTGACAGGGAAGGGAGTGCGAAGACACAAAGGGAGGACTGTGGAAGGGGCAGGAGGAGAGGGCAGCCCAGACGGGCTGAGAGGAAGCCCAGATGAATGGAGAAAGGCAAGGAGGGACATGAATGAGCAAGAGGTGATAAATGGTAGGGAGGGCATGGAAGTTTTACATAGGGCAGAGAGCAAAGACAGACCTGAATGGGGACGACTGAAAGATGCCACTTGAATACAAGGGGAAAGAGGGAGGAGAAATGAGGCAGAGAGAGCGCTGAGCAGCACAGAGTGAACAGTGCAGGCAGAATAGCTTCCCACATGGACTTGACAAGGCCTGAGAGAGAAAGACAAGTAACACAGCATGAACTTTAATGCAGGAGCAGAAAAGCTGCCTGGAGCAGACAGTATTACCGTCGTATGTCCCTGTACGATTCCGCCAAACATCAGGCACCTTCTTTGCTCCCAGTCAAATTCTCATGAACCCAGAGCAACAAAAAACAGCAGCCACCAAAGGCTAGAGGAAGCCATCAAAGGCAAAACTGAGCCAATGATGTGGAAACAGCTGATGGGATAAAGCACCAAGATACTTAAAAGAGGCAGCCTGAGAGATGCAAGTGTAATGCTACCCTAAAGGGGGGACAAGATGCATTTTATATGCGTGACATAGAAACACTGTTTATCATCAGTGTTATTTGCAGGGCATTCCTGTTTCTAAAGCCAGGATAACAAACCAAAACTTTCCCAAGTAAAAACTTGGAGATTTCAGCCATGCCAAGACTTTCCTGTGATTTTGCTTTAGCTTTGAACACAGTTTGTTTAGAAGTTCCCTCAGATTCTACAAGGCCAAAATACTGGACATTACCATTTTCAAAAAGTTTCATTAGAAAATTGCATTTATGTTTCTGTTTAAGAGTGCCCAGATGGCTTGGCTCAAGGCAAACTAAATATTTTGCTCAAAGGGAAACAAAAAGCATTTTTCCCAATCTTTTGGGGAACTGCAAACAAAACCTTATATATCGTTATTCACCCATCTCCACTCTTTTCACAGCTGGGGAAAATAAAGTGTTCAGAAAGGACACATCTTATTACTTGAACCTCACTGGCAGAGCTGAAAACTGGATACACTCCCATCCCTTTTGGGTGTGCAGGTTTAGATAGGCCAAGGTATCCCTTATCCTCCCAGGTCTATCAGTCACCCATTACATGATCCTGTGCCAAACCTAATTTTCCCAACTGCAAAGGAAAAGATTCAGTGACTCACTCTAAAAGGGATAGCATAAGTCTTTAAGTTGTAGCCCTTTACTTCATGCTGAGAAAATCTTTCTTATTTATCAGGAGTGACCATTTAAAAGCTAATTCAGTGTCTGAAGCTCATGTTTCGCTCGCTTATAAATAGATACCACTGTCACACAAGCTAAAATGAGAGGTCATAGAAACCCAGTAGAAGCTGACACAGCCCTCAAAAACAAACACAATGGAAAGGAAAACAAATTTAAATCTAAGACTTGACCCTACTTTGCCTTTTCAACACATCAGGGAAGCCAAACATACAAACTGGCTTTTATAGCGTTGCTAGAGGAACCACAAGGGGCCCATCTGTGCCTCAACTGGAGACTCTGGTTCTGCCCCCTTCTTTTTTGATGTTTCTTGCACCAAGCAAACATAACAATATCAATGCAGTTAATTTCAGGCAAAAAATGTGTGTCCTGGAGTCAGAGCACAAGCAGCAATTCATCTGAGAAAAGACATGAGGATTTCTCCCCCCACTCCTCACCCCAGTGAAATAGCAAAGGCAATCCTGAGAAGTCTGGGTTGGATCATCAATCCCTCTCAGAAAGGTCCAAAAATAAAGAACACAGGCTTGGGATCTGGCCCTTAGCAATCAGGTCTCTCGCACATGGTGCATTTTGAAAGGATAATTTGTGCTCTTTATGATTCACAGTGGTAACACTGCCATTGGCTCAGCAGACAGAGTTCTACTTTATGAACTGGGAAACTCAAGGCAAAGAGGTGAAGTAATTCACCCAAGGATGCAAGAGTCTTAAAATACTACTATAGTTGAGACGAGCTGCCTGTGCTCCAGCCACCTCCATGAAGCATTTCCACATTGCCACCTAATAACTGACTAGTAAAAGCTGGGTGATATCCACAATCAACAAGATGTCCAAGTATGAGAGTGTCTCCTGGAAGCAGAGGGAGATTAAGAGACTGACGTTGTGTTTGCACAGGTATATGCACACACGCAGCAGTGGCAGAGGGACTATAAGGGGCTCCAGAAAGGCTGCTCTGCCAAAGCTGACAGGTTGAACATAGCAACTTTGCAGACCAGTTGAGCCCATGAAGAACCATCACTCCAAACAGAACAGTGTCTTGCTTTTCCATCTGCCAGCCTGGGCACAGGCAGATCATGTTACAAATGGCACTGGCAAGCAGGGAAAGAGAATATGAATAATTCTCAATTCAGTGAAAGGCATGTGAGCTGCGCAGCTGCTGCAGTGCAAGCAAGCCCTAACAGCACTAGCTATTGCTTTGGGTCAAGAGATCATACCATTGCAGCCTGCTTCCTGACTTATGCTTCATCCCAGCTGCTTTCCTCTCCCATTAGTGCCTGCCTGCAGGAACAGCTAGCTCTCCAGAAGAAATCCAAACATGAGGAGAGGTTCCATGTGCCTGAGGGAAGTGACAACACAAGGCAGGTCACTGCTTAGTCTGAAAGCATTCAAGCAGGGTCAACACCTACTAAAAATAAATACATAAATACACACTACACAGGAGAAGGATTTACTCAGATGGGTCAGCCAGGAGCTCAGGCATGATTGGGGTTCCTTGAATCTGCATCACTGGGAAACTGGCAGCTACTACCACTGAATCAGGCAGACCTGTGCTGCCGGAGGCTGGGAGCTGACAAGTTACCCTCCTTCCAGGAAGAGCTGCTGTAGCACCCATGCTGTTAGGGACCAAAACCGTCACTCTCTCTCTGTCCCACATCCAGTCTGGGAACTCCAGTTCTTTTTTGCTCCCCAAATCTCAGTGTCCCATATCAAACAGCCAAGGCAAAGCCACTACTACAGGCTGGTCAATCTTCTTATGCAAATGAACTCGGGGTAATTGGGACAGTTACAATGAATCCCTGACAATGTTTGCCTTTGTGCACATCAGTGGTAAATATAGACTGAGCTGCTTTCTAAGGATGGGGGGTGAGGGGAGAGCTGCACTGAGGGACAGCATCTCAGCTTCTCAGAGGGATGATAAGGAAGCAAGCACTATTGAAACACAAGGATGTTATCAGAATTGTGGAACTGATGAGCAAAGAAGGAGGCAGATGCTGAAAATAAAAGCCACTGGTTGGAAGTCTCAAAAATATTCAGGGAAGCATAGCCACTGTGGCAGGTGCATGGAGCTGTCCCCCCACCGCATTCCACAGACATAAAATTCCCACAGCATTCATCCAGCTAAGGATCTCAGCCCACAGGATTCAGACACCCAAGAAGAGCTCCCACCAGAGCCAAGACTGGATATAGCACAAACACCCCACCCAGAGCAATTGCTGACAGTCTCCAGGCCGCAAACACAGAGTAGGTGGCTTTGGCTTGGTCACTCCGGCACTGATGGGTTTGCCGCTTGGTTATCTCAGCACGCTTCAGCCCCATGAATCTCATATATATGCTCTACTTTTGTTGTAGGCCTCTAGGGCCCACGCAGCAGCCATGGAAGAAACCTAAACAAAAAAGCAATCGCCCCCTGAAATCTTGTCATGCAAACAAGACTCTTCCCACCCATCGCCACAAGGACTGAATGGAGAGGGACTGAACCCCCGCCCCCCCCACCCCTGCCTGGTGGTCTTTTTGTCTCGTGACCTTCTCCGCACAAACACAACCCCACAACAATCAGACAGGCAACATAATGCGCCAGCACCGGCTTTCCCAGCCCTTCAAGGCAAGCTGGGGAGAGAAGGGGGGAGAGCTGGGGAGAGCTAAAAGGATTTGGGGATGAAGAACAGATAGGATGGGCAAGGAAATATCAAGCAGTGTTTTAATTTCTACCTGCACAGTCCCACAAGCCCGGATAAAAATAGTTTTAATGAAAGAAGCAAAAGAAATGTTATCTTCAGTGGTTTAAAGTGACATGGGAATACCATCCAGTGGGATTTTTCATACAAAAAAAAAAAAACCCAAAAAATAAATCTAACAATGCTTCTAAACCCTGTGAACACCTTTTAACATTCTCTCCAAGAAGCCCACAAAATTGAGCCCTTTGGTGCCAACTCTGCTGGTTTTACTTGGCTATCTTTGAAATTCAAAGTGTGAGACAGATTAGATATGAAAGTTTTCCTTTAGACTGAGAGAAGGGAGAATACTTTTTATGCAACAGCTGTAGACAGCATCAACACACATGGAAACCCTCCCCAGTGTGATAGCTTCAAAACACAGGAAGTTTCTACCAGTCTGTCCCAACTATGGAAAAAGAGAGTCATCACCTATGCTATTGGCAGCAAGGAGTAAATGTGCCCCCAGGTCCCAGACTGAACTTGCAAGGTAACAGCTACCCTTTGGTTACTGCAGACACATACCACCTTCGGGAAAAAGCAACAGGGGTCTCCAAAGACTTGTTAGGAGCAGATTAGGAGACCAATGAGGTAAAGGGAAACTCCTAAGTTCTGAAGTGCCAACAGATTCTCCCCTGCTCCCCATGCATGTACAGGAAAAAATACAGATTCCATGGGAAAGCAAACCAAATAAAGCAAAATGAAATATCATCTCTCAGGGCCTGGATTCATTCAGTGAGCTTAGTATGGCCTTCAGCTATGCCTCAGGGCCCTGGAAATGCATACTAAGTACCTTTACAAGGAAAGGAGGCTGTGTTTTTGCCAAAAGCTGAGATCTGAGTCCCATGAAATCCTGGCAGCTGAGGCAGTAACAGAAAGCAAAGCTACAGGAAAGCACTTTTGTGATTTACCAACACATTAGCCACCTAGGGAGCATGATACAGTAAGAAATGACATCTCAACTTCTACTGCCAGCACTCCTCACAATGCTGTTGTCATTATTTACATCCTTGATTAAAGCATTGTGATTGCACAGTGGAAACCACCTGATGAGCCAGGTATGAAATCACCTCCATGGGATGGTGCAGCGGATGCAGACAGACTGGAAGTCTTGACAAAGGCCACATGTTGCAGCCGGGTGCAGGAGGCCTCTCCCAAACCCAGCACGCAGTGCACTGGGCCACATGTGGCCAGCTGGTCCTGGTGAGGGTGCGTGGAGCTGCAAATCACACTTGCCTATGTCCTGACATGAACTGGAGCAACTGGAAGAGCAGCAGCACTGAGCCTGCACACAGTTGGCAAACTTCCCACAGCAAGGATATGGTCTCCTGTCAATCCACCCCAGACTTAATCCTCTGCAGAAAGATCCCATCAGCACCACAGTAAGAGGCAATCCTTCAAGACAGACACTAACAATTAATGATAGAAAGATGAGGGAGGAAGAGACAGATGGAGAACAGATATAACCAGGCTCTGCTCATCACACTGAGCAACTTCGAGGAGCTAGACAGGAGATACACGGGCAAGATTTTAACCTTACTCAGCTCTGCAGTAAAATACTACACATAAGCATGCATGGGACAGCAAATCTTACTGCACTCCCAGAGACAGACGTGAGCCAGTGACAAAGTCAGTCATGGTGCTTGTTCTCACTAGAAAGAAAGTAGCTGTGGCCCAGCTGTGAAGCTGCTTTGGGCTCTGCAGTACTTCTGTCCCATGTAGGATAGGCACAGAGCTCCTGCTCATTTGAGGATTTGCACCCTAGTCTGGGTATTTCCTGAGCATGGAGGGGAAACTAGAGTTTTGACTCAGCTCATTCCATGGACAAAGATTTCAACAGAATCCCTCTTCAGAAATGAGATTACTCAGGCAATAGCAGGATCTTCAGCATAGTTACCATGCAAGCTAGCAAAATACCCGTATTAACTGTTAACTGGAAGCTGGCCATCAGCCTCTTTGCCTGTCAACCAAGGGAGAGAACACAGCTAGAAAACAAGCTGGTCCAACTCCCATGGCTGTGTTCAGCACAGAGCACACTCTTCCCTTAGCATTCCTGTGCTAGAAAATGTCACTGCATAGATAACCGCTTGTTGTAGCAAGTAGCTACGTACAACAGACTGGGTTGCTTAGATGAGATTAATTCCTGTCCCATGACATAAAATAATTAACTTTACTTTACATTAGTCTTTATTACGGCAATGAAAATTATACGGCATTTTAATTGACCAGTTTTGCTTGCTCCAGTTCTCACCTCTACAGAGTTTGGGGGCAGCTAAAGTAAAAATTATTTCAGAAACTGCCATTGGTGCCACAATAAGAAGCAGGTCCTGGTGAACAGCTTCTCCATTCACTCATGTTCCCAGGCCTTGTGGACCTGGGCTCAGACAAGCTGAAAGAGAGAATCCCTCCTACAACAAAGAAATGGGACAGCCTAGATAACTTTGATCTGTGATGGTGGGCTGATGGAGAAGGGAAGAAAATTTTTTGAGGTCTTTTTCAGTCCTATACTTCTTACCATGCCTTTACCTTTGAGTCATACTGGCTGGCTGCTGTGTGTGGAGCTGTGTGCTGCAGCCCAGCCCACACGAAGGAGGCCAGACCTCTCTGACAAGGAACTGGTGGTTAGAGTGGCCTGGCCAAAGCATCCTCAGTGCAATGCTGCCTTCTGCAGCTCCAAAGAGTGACTGATACCCAAAGATGTCAAACATCTTCAGCTGCCACTGAATTCACTGATTTAAGATTCCCAAAAACCATGGGCACTAACTATTTGAGAAACCAAACCTTCAGAAGAAAAGCACCTGGGTTTTGCCTGCATACTTGCCTGATGTCCTTCAAGCAAACACAGCAGCTTTTTTACAAGTTTAAAGATGGGCTTATACCAGCCCATAGCAGGCTGCAGATCTCTGCAACCACAACTAGCTAGGCAAGACATCATAACCAAGCACCCCTACTTGCCTCTAGGGGATTTCCCCCCCCAAACACCACAGTGTTGGGAAGAAGTGCCATGAAGGTGCCACCCACACCCCCAGCCACCCCACACTGGTACTTCACCCTGGTTCTATTCCCACTGCCCACTCAGCAGATCTGGTTCTTTCAATTGCCTTCTCAGAAACACACAAAACCAGGGGCATTTCCTCAGGCTGCAAAACGGAGACACTGTTCAGTCTAACCCTGGCATACATTCTTATGAGAACAGATCAGTCAGAGACGGATGCAGTAACCGCAGAGCTGTACATTATTACAGTAACAATAGACTTTCCACAGCCAAACTCTGCTGCATTGAAATCACCAGCACTTAGAGAGGCTGTGGCCAAGGAAGACACAAGCAAAGAACTTTTTCCCTGACATGAAAGATGCTGGCTGTTAGCAGGACTTGGAGCCAGCACTTCACCTTAGAAAAAATTAAAATAAAATATATGAAGGCTCAGGGGAAAAGATCATTTGAGCTTGGATATTCCTTTTTCCTTGGCACAACTTTATGGTGCGTATCATGATATTCTCCCTTCATATTTGCTACTGTCCCTTCAGGCCAGGCCTGCATAAGTGATGAAGAGCTGAAGTATGTGTCTCTCAGGGCTACAGGGAAAAGCAAGAAGCGCCAACGTTTTCAGAGTGCAGCCTCTCTCAGTATCTGAGGGATCATCACCACCTCATGAAAAATGAGATTTATCACACAAACGCTCTACCATGGAAGGGGTGCATGTTGTGTGAGCTTCCTTTAATAAAACCCTCAGCAAAAGAAATTTAATATTTTTATGCTTGCATGCTTAAAGAAACACTGTAAAATTAAAATCAGGGGAAGTCCTTACCCCTCTTAAATCAGTAATGAAATTAGCATGGGGCCCAAAGGAAGCAAATGAGGCCCCTTCAGAGGGGCCAGGATTTCATCTGGTGTTTAAAACCCCAGTGGCAGATCTGTGCTTATTTTAATGACCCGCCAAATCCTTTTAGCCCTCTACATCCCTCCATGAAAACCTAATAATGAAAAATTATCTACTAAAACTTGGCTTTTCCTGGGAAAAAAAAATCTGAACAGATCTCCAAAACCAGACATTTCTGTGGATGCAATGAATTTGGACTGCAATGCTTTGTTTTCAGATATCATTGTATTTCACATCTTCACAGCTTCCTTGGAATAACATTTGATATGGAAAAAGTGTAAGTGATACACACACACAAAAGAACAGCCAACCTTCTGAAACCACAGGGCCTCTCCACTTGTATTGCTTTTGTAACAAATACAGCCTGAGCCACGAAATTCCAAGTAAAAAATCCTCAGGCGACTTAAAAATTTAAGCAAACCAGTGCCACACAATATTACATGCATTCATTTTTATAAGCATCAAATTCCACCTATTAATGCATCAGTCATCCTCTGCAGCTACCAATTTACATATCCAGCCTGCAAGCGGCTGAGGGGCCAATGGACACAAAATACGTGAATACATTAAATCTGGAAAAGTAAACTAATGTCCATCATAATTCAACTTAATGATCATGTTTTCTTTACGAGCAGCAGCAGAGTCCATGCCTGACGACCACACACCCCATAAAGACCCCCCAGATGCAATGCAGCACTGAACCCTCTACTTAGAGACTATAACTGTGATGCACACAGAGTTCACAGCTGAATCACATTCAAGCCCCGTGCAAAGAGGGAATTCCTTGGAGTTACATTTTCACCAAGTCACTAAAACCCATGCTAACGTACACGGACTCAATTCAAAGATCCTCGTTATGGAAGACAGTTTATGTGAACATACATTAAAACCCTGGAACAACTTCTCAGCCCTTTTGTCAAGCCAGGCAGTATTACCAGCTTTAACTCAACAGCACTTTTGATCTTGTAACAGCTAAAGTGGTGCTGGTACATCTATTATTCCTCCTGGAACAGCGCTGTGCTCTGATATCACACCTACAATTCACTCTTTTTGTGCACAGCTATCTAGAAACAGATATAAGAGAGAGCTTCTCAGCAGCACGCACCGTTTCTGTCATCCCAGGGAGGTGAATGACCCTCTCCAGTACCCCATCCAGGGCCAATTATAGCTATGGCAAGGAGAAAGGCTTCTATTTTAAGCTTGTTGAAGAGGTAACTGGGTGCTGCAGGCAGAAAGATGGACATGGGGGACAGTCTCCTGTAAACTGGTTCTCCTTTTTCTCAGCTGGGCACCTTGCAAGTAGACAGCAGCTTGAGGAATGAGGGGCAATCCCACAATCAAATCGTTTCCATGCCTTTTTTAGCTCTGTAGCAGCCTGTCCATCATTGTAACAGGATATGATCACTGATCTCTTTATTCTATGTTTCCACCTGTGAAACTAGATGAACTGATATTGAGGAATGATCTTTGAAGTCCTTGAAGAGGAAGGGCTATTGCAGTGCTGAATAAGGCCAATTCCCTACAGCCCACAGCCACTGCAGTGATACAAGCAGAAAGGCTAAGGTACAGAAGAATCAGGCCTCAAGGGAAACTAAAAAGCTTAGAGAAAAGATGAAAGAAACTGGGCATGGAAAGTTAATACTGCTTTGAACATTTCAAAGTGTTATCAGAAAACCTCTCCAAAAGTGACAGAACTGCAGTTAGCAAATTCGGGGCTCTTGGTCTGGCATCCAGGCTGTAAAGTGAGATCCACACCTCCCAAGAGCTCCAACTGCAGGGCTTACTCAGGGCCACCAGCTACCGTAATTTTGCAGAAAGGAAGGGCAGGAGCTGCTAGCTGAGCAGTGGGAAGAAGCAAACACCACTTGTTTATTCACAGGTCTTGCTACTCTAACTTGTTGCTTGCATCAGATGTCACAGTGATAAGTACCTGTTTAAGAAAAAAACAGGAACAACAGCAAAACCAACCCCCCCTGCAGCTAATCCAGTTAAGATGTAGGATAAAGTTGTAGAGGTTAATCAGATCTGAGCCGTTGGGTCTCTCTCTGCTGCTGCTTAGTGACATGTCTGGTGAGCAACACCAGTGAGACAAGGGCCAGGAAGAAACATCAACGCTGTAGCTAGCCCCAGGAGATGAGTGCTGTTTCCCTGCTGCATCAGGCAGAAAAGACGGGAGCACACTGCAGGGCAGTAGTACTGTGGGTGGTCTGCTGGGCTCAGAGCTTGGCTGTCCCATTAAGCCTTATCAGATGCCCAGATGCTGTGACCGACGGGCTGCATTAGGCAGTCCTTACAGCAAAGGCCAATGCTATGTCTGCAGGGTGCTGCCAGGTTGGTAACCAGGATGGAAATTTACTCAGCAAGGAAAAATCCTGCCTATACAACTGCAAGGAGCTCCTCTCACCTTGTGTTTCATTAGCTGCAACGTTGCTCCTGTCACACCCAAGGCATCCAGCCTACTGCCTGGCCTGAAGTCCTGACCTAAAGCTACCTGGCAAAACCAAGCATGTTGCTTTCCCCCAACTCAAGCCTGCCTGTAGTTAGATCTGCTCTACTTCTCTCCCTCCTCCTCCCTTTACAGCAAAAGGAAGCCAGCAGTCTCAGCCCTTATTGGTTAGACAGGTGTCTGTACCTTGATGGCAACAACTTGCTGTCCTCATCATCACACCCCTGGGTGCAGGACAGTCAGCACAGAGGATGGACCTGCTCTGGAAAGTGACCTCCCCTTTGACCCATCAGACTGGGCTGAGGCACAGAACACCCATACAGTACGGAGAGGAAGAAACTTTTTCTGTCCCCGTTTCTTGTGGGCAGGGAGAACACTCCAACCAGATAGTCATCTTCTCTCCTGGACAATACATGCCAGCCTTTCAAAGAGGACAGATGGGGCAGTGACTCCAGTGGGATGATAGAATGGTAGTGTCAGCAAGAAGATGATGAAAGGTGTGTATACACCGTTCTTCCAGTTACGCTGATCTCATCGGTTGCCAGAAATGTTGTTTCAGGCAGAGGATTCCTAATCCAGTGACCATCATCTCCCCTCCTGGAGGGTAATGCGTTTCTTGATACCACTCTACCACACTGGACTTTGCTGGACTCCTTTGCTAAATTGTTCCTCCTTCTTGGTAAATTCTTCAGTCTAAGGACAGTGATTGCCACTGTTTTTCAGTTTCTCAAAGGAATGAAGATCCATAGCACCCAAAATCAGAACTTTTGCCCTTCCAGTAGGAAGTTTTATCCTTCCTTTAAAGACAAGGATTTTTTATAGCAATCAGCCATGAAACTTGTCAAAAGAAAAACTACATTTTATACTCTGGACTCGAAACAGAGAACATTTCAGATTAAAAATAGCTCCCTTTTGCACTGTCTGCCAGGTCTGGGAGAGAGGTGAAAATCCACAGAGACTTAGTATGTTGCGTGAAAAGGCAGAATTCTATAGCAGCAAGTATGCACACGCTTATTTTAGGTCAAATAATAGCTCTGCAATAATACTTAGCTTAGCTGAGAAAACCAAAGTTTGGGATAGACCCATGCTAGCTGGTACTATGGTACTGAGTAACACAACAATTCAAGTGCATCCCTCAGAAAAAGAAGGGGGGAAACTTTAAAAAAAATAAATTTAAATCTCGTCACATCATAGTTGTTCTGCCTTTAAGACGGTTTCTCCCTCAGATTCCAAATACCTGCTCCTGTATCAGTAATCATGACAAGCATCTTATCAAGATATGAGACGCTCTGTGTGTGTGACCCTGGTGTGGGCACTGACCCGGCCAGCACACAGCCTGTAGTTGGGTGCTGGGCAGGTAGTTCCAGATCAGGCTCCCTCACTCCACAGTCATGTAGTGGGGCAGCAAAGGGACCTGGTACAATATTCAGCCTTCCTCCCCTCCCTTCTCAACAGGGGGAGAAGACAGGCCATGCACTGCCCGCAGCCTTCTGAGAAACCACAGCTCAAGTATAGCACACAACTGCATAGCTTGCTCCAGAGTGCCCATGCCCTGCAAAAGGGTGAGCTTTGCCCTTGGGGTGATAAGTTATCAACCAGAGAAGAACAGCAAAGCTGCACCATGTGTCCCAGTGAACAAAGGCTCTGCACAAAGCTCTGCCACCAGATAAATTGACAGACCCTAGCAAAGGAGAACAGGAGTCAGCAGGCACAGTTTGACTTTAACACACAGGCAGTTAGACATCCAGTATTAAGAGCTACTGAGTAATGCAGGAGCAATGGGACAGGAGGGAGGTTACTTTAGTAATTGAATTAAGCAGGGAGAAAGCCCAGTCATTCCCTCCCTTCAAATCAGTGTAAGATGACAGAGGCTGGATCATCTATGCAATGTTGATAAGTGTCTCATCATTGGCACAGAACAGAATACTGGGGCACTTGGAAACATCCCTTCTCTGATGTCACCACCACAACTGGCACACAGAGAACATCCTCATCACAGGAGGCAGGTCCTGAGCAGGGCTGACTCTTTGCCTGCTAACATCAGAAAAACCCCTTGGTGTTCCCACTGGGAAAGACCTCATTCAGCTACACCTCATGGGGAACAGTGAGCAGAGAATGACCTCAAAGACTACGGCACCGACATTGCGGAGAACATCTTTCCCTGAATGATGCTTAGGTTGGGTGTGCATAATTCAGGCTGGTTTAGACTACAAGTAACAGTCCAATGCAGCTTTGTGTCAAATCTCCACCCACACATGATAAGGACGAAAGAGAACATTATCCCAAGCTGGTATTCAGATCCTCAGTGGTCAGCAGAACTTGTTATATTCCGTTCAGCCTTAGAAGTCAGCAAAAGGAACATACTTCACACATCATACTGCATGCTTGGCCATTAAATACAGGCTTATAAGCCCATAAAGTCTCTGTTGCTTGCAAGTATGGAGTAATTTTTTGCATGAACTAGTTTGTTTTGCAGCCAGCCCAAAAGTTAATTAGTTTTCACAGTTTTATTACTCCACATGGTCAAATAACAGCCTGGAGCTTCCAGTCAGCTGGAACTGCGTAAGGTCCAGAAAATTCTCACTATGCTTTTCAGGAGCATTTACTAGGGCCATAAATCAGCAGCTGGCAAATTACTTTCTGCACCAGCTCTTCTTGGCCATCAGTACCAACCCTAAAAGATCCCATAAATCAATGCAGCAACGGCAGCTCTCAGCTCAGGGGCAACAGAGGGAATAGGGCTGGAAAATGCTGTTTAAGACGCATACGACAATTCTTTGGGAGACATTTTGGCTATCGCCACCCTGGCAGATGTCACCCAATGCGCCTGCCTTGCTGAAGGGGACTGTACAGCATTCACACTCCAGCCAGCTTCAGTTCTCACATATAACTGTGAAGCTATGCTGCCGCTCTCTCCACCACAAAAACGGTTTCTTGTCACACCTGACAGGCAGATACACTGGCCATTGCAATCATTCATAAAAAGACATGGCTTTGGCCTCTCCAAATGCTGTAGAAGGCAACAACTGCAGGCAGGAGGCTCCTGTCAGGTGAAGAGCTCACAAGCAAGCCTGCACAACACAGCCTCTGGGATACAGACTGACTGAAAAGCATTGCAAGAGCAAACACCTCTGGTGGGGATGCCCAAAACTGGAGAATCCTTGAAAAAAGCCAATGTACACTCTAGTTTATAATGCTCTAGAGGATACAACACCAGAATATGGAACATGTTGAAGGCACAAGAGCAATCCTGGACACATATGCACAAGACATCCCCAAAGAGTTCCCAGGGCTGGCAAGTCCATGCATGATAAAGCAAAAATGCAGCTCTACAAAGATTCTTTAGACACTGTATTTAGATTGGAAGGAAGCTATTCCTCAGCCATGGTCACCAGGAACAGTTCAGAGACCACAGATAGCAGCAGCAGGAGCATCTCCCATGCTCCTCACAGCAGTCCCCCCGGAAGGGGCTCCCTAAATGCACCAATCAATGAAAATAAATGTTTCCCCAAAACCCACATACTATTGTCAGAGGACACACAAAGGAAAAATGTTTGTGCTTTCCCTGCTGACAGGAAAGAGAACAAACCAGAAACATAAATCCAATGATAACAAGACTGTGTGCAAAAGCAACTCCTCTATTAACAACCAAGGGAGGGTAGCTAAGGGAAAAGGCAGTAATTCAAATGGAAGAACTAACCACAACAAACACTTTCATTTTCCTCCCCAGTGCAGACAACAAGGCTAAAAAGCAACATCCTTCCATGGAGGCCACAGCCTGCAGCAATGAGAGATGCTCAAGGCCCACTTCCCATCATTTCTCAGTGTGAGGGTAAACAAACGTGCAAGAGGAGTGGCAGGAAGCCAGAGGAGGAAAACAAGCATCTGGCTTCATTTCAGAGCCAAGGGGCAGAACTAAAAACCCAATTTGCTCTCCAAACCCTTTAGGGCACATGCTGTCCTGGTACCAGCCCCAGCAAAACATACAGTTGATATTAGACAAATAATGGGTCCAGGACAGTTGCCACACTTGTTTTCAAGTGCTTTGCTAGACCAAGTCAGAGCACACAGGATCAAGTCCTCCAGTAGTTTTTGTGAAACTTTCAATTTTTCACTTTTTATAATATTAATCCTTTCTCTGCCAAGAGGTAAGCATGGCTATGTCTCACTGGCTGTAGGCTGTCATCAACAAGCACTTCACTACAATCATACATCACAAACAAGTATGCTACACAAAGCAGGGTCTCCATCATCACTGGCACCTGCCTCCATGAACCTTCATGATTAAAGAGATGCTTCCTTGGGGAACACTGCCCTGAAGAAGCGCATGAGACCGGAGGTTTGATGGCAGTCGAACAGCTTTGCCTCCAGCAGCCTTGTTTATTTTTCCCCTCAGGAAACTCCAGAGAATACGCTACTTAGAGTATGTCACATATCAAAGAACATGAAGAACAGTCCCTAGGGGTAAGATTGATCCTGCTTGTTTAACATCAGTTTCACACATCGTTACTCTTCTCACCAGCAACACAGGGTCACTGTAGACAGCTGTTCCTAAGCAACCGGAACATACACTAAAAATACATACATTTTCTGTGTCTTGTTAGTGCTGGGGTTTTAGTTTTAGAGTTGAAGGAATTCAAGGTCCAAGAGAGGCTTCTGTACAATCTCTTCATGATTCCCCAGCACAGAGGACAGCCCCACACTACAGGCACCAATAAATAGTCACTGCTAATTAAGGTCACTTCCAGAGAACCTACAGTTCTTTACTGGTTTGTGCATTCTAAAGAAGGAAGAGAAGTCTCTACTGGGAAGTTCTGGATTGGTCCCAGAGCAGGTGATGAGAGCATGACAGTAGCCCTTGCACAAGACACCCACATAACACAGGGACAGCTCAAGGCAGAAGTCAATCTCCAGGCTCTCTAACTCCAACACAGCATCCAAGAGAAACACTTTCTAGGCTTACCATGAGTCAGATGGTCAGATCTCATGGATTCCTTTGGCTGATCTTCACCCCATACAACAGAAAGTAAAAGCCAACTCTTCCATCTGAAATTACTGTCAGAGAAGTACAATTAGCCAGCTGGAATCCGTCCAGGGCAAAGATCATGACTGGTCTCAAAAACAAGTATCAGGACAGGTACTTGTTCAGGACTTTCAAGACTTTCACTACACGTTGCACTGAGACATATTGTCTCTAGCGACTGAATATCCCAAGGGTCACCATGAGTACCTGAGTTGGGGGGGATACCACCACTCAGGAGATTAGGAGAGGAGAGGAAAAGAAGTGACTGTCCCAAGTGCTACAGCTTGAACAGGCAAACACTGCAAGGTTTGAATCACATAAAAATCCAGAGCATTTAGAGATCAGCTTTCCTCAGCAGCCTGTATGTACAATGATGTAGGAAAACAGCCCATCATCACCTGCACCCCATAGCTTTGTCTCATGGTGTGTTGGTACCAAGCTGATTCCAGATCAACACATTGTACAATACCTAGCGAGAAGGCAGAAAGAGATCACAGCTTCCTTGGCTGCTGTCAAACTCAAACACGCCCACTGCTGCATTTAATTTGCAAACGTGCCCCGGTACACTTGCACTGACTGCAAATACTGGAAGGCAACAGGAACATCATACTTCCTACCGCAGAGGAGAAACACTTGCTTTCCATGTCTGGTAGGGAGTAACTTTAAAAGCCCTGTAAATGTTACAGGCATAAGTGATGATGGTGTAGAAAAGCACATCCAAACTGTTTCTACCTGCTAAGCAGCTGGTTTGTTCCTCTGGAGACAGGATGATCTCTTTCCCTCCTCCGTCATAGCAGAGCATACAGCCACAGAGCACAATGCCCCAGCTGATTTGCAGAACAGCATCAATCCACTCTGCGTTTATGGTTTTCCCCCCGCCTTTCTCTTTAAACATGCAGGCTTAAACGTTCTTATTGCTTCAGTGATTTTCTATGCGCAAGACAGGGTTTGAGATCAATTCATTAGCAAGGATCTATGTGCCTAAAAACCTCCCCGCACATTCAGCTGAAGTGGCAGAGCATACGCTACAAAAAGCCTCTCACTGCAGCTGGGATCAGGAGGCAGGAGAAAGATACAACGGTCTGAATGCAGCTTGCCACCCCTCTTGGACACTGCACTCTATAATGTGCAGGTTCCCAGGAAGCTGATGAGAGCACGACAGCAGCAAATGTGTAATGAGTAGGAAGCCTCCCGAGTCTTTTACAAATCTAGAGACATCAAGCTGCCAGTAACTCACGGGCTGTGTAAGACTGACTCAGCCTCCATGTGCTTTTCGGTGTGTTTGTTATGATTCCTTGAAACATTTCAGGAGATGCCTACTTCTACCAGCAGACGCTTAATAGCGCTGTGTTTGCTACACTGCTGATGTCTGGTTCATATTGATGGCTTCTACTCCCAACATTTTGCAGCAAAAAGCATCAAAGCCCACGGTCTGCGTACAGGCTGGTGGGACTGGAGAGAGGAGTATCCGAATAGCCAGGGAAAGTGGAAATGGAGCAGCTGATCACAAACCCTTCATGCTTCAGGGAACGTGTAAATACAGACAGTCCCAGGGACTCCCATCCAGCTTAGGGGCTGGCTGTTGTTCAGAGTACAGAGGTATTAGAAGATTAAGGATGAAGTTGGGGAATTTTTGCTTTTCATCCTGCAAGAAGCGGGAAGATCATTAATGACCTCCAGGTAGCTTTTTCATGCTGAGCCATCACTCCAGGGTACCGTGGCTAAAAGCCAAATCTGGGTATAAGCCTTGAAGTGCTCGGACATTGCCATCCACTGTAACAACACTGGGGACAGACGCAGGCTAATCCAGGCATGGTGAAAGACAAGGCATTACCTTGCAGAGGGAATAGTCTCTCAGACATCTATTTGCTGCTCAGTGCCTCAGTTTCTCTCCTTGACTGAACGAAGGGTAAATCCCCCTCCCCTCTTTCCTGTGGGCTGCTGTATTCAAAAGAGCCTCTGGCAAAAGGCAGCGAGGGGTTGATAATCCAGACAGCATCAGCAAACCAATCTCCTTCAGCAAAAACAGATCCTCTCTTACCAGCCCATTCTTCCCCTCAAGTTTGTCCACAGGGCAATGAATTTGAAGGGACTCTCTTTTTTTTCCCAACCCCATAACCCAAAGTGGAGGAGTCAAAGGGTTAATGCTGCATGACAAAGGTCAGCCCAGTTTGGGGAGGGAGGAGAAAGGGAAGCATTGTGGCCAGACAGCAGCTCCCTGGGACCAAAACGCCACTTGAGAAATGTAAAGCGATGGTGTTGCTCAGAAAAAAAGGCCCAAGAGCCCTGCCTAAATCCCAGGGCTTTATCACTCACAAAAGCCCAGCCCCTTGAGTCATTAATCGTGTGCTCCATGGCTGGGTGCCTCAAAGAGCGGCAGATGACACATGCCCAGCTGCTATTGCCGCCCCTCCTCAAGGTAGCGGGGCAGAGGCAGGTGCACTCCCAGTGCCCTCTGCTCGAGACTAATCTGTTCTCCCTCCTTGTCCCCTGCCTTTCATCTCCTCCAGCAGCCCACACTGACAACTGCAAATGAGATTAGACTTCAAGGCGCAGGGCAGATGCAGAACCCCCTCTGTGCATTGCCAAGAGACCCTTGTAGCTTTTAAAGTGTCTTTCCCCTTTACAATGCACAGCTCGGTGGAGGGGGAGAAGGGGGCAAATTTTTGGTCACGCTCACAGAAGCATCTAATGTAGCAGACAAGGCAGACCCTGGTTTTAGGGCCTGGATGCTAATCTCTTATCACCAAGGGCAGTCTTCCCACCAGCACTTCAGATTCTCCAGTTCACATTACAAGATGAAGTAAGAAGTCTATGACTATTTCCCAATTCCAGTTCCTATAATCTCCTCTGCACAGCACCACTCCACTTAAATCACAGAATTATTAATGTTGGAAAAGACCTGTAGGATCATCAAGTCTAACCGCGAACCCAACACCACCATGTCTCCTAAACCATGCCCTGAAGTGCCACAACTACAGAGTTTTTTAACACCTCCAGGGATAGTGACTCCATCACCTCTCTGCCACCACTTCCTATTCCCCATCTTGCAATTTCTGCTTCTCCTGCTCCCAGTGATCCACACAAACCAACAGTAAGACACAGGCAATTTGTCAGAGAAAGTGGTAAAATCTCCAGGCACAAACCACAGCCTAGAGTTCAGAGAGACCTGCCTGGCAAGGTCTTCCCACCACAGCCAGCAGGGGTTAGCCAGCAACAACAGTCAGGGAAACTATTCAAAGTGAAGTGTGATGTTTAGCTCAACAGTGCCCCAGTAAACAAAGTGGATTTTCTTTTACAGTGTGGGAAATAGCTCGTCCTGCCTGTGTTAAAGGTCATCCAGAGAAAAGGGGCACAGTTAACATAAAAGATCATTGAGTTCAACGTAATTCCCTTTCTCGGCTACCACCAACCATGGTCATAGCTGACCTGATTTTATGGATTGCTTAGCAATTTCAGTCGTGCAGGAACCAGCCCTGGGTTTAAGAAGGCTGCCAAGTCAGCATATTTTCAAGCATATTTTAATGTTTTATGAGACCATGGCAGAGCAGGTTCAGCTGCACCCACTGCTGGTAGTGTTGGCAACTGAACTCTTCCTGGCAAGTGTGCATCTGGTCCAGGATATCTCTACAGCCTTGGTTCTGAGCTCAAGTTTTCCATTAGCTGCCCACACAGACCGGGTAACTTGGCATCTCTCTGCATTCCCTATAAACTCTGTTCATCTGTTGCCATCACACCCACATACAAGTCTCAGGAAGGAATACAGGGTTTCTAAAGCAGCTGCAACAAAAACACAGCCTAGATTGACAAGCAATAGGATCAAGGTGCTGAGCCAGTGAGGAGGGTCTTTTTGGAGAGTTTTGTGTGTGTCTATTTAAAACAAGTTTGTTGTCATGACTACAAACCAGAGTATGGGTAAGAGGAAGTGAGAACTCCAAGATGAGGGCTGATAACTCACCCTAGAAATCTCAAAAGCCATGGGGATGGGGAAACAGAGAAGATCATACAAGCTCGTGGCATCTAACACGGCTAAAAGCCACCGTCAGAAGGCAGGTCTGCCCTAATAATGAACATCATCCTTGTAGATCACCCCTTTCACCCAGCACAACCAAGGGCTGGATAATACTGATTAGCTGCAGTCCTCTCTAAAGCAGGGGCACTGGGGACATGGAGGCAAAGAAGGGCACCCAAGGCCCTAGAAAGGACATAGCAAAGCAGGGACAGTCCCTCACAAGACTCATCTGCAGACTCACCTCTAACCACCAGACACCTTGGCTTCAACAAGGACAGCGAGATATTCTCATGTCTGCGTGCAAGGCAATTAACAAGGGATCTTATTAGCACAGAAAAGTGTGAAACTGTCAGGAACCTCGTCCTGGGACTGTTGCATTTTTAAGTTTACCAAAAGTTTAACTAAAAAGGGGGTTTGACCAGTGAAGAACATACGAAGAAAATCCCAGGTGATTGCAGAGGGATGGAGAGAGGCAATACTTTGCTCTGCTCAGAGCTTGGATTCCTCACGGAGATAGCGTGGAGCGCTCAGCGACACTGCGGGCTCTGCAGAAGGCAGCAGATGTGGAGCTAATGTGTGTGTGTGGGTGGAGGGTGTTTATAAGCACAATAAATAAATGCATGAATCCCTATAAAAGTTCCCATATAAAATGACTTAAAGCTGCTCGAGGGCCATGACCTCGTAATAAAAAACGCATCTCATAAGCACAGTATGAAGCAGCAGCTGTACTGTAACTGCCTGGCTGCAGCACTGGAAAGCTGTGAGTCTGCGTGCTCCCGAACTCTTGGGTGAAGCACTGACCCCCCTAAATGCAGGAGGAGTTTCGGTACTTGCTTCACTGTTGTCAGGATTTTGCCCTGGAATGGGCTTTTTTGAACCTCAAAGCCTAAGAAGCAGTTCTGGATCTGCCTTTTTGCCATATTTAAGTTCTTTTACTTCTTAAAAAGAAGCAACCTGCAAGGGGCTGGAGATACTGGCTTGAGTCACTGACAGTTCCCAGTGTGACAGATTAGAGCTGGATTAAAACAAATAAAACTCCTCCAGAAAGCATTGTCACTCATTCCTCTGCCCCAAAATAAACAAGCAAAAAGAACTGCTTTGTGACTGAGCAGCAATTTTCATCAAGAAGTTTTGATTTTTTAATTTAAGGTGTTGGAGGGTCATAAAAAAACCCAAACCCTTTTATTTTGTGTGTCTAAATAGAAACTTGCTTTTTTGTCAGTAAACCTAAACAGAAGTATTTTTTAAAAAAATCTCCCCACAGAAGAAAAAAGCATTAATAATAACTTAGTTCCCTCCCCCAAAGGCAAGGGGGGGAAGTGCTGACCCCTCCCTTGCACTGTTTGCCCTCATACTCCACCACCTCAGAAACAAGACACTTGGAGACACCCAGCCTGTGAATTCCCAATGGCTCCAACACTTTCTCCAGAGCCTTCTCTTGCTCTGCTGCTCTCCTGGGGGGTGATGAATGCAGAGGCCCACACGTCTCAGCTGAGAAGGTGGCTACCAAACTTCAGTCCCAGCCCATGAGTCACCAATGCACAGGGCACATGTATCTTTGGCCACCCATTTCCACTCTAAGCACACATAAGGCCAGGTCATATCTCCCAGGCAGAGACACAAGTGTTCCAAGTTTCAACATACAGGCTTTCCCTAGTTATTAAGGCTGCCCTCATACTTCACATGGATGCCAATCAGGGCTAAACAAAATGCTCCCCTCTCTTACCAGCGTGGAGCTGCTGGGAATAGCAACCTTGTTCCATGAAAACAGCATCTTGCAATTCACTGCAGGACTAATTGCATTGCATTGCCGATATAACACTCGAGAAAGACGTCAGCTCCTTGGCTTTGCCCACAGGCAACAAGGACATTATTGATTTATTCAGGACTTACAACTAGTTGTCACAGGTTGCATTCTCTTTCATAATAAAGCCTTACAGACAAGGCTTAAACTTCAGCTGCAGCCCTAATTGAAACATAGCTAATTATTGAAGGTCTGCCTTTACAGCCCATTCCCTTGTCACTGGGGTAATGTTCTGTAAATCCAACAGTCAAACTCTTCCCTCTCTTAAAAAGAAAAAAAAAGAAGGGAAAAAATCCCATCTATTATTCAAGCAAGTCCATTGGGAAATTACAGATTCCTCTCTTTGAGCCCGAGGTAGCTACCAGCCAAAAGCCCCATCCCACAAGGACTCAATGACTTCAAAGGATGCTTGTAGAATCAGACTCCAAATTAAGGGCAATGTCTGAGACGGGAGAGAATTCAAAGTAGCTGAAACCAACATTCAGCCCAGACCACAAGGAATTTATTTTGCATCCACCTTTTGAGTGGCAGCATACCCTACGAGCCCCAGCAAATTCAATACACCACACAATTTAGGTGTGATCAACAATTATAGTAATCCAATTCCCGACTGCCAGCTTGCCTGACTGTACAAAAACAAATGTACTGCAATCCAGACGCATGGATTAGTGGTCAGACCCAGCTAACTGGGTATAAAGGAGCACTCATCAGAACAGGCAGTCCAGTTATTAGCTGAATGATAACAGGACCCCCAGGGTACCAAGAACATCATTTCGTGGAGACTCTCCACAGCTTTTGGCTTTGCAGTTCAGCCAGATGCAGAAGCAAGATTATCGCCTCATAAAGCAGGAATGAAATCCCATCGAACTTTAGTATTGCCAGGACAATGCCAGCATCAGAGTAAGCTCCCTTACAGAAGGTGACGTTTACACGCACACACAACAGCACAGAAGTTTATGACATCAAGAGAGTGCTGCAGTTTAGAAGCAACTCAACCCTAGAAAAATCCTTCAGCTTATAGCTGCTTCACATTTCAACCTGGCAGATGGAAGAAATACCACAAAGCAAACATGTCAGTTAAAGCAGCTAAAAACATAATTTACAAACTAGATCCACAATCCAAATTCTCAGCAGCTGTAACTCGGAGCTCAACAGAGCCATGCTGATTTCAGCCAGTTACAGATCCAACCCAAGGCATTTACGTGATACAACCATAGCGTTGGTGCAGAAACAGATACTTTAATTCTGTGCAAGTTTAAAGCAGCGGGTCCTCCCCTGGAGGTTGTAACCCCACAGAAGTCAGCTTAGCAGCTGGGGAGCCATTTCAAAGAACACAGTGCTGGTTTTACAGGTCTTAGCTTCTCTGCCTCAAAGAGTAGGAGAACCTTTAATCCACAGAGCAAGGACAGCACAACTGGCAGCAAACAGAGCACCTGCTGCAGCATCTCGGCTCAGACCCTGTGCTAGGGGGGATGGCCAGGCTGGGCCTGCTTCTGTCCCTGGCTACTCTAAAGAGGAATTGAGAGGAAGGCCCAAAGCAGTAGTGATCATTACCACTTGCACACCAGCATCCTGGGAACTGGGAGCATGGAGCACATTACTCCTAGGCTGTATCTTAAATGCAGGGAAAATCTAGTACAGAGGAAATTAACTGGAGGTTAGACTCTTTGCTCACAAGACAGAGACAATATATCAGTTGTTCACATACCTGATCAAATAGGGCTTTCCAGTGCTGAGAGGCAATGCATAAGGGAGGAAAAAGAAGAAAAAGAAGGTTTAAGAGCAACGGCATTAACATGCAGTAAACTGTAGAAGTATGTTCTAACAGAGGAACAACCAAATGATTTAGTGCCATTTCCAACATCCTTCTTCATCCCAGAATCACCTACCCTTCCGGGGGAGGAGGCAGGGGGAATCTACCAACCACAGGGAAGACAGTTTTCATTTACAAATCCAAATCAGGATGAACTCAGAACATTCATGTGTTAATTCTGTTTTCCCCTGCTTTGTCTACTTGCGGGCAAGCAAGGAATAAAAGGCTTTTTTACTCACAGGGATCAAGAAAGCTTGGTATATACTGAGGGGAGGGAGGAGTTAGCAATGGTTTTTTAGATCACTTTCTGGAGGTCCTGTGGCCCCACACCGACTCACAGACCACCTTGCCAGGTTGTCAGAGCCTCTTCTGCTGCCTGCTCCTAACTCTGGCAGGGACTTGCTGCAAGGTTTTTGATAACCCATCAGTTCTTTGAGCCTCACATGTCCACATCTGAAAAACAGGTAGTTCCTCTTGTGCAAGGTGGGAGGGTGGAAGCCTGGAGAGAGCCCACTGCAAGGATTTACCCCACAACTTCGGTTCTAGCAGATCTGCCTTAAAAGCTCTGTATAGGCAGAAGCTCCACTTCAACACAGATGACCATGCGAACATTCCACTAGTCCTTGTCACTTGGGAACAGAAAAAACAAGCTGGCAACTGGCTCCAATTTATGCTTTGTAGAAAGACTGACATCAGGTCACCTCCCTGCCCCAGGCTTGCTGCCTCACAGTTCCATGGAACAGAGGAAATTCCTAATGAATTGTTTAAGGCTCTCTCTTGTCTCTCTTGGATTTGGGGTCCAGCTGAGAAGAGAGCAGCTTTCATGAGGCAACAGTAGGGTAACCACCAGCTTGGGGTCCCCAGAAGAAAACCACACACATCCAGCTCTCCTGTTTGAAGTGCTGTTCACACACCACTTTGTTTCTGCCTCACTCACCTTCCCAGAAGAGCAAAATGAGAAAAATAACAAACATCAGACTCACAGAACCAAGTCTCCTCACTGTGCTATATGCAAAGCAGAGCTCTGGTGAAAGTCTTACCTAGTCCTGGAAGAACATTTCCGTTCACATGGTAGGCAGATCTAATGCAGAATTGACTGGGGAGACAGCGGGATGCCAGGCCACTGAATTCCATTTAATCAGTTAAGTTGTTGGCTCCCCTCCTCCCCATGCTTCTATCCATTTATAAACTCCCATTTATCATCATAAATCAGCCCAGCACTTTAACAGAACATTTTGGGACTGCCTGAACCCTGGGTTTGTGGAACGCTGCTCCAAGAGCTGTAATGACATCACAGCTCAGCTGTTACACACTGTCAAGCCTGTGACAGCCAAACCTCCACCATGTAATATTTTTGTTGTTAATAACACATAAAGAACTGACCTTGTGTCAATTCTTGCTGGCCAAGCCAGAGCGCTGACATCAAGCTTTCAAATGTAATAATAACAGAAAATCAACCCCCAGTGAGGTCTCAGGGGGTCACGCTCCTAGTGTGGAGCAGCCTGAATTTTCATAGATGATGCTCTGTAGCCTGCTTGTTTCAGCAGGAAATCTTGGCCATGGAGGAGGGGGGCCATTTACACCACTTCCTGCTCTTCCGACTTGCAGATGATATACAATACCTCAGGCTTCTGCCACATCATCTATTGCCAGGTCTCAGCAGCTTCCCATAAGTAACTGCAGGCTCTAGCTCCATTTTGTTGATTGCAGAAAACAAGCTACCAGAGTCAAATAACATGCAGATCCCAGCATAAGTAATGGCAAGAGGCTGTGAGCTGGATCAGACCCAAGCTGTCCTACCTCAAGGTCAAGCAGCAAGTCAGTAGCAGAACTAGGATGAGAATCTAGATTTCACCAAGGAAAGCTCATGGTCGCCTGTCTCAGGAGCTCAATCCTGCCAGGCACTCAGCACTTCAGCATCTCCTGGGCCCCTGGCAGGATTGAATTGCTAATGGCTGTGTTCACGTAGAGGCTGGAGTAACTCCAAGGGGCCCATGTGTATCACAACAGGAAATTTTTCTTGTAGACCATCCAGGCAAGCAGAAAATTCGTCAGGGAAGTAAAGGTCACAGTCTGAGGTAAGCAAGCACAGGGATTTGGAAACATGGGCTGTGAAAGCTCCTGGAAAGCCACCCTTTCTGAGTGAAAGCTGCTCCTGGGTCAGGCATGCTACTCTTAGGACCGTCTGGCAGAGTTGTAGCAGAGGTCAAACTGCATCATCATACGTTCCCTCCTGACTGTACAGTGCTCAGGAGTACAGCCTGGGGAATGCAGCTCTACCAGGCAACTGCACTTCCTCCACCACCCTCTGGGAGGAAAATCCAACAGCAACCAAATTCTAGGCGATTCAGAAGGAAGGGCTGGGGGATGATGAGCAAGCATTGCCCTTAAGCAGCCACAGGCGGGTTCCTCCATCAGTGTCATAAAAGTAGAGGGGAAAGAGGATATGCCACTGCTGGAGGCTTAGTTCACAAGTGCCGCTTTCATATCAGTGCAAGACCCGAGACAGAGTCTGCTTCAGAAAGACATTTAGTATCACTGTTTCATCCCTCCATTGGCAGGAACAGAGCCTGCGCTTCACCTCTGCAGACTGAGCGCTTTGCACAGCCCTCATCCCAGCAGAGTTTGCTGGGAAGGAGAGCTGCGTGCAGTCCTGGGATGCACCAGGAACGCAGGATCTGCTCACATTCACTGCTCCCAGGCAGGTGCACAGCAAGCTCCTGCCTCCAAGACCAGTAGATGCAGAACTACTGCCTCAGCTCTGCAGGCTTTGCTGCCCAGCCTGGCAGGAGCAGATTCAGAGCACGCAGGACCACTTGATGTCCTTCTAGGCTGGATGAGCAGCGGCAGACACTCGGTGCCAAGTTATCCCACGCTCAGGTGCAGTCAGGGCTCAGAGGGTGGAGAGACGCTATCAGCATTGCCGAGCCAGGGAAAAAACTTCCTCGGCTGTTTGTTGCTCGGGGGCTGGAAGAGGAAACAGGCTCCCGAGAGTGGGAGCGTTTCACATCTGTCACCCTCCGGATGGCCGGGACTCTGGAGGAGCTCTCCGTCCCCAGGAAGCCCCTCAAGCCGAGGCGCCAGCCCCTCTCCAGCCTCTAGAGACGGCCCTGTGTGCGGCACCGCGGCCCCTGCCCGGCCAGCCGCAGCTAGCCAGCACCGCCCCGGGCTCGGGCACCGGGCGGACCGGCTGCCTCCCCGGGCCGCTGCCGCCGGGGCTCCCCGGGCCAGGGGCGAGAGGGGAGCTGCGGCCCCGGGGAGGGAGACGGCCCGGCGGAGAGCCGGGGGCGGCGGGGGGGCGGCTTTCCCTCGCCCCGGAGGGTCACCGGTCCCGTTCTTCCCCCCCCATCCCGGACTTCGTCTATAAATAGGTTGAGCCGATTAACCCGGCCCGGGGGAGAGGGGGGGAAAGACACCGAGCAAACTTACATCCTCTGCGGCCATAGGTAGGACATCCTCGGAGTCCAGCACCTCGATTTCCTCCGCCTCCGAGCTGGCAGCCACAGCAGGGGAAGAGCTGGCGTGAGGCTCCGGCAGCCTGTCTCCCATGCTTGGAAACGGTCCCCCTCCAGCCCCCGCCCCCCCCCCCCCCCCTTCTCCCCAGATCCTTAAAGAAATTAAACCTCGCTGCTGCTTGGCAAACTTTCAAGCGCAGCCGAGCCTGTCTTCATGACTCCCGCAGCCGGGAGGGGAGGAAATCCTCCATCCAGGGAACATCCAATTAGCGCGGGCAGCATCCCGGCTCCGGACGGGGCAGGTGACCCCTCCCAGCGCCGGTCGGGCACCGGCCCCCTCCCGCCGCCAGCCCCGGCCCCCAGCCCCAGCCCGGGGCACGGCCGGCGCCTCCCCCGAGCCATGCCGGGCCGGGGAGGGGGGGGGCTGCGCGTCCCCGGGGGCTCTTGGAGGCAGAGCCCGGAGCTGCAACACGGCCGAGGATGCGGGCTGGGAGGCGGCGAGAAAGGAGCGGGGGAGCCCCGGGTCGCCCCTGCCCGCGGCCGGGGGAGGCGGAGCGACCCGCCGGGGGTCGGCCGGCACCGGGCAGCCCCCAGCCCCTTCCTCCCTGCCCTCGCCCCCTGCCGTCCCGCCTCCAGCTGCCTGCCCTTGGGGTCCTGGCCCAAGTCTGAGCCAGGGTGGGCAGGCGGCATGGCGCGCTTAGGCTTTCTGAAGCCAACTTCTCCCTTCCGGAGAGTCCCACCGTTCGGGGTTGGTGTGGGGTTTTAAACTCTTTACCATAATTATTTCTTCCTATATATCAATATGGGTATCTGGGCCATCTGGAGCCTGGACTAGGAACTTGAGGAATGCCTTGGCTGAAGGCAAAAATCCAGCAGTTTTAGCTTCTTCCCATCAAGTACAGAAATAGCAGGCTGGCAAGGGGGAAGGGCGAGCAGAGCCAGGCTGATCCACATGGTGCCAGTGCCTCTGCTTCCTGCTGTGCTGACAGCCAAAGCTAGACCGAGCCCAGAGTCAGAGCAGAGAGCACCCAGCACTGCAGGCCACGTTTTCTTGACCTAAGAGCCCCAACACCAGATCAGATGCACCTCAGCCCCAAGGACAGAGCCAGCTAGAAGTCTCTGTTTTCCCTACAAGCTTGTTTTAAAAAGCAACGGCAAAAAACCCAGATAGAATACCTCTGGAATCTGAATGGGATCTTCCATCTAACAAACAGTAGCAGAGTATACAGCAGAGATTGTCTCTCCCATCCACAGCTGTCATGAACCCCATACTACATATTACTTTTGATCTGGAACAAATTTATCCCACACAGTGATGCAAAACCATGCAGGCCCGTGCTGGGTCCTAGCTTCTTAGTTACCAAAGATTTTTCTGCAGGAAAAGGGAAATGGTGCCAAGTTCTTTCCATGTGCCCACATGAGCTACACAAACCTACAGCCACCAGGGAACAGCAGGTTTCCACATCTTAGCATCCTGCATGCCTGGCACTAATTTAAGGTCAGGGCCAATATCATCCCATGCAACCGAGCAAGGTCAAATAAAGGCAATGATCTCCTCTGTCACTTGGTCTGATTCCTTAGAAAGAGCAACAGGAAAACTCTATCCTGCAAATGATCTGTATATGGGGAACAAATGAAAGCGTTAAGATGATAACCTTATCCTGTAGTACTGCCTAGATACCCCATACTGAACAAATGTTAGAAAGGAATCTGGTATCTTCAAGGAGGGCTAAGGTAAAAAACTTCCCTCTGTTCATGGTTCTGAGCCCAGATGATCACAATCCTAGCCAAAAGATAGTTTTTAAAGAAATGTTCCCTTCAGTATTTTGAAGATTCTAGCTAAAGTTTTAAAGCAAGTGCAAGAAGTAAACCAAACACCTTTGGACCTGAAGCGGAGAACTTTTCTACCTCTGGCTTCAGGTGGTAAAATGACAACAAAATAAAAGGTCCTCAGGGGCTTCCAGTGCAAGTGATGAACAAGAGGGCTTCTCTCCCCTTAATGAGCAAAACTGTCATCATCAGTTAAACAGAGCACACATTCTTCAGGTTTAAAGGTGATTCCTTCAGCAGAGCATCCACTTCTCACTTGTCTAAAGCCTGTCCAGCCTGCTCTCCCAAAGCATAAGAACAGGCTACCAAACACAGCACTTCTGAGAAACACTAACCCAGTTCACTTGCACAACACTACCACTGCCAAAATATTCCAGGCACTAAACAGCTATTATAAAAACAATCTCTTTTTGATTAAAAAGCTAAACCTCATCAAAACTTCAAAACAGATGGATAAGCAGAAATATGCTATGCCAATAGAAAGAAACAGCAATCATTAGAGATGTCTGTAGGGAGGTGGGAGGTGAGTTTTTTAACATAAAGAGAGAATAAATGAGCTGCATTTCAGGGGTAACAGGTTCCACACAGTTGGGGACTGCCATGTCAAACGCTCTGAATCACCTCTGATTCCAGATGCTAGCGGGAAAATGCTAACCGTGAAGTCTAACATAAATGCCAGAGAGAGAGACAGAGAACCCCAAAACCTTACCTTAACACCAAACTCCCACTAAACTGGAAAACTGCTGCAAAATTACAAGTTCATTTTTCTCCTCTAAGGAATGTTTTTCACTAGTGGAAATGATTTTTTTTTTTTCAGGGAAATATCTCTGCACATTGCACATATGAGCTAGTGCTGTGCTATAATTGTCACAGAAAGGAAATTAACAGTATTCTAATGAGGAGTTAGTTTTGTTACAGACAAATTATCATCTTCCAAGTCTGTGAGAGCCTCTTAATTTAGACTGTCATTTCTCCCCATTGCATACCCTAGTGACTCTACCTTGGAAAACAGTAATTGCTAGAGAAACTAGGGAACTGTGGGCTACCACAGAGCAGATGCAGACAGAACACAGAAGGGCATCAGAAGACACCTGGACAGAAAGAACTTGAAATAATAAACCCTAATCCATTTTCACATTCAGTCAAGTAGGCAATCTTTTATATTCCTAACCCTGCAGACAAAATGTAGATATACATCCTTCCTGCATTGGAAGTGGCTAAAAAGATCAGCTCATGAATATGCAACAAGAAGCCCTCAAAGTAGGGACCCAGCCAACATCTGTTAGTTAAGCCTCCTAGAGCAAATCAAAACAGTTTGTTCATGGGTCCTTTTTCCACCCAAAGTAACCTCAAAGGGTTTTTACAAAACTGCCCAGCTCTCACAATTGGAACTAAATGGAGCAACCTACCCTGCTTGGTTACTGCACCAGAGCTCGGCCAGCCCTGGAAGGCAACTTCTGAAGTAAAAAACACTGCACCCAGACACAACTCTAGCCAGAAGTTAGATAGCACACATAAAGTTGGGACTGGATCAGACCAGTCAGATTAACTCTTTCAGACTCATGAAAATGGCAAAAGATCTTTAAGGACCACAGATAGTATGAGATTGGGATTTAAACTGTGTCCAAAAGGTAACAGTGCCAAAGGACTCTTTCAGTATCACTGATATTCCTTGTGGCTGGGACAATATGAGCTCACCTTTTACGATCATTATGAATTAAACTACATGTGCTGCCTTTTGGTTTTTCCGTGATTCATGGATACTTTCCCTCCTGAAGGGAAGGAATTGTGGGGGGAAAAAATAAGGTTCAATCTCTCCTCTGATTTCTGACCTGTGTTGAAAGACTACCCTCCTGAGCCTCCCTATTCCGCATGTTATACTTAGAACTTTTTCAATTCTGGCACTGAAAAAGTAGACTCTAGTCTTTCCACCTGACACCCTCTTCTGCCCCAGTAACTGTTATTGGTTGCAGCTAGTTCTAATTGTCTTTTTGGTTATAGCTGGGGAAAGAATTAAATCTGCCCCTAATCCTTTTTTGTGTAGTTGTCTTAAGAGGGAGCTCTCGTATCAGGCCAGCCATACAGTATTTATAAATATGTCTCTGTTCCTTTTTAACTGTCACCTGATGGGATCACAGCACACATTGGTAGGTTCATTCCAAAGTAAAATAATTGTTTGAAATGGAGACCAATTAGTAACTCAAGGTTAATTTCCAACATAAAATCAAGTCATGCTTACAATTAATCCTGAACTGACAAGCTTTCAGACAGGAGGTCAAAGCTGAGGGGCGAAGGATGCGTCTCCAAGGAAGATGAATCAAGATATTTGTCCATGCAGTGACTTTATACCACGGCCAGGCAATTCCCACATCGGACTGAAGAGGAAGAGGAGATGGAGTCTGGTTTTGGAAAATGCAATGAAAGAAGTTGTTAGCAAACTGACAGGATCAGAGGAAAGAAAACAAATCACTGTTAAGGAAGTGCGAGGGAGCAGAGTTGACTGGGCTGCACCAGCCAGCACTCAACAGCATTAGCTCAACTGTTTGGTCTTCATGTGCTCCACGAGCAGAATGCTTTTCCCTCACAGTGACTATAATCCACACAGGACCCAGGAGGTCTTGGGCAGTGATACAGTGAACACCGTAGCTGTTACCTAGTGGCACAGCTACACGGGTTTTCACAAAGGGCACCAGCCACTGCCCAAAGACAGCAGCAGCAGTTAGGTACCAGGACTTGTGTTCTCTTCCCAGCTTTCAGTCTAAGCAAATTCCTGCCTCTAAACCAATGGAGAAGGCCTAGTTTATACCTGGTGTAAAGGTAGGCGGCGATCTGCCGTGGCCTGCACCTGCAGGCCGGCAGCCCCGAGGCCCGGCCGTGAGGGAGGGCAGAGCCGCGCCCGGGGCAGGGACGTTCCTCTCCCCGCACACGACCCCGCCTGGGCGCTGCCGGCCGGACACGGGATTCCCTCCGGGGCGGTCGGGCCGCGGCCGTGCGGGACGGCCCAGGGAGCACCACCGCGGCTCTCCCCCGCCGGGCTCCGAGGGCCGGCCGAGCTGACCGGGCCGTTTCACACAGCAAAGCCGCTCCCCACCGGTGTGTGGGTGTCCCCCACCCCGCTCTGCTCTGGCGGCAGTACCGGGCGGAGCCGCGGCCTGTCAGCTCGGCGGCAGCGCGCCCCCTGGCGGCCGCTCCCGGCGGCTCCGCAGGCCCGCCTGCCCAGGGCCGGCCGTACTCCCACAGAAGGGCCTCTCCGCTGCGTGGGCGACGAGCACAATTAACACGAAAATATTCGCCAAACAAGCCCTTGACAGAAAGCCAACAATTCTATTTGCTGAGCCCGAAAAGCGCTCCGTTTGGCCGATGTGTGTGGACGGCCTAGGCCGGCACGCACGGCACGCGTGGGCCATCCCACAGCGGAGGCCAACTGCTCCAGGGAGATCCAGGTGTCCACACCAGCCTCCCCTGCAGAAAAATACGGCAATGGGCTCAATACAGACAGGTTTGAAAACTGTATAATAAATAGATATAACAAACGGAATAATTGGAATAGCAGTTACAACGCTCTCGTACTTGGCACAGAGGAGCTGTGTCATTAACATAATACTTAAAGAGGGGGCACTTCTGGAAGGTGAGGGAATCCTAACTGGAAATCCAGAACGTAGTGTCAGATACTCAGAAGTGTTTTGGAGCCAACAGCCACAGACTCATTTAAAATAGCAGACTCTCTGCAGAACTCCAGCCTCGGAGATGTGCCAGGCAGTGCCGCAGGGCCATTGGTCTCTCTAAAGGCACTTCAGCATCAGTACACAGTCTGAGATAAACTTGTGAGAAATGAAGTCCTGAAATATCCTTTCAGAATGGCATTGAGGAGTGGTGGTGGGAATAATCAGCAGCGTTAAGATCTACTAAGTTAGAATTTCCTATTAGAAACACAAAGAAGTCTCAAGGCATGTAAATATCTGGTTTTCCCTGCTTGCTTTGATGTTAAAAGACCGACAGGCCCAGATGAGCAAAGATCCCCACAGATTAAGTTACACTGTCACAGTGGTCTTCCTTCTTATTTTCTATCACAGTCTGGTCTCCCTCTACCAAGGCATGTTGTAACTAAAGGAAAAAAAAAACAAACTACAAAACAAGTGATCTGTCAACTCTTGAGAACACCTCGTGCACTCTTCAGCTTTCACATGCCATAGCTCCACAGCACCATGAGCTCGCTACAAGTACTGTAAAAATTCAGGGACAGGGAAACGTGCTTGCTCAGGCCACCCGTTCCAAAGCTCTACATAACATGAATGCATTTATTTTCTGCAGCATGGATGCCACGAGGCATCTCACCAAAACAGTAGGAAATACTGCTCACCTCCCTGACAAACCTTCCACAAGCACTATCCACAGCCCTACTCAGAAACTGGCACTTGTGAGACCATACTGCGTTTTGTGTCCAGTTCCAGCTTCCCAGTACAAGACCAACAATGACATACTGGAACGAGTCCACTAGCAGAAGGCCACTGAACAGGTAGGAAATAGAGAGAGGCTGAGAGACCAGGACTTCTCCAGTCTTAAGAGCAAGTTAATGTGGGGGAATCTAATTTCTGTGGTCGCCAGTTACCTGGTAGGAGGAGGATATAGATAGAGATGGTCTCTCATGATCACTTTCCCAGGGAAAATAAGATTTTATATATCAGCATGCATACCTCCCCAGAAAAGTATTAGCCCTCCTTTCTTCAAAAACTTTTTGAAAATTAATAATTTTCTAAGCAGAGTGTAATAGTTTCCAGATTGGGAGCTTTCTAATTTTCTGTTGATAGAACTTTCTCATTCACCTCCTCTCGCCTCACTTTTCTAGAAGGTCAGCGTAATACACAGGCATCAGCTCTCCCAAACAACACACTGAACTATTGACTTTCCTGTCCTACTCTATTTTGTCCTTGACAGTAAACACAGAGTTCATGGTTGACTATGCATTTGGGTTTCTGCTTTAAAAATATCACAGAAGTCACTTTTGTCTTCTGATAAAAATCAGAAATATACTTCTAATGGAGGCAGCACAGTTGTAAGACAAATCAAAGAAACTATATAGCTGAGACATTAAAGCTCCACCAACTGAAGACGTGGACAGTATTCTCTCAGATAGAGGACAAGGTTTTATAAAGTCCACCCTTCAAGGGCAGGGGAAGGAGAAAGGGGAAAAAAGAAAAAAGGAAAAAAAACCCCACAAACACAGTACACAGTTATTTTATTGAAATACTTGAAAAGGCCAGCAATGGAAAAATAGGTTTGTCATGAGGAATTAATGTTTGATTTACTTGATCATTAAAAAAGCTGCGTCTATATGTAATTCCAGCCAGTTACAGAATGCACTGTGGTCCATGCAACTAATATACTACAGTAGAATAGGCACTGTGTACTATTTTAGTTTTAGGTTATACACAGCTTTCAACAGGTATGATTGAAAAATGTGAGAAATTAAACAGCAACACTTTTGAATTATAAACATTTATAATATACAAATTTGCTCATCTGATTCGTAAGGGTTATAAAACAGAACATAGTGGAAAATGAAAAACATGAATTACACACAGCATACGAAGTTAATCTGGCAGTTTTTCCTTTTAAAAGAAGTATCAGACTGCTAAATGTGTCCCTGGTCATGTTACATACAAAATCATAGGCCAGGACAGCAACAGTGACTTTGTCTTGAAACACACAGTTAGTGGGGAAATTTGTTCATCAGTTAAAAAGAATAGGTAAGAATGAAAAATGACAAATTCCACCTGGTATAGCTTATAGTCCAAAATGATGAAGTCACTTCAGATGAATGTGAAATAAATAAGCAATCCTTGAGGAATATGATCCTTGAGTTGAACCTACTCAACCAAAAATTAATTTCAACTATACACTAGTATGTCACCATGGTGAAACATCCAAGAACAATATTTTGAATAGCTTTTTTGGGAAGCAATGTCTTACTGCTTTAATATGTACAAGTTATTTACAACAAATTCCCTTTTGGCCTCACAAGTTGAGCCATTTTAGCTGGCTCTTAAGATGCAATTCTTTTTTCCCCACACATTATGCAATACTGTAGTTAGAGCTATAATTTAAAATAATCTTATGCATGAATTACAAATATTAATAAAGTAACTCTGCATATATAAATATTTCTAGCAGAATTTAAAGCATTCAGAATGTACATAAAAGTTTTATTTATTTATTTATTTGGTAGGGCCAGATGTGCTTCTTCTCAGATCATCGTTGCTTTAGTAATGCTTTATACATAGCAAAACCCAAAACTGCAAAGACAGTAGCACCAAAACTTGCTCGGAGCCAAAACGTAGAGCTCTTGAGGTCCGCTTGTGTCACATGCCTGAAATTTAACACACATACAAAACCAGGTTAATTCCCTGACAGGAATATCAGACAACTTGTACTAAACTACTCTGCTTTTGGAAAGTCATCACTACACTTGTCACAGGCAAGCAGCCTACAATTCAGCCTTACAAGTACGTACGCAGTCATTTAACTTTTCTTAAAAGCTTAGGATTTGATCTGCAGCCCTGATCACATCAGTAGATCTCACTGAAGTCAGAGAGCTCACACAGCTGAGGAGAACTGCAAGAGCAGATCAGTAGTCATGAATGTGGGGAGGGCAGCATGTCTTCTTTAAGAGTACCACCAAGCATTCAGAAAATGAAAACAAAACCAGCTAGCAAATAATTAATAACCCATAGTGAGAACAACTCTGTCCAGAAAAATCTTTTTTTGTTGTTGTTGAGTTTGTATATTTCTGCTTTTTCATGAAAATCTTTCCAGTCCTGTTGAATATCTAGTTCTTAAAAAAAAAGTTTACTGACAAGTAGCAAGTAATATTTTTCCAAAAGCTAGAATCAAGAGAAGGACCATCTGTAAATCCCTTTCTTCCCAGTACAGTCACAAGAACAGCAATAGAAAGTCATCCAACACCAAGCTGAAAGCTAATATAAAGTGCTAGTGAAACAAGCAGTGACAATGGCATCAACAGAAAAAGACTAGATGTAACAACAGTATGAAGTGACTGTATGACACAAAAAGCCACATCTTGCATGACAGTAGACAGCCAATGACCCAACTCTCCCAAATATTGCAAGAAGTCTGAGCATGCTCAGTTAAACATGTCTAGCCATCCTCAAAAGTAGTCTCAAGTATGACAGCTTACCATAAAGCAGGAGCTACTGTTTAAAACAAGTTATCATAAATGCCATAATTCAAAGCACAAGAAGTTCCTAAACAATAGTAAAGGGTTTTTTTGTTTGTTTGCTTTTGTTTAAGATAGAACTTACAAGAGAGCTTCACTAGCCTACGTATTTTAGCCTGTATTAATCATCACAGGTTACTCAGTGAAAGCTGGAGGAGTATTAAGTACAAAGAGCATACAGAGATCCTAAGCGTAGACGGTGCACAAGAGAGTTGATACAGTGTGAACTGCAGATCTATAGCATACAAGCTGTTTAACAAAGCGGGAATTGTTACTTGCTATCAAAATACACAAAACCAGTTTAGGGCATTCTTTAGTAGACATTTGCAGGAGCAACAAAAGCCATATAGATAATCAGTGTACTGTCATACCACATGCTGAAAAACAGGCTCTTCAGTGCACAGATAGCAAAACACAGCTGGTCCTTAAAAAATCCTAATCTTATTTAAGAATATCTTGCTGGGTTACAGAACAGCTCAAATTCATTAATTCCTGCAAGCATTAGTTCTTCTACAGCTAGTTTTGACACACTCTCTGCAAACTATATGTCAAATGGTTTTCTATGGGGAACAAAGAGAAAAGGCAATGGCAAGGTCACCTTAGTTTGGCTGCTGTTACCTGTCTTCAAGTAAACGTGGACCAAGAGATGACTCCATGAAGATGGAATCTTCTACCGAGTTGACGGCGTGCACCTGCTGCATAATACTGCTCTCCTCGTCTGCTAACAGCATGGCCCCCAACTCATCTATGTAGGGTCTTAACCTTTTTACACACATGCATAGTTTGCAGTTCATAGCATGGCTCAACAACAGCAAGTGTCTCAAATATGCTCAAATGACAAAGCCCAGAGAATTTATAGTTTTTAGCCATCTAGCCCGATTCTTGTGCAGTTGTTAAAAACTTAGTTCTTGGGGAAAAACATGTAAACGAGTTTGTACTTTTGATGAAGTAAAAAAAAAATATTTTATGTAGCTAAGTGTCATTGCTTTAAGGACAAAGAAAACGGCTTAAGAAACTGAATCTCTTCCTACTCCACCCCAAAGCCTCAGCTTTCACGTATCAAGAGGATACTGCAATACTCCTGCACCATACACACGAGCTGGAGTACCTGTGATAAACACACTGGAGTGACTCCAACACACCAGCCCTAAACTGACAAGATCTCATTACTGTTGATAATTGAATTCAAGACTACATTTTATCACTACTAAGAGCTTTAGAATTTGTGTGTGGGTTTTTTTAGTAATACTATAAAACACTTGTCTTCAGATCTGTAAGTTGTAAAATAAATCACTTCTATGTAACATGATTTTAATAAATTATGGGACAAGCTCCGTTGGGCAAATATTTGTATAACTAACAACTCTCGAGTTTAATTTGGTTAATTCAAATGCCCAACTATTTGTATAGTTTAAAAAGCACCCCTTTAAAAGTGCAAATCACTGTTTAAATTGCAAACGAATGCTTTTGCATTGCCTCATAAAGCACTCTCACATCTAAATTTTGATTCCTGTAATTTGCCTTGTTTTGACTTTTGCACATGTCCATATTTAATGGTATGCAAGAAACTTGCTGAGCATGCTTCATCCTTTTAAAAACAATTAACATATTCTCAGTCATGATAAAATCCTCTTTTCATGTCTAAAGGGAGAGTAAATTGACTCTGATCCTTTTTCTAAGCCTAACAGTAACTGACTCTTTCATTTAAATAAAGGAACTAAATCAAAGCAGGGGTTTGTTTTATTACCTCAATGAAATCTACTGACTTCAGTAAGAAACAATTAGGGCCCTCTGAACATCTCAGCCCAAAAATCCAAAGCCCAAAAATAATTCCTGAAATTCAGAACCCTATGGATGTCTAATTGCTTTGCACCTTTAAAAAAATTTCCACTTTTTCTTCCTTAAATGTTCCTTATGCTGTCATAAATTCCACTTTTGCAACTTTAACGGCAGCTAAACAATATTAGGGATTAAAGGAAAAAAAAAAATCTGTCTGAAATAATAAAAAAGGTTCAACAATTTGTTTCCAGCACAGGTTCTTTGACTGAAAGTGGCTATAATACAGAAAAACTTTCTCAATACATATTAAAAAAATTCTATCTCTTCAATAAATAATGTTCAAATTTAATTTCAGTGCAGTTGTGTTTATGAAACTAATTTTCACCAGAGGTAGAAATTATTGCTTCCTTGTAGTAAGAGAGAAACTGAATTAGAAAAATTATTCTCTTCAAGGGTTAAACTTCTATATGGATGTGCACATATACACACACGCAGAGTAGCAATAGTTAGGATTCCATAAATGAAGCTGTATTTGGAACTCTTGCTTATTAGTAACAACTAGCTTTGGCATAAATTTCAGATTTTAATGCACATTTTGGAAGAGTCAGATTTTTATTCAATCTACCCTTAACAGTGAGCCAAGTTACTTGTCACTTGTTGAATAAGATCTTTGAGATCTGTACAATCTTTCTTCTAAGAGACTTTAACAACTCCAAGTTTGCAACATGCACTTACCAAGAGGTTAACTGAGCATGCCTGTCATGGTTACACACAGAAAATTGTGGAGTTACAGGCCAATACTGACACTTTTCCCTATGTCAGCAGCAGAAGAATCCCAGGTCTGGGAAAGTTTAACCTTAACTATGAAAGTTCAAAAACATTCCTGTAATAACTACAAAAGCATTTTAAGAGCACAGTGGCAAGGCCAACAGGCTAGTCACATGGCTACTCACACCAAAATTATAAGCAAGTTAATGCAGCCAGCAAGCAGCAGCAGCCTGCTCTGACAGACAATAGGTTCCAACAATAAAATATAAGCAACTGAATTCCAAAACCATCGCATAACATGCGCAAGCCGCTGCAGCTTCCCTTCAGGCACGTATTTTCCCAGGATGCAAACTGTTTCTGGCAGTTAGAATTTTCCCCCATGCATTAGTCATCTAAAACATGAAAAGCTTCAAGTACATCTTACTATCTACAAAATCTAAAAAGAATGTAAAATGCCAATTCAGTATATTCTATTTGGAAAGAAATCAGGGGACACAGCTTTGCAAACTTCTACTTGGGTTGGGGCAGTGAAGAGTTTAGAGAAGGATGAAAATAAGTGAATAAAATATTCTTATACTGTCGCAATCTGGGGGACATCTAAGTATAGAGACAGATCTCTCCAATTAAGTTTAATGACAACATACTATAGTTTTGAAAAATAATCTGCATACACTGCATACAGTGAAAAATAAATCCTGGGCTATCATCTTAAAACTTTCCTATTACAGGGAAGTGAAACTATTGCCTTAACTTTAATTTCATGGAAGGACGGGGTTTTTTTGAGGGGGGAAATCTTACATATAATTCCTGAAACCACCATGTTTTATATACAAGTAGAACTTCACTTCTATTCCACAATATTTAAAAAGTTTCCAAGAAAAAACATACTCTGAGAAGTCTTCCCTCACTGAACACAGTTCTCGTACATTAGAATAATTTTATTTTGAAATTAACTTAGCTGTCAGAAAAATGCCACTACTATACAAGCAAAAGGCAACAAGTGAATGATTTAAAACTAAGAAAGCAGAAAAACACAATTAAAAATGATGCTCTGGAGTTAAATAAAAAAAAGGCAAAAATCCAAGCTCATCATTAAAGAAAGGGTTAGAATGACACAAGCAGAAACCTTCCTTTTAAAAAGCAGTAAAACAATGTAGTAAAGAGAGATTAAGTGCCAGCCAGACAAATACAAATGAACACCTAAAGGAAAGAGCAAGTTAAAAATATAAAAATACTACAGGATAGTAACAAGTCTCATACATGCATGTACAGTGCTTTCAATGCAGTGCCTTCTTCCTCAAAGAACCAATAAAGTGTGATCCTGGGTAGTTCAAACCAACAATCCCCTTCCTGCACAATAAACATCTCCAAGCTGAACTTCCACATTCGTTGAACTTGCCTTTCTGACAGCCTACAAACCCCAAGGAGAGTCTCTAAAGTTTGTCGCAGAAGAGAAACTGCAGGTGGGCATGACTAGATTTTTCAGTCGCATAGAGGCAATGTTCTTCCTTTAATTGCTAAAGTGGGACTATTCAAATATGATATGATATTTTGCCTTGGCAGCGATGTTTAAGCATTACTTAGCAACAAATAATATGGGAAGGGTCCATTCTGGAAAATTTCAGTTTACCTACTTCCTGTCTAAAGCTTCAGACTAGGAAGGGATCAGGAGAACAAATCCTCTTGGGAAACCTCCTTTACAAATCAGTTACCTAACTTTTGCCCAACTACCTGGCCTAATGGTAAGCACATGTAAGGGCAAAACAAGAAAAGTCACATAAACTGTATCAGAAAGTCCTCCTTGATTCAAATGCTTTCTCTAATCTTATCACAAATCATTAGACTAAAAACACATCTAAGGAGCTAACATTTTTCATCAAGTAAACCATCTTTACCCTCCTAAGTCTACAATTAGGAGCTATTCCCTCTTGCTCACAGGTATCTCAACTCTACTATATAGGCAGTTATACAGTACTCCATGTACTGAATGGCGAATCACCTGCAGCAACGTGTTCTGTAAGGAAACACCCCAAAGACCTAACTGGAAGAGAGATTGTGAAATGAAGTAAGCATGCTGGGAACCTGCAATAAAATCCTAGTGACAAACCGAATGACTGGAGACAAAGATATTCTAGCAAATAATTTTTCCTTTTTGTAGGGTCAATAGAAAAGGCTACGAGGAATTCTCCTTACCTCAAATTACACACTCTTTTAGGCAGTAGTGCATTCCTATATTTATTCCACGCTATTTAGTGACAAGGTGTGGAATGACAGCATCCCAAGACTTCTCATAAAAAGATTTCAATACCTCGAGTCCCTGACAGTATTTCAGAGGAACATTAGTGCAATGTCTAATGCAGGACTCAAAAAAACCATTGGCCCATACAAGAGAGAAACAAGCCACAACAGCTAATGTAGCAACCCATCATCATTCCAAAAAATGAGGATGTGTTACAAAGGTGATTTCAGCCTCAGTAATGAGGAGCTGGGATTTTCTAGTAGCGACTGCTGAATGAAGTTTTAGAGCAACAATATGCAAACAGACTGCTGTTTCAAGAGATGACTCCTGTAGAAGAGATGCAGCATGAACAGTCCCAGATTCACAGTTTTTTCTTAAGCTCATGATTTTTTCACCGTTTTCTGAACTCTCGCTCTGTGGTTAACACTTTTATCTTGGATTAAAGTGGTATTTCACAAAGATGCTCAATACTGTAGGTGGGTATATCAGTAGGCCTCCCATGCGCATAACTTGCATTTAAAGGAGACAGCCACTCTTATCTGGAGGAGCCACATCTGAAAACAGTAAAAAGTAGTAACATACATGGACCAGCACCATGTCAGGATATTCCAACCACAGCTTTCAAATAAACACATTTATCATAGTTGCCTCCAAGAAAGCTATAAAGAATGGAACCACTACACTACAAACATTGTTTGGTTTGAACTCCCGTTCTGCGGTGCAATGACAAGTGCTGAGGTGTTAGTAAATTGTGTGCGAAAAACTGCCTGTAGTACACACAAGACAAGCTATAGCACTCTTTTCGATGCCAAAAACCAGTTCTCTCTCTTTATCAATTGGTTTTTTCCAAGGTATCTGCAAATGCAAGTGTTTAACCATTTACCACTTCTTACATGTTGCATTCCATTCAAAGAGGAATTGGATGTTAAAAGCTCTAGATTTTTTTTTAAAATACAAAACATCCACTCTTTGTGTAAACCAAGCACAACACACAGAGAAAAATCTATTAATTCCCAAATATCAAACTAGCAATTAAACACATGTAATATGTTATACGATGCTGCTATAAGTCAAGCTGAACCTTTATGAAAGTATCTGTGTAACTGATATGTAAGAGGCACTACCTCTAATCTATACTAAACAAACCTATAATGCCTCAAGTGAGACACATTACACAGATTTATAGACACTACTTAACATCCGTTACCAGCTCCCTAAAAACACAGTCTTAACTCCTCCATAGTATTTTTGCAATCACTAAGTGCCTGAATCAACTACCAAATTGGTAATGTTTCAAAGAAATCACTGGACTAAGCTCATAAGTACCTTCAGGTTAAACAAAGTATGACAATTCTATGACAATTATTAAAGTACCTGCCTATTTTGTGGCTATGGAGTGAAAAATCTGCAGTATATAAGGTTACCAATTGCTTTTTCAAAAAACGTTTATTTTAAAAGCACACCTGGTACCTAGTAAATAAAGTTAAGGACCTGTTAAGAACTGCAGTGAAGAGTTTGTTCTTTACAGATTGCAGCAAGTCTGAGTTGAGGAAGTTCTGACAGATGCAAAATGTACACCTGTTGCAGGCGCACATACAGCGTAACCGGGCATGGCTGCGAAAACACACAGAAGGACAGGAGTTGAAATCTTGCTCATAAAATCAGGTGCACATTAGGACTGTGCCACAACCAAGAGAGATTTAGGAATAAAAGGTACATTTGAATGAGTAAGGAGAGAAGAAAAAAAAATACACCGGGGAAGCAAGGGTACAACTACAGCTGTGCAGAATTTTGAGGTCCGATGTTCTACATCGTGGACATTTTGGCATTACCACCGTATGCAGATCTTAACAGCAATGCACAAACATGAATGAAAATGTTTGCTGAATTTGTTTCAGTTTGTAAGGAAAGCATCTAAAGGCTTCTGAGTATGTCTGCACAGCAATAGGTAACACCCCTTTTTCAAAGGAAAGTAAGCCACATGTTCTACCACTTTGAATGCACACTTTACAAAGTGACAGTTAACCTCTATCTTTCCCACCCTAACAAACACACATGCTTGAAAACTAAGGGAGAAGCAAGAATATTGATATGACAAGACATTTGGTCAGTGCTACACTTTAGTGGTTTCCCAGTATTCCAGTGCTACAAAATAAATACAAGAAAAAAAAACCACAACAAAAGCTTTACAAATCTAATTGAATGAATTCAATTTCAAACATTTAAAAAAATCCTATTATTTTGGGTGAAAGTGACATTAGTTCTATTTACTTTAAAGCAAATGTCAGCTGTCATACTAGACTCCATTTGCTGTAATATGTAGTTCAACACCATATTAAAAGCTCCACCCACCAAAGAGATGCAAAGTGAGCTTAGCAACAGTGAGATGTCTAGTGAAGAAGAATGTGTATCTTCTATCTGAAGTCCAGAAGATGTTTATACAGAAATTAAAAAAATATAAGATCTATTAATGAACTGGAAAACATAGCAATAAACACCCTGAAAATAAAAAAAAAGCTTCAAGCAGTGCATTGGGGGAACTGTTGCTCACTAAAGAGTGTCATTACTTGTAATCAACTGTCAGGTGAGCTATTAACAAGGGTTACAGTACAACTTATTTACAAGTATCTCAATAATACCAAGATTCGAATACTGACATTGAGTTATGCATTCATGGTAAGGACAGAACAGAACCCCACATATTTAATGGAATTTGCAACAGAAGCTGGATGAAGTAGCATATTCTTTAAAAAAATACCTTAGCAACAATAGCTGATGCTGATTTCTATGTTAGATACACACCAACTTCCTCAATCCGAAAGAATTTGAAGATTCTCCTAAACTCACTTATGTCTCTCTGTTGCTAAGTCTCAGTGAGGCAGCTCCATCCTCGTGGCTAACAATGACATGCAGTGGTATTATGCGTGACCCATGCAATATGAAAAATATAATGGTTCAAGTACTTACGGATACATTGCCATAGTTGTCAGTTTAACAAAGATATCCTTACTCGGTGCATCAACCGTATTACAAGTAAAGGCTTGAGGTGGAGGCATTTTGTGTTTTTTGCAGAATTCAGCAGGAGAAATACTATATTCCTGTCTAACTTCATGCAAGTCAGACTTTGCAGCTACTACTAAGCATGGTATTCTGCTATCCATGAAGTGCTGCTGCAAATTTAAAGAAAAAAGAGTGAAATAAACAGAATATAACAACGTTCAACCTGGAACAGCCTGAGTTGAACTGTCTGTAGCAGCATTAAGATATATTAATTGCACAAAAGTCAGGCATTTCTAGAAGCAGAATATTTTATAGACACAAGTCGATGTTAGCTTTGTGTGAATAATAAAACTGCATTTTTAATGCATCAGCCATATATAACCAGCACTCATAAATAAAATGTATTTTAAACACTACAACTTGTGTATAGGACCAGTAATGGAACTGAGTATCTTGTCAGTGAAAAGATATGTAAATGTAAAAGGTTTGTATATATGAACTATACAAACCTTAAAAATCCTGGCACAGTACTCAAAGGACTTCGGGTTACTGACATCATATACCAGGCAGACAGCATCGCATATGGTCTCAGCGTCAGTTAGAAATTCAGAGTCACTGACATCATGTAGCTGGAAAAAAATATGGCCAGAGAGGGAAAAAAGCATTGTCATTATGCAGTTAAGAGTTTTATAACTTAAAAATTATGAGAAAAAGTAAGGCTCATTTTTATGTAGCCTTAGAACTAATGGACCAACTATAAGCAGAATTAATGAAAAAGAATTAGTAGGAATTTACCATACAGCCAACATATGTGAGCTGTTAACATCACATCTGCAGGCAATCACAACCTCAGCATAAAAAGTTACATTTAATTTAACACAAAGTCTTAGATTCCCATAGAAACTGGCATTCGTCCTACAAAGGAAAACCACCAAGCAGAGGACTAGATCTTGGGGGTAAAAAAAATATAAAATATATATATCATATTATCATAAAGGAAAACTACAGTGGAACGAGCTTTAAAGAGAGCATTTCACCCACTGAAGATTAACTTCAGCCATCCTAATCACCCTATGTGACAGATTCTTCTTTACTAAATAGGTAGATTGCTGCTGATAATCTATCATGTGTTATAATTTGATGTCCTCCAGCATAAACATAATGGACTGGGACAATTTAGGTCATGGTTTCAAAAATAACAGGTCCTGAACATGTTCAGTTTAAAGTATTAACAACATGTAAAACCAGAAGTTACCCGAGCCCGGGGGGGAGGGGGGGGATGATCCATATTTATGAAGAAGAGACAATTAAAACTGAAATTTGTTTGCAGAAGGCTCCAAATAATTCACTGAATTATAAGATTAAGCAGTCATATGCAAACAATAATGAGACAACCTTACCAGCAAGTATTTTTCCTGGCCGTATACATAGACTGTATTAATGGCATAGTAAGATTTGTGTTCTTTACGTATTTGCCTCTGTCTCTGAAAATGAAGAATTTCATGTTAGACCACAGCAACTTGCCCCTTTAAGTTAGATGTGAACAGCTGTTTTACTCCATTTATTAGTGAATGAAAATTACAGTAATCTGTGGTTTATTTTGCAATTAAATGCATAGCTATAGTCCTTGATCTAATTACCACAAGTCATTATTGAACACAATAGCCATTTGCTAAAAAAAAGAAAGGAACAAAAATAAAACCTCCAAACAAAACCAAAAACAAAACAAAACAAAACCAACCAATAATTCTGTATTCCCTCACAGAACTCTCCAAACTCAGTAATCGTTAAAGCTTTAGGATCAATTGGTTTTGCTGTTTAACCTTAACTCAAAACCATATTTAGGTGAATATAAGCAAAAGGTTTCTTACTATTAGATTTCTTCCAAGAAGAGCCTGAAGAACTCCGCTTTTCCCACAGCCCTTCATTCCAACAACATTGCATCGGAAAACATTTCTCTGAGTCTGCTTTTTCTGGAGGTCTATCTTTTTATCTCTTGTTACTTTTGAAAAAACACAAAATATTTTTCACAAGATGTACATGCACGTATGTGAAAGCATTAATTGTCCACTTACATTAAAATGCACACAAAACAATCAAAAATATTAAATCGAATGTTTGACTTGAGCAGAAAGTAAAAAAGAATATAAGTGAAAAAGACCATTTGTTCAAACAATTTACCCCTGAGCAGATTTCTAAATTTAAATTCCTGAATTGTACCAAAAATTTTTCTGAATTACCTGTAATTGCTGATGCTTGAGATTCTTGTTCTGCAAGTATTGAGTAGCCTAAATAACCCAGGTACTCCAGGCAACGCTGCACATCTAAGTATGTGGTTAGTCTAGCAGCAGGGATAGAAAGAAGTTTCTAAGTTGTCAGCATCTGTGATAGCAGTCCTTTACAGTACTGAAACAAGTTTTTTCCTCCCATCTCCAGATTGACATGACAGAAGTATTCCTGGCACTATGTACTAGGTAAATGGTGCCAACTGGACTGCTCTTAATAGTCAGCACAACACTATGAAGGCAGCACTTGCTGAGGCCTATAAACTTACACCATATTTTCTTCCTCAGCAAATAACGTTTTCCTCATTTTCTGTATTTTCAATAGGAAAACCCACCTCATTATTGAACATCATTATTCATGCCGTCTCTAAAGAGTAGAACGACAGAAATTAATATTTTGACCAGTTTCAGGGAGAATTCCCCAGTTTCAAGAGACACTTGTTCATAGTTAGCACTAAGTACTGGCCAAATCCTGAACAGGTTATAACAACTGTTTATTAGGCCACTGGGTGGCTATAAAAACATGACTGCTTGGGTCAATTTTCAACTATTATACTTCCACTCTTTCTACTAGATTTTTAAGAACAACCTACAAATGCATACCCAACATCCTCAACTACTAAAATGTAATGCATCGCACTTACGTCCACTGAGAGAGAAACCCTTGGTATGTAATCCACCCCCTTTCATTTGTACAAACGGTGTTGTTAACGTCAGGTCCCCATGGCATATAAGGGAAGACTTTGAACAAATCTTTCAATTCATCGGGAGACAAAGCACAATCTCTATCCTGAAAACAAGCATGGGATATCAGACATAAATCACTTAATTCATGTCTATTCTAAACTGATATTTTCTTGCTGTACACTTGCAAGATTCAAGAAACCGGCTATAAGAAACTGAGCTGCTTTATTTTTAATCATTGTTCTTGTTTTTAAATAAGACTAAATATATGGGCTAGTTAAAAAAATTTGGTAGTACAACTCTAACTGCCCACTCTCCTTGTGGACAGAAATATAAACAGTCGGCTAGTTTTGACTGCAAAGCTACAGCCGCTTTCTGAATGAAATGACATAATGACAAAACCACACTTTTAGCCAGCAAAAGTGTGAGCAAACTAGGCTCTAAAGTACAAGGACATGCATGCTCTTGAAGTAAAAGCTTACCAAATCATGTTTATCAAAAATACTTTGAAGAAACAAGTATGCATGATGATTTAATTCTGTTGTACAGTCTGGAGGAATTTTTAGCCTGTTTATTGAAAATACAAGAAGTGTTAAATGTCGTTATGAAATACGGAATATTAAAACTCAAAATACTAACTTTTTGAATTACAACATTTGGTATTTGACCTTTGCATTTAGCTTTATTAATTTGTCTTTAAAGAGATCAAAGCACATACTTTTTATTAGGAATTCTGAACTTATGAGTGAGTCTTTTTATTACATAATACATAGCTACACAGTAATCAGGTTTTTGTTTGGTTTGGTTGTTTGGCGTTTTGAGGGGTTTAACAGAAAACCATGTAGTTAAATTTTTTCAAATAAGCCACAGAGTTGGTCAATCTCTTAACTTTTTAATTTGGAGATTTTCAAAGGATCTCATGTACTATGAAAATACTGACAAGCCTTTTCTAATTTGTAGCCACATACAATACAAAACTAGAACATAAATCTGAGCAGTTGCTCATTAAGGGTCTCTTTTGCCATCTTTCTTATCAAGAGAGATAGAGTACACTATTTGGCACAAGAGACAGGAGTTGCTCTTTTGGAATTTTCAGTCACTTGGATTTTGGCTGGTAGGTCATGAAGTAAGGGAGATACTTGCTGTAACAATGTGTTAAATACACTACAATAACCCGTTTCTCCTGCCAAAGCAGGAGGCAGCATAAATTAAATGCATGTAAGTTAAAGAAAGATAAAATAAGTGACACATACGGAGGAAACAAGTACTCTGGTGTAAGCTCTAAGTCATCATCATATCCAAAGCGACGTAAAACAGTCCAAGTTGTTTCATGCCTTCCTCGCTGAATGAAAAGTGTGTGTAGAAAAAGGAAACCTAAAAAAATCAAATGACGAAATGTTAAGGCCCTGAAGTGCTTTATCTGCTAGAAGTATTTTTAATACAATCAGTATCACACTGAAAACAAAAAAGCTTGAAATACACATTCCAATTTTAGACCTCCTGGGTGACATTACAGCATTACCTACACAGACCAAAGATTCAGAAAACCTGTTATTTCTAGAAGTGCCCTTCAAGAAACTGTTTCCTTAAAACAACCCACTTGGTTTCCTGTTGTTGTTTGCTTCTTCCAGTACCAGCATTTTAGAAGAACCTAGCTGTATGAAAGTAAAGACAACAATACTTCAACAATTAAAAATAGTAAGCCTTAAGTAGTCTCATGGAAGACTGCCTTTACTTTTCCTGTATCAAAATAACCGGGTAGGATTTTTGTTTAGCACTTTTCAGGGCTTAATGAACGCTGAGATTTCACTGTTTAGTAAGGCTATGCCTTAAGATTCCCACTCCTTACAATTTCTCACGAGTCCTATTGCATATGTAAGCTCCACAGTTACACTGATGCTCAGAAGGAAAACATTTTTTCCCCTTTCACTTTCGCCATATGCTCTGAGCAAATCTGTACAACACAGCTGTTAAAATGTTGACAGACACCACACCTTGCTGACAAGTGTTGCAGATACTGAGCCTAGAGACAAGTCACAAACTTATCTAGGAGACAACCTCCTTTGAATCAGTATGCTTATTTGGATTCCAAGCTCTGTAACAAGAAGTAAGAAAGACCTTATTTTATTCACTCCGGTATTCCTCAGTTAGATCATCCTTTGATATCATACTGCCACTACACCCAACATCTGTAGTCTAAAAGAAGCAAGACAGAGATCATACTCCAAAAGACTAGCTTTTTTAAAGTAAGAGTGATTATCAACTGTACAAAAGACATATCTTTTAAGAGTTAAATAAGGCTTACCTTTTAATGTTAATCCATTATCTGCAACTCCATCACTTAGGTTTTTCCTGACTACATTCTTTACATCTTCCAAAGCTTGAGGTGCCAGTGGTGTATTAAAACAAATTCTCTAACAAAAAAAAAAAACCAAAAAGAACGTGTTAGGACCACTGGCTACTAAGCTGGACAAACAGCATGTCCTGTATGAAATACAGCCTTAAACATTCTGATAAGCTAGTAAAGGACAATCCAATTTCTTAGTGGAAACAGAGGTGTACAAACTTTATTTTATTTTTAAATACCAGCACTAGGGCTTGTTCATTTAAACAGATCTTTTTATTTTGCTCTCAAACTAAAACTCAAACAATTGTTAGAAATAAAATTAATACCATTTCTATGCGGCACTTGAGACTTTTAATATTTACACCTGATTCCCTTGTAATTCACCTTACTACTGTTCCTTCAAAAACAATCACTTGTTTTTCTAGAATTACATAGTTCAACTATTAAGCATGGTGAAAAGTCATGCAAGAGTTACCTGAAAGAAGTTGAGCTCTGCATCATTGAGAGTACCATCATTATCCTGATCAGAAATTCTAAAAATGCGAGTGAGAGCTTTAATACAGGCAGGTTTCATCTAAGGAATAAAAGAAAGTTCAGTATCTTTCTAAGCTTGAATATAAAAAGATTACACTGAATAACATCAGGCTGAACACTGAATCACATTAAAACAAATACTAGCCTTCATTTTTCATTTTTAGAATTGAGACATTCATACACATACACAAAAATAAAAAGCAAGAGGGAACAAAATCCTGATCTAGGAAATTTATAGCCATAAATTTAAGGCAATTATTCCACACTAAATGTCTTTCTATTCAATTATTAGAAGAGCCTCAAGCTCTTCACAAGCTGAAGGTGGCACTACTTAGTTATTAACAACAAAAAAAAAATCCATTCTCTAAATTCAGACTACAGAAAGGTTTAAAAAAACCCACACTGATTTTTTTTTTTTCCCCTCCAAACATTTTTTTGGTGGGGAAAAAAAGAAGCCTTGCAATCCCAGTGCCTTGCAGAAACAAACAGCTCTAGAACTACAGTCAACTCCTTCTAACCAAGCACACTATCTCTAATTGCTATTTCAACTATGGCTTCAGAAGGCTTCAAATATCAAATACTGAAAATCTTCACAGAGCTCATTCATCTATGAGGCAAAGCATTGATCATACGGACTATCTCTATGACAAAAGAATTGCTGGGATACCTTCCGAGTGAAGGAAAACAGACAGTGGTAATTCTCTCCCAACAACTACAGTGATGATGGACTCTTCTCTTCACAGAGGTCACACAGATTGCATAGAGTTTGGGTTTGGAAAACCAAAAAGATTTCAGCACAACAATTTTAGCACAACATTACTAACTCATAAAGATGATTCTGATGAAAGAAATCAAAACAGGGTTATTCTCTGGTTCTCTACTTAACGAAGTATTTATGATTGAAGCAACTTTCCTACTGCCCAATACTACACAGGCATTATGGTTCAAGATTTTATTTGTATTTCCCCATGAATTTAAAAAAAAAAAAACAAACTCCATAATACTCTGAGCTAACTTCCTGTGTTATTTAAAAACTAGCCGCATCACTTGTTTCTTATCCCTTTTGCCAAAGTCTCACAAGATGCTCAGGGAAGTTCTATCCCTTACATCAGGCCAAGTTTGGAGTAGTTTCCCTGAAATAAATGGAGTTACTGTGAAACATATCTGAAAGAGAACTGAATCGAACACATGATCTTGTTCACATTACATTGGGTTTACAGCCATTACCAAAGCTTCTCATTTAACTTAGGAATTCATATGGGCAACAAAAAACTGTCTTTGTTGCTCTGAATGAAGAGGAAAGGCAGATCGGGTTAATACAACACAACACAATCACCATGGTTCTCTAATACAATACTTGACACTTGAAGGTGGGGTGGTGGTAACAGAACACAGTAAGAAATGCAAAATCCACTGAAAAGGAAAGAACAGGAAAGTGATTAATTTCCTCCCCCCCATATTATTTATTCTTAGAATCTATGTATAAATACCTCTTTCTCCTCTGGGCAATAAAGAGGACCTGTAGGATGTAGAACAGCTTTCTGTGCATAATAAAATAGCTCAGAAATATTCTTCAGGTTTTTGGCTGAACACTGCAAGAGAAATCCTTACATTGATTAGCTAGTTTCTTGACTATCTGGTGGTTTCTTCCGAAATTTAAGCAAGCATCAAAGTTTTAAAGATCTAGCCCCCTCTTGTGGGTACAGTGCTGTTTTGGAAGAAAGACACCTAGCCCCTGTAACTGTTCAGTAATTAGCAAATTGTAGTGAGACCTTCTTTACTGTTGCACGAATAACAGATAAATCAAAAAGTTGTATCTACTGGGGGGGGGGGGAAGAGAGGCATATTCACACATATTAATTCAATTAATTCAATTTTTAACACTTTGCAGACATCTGTCTGGCTTAATATCAAATTTAAAACATGTGCTGAAGGCAAGGATGGAAGGAAGCTCTAAATATTAGAAGAATTTAACAGTAACATTTGATTATGCAATAGTATAATCTTCTCTAAAGAAAAATAACATACAAACTCACCAAGATAATGACATTATTTGAATATTTTTTTAACAAAAATTAAAATCACCTTTTCTATTAAAGAAAGTTGCCATACATGCTTGGCAAGAATGGATTTTTTTTGTTACTCATTCTAACTTCAGAAAGTCTTCCATACCTCTACACACGTTTCTATCTCTGTATATTGATTCATAATGGGAAGGATAGTTTCCATACTGCTGTATTCCACTAGATCAGACTTGTTTCCAACTAATATAAGAGGCAGCCTGAAAACACAAAAAGGTTAAGAGCTTTAAAGACAAAGGGATAAAAAGATCTATCTCAATTTAGCATGCCACCTCCCACTGGAAGCCATTATATTATTTTCACTATGTAATTAAATAGCACTGGCAGCCAACAGGCAAAACTAAACAATAGCAGTCTTAAGCAAATTGTTTTGGTATACACTTAGACAGAAATGTACTTGTTGATACTATATAGAACACACAGTTAAACACAAAAGTAACTGATCATGTTATTATACAAAACCAGCATCAGCAGGAAACCTATACAGACCACAGTGGCACAACTAGTCACACCATAACAAATATGAACACACCTGGTAAAAGCTGCCCATGAAATTCAAAATAAATAGCATTGCTGGCATATGTAACAGACCTACATACTTTAAATCTCTTGTTGCTTGGACTTCTCATATAAACTTTAAGTTTAGAATTTGATTTTCTTAAACAATTAACATCCTCAACACTGTCCATTGACACCCATCGATGTGCAGCCTAATTCACACTTCTCATCTTTACTTATGCACCTGCTATCTTTGTCTGTCCTTTCATTGATGAGAGGAATCCATCGACTTGTTACCTAAAGTGGGGTTAAAAACAAACATGAAAAATACATTTTCAAATTTTATATGACTGAACTGTGCACAAGTTCAACTACAACTGCTACTGCTTCTTTCCCCAGAGGGCACATATTTACCCACAAAGGAGGAAACAAAAATTGGAGTTGATTAATGAGCAACTTTCTCAGATGACTGAAATAACTGAAAACCCAGATGTTGAAATGGACTTGAAGCAATAATATACCTGTACATTCTCCTAACAACTCGATCTCAAAACACCATCTTATGCATTTTAAATGTCTAATACAGCTTTCAGCTTGCCAATAATTAACAGTTCACAAGTTACATCTCAAGCAATAACTGGGTAAAATATATTACCGTACCTTATCAATAGAATTCTTGTTGTTAACAGCATATACTATACAAATCACATTTGCCTAAAATGAAAAGAGAAGAAAGGCATGAAATTCCACTGTTTAGAGCCTCTAGAGCAACAGAGACAATTAAGGTCCACATGTAACAACATCAGAGTAAGAACAGTTCCACCATTAGTCAAAGACTGTGTCCCTGACTTGCTTAAGCCACTTGTAGCCTGACAACAGCTACACCAAATAACACCAAATTATTTAGATGTTGAGAAGTACCAAAAAGCATGTCTTGCAGTGTGACATTCACAGCTTATGTCTGCAGAGAGACCTTTGCTACCAGGAAATCTAAACTGAAGGATCATAATTTGCAGCCTCCACCCAAGTACCACACTAAATGCCAGAAATAGAACACAACACCGTGACAGACTGTACAGAAAATGTGCAAAGGTGCTCAGAAAGAACTGAAAATAGGAAACAGAAGGAATTATACAATTACCACGAATCCCCTGCTATTCATAAATGCAGTTGTACAGCATGACAGAAAGAACCAAAAGTGATCTCTCCCAGGTAGGATTGCTTCTTCACAAAAACTGTCAATCCCTTGACCTCTGATTAAAAGATATTTAGGTGCTGTCCTTTCCCTTGGAAGCACAAAGCTTAAGCTCAATTCACCAACACAGTGGCAGTACCTACTTTTCTTAAATAAAGAAAGGTTTACTATAGCACACGGCACAAAACAAAACGAAATGCCAAGAAATAAAAACCAAGATAGGCTGCGTTTTTTTTCAATTCAAACTGAAGCTCATCTAATGCAGAGAACTTGAAATATTTCTCCAAAAGCAGAAACTCTTTTCTAGTAAACACTAAAACACGCTTACCTGTGAGATTTCATGGTAAAGCTGCTCATCACTTTGCTCTGCTTCTGCATTCAATAGAATAAGCCATTCATTAATACTAAACAAACATTTTTGCCAACAAAACTGAAAAACCTAAGTAACTGAAGTAGGGTATTTTGTAATGCTCATAAGACAGCCTTGTGAAGGCTCTTGTTATTTATACATCTTTTTATAAAATGCACTAAAGAGTGCTTCTACTGTAACAATAATTAAATTGATCCATTATCTTGCAAGACAAACAGTCTGTTGCACACAAGTTTTTTAGCAGCTATTTTAAAGAGGAATAATTACATTTGTAGACAGGTTTTTTTCTGGAATAAGTCATAGTTTGCATCCCCCTGTATTTATCAACAGCCCCTTCTTGGGTTAATAAGTATCAATATTGACATATAACGTAAACTTTTACACCAGAATATGACATCTGTTACTTTTATTCCAGTGTTGATTTTTTTTTTTTTAGTGAGACCATGCTTCTGTTAAGTGAATCTATGAAACACTTCATCCAACAGAAAGAAAAACTCACTCCATATAAATTTAAGCTCAAGTCCAACAAAAAAAAACCCACATTGTTTTTTTGTTCCAAATAGGTAAACACACCAAAGATATTTCCTCAGCAGTGGTGGGCGAGAGAAGACAGGAAGGCATCTGCTAAGTGGTCTAATTCTTGGCTTCTATTATAAATGGTGGAAGGATTTTTCTAGTTGTGAAATAGTTGCATATATTTATGATAGCATATGAGCCCTCTCTACTGAGCCTATTTATCTATTCAGTACGGTCAAGAAGATCAGAATATATCAAACACTGAAAATACAAAATATGAAACTGACACAGAAGGTTAAGGTGTCCAAACTTAGAAATTTAGAAAGACATAGAATATAAGGTATGTAAAGTCTCCTGCATCTTAGTAAACTCTTCACTGAAAGGAAGAAAAATAGCTTTGAAATCCATTAAAGTACCCATATTTGTCTGAACCAGTAAATAGGTCCCTCACACAACGAATACAAACATCACTGGAATATTGTTACGACTGTCTTTCATGGAAGTACCAACAGCAGTTAATGGTAGGCTTTGAATTAGTAGGACCAGCCCTCATCATCTGCCTTAGTTTTATCCCATGAGTTTCTACTTAATCTAGTCTTTTCTACAAGTAGCTTTGGTCCCGTACGAGTATGACTGTTAAAGAGGCTACAGAGTTAGATAAACAATTCCGTACCAAATCAGCCAAACAGTAACGGTATTGTGTAGTCCTTACCTGAATAATCCACTATGTGGGTTGGCACTCTCTCAGGGGTGACGTCAGCTGGAATGGTGATTTCTTCAGCTCGTGGCGGAACCTTGGTTTGTAGAGAAACAGTAAAAAAAGCCTTTAAAGATAATCCAGAAAATCCAAATGGTCAAAAAGTCATATACAATAATGCACCTGCCAATTAGTCAGCTTTAAATAGGACAACTTATTAGTAGTTCAAGTACTTTGGGGTTTTTTTGGGGGGGGAGCTTTTTTTGCAGTGTACTGGAAGTCACTGCTACTTTCTCATTCTTTATTAGTCTACTTACTGAATAAGGAACTCCTTGCATGCTTTGCAAGAAAGCAATGCTGTTAAGGGACTCAGTGAACATTTCTATAAAACTCAAATCCACTACACCCAACCACCTACAGGGAACTATTTTAATAGTGAAAACTATAAACAAAACCTGAATTGCAATTTACTTTAAACAAAAATGTCATCTAAATAGGAGTTCTACAGTTTGGGGTGTTATGAAATTCAACCAATTCCTTCAAGGGGCTGCATATTCTCCAGCAGGAGAGTCACATCAGAGTTAGCATGCCATTATTGACAAATACTGTTTAATCTATGTTTAAACGTTTTAATTTTTGCCCTAGATATCCTGATCCTACTCCCACTGAAATCAATACAAGAACTACCCTTGCAAACAGCGCATGAGTTGTTAAAAGGAAAATGTTCAAGATACAGCAAACGAGCATGACAGACAAAATACGAGCCTCAGTTTTTATACAGTCATAACCTGACAAGTTCCTTGCTTCTGACAGAGCGCTAAACCTTAAATTCAGAAAAGCCTGCAAAGCAAAACATGATACTAATAAAAAGTGTGTTCTGCAAAATATTGTAAATATTGCATAAATATTGGCTATGACTGCTGGCCGTTTTTCCAGAGAACACTAATCCATATTCAGAAAGAATCAACTTAAAGCTAATTTTAATGCACAACTTCATTTTTTTTAAGTAATATAATAATTTATTTATTGCCTTTTACCTGCTGACCCTGAACGTTCATGATACTTTTGTTTTCTTTTAATAAAAAAAAAGAAAAAAGAAAAGCCAATCATTGGAAGAATGGCTCTTTGTAAAGCTTCAGGCTCTACTTATGTCTTCATCAAGAATGATTACTGATAATACCCAGTCTATTAAACACTATTTCAAAGTCTGAAATGTCTGCTTTACACACACCCATAGAGCTCCGATCTGCATGACTGACCTGCAAGAATTGTACCTGTCTCTTTCAGCAGTTTATATAGGATGAAATATCTTTTTAGAAGTTATTTCTGTAATTTCAGGCAGATTTTGTGTTATGTATAATTGATGCTTTTTCTCTCCACAGGACTTTAGAGAAATATTCTAGATTATACAGCAGGAAGATGCTGAGAAGTGAATAGAGGCCTAAAATTCATTATATACATCAACAAAATCTGTCAAAGGAATGGGTCCCTGAGCAGTTTAAGAACAAACAAAAACTGGAGCTCCTTTTCACCTGCAAGGTTGGGAATTAAATTCAATTATGTTAACAATCTAATCTTGACTCATGAACTGTGGTAACCTACTGATTTGCATTAAACACAGCGCAGTGTAGATTCAAAAAGCAGCACATGATGTCTATTTTAAGACTTGTGATCAGAAGAAATAAACATCCATGTTTATATGTAAAAAGCTTAACTATTTGCAGCAGCTGCAGTTCTTTTCAAGGTATAAAGAGAACTATGTGCTGTTTTTTTAAAGGAATGAAATGTAGAAGTAGCTTTACTTTTATTCTGGAAGAAAGCAGTAACAGTTTTTGGCATTTCTTTACTTCGAGCCAGGAAAACATTCTTCAAAAATAGAAATAAAGCAATGTCTCAATTACAAAAATATGGTTAATTATAAGTTATACAACGTGACTTTTTAATTCCTTGTTCTCATTCATTTTTCAATCTACTTGCTCTTTAACACTCCAAAAAAATTTGAGGGTCTTGCCTCTTTCAGCACCTTCCCATTTATGACTCTCTACTGCTGAAATATGCAGCCAGTTATGACCAGTTTCAACTGCTTTAAAAACCCCTACCACTCCTCAGATATCAAAAATTTAGTTTAATTAACCATGCGAAAAACAAGGAAGGAACTTAGATAAAATTTAAATTCCTAATATTCACACAAAGGTGTATTTAAACTAACCTACATAACTCTTCAGAAGTCATCATTGCAGTTCTAGGCTTTATTTTAAAGTTTCCTATTTACAAAAAAAATAAAGCAGAGCCTATTAACTCAGTCCTTGAAAAAAATTATACACCAGGATAGATATAAAACATAGAAAAATAATAAGGATGCTCTACCTCTTCTGGAAATTCTTCACTGACAAGAGACATAATTAGTGATGTCTTCCCAACTCTGGCTGCAAAGCATTAAAAACAAAGATTAGATAATTTGGTTTTGTTACTCTCAATAGTTGCATCCCACCTTAAAATGGTAAGTATTTTAAAAACATTTTCCAACTGACCATGTTAAAGGCTTTTTATCTGTTTTTTCATCTGTCGTTTAAACATACTAAATACAGATGACAGCAATTCTCTCCTAATTCTCTTATTGAAATGGATCCTAAGGTTTTACAACACTTCTGCACTTCCTCCAGAAGGGAATCAAACCCTGCTCTGATTTACACCAAAAGAATTAGCAGGTTTTAAGCTTAATACAGAATACTTAAGCAAACAAACAAAAATTCAAAACAAACTGGAAATGCACCAATACAACTTAATAGAAAAAAAAAAAGAAAGCACACAGAAAAGAATTTAGGAATTAACTATTTTTATAGTATTCTTGATACAATCACTGTGCTTTAGTACTAAACTACAAGGATAAGAGCTGGACAAGAAAGCATGGCTCTATCACCAATAGACAAAGTCTCCACAAACTAGCTTGACTACTTTGAAAGCGCAAGAGCATAATCAGCTTGATACAAAGGAGCTGTCCTCCCCACAAAAAGCAGAAAAAAAAACCCCAAACTACCAACACTTCTTAAGTCACAGCTTTCTTAATCCAAGAGGATGATGATAATCTCTGCTTCAATATTTAACTGTATTTGATCAAGTACATGACTCAAAGTTTACCTGCAAAGTTCAGACTTCTGATATCACAGTTGGGAATCTTTAATGTGACCATTTAAAATTAAGAGTTGGTAACTTTTCTCAGGGTTCCCCTCGCTCTAAAAACTTTCATCTGTCAACTTCCTGTTCCTTTGAAAGCCTTGGATGACTAATAAATTGCTTTACTTGTTTGAGACTTTTCTTAAAAAACACAATGTTCAGATTCAAATATTATCTGGGATTGTGTATTTCTGACAGCCCTCAATTCAAGCCAAGACCTGTTTCGTGCTGGTTGTATAGCATCTTCTCTAGCACGCATTTTTTACCAACCAAGACACTGCTGGCAGTCAGTCAGAGACTGCATCACTGTTCCTACTGAAAACAATATATAATATCACCAACTGACAGAAGTTGTTTTGCTAATGTCACTGCACTTACACTTGTCTATTAATTGTATATAATTCTGAATATGGGAGGAGGAAGAGATGAAATTAAGACTAATTGTTTTTGTGCAGAAAACGATATTACTGAAGTGATGATCTAGTCAAAGTACATTCAGCTTACCCACGCCTATTTTTGGTATAACAAAAAAGGGCCTTCTAACATCCAGAAATAAAAGCTTTTCTTCAGCATGGTAAATTAAAAGAGTTGTTATTCCAAAATTATGAAAAGCAAAGAAAAAGGTATCCTGGGGAAAACCACTTTTGTTTTCCTTAGGGAAAACAGTTGTATATTTTTCACCAGGGGTATTAGCTGGAGAGCAGTACAATGCAGGTTTCTTAAGAGCAATAAGGTTGGGTTTTCATCAAAGATACTCGTATGAGCTAAAACCATCATTTACGCTGCCAGGTGTCCTCTTGCATAAACTACATCTTAAGTTTCATCCTGACAGAATCAAAAGAACTTTAAAAGCTCTCCTACTTCCATAAATAAGTACCTTACAGACAGGCAAATAAAGTTATTAGATAATTACTGAAAATGGTGCAGCATATTTTGCATCTGACCAAGTCAGCTTTAATTTGAAACGGTGACAAAACATGTTGGCTTTGAGACATAGAAACTCATTTTGTTAATGCTGTTTGACTGAAAATAGAAGATTATGGACTGCTGGTTAGTGAAGATGCTCAGTGTTTCTAAGCTTCTGATACACTTCCAAGTGTTCTACAATTGTTTTTTTAGAAAAATCCATAGGTTCAAGTGTAGAGATTTATTTTGCTTGAATCTAGGTCAAACATTTGCCTTTCCAATTCTGTTTATAGTCTTAGAAGTAACAGCGTAAACAGTATTGGCTGACTAGGATGAAGAAAACAGCACAGCGCTTTGTGGTAATTAACTCATCTTTTTCCTCCTATATAAGTCTTTTAGGTCACGCTGCATAAAATAACATGCTGAACATATTCTGAAAATTACTGGCTATTAAAAATTGATGTTTGCACCCTGGATACTAGGACTAAAACAACTGTAAGCCTAAAATGTAGACCACTGTGGATAAAAAAGGCTGTGTTTTGGCACAGACTTTCAACAAAAGATCTTCACATGATATTTCAGAGTCTGAACCTGACGATCTGCTGTTGTCATCTAACAAGTATTACATGGTCTAGACTAACTTGTGCTTTCAGAGTAATAGATATATAAATACAAACATACACAAACCAGTACTAACAGCATAACTGACAAGTTTTACCGATTTGTAAAGCAAGTTTATCCTTCTGTCCATTACAATTCCAACAAAAATATAATATCAAGATGCTCACAACCTCTGACGCGTGCCATGTACTATATATTGCTATATTTAAGAGACCTGGATCTTTAAGATTTCCAGCTGAACCCACTGTGAACCTAGCTGCCAAATCAAAGCACCTGTTGCACCTGCACTTAAAACACTGCACGGGAGCATTTCAGAACACACCATTGCTAAAGAAAATAAGGTAAATAGGGCATGTATTCTGAAGAGGAATTCAGCTGTGTATTCAACTCCACAAATATATTTCTAAACAAACTGAGTCTTGTAAAACTAGCCAAATACAACATTAGTGAGTTACCTCTTTCTGCGTGGTATCACCTCCCTCATGATTCCTCTCTAAAGGAGTCACAGAGGATCTTTCTAGGCAGTATAGAGTCAACCTGCACTACAAAATATCTGCATGAACTACACTATAAAAGTAAATGAGGCATTCAATTCTAGTACTAGTTAGTATTACTACACTCTTAGTATAATTAGGTAATTTGACTAATAACACTTGGCAATTGCTCCGTATTCTTTCCCGTGAGCAACTTAAGCACGCTTTACAAACTAACAAAACAGAAGCGCGTCGCTGCTATTCACATCAGTAAGAAGCTGTATCTTTGAAAGCCCAGCCACTTATTTGGGTACCTAAGTGTTAACTTAAGGACATAATCTCAGAAGCACATGGGAAAACACAGACCCACTGGAACTCTGGCATGCACAGAAGTGCGCGCTGTTCATTCAAGGTCACGCAGCAAGCTAATGGCAGAAGCAGGGACCCGTCTCCCTGTCCCAGCCACAACACCCGACTGCTAACCGCCGGCAGCGCACCTGGCCACGGATTTACAAACTCAGTAAAGACTTAAGTTCTGTTTCCACAAAAATAAAAGCCTAAACAGGACGCGGCCAAATACAGGGCAAGAATTTCTACGCAGTTTCATCTCCAGGGCGCCCAGGAAGCACACCGACTCGGCAGACGGACGGACTCCGCCGCCGGGAGCTCGGTACCCAGCAAAGGGGCGCGGGACGCCAGGCGCGGCCCCGGGCAGGACCGCCTCCGGGAGGGGGCCGGGGGACAGCGGACAGCCTCCCGGGCCTGCCGGCGCCTCCCAACCGCCGCGGCCACCGAGTACGGAGCGGTCACGGCGCGCCCGACCCCGACCGCCGCAGCCGGGCAGGGCCGGCGGGGCTCCCCTCCGGCCGCGCCGGGGCGGAGGAGCCCGGCAGAGATCAAGGTTCCGCTGCCCCGCCCCAGGGCGATGTGACAGCCGGCGCCACGGCGACGGCAGCTCCCCTCACGCCAGCGGCCCCCCGCCCTGCCCCTCCGGCACTCACGTTCTCCCACCAGCAGGATCCTCACGTCCTTCTTCATGGCCCCGCGCCCCGGCCCCGGCGAGGGGCGGCTCACATCGAGCTCGGCGGGGGAAGCGGAGCCGCCGCGGCCTGGGATCCCCTCACGCCGCGACCCGCGCTCCGCCCCACGCCGCCTCCTCCCCGCCGCCGAGCGGGCGGCCTACGGCGGCTGGCGAGGGACACGCCAGGCAGCGCCGGCCCGCGCGCCTGCGCGCCGCCCTCAGGCGATTTGCGCCGCCGCCCTCCGTCGCGGGCCGGGCGGGAGGCCGTCCTCTGCTCCCCATGCCCTTCCAGGGGCGGCTCTGCTCGGGGCTGCCCCGGGACGGTGGCTCGGTTTCCTGCCCTTAAGCAGCCATCATGCGGATTTCGCGTGCTGTAACGAAACGGCGCTGGCCGCGGCGGTGCGCGAGCCGAGCGCGTCCGGCGCGCAGGAACACATCGGCACCAAGACAACGCACGCCCTTTCAAATTGTGTGGTGATTTATGATGCAAGCCCTAACAAACCGCAGCTGCTGGGCAGTACGGCACAACTCGTATCTGGGAAATGAGAGATGGCCAGTGAGTGCATCGTGCTGTTGCAGGCGGAGCAGGAAGGACGCCGCGGTCCTAACGAGAGCCAGCAGTATTAGCCAGGCGTTACACTGTTGGCGACACCGACACAGAGCTACCCCCAGCCTTGTAGAAGCTGATGCACGCACCTCTGAGACCTTCACAAATGTGCATTTGGTCCAAAGTGCTTTCAGAGTGTGCAGTGACAGCAAAGGAGGGTAACCTTGACGATTAGCAGCAGTTCTGTCCATAACTTCAAAAGCTATGGAGTTCTGTTTGGCTAAATGAGCTAGTTGAATGGCAAATGCTTTATTCATGTTAAACGTATTTTGTTCATTCTGGAATGATGCTGCCTTCCTGAAAAAGCTTTCGCTTCTTGGGAGCTCTGTTTTCAGTTTGTCTGCATGAAGCAGCAGTGCTCTCAGAAATTCAGCTGTCTGCAGGTTTTGCAGCATCTCCTTGGCTCTGGCCCCTTCACCCCACACAGGCAACAGGAAGCTCCCTACAGGCAGAAAGATGTGACAAACAAGGGTGGAAACATTGCCTGCATGCTGGCAAGGAAACTCATAGAATCTCTTGTTTCCTGTGGCCCCCTGGAAGAAAAGATGGTCCCTTCCATGACACAGTCCTGTTTGCTGGCTCTTTGAAAGAGCAATAAAGTGACCACGTGATTTATTAGCTGGTACAAACACATTTGAAAATATCTGCTTCCAAAACCATTCCTGTGGTCACACCACCACCAGGACTATCAACCCTTTGGCCTGGGCAAGACTACAAAAAGATACGGTGCCACTGAGATGATGTTAGAATCATAAAATGTCCTGAGTTGGAAGAGATCCAGAATGATCATCAAGTTCAACTCCTGTCCCTGCACAGGACAACCCCAAATTTACACCATATTCTTCTGGGAGACCTCCCTGAAGTATCAGGTCCTCAAATACAAAGCCTGTTTCCTGTAGTTTAGTACCTACTCAAAAGAGAAAGATTTTCATGCATGAGATCAGTAACATTCTTGCCCTCTGAGCATTCCTTACTCAGTCACATCTTTCTAAGGGAAGTCACTTGACCGAATATAAAGGCATCATCTGTCCTCCTGTAATTTTTTGGATCAATTAGGTCCAAAATTTTTGGAAAAACTAGGTCCATGGGAAGGGCTTATCCCCAGCCTCGGAGCTTCCTTGGTACATTCCTTCCTGGGAATATCCTGGGACTATTTACAGCTGCCTAAGATATCCACCGCGCTCCCACAGGGATGGTTACCACCTTTAGCATACACTGGAATTGCTTTAATGAAGTATGGCAAGATCAGAGTACAGCGTGAAGAAAAGCAGAGCAAGTATCAGTTGCCAATTTCCAGGAGAGCCTGGGTACCTGTACACTCCTTGGTAAATTCCTGTGCTGAATACTGAAGTCGTGGGCAAAACTGTCACTTTTCTGAACAGGCTTTATCTCCCGTTTGTGTGATTTATAGTTAAAGATCCATTTCTTTCTAGACTACACAGCCAGAAAGCAGGGTAAAGAGGATTTGAGGTATTGATTTCAAATGTATGCAAAAGCATTTCTGTGTCAGCAATGGAGTAAAATGACACCATCTTCTTTTGTAGCTCCAGGAAAACTCCAACCTTCAATGGTTTTTCCTTGTGTAATAATGTTTCTTGACCCCCATGCCATGCTGACAGCCGCTTTTCAGGACCAAGCCATTCTATGCACCAGGAATGCTCTGTTCTTCCTAATTTGTCCCTTTTACCAATCATTTCATGAGCAACTCCAACAGCCCATCCATCACTGTCCCCGGTAATTACTTCCCAGTAGTGGCACCCAGTAGAGAAGCTCTGTGAACACATCACTTGACTGATGCAGAATCTGTTAGGCGATGGTTCATAATCAGTGAGGTAGCTGGAAACCATCACTTTCCTGTTCTGGGCTGTGACTGCTAACCGCTTATATATTCTTGTGAGATCAAAAGTCACGTCATCTGCCCCTAGAAAAGAGAAGGGAAAACATTCTCACCTGCAGGCAGCAAGACAGATCACCTCAGCATTTACATGCATCCTAAATAATAGTGGATGTGCATCCCTACGCAAGGACAGAAATGAAAACCAATGACCGTACAATAAACCTTAATCAAAACTCAATCCTGCAAATCAGCAAGAATCCACAACCAAACACTAACAACTGTATCCTGAGTGTACTGTGTCTCAAGCTACAGCTGTAGTACTGTGTGTTGACTGTGAAAATATTTCTGTAAAAATGATGCAGAGTTCAGGCAACAACTGGAGTCATTACAGCTTAACAGCGTAAAGGGCAAAACAGTGCAGTAACTGCCCATACACCAACTCAGGCTCTGGGACCAGCACAAGCTACGACGCAGCCTATGTGCCTCTGTGGAACAGGCTTCTTATCCTTTTTACCTTGCATATGCAGTCAGGTATAGCATTGCATTATGCTGCAGTAACTGATTAATTCCTAGCAACTTCTTTGTGTTTCTGTGCTTTGGGTAAACAGCCAGATCTCCTGCTGATGTTTGTAAGTACAGTTTTCTTCAGCAAATCCACAGTCCCGTAGTCACTTGAATGTTGTTATTGAAGAGTCATGCTGGCTTGCATACTTACACTGAGAAAACTGGCTTGAAATCATTGGTTCTGGATTTGTAGCTGCAGGCTCTGGAGATAATGAGCAGACATTTGCCTCTGGATGTAAGTCTGGAGGTTGCACTAAATAAGAAAAAATTAAAGCTTAAGGCACTTCTTCAAAATGCAGATAGCAAGTATTTATGCTTCTAAAGGAAATCTTACATTAAATAAACCTAGCTCGTGGTTAAATTACAAAACAAAGATTTTGACTGTATAAATTATCAAAGGATGTGTAGGCAAACATTTTTATCCAAAAATGTACGCTGCTGCCCTGAGTGCGGTCCGAATGGAGCAGTCAAAAAAGTCGAATGGGTAAAGCAGTTGGATCTTTCTATGCAGATAAGCCAGTTTCTGTCATAAACGCATTTAGAGTGTTCTTCATTTTTTTCTATCATGTGTTTCTTGTGTTACTTGCACATGCATTTCATAAGCAAAGTAATTTTTCACTCTAATTGCTGACCAAAAAGCCTGACATTCAGATCTACCACTTTAAGGGCTGTTTTTATTTTTCTGTGACACTGTAGCACATATTTACAAGACTCATTTGCAAGCACTGTCTGGTATAGTTGCATAATACATTGGTTTCATCATGAAAGCCATCCTTAGAAGATCCTGCCCCACACCTCTGCCCACTGATTCCTTGGTTTTGCTAGTGAAAATTATTGTGGAGCAAAGCTGTAAACTCAGTTGCTGAAATGATCAAGATAAGAAAAACCCTGAGGTGAAAATAGGGTTAAGTATCTGGGGGTTTTGAGAATCAGTGCAGGTAGTGTTGGAAAGGATGGGAAGGAGAGGATTGCCCCTCAGTGGCAGTGGGGTTTTAGGTCAGTCTTAAGTTGCTCTCACAACCACTCAGTGGTCTTTCTACAGTAGAGGGACAGTGCTGGGAGAAGGAGATCTCCATAGCAAAGGCCATTCCAGATCTAAAGCTTTGCTTAGACACAGCTTTTGGTGGGAGGGAATTTTATGTCTGCTCTTAGCAAAGACTTTGTGGTTACATTACTCTGTGTTTAGAAAAAAACAAAAAATTAAATGGATTATGTTTAATTTCCATTACTAATCTGCATGTCAGTCCGTTCTTTTCTTTTGGGCTCCCATGAAAGAAGTATAAATTAATCACGTTGTCTCCAAAACTGCAAGTGGCTTTATAATAATCACACACATGCACATCTGATTTCTCTGAAGTTTTTGGTTTGTTTTCCAAAGTTGCAGACCTACCTGTTTGTAAGAATACTTCCTTCATACAAATCTTCAGTGTGGGGTCAAAGTAGTGTCAAATTACAGCAGCCTGACCCCCCTGTGCAAGGGAGTGAATTGAGGGGGGGTCACATGCAGGACCTTGTTAGACTCAGTGCCTCTATAAAAAGAGATCTCAAAATAAAGAAAACTCACCCGGTGGGAACTGCCAAGTGAACTTCTCCAAGAGTAAAATTTCCATCTTTCTCTTAAGATCTTCTACAGCACTTTTGACGACATTAAGCTTCTCATCAAGTGTAATTTTATGCATTGTTGAAGGTGAGCCTGGGTACCTATGTCTCTTGAGTAAGTTACTCTAATAATGACATCAAAGAATCAAGGGGAAGAGGTAAACAGTAGCAGTTATGTCATCTAGCATATCAGATTATATTATAAAGCCAGAGTGGAAAAACAGCAGTGCTCTCTCTAAAATCTTATTTTTTATCTTGAGCGCCTCCTTTGTAGGATACTTATCTGAGAGAACTAACCTGAAATCTTACAGAAGATATAAAAGGATAGTTTATTCTTAATTTTAAAAGAATTTGTTTTCCCCAAGAAAACTAAGAACTGGAGTACTTTTACTTCTATATATTACAATTTCCTTAAGTATCCATACGTATACACAAACTTTCCCATTTTAAATTTTCTTCTTGTTCTAGAACCCCCCAAAAAAAGTTTTTAAATGTGTTAGTATAAGATCTAGCATAAAATACCCACAAAAGGGTAAGCCTCATTTGCCTAAATTTAGAAAATGTGGAAATGTACATCTGAGCTTGTTCTCTTAGTCTGCCTTTATAGTCTGTGGAAAGAAACAGGCCTTTTGAAGGCTCGATTAATCTCATTTGCAGGTGGGCGTCTCAAGTAGGCCAGATGACTCACGCTCTAAAAGTACCCATTTCTTTTCATTGCCCATAACAGGACTCTGGATGAGGTATAAATACAGAGTTACACGAGGTGAATTCCAAGGTGGGCCTTTGTGCCTTGGCAGTCCACTTCTGTCTTTCGGCACTGTCACACCCTGTGAGCCCCACTCCAAATTCCTGCTAGCTAATTTGCATCATTGGAATTGTTTTCAACATCAAAATGGGCTCTACAGAATTTGAAGTGCTTTAACTGCCTCTTTTAAAAGCTCTTGACATATTTTCCCCAAGAAAGTTGTTAGAAAGTACTTAATAACTTTGTGAGTTCTTTAACTTGCATACATATGCATATATATGTATTCTGGAAAATACAAAGATAACAGAGGATCTTATCTTAACCTTCAACATGACTCAGGACTGGATTTAAGCAATGCAGTCCCCACTTCACTCCAGCTCACCAACATGCTTGGAACAAATCTAGTTCTGAACTGCATCCTCACCCTATGTCTTTTTTAGTACGTGTCCCTCTGAATTTCTCACTCCAGACTTCCCCTGGTAACAGCACTGTCTGTGGATCAGTATCACTGTCTCTAGCGAGAACAGTGCAGTGGGGACACGAAAGTGCTCTGTACGTGTTCAGCTGTCTGAGACATTTAGCATAAGAGTTTCTACTCATATTCTGCCACTTTATTTCATCACTTACTGTTTGGTCTTTGATGTCTGTGAGCTCGTACGCTTCAACACAGAGCTGGTGAATAGTCTCTTCAATTTTCTGTTGAGCTGCTTTTTCCTCTTGTTCAATAAACATCAGTGTGTTTCTCTCCTGTCTTTCAACATATTCCTTCATGCAACAGAAATCTTCAGTAATCTGGCTTTTGATCTGAGATGCATATTCCTGAAAGGCAGAAAACATGGAGTTCATTGTGCTGTTAGAAAAGATGTGTGGAATATGAGAACCTACTGCCCCATCTAACATGCACTTTGACTGACCCCTGCAGACCAGGAACCGCTACCTTTATTCAAAGGAATAAAATACATTTGACGCTATCCTGCATTACCTGCAATGAGATTTTGGGCACGTTAAGGATCTTGACTACTTTATGGCCAGCAGCCTTGGCTTGACAACTTAGAAACTTTATGATTTGCATTTTGCATCTAAGAGTTCCAGAAACATTTGGGCTGCTCCTGGGGTAGGCAGAAAAAGGCAACAATGCACAAATCCAGTGGCTTTTGTGCCAGCCAAGGCAGGAGTTAGTATAGCTGGCACCATAGTTCATACTCATCAATAAAAACAGAGTTGTGACAGCAAGAGAAGGAAAAGGCAGATTCCCACTCTGGGCTGGAAGGCTATGCTGGAGTCAATCACGTCTCCAGGTGGCAGCGGAAACAGACGCTAACTGCGGGTAGTACATGTACAATGTGTACCTTTGCTTTAGCGAGATCTTCCTTCAAGAGTTGGATGGTCTCTGCAGTCATTTCTAGTTGCTTGGAGAGGTCCCATATCTCTTCCTCCTTTAAAGTGAGGAAGAGATAAAGTTAGACCATTTATCTACATAACCCTCAAAGAAAGCATGACTAGGTTAAGCAGCAGGATAATAAAAATACCTATATCATGGACATTAGTTAAGCACTGGGCTGGTTGAGAGGTGTCTGGAAGACCCAATTAATTCTGAATAGGAATAGTCGCAATGAAGTCACCATACAACAGTCATCAATTACATGTTCAAATATCATTATGAGCTTAAGCCTTTGGCTCAACTGCAGAGACTGAAGACTTTTTAGATACATATGTGCTAAAATAATGAAGGTCAATAGATTTTTCTCATCTCCTCCAAGTTTGGGAGTTATTTTAAGTGGAGATCTAGAACCAGTCCATTTTGTGCCATTCAGCTGGGTGGAGCTGCAGCACTGTATAATAATGTTATGTGCCCTTTCAGGAGTCTCCAATGCTATATTGTGCAATAAATAACACCCAGCACAAAGAACCGTTAGTTGTTACTATTGTACAGCAGCTGAATACGTACAGCTGTTCTTCTAAATCAGCTATGCAGTGCTCCACGTCCTCACCACCCCTGAACCACAACCACTGCTTCAGCTAAACCCACCTGCCCAGCGTACACGAGATTGTTGTGACAAGGCTAATGACCCTCGTAAGGTGTTTGGAGTTGTGGCCGGACTTATCCGGGGGTGCCGCGGGGAGGAGCTCGGGATGTCCCGGGGGGTGCCGCGGGGAGGAGCCCCAGGATGCCTCCGGCCATACCTTCTCCCGAGGTCGCCGCTCTGCCGGGCTGGGGTTGTCGCAGGCAACAGCTCCGGAGGGTTTCGGTTCGTCCCGCGTTTCCAACTCTCCCGCTTCCTCCTGCGAGATTAAGCTCACCAAAGCGGCCAGCTCCCGGTTGGGCCGCAGGTCCTTGAGCTCGAAGCCTTCCCGGCAGAGCGGGCAGCCGCCCCGCTGCCTCCCCTTGCGGTACTCCTCGATGCAGGGCCGGCAGAAGCTGTGGCTGCAGGCCGGCAGCCGCACGGGGTCCGTGAAGAGCTGCAGGCAGCAGGCGCAGCTCAGGTCCACGGCGCGCAGGAGCCGGTCGAGGCCCACCGCAGCGGCCATGGCCCGGCCCGGGGCGGAGCGGAGCCGCTCAGTTTCGTTTCCCCGGGCGGCTCCTCCCGCCCCCCGGGAGGCTCCGCCGTGCGCCCGGAGCTGGAGGGCGCCGGGAGCGGCGGGGCTGGGCGGCTCTCCCCGAGCCCGGCGCCCTTAGGGCCCGCTGCGCTGTACCGGCAGGGGTGCCCCGCCGCCGAGCCTGTCCGCGGTGCGATGCCGGGGTAGCTCAGCCGGGCAGCTCCCCGCGGCAGGCAGAGAGCCCAGGCCCGGCCCGGCCCGGCCCTTCCTCCGCCGGCCGCCTGGACCGAGGATTTGGGCTGGCTGTAGGAATGAAGCAGGTCGCAGAGCTCCCCGTGACCGGGCTTTGACTTTCAATGACTCCCCAAAACAGTTATTTACACGATTTCATTTTCACAGGGAATTTCCCGGGTTTGTAAGAAGTCACATCAGATTTGCTGACGTGATTGGTCTACTGACCAAGTAGTGACGCAGCAACTGAGCAAGTGAAACCGCACAGTGGGACTTGCAGAGCCCCATCCGTGAGAAGTTCAGGCTACCACATGGACCGAACTCTTCTGAGGTTGTCCTGGGTTACCCAGTTCATCTCAAAACAGCAATTAACATTGTCCTTGTACAAGTCAGAAGGTGCTTTGCTATTGATTCCAAGGGTTGCAGGATTAAGTTGGTAAAGATTTGCCGAACCTGCACGTGACCTAGAATGAATCAGAAAAGAGTGTGGGGACACAGGGAAGTTTATGGGACCATATCAGCAAGCCAAACTGCTGCAGATTGCTCAGAGTTGAATGGTGATGAGCTGGCTGAGACAGGCAGAACGATGATCCAACTCAACCAATTCTTCTGCGCTATTGGGGGGGTGGGGGGGAAAGAGTTAATCTCACTAATCCCTGCAAGTATTGGCACTTCCTCATTTCTGCAGAAGAAAACTATTCTGGGTATCTCAGACTGGCTGGCAATTTTCAGCAAAAGGTGGAAGCACCACCAGAAACTTAGTCTGTAGGACTTCCTCTTGATTTGCAGACTAAGGCTATCTGAAAAGAAGAATTAAATATCTAAACAACTGGTTTCTTCGTAGAACAAAATCTCGGACTTGGTCTTGAGGCAAGATAATACTCAGTGCGCTGTATCAGCTAGTGCAGATCTTCACCACTTCCTGCACAGAATAGATGTAAGTGGTACCTGAGCAGGAGGGACTCGCCCCCCACTTCCAGCGCTGGTCCTCATTCATCGAGTGTCTTCAAGCAAGTCACTGAAGACAACACTTTTAGGACTAGTTTCTGCTTTAGACTAATCAAGCTCATCAAGCTTCATCTGTTTTTTAGGAGGCGAGACAGATCAGCGTATGTTCATCCTGTACTCATGATGTGTTTTCTGGGGCACTGTGTGGGGTTGCTTTGGGAAAATTTGGTGTTCACAAGTTGAATTTACCATTCGTAAAAGTTCAAACAGCAAAGACTGCTGAAAGCAAGAAGCTAGGAGTACTTGTCGTTAGAGTGATTCCATTACAGTATCCTCCACAATTTAACCCTGGCTTTTATTTTTTGCTGTGTCAGAAATGTAATACTGTAAAAGACATTAAACCCACCCTGTTAAAACAACCATGTCCCTGTCTGGACAGGAGCCACAGCCCGGTGGAGTGTAGCAGCCTGACTCTGCTCATACCTGAGAAGGATCTCCAGTGACTCCAGCATGAATGGTATCTTAGATGTACCCAACAGCACACCTTGCATCTTCTTGACAGATGATACCTTTGCCTCTCGGTCACTGTCCCTGTGTACTCATGCGACAGATGACACCATGCACTGGCAAGATATATGCCACTGGCTGCATTGTCAGGTATGTCTTTCAGGATGTACAGGAGTCCTTCTGACATCAGACCAAGCCAAGAAAAGGAGGAACTGATAGAACAGCACCTGCAGGAGTCCTCAAGGAAATGAATGTCAGCCCTTCTGTGGTCAGACTTTCTTCATTGACTTTGGGTTTTTTTCTCAGAAGACAACACTGGATGATTCATCCCTATGTCAGGCTAGGAAGGTCTCCTCTGCTTAAAAGCAGAGAAGGGTAGGAAGAGAGAAGGCACTTCAAGCAAGGTTCTGCAGGGGCACAGATAATTTCTGAGTCTCTGCACTCCCTCTTACTCATTTCTCTGTTGCCACCCTTCCTGTGCCTGTGGCCATTGAAGGAAGAAGCCCTGTAAACTAGAGTCACTGCAGGGCCTTGAGCACCATCCTTGCCAACAGGAAGAGGCCACAGAGCAGTGCTGAACACAGCCCAAGAAATGCAGTTCACCAGAACTCAGTGCTAGTCTTAACCAGACAAAGGCTGGGCAATGACTCCATTTAAGGCATCTATCCATTCCCTCTGCTCCCTCTCATTCTCACATATAAACACAAACTCTCTCATTGGCGTGACCACAGTGATCGCTGGTTTCCTCTTCTTCACCCGGACTCCCTGGGGCAAGCCAGCTTGTACTTTGTATCCCTCTTCCATCCTTCCAATAAAAACCTGGCCCTGTGCAAACGCATCCTAGAAAGAAGGAAGCAGAAGACAGCCGTTAGCCAGCGGACAGTGCAGCTCCAGCAGACACTATTCTCTCCCTTGACAAGGAGCAGGAACTGGGGATGCGTGAAAGGGACACCAGTTTGGTGACAGGCAGCAGGAAACACACCCGAGTTTTTTTTTATGCTCACGAGCATTCTCAGAAGGAGGGAGGGACCCATCCTTACAAAGCTGGTTAGTGGGTGTCCAGAAGGAGGAAGGAAAGATATTCTCATGGCTAGAGCAGGGCTAGGAAGCAAGATACTGGGGCTGCCAAGCCTCTGTTATTGGTACATTGTGCATCTTGCCTAAAGTCACAGGCACAATAGGGCTGGGAGAGAGTGGGCTATAAACACTACAGGCAGTAGCAGCTACTTTTAAAAGACTTAGATCTCCCTCACTGCCACTGTAAGGGCCAGAGTTCTCAAACAGCTCAGCTTCAAAGAGATCCATTGACAAGGGAGATTGGCTCTTGAGACTGAGCCTGCTGCAGCCTTGCACAGCCACTGGAAGAGCTGGACGAGAACAGACCCTTCCTCCCCACCCAACTTCATGAAGGGGCTTGTGGAACAGCAAAGAACACTCCTCTTACCAGTGGAGTTTTAAAGTACATCAGGTTCCTTTCCTGAGAATCCAGGCAGAACCAGCGCACCTTAAAGGCTTCCTTCTGCTGCAAGGAGATGGTAGAAGTTCTTTAAAGACCAAGTCCCAGAGGGACGTTCAGCCTACTCAAGGCAGATCCCTGGACTGCTTAAATGACTCGGAGTTCGAGTCCCATTTCATTCATCCCTGTAACTGGTAAAAGGTGAGTCCCTGCTGTGTGCAGCCCTCAGCTCCCTTCTCCCTGGGTTCACACTAGAGATCTGCATTCAGTGACAATCCTTTGGGTAAGGCAGGGAAGTTTGGTTCTACCAGCGATCAAAGTACCAGGATTAAGGAAGTTGCAGCAGACAGATTAATTGAAAGCACTGCAGAGAATGATCCAGTGGCCATAATGAGAGTGTGCAATTTCAGCATTTTGGTTTGGGGGCTTGCATTGCGGGATGCACGATGGTAGGGACAAATGGCAGGTTTTTTAAAAAGTGCTAATTCCATCAACTATACTCATCTGACCATTCCCTGAGCTGTACATTGCTCTGTGCTGAACTGAAGGGTCCTCTCCTAGGGCCCAAATTCAGTTTGAGCAGAATTTAGGCACGCTTGTAGCTGTGAATATTCTCTGTGCAAGTGCCTGCAGGAAGACATATTAGGACATTAGCACTGCGCTGGGCCAAAACCCCAGCATATTCAATATCAGCATTACACCACTGAACGTTTTAATGGTACTTTGCACAGTTCACTCAGAGGACAGCAAGGCAAGAAGTGGTAATGCTCAAACAAGACCTCAGATCTTTTTCTCCTCCTTCAGCAGAGCCTGAAATCTCCTACAGGAGTAGTGGCCCATATACTTTCCCACAAAATCCAAACCAAACCACAGGTTTCACTGTAGAGAATTTGCTCAATCATACTTTGCTGCTATAAGCAGATGTGACTTACATGGTACTGACTTTAGAGAAATAGGGAAGTAGAAGAGTCAGCATGTGATGTTCTGTTCTAGCAGGAGCTGCTGTTCTAGAGCTGCAGTTAGCAGATACTGCAATCCATCCAGTGTTGCGTAACAGTACTTTGCACATCCACTGCCACCTAATCCATCTTGCTTACTCTTCAAGGGGGATTCTTCTTCCCAGTCTTATTTTCCACACAAAATAAAACATGATCCCAAAAAACATGACATGCTTGAATGTAATGTCTTTTATCAACCCAGGAAACATATAGTCACTCAACAAATAATTTACTAGTAAACATTATAGAATTATCAAATGTTCTCCATCTGGAATAATCCTGTTTGTGTACTGCCAAGTATGCACTTACTTTTGGTCCTGTTTTCTCCATATATCCTTCTTTGACATAATTTCTTGTGATCCTGGGTATGAGCTAGGAGGACACAAACACACAAAAAAGTCTGTCTCATTCAAGCTTGCTTTTCTGTTCTGTTTTTGTCAAAGCTAATCACCATCAGTTTTGGCTTTTGGGGCCTGGGGTTTTTTTGGATGCTCAGTAAAAAGAGATCTGAAATAAGAAGGAACATAAGGTTTTTGAAAGATTACACTTTATAAGGATCACATGGAGACTTTTAGGCCTTAAATGTTGACTCTGTTTTCACATGTTATCTAGTATGGCCTTTCCTTCTACCTCTTCTGTCCATTCCCAAGATCCTGCTGCTGTTTGAGCACCTGACTCTGGCAGAAGAAGTGAGAAAATGTTTTCCCATGCTATGTTTGCATAGACTACTTCAAGCCCTGTTCAGTTCTCACCTCAGGCTCAGGGACAGATGGGAAGGTCGTTCTGAGATAATGGTAGCGTGCTGCCCGAATGGCATTGAACCAGTCAACGATCTCCTAGGGAAAACAGGAAATACAAACATAAAGACAAGAACAACAAGAAGGAGTAAGAGTGCTGTCTCTCCGAAATGCCTTTCTTCCTCTTTGCAAAGACGTACTTTCTCCCCAAGGGGCAGAGAGAGTCAGTGACTTGTCCCAGGCACCTGAAAAACACCGAGCCTCCAAAATAATGTAAAACCGCCCCACCAGGGAGGTCCCAGACATTCTCTGCATGGAGAGTCACCCAAGTCTGTGTACACAGGCTTTTTCAGTTGATTCATTTATGGATTGTTTAAAAACCTTTGTACCTGGAAAGACATGAGAACTGTGACAAGGGAAGAAACAGAAATCTAATAAACCACAAAGACATACTTCTTAAAATGATCATTGCTTGGAAATCATGCAGAACAACAATATTTTCTATGCGTGTCAAGGAGGCTTCAAAGAATAGAACCACAGAATTGTATAAAACCGTTAGGCAGTTACCTTACAGGGATTTACATATGTGCCCCACTGAGGCCTTAACACTATTCAGGGTGTGAAGCTGAATATATACCCCAACAGAACAGGATCGAGATGTTGTAGTTATTAGTGTCAAATCCTGCATTTGGCACTAATCAGTGATTAGTGTCAACTAATCAGTTGATTTGCAAACTTTCTATATCCTACAAGTCATAGTGACTTCAAATAAAACCAGGGTATCTCTTCCAAAATATAAATCCAACATCTAAGCACCTGACTTATTCCAATATCTCCATGGTATTCACCTTTCCACTTTCGTGATGGACAAAAAGGTTTCTTGTTTGACCGTTTGTGTTGTATGTGATCTGCAGCCCATGAGCATGTTGGATTTTCTCTGTCTGGAACATTGCATTCAGATTCTCAATGCTGATAATGGCTTTTGGACCTCTGGACTGTGAAATGAAAAGCATCACTGTATTAAAGTGCTCTCAGGGAAGGTAATAGAGGACAGATTAGCTGTATGAGAACTAGATCCCTACTAAAGAGAAAGTGGGCATCCTAAAATATCTGAATATTGGATGTATCTGAAATATAAAGCCTTAATTACATGCTACATAAAATCACTTGCAAAGAGTGACTCACTTTCCTTGACAAATGCTGGTCGCTATTTGAGAGGGATGTGTCTGAATTGCAAGGGACAGGTTCTGTCTCCAGCCTCATAGTTGGAGAACAATTAGCTACACTCTCCCACATAAGAGAGAAATGTTGAGGATGATGCTGCATCAGTTCATGAGAGAATATTTTGGTAATATAAGAGGTAACAGCTGCTGACAGATCTCTTCTTCATCTTGCTGTTCAACTGCTATTATACATTTCCTTTGTTCACTAAGCAAAAGGAGGCTGCAGGGCTAAGATAAGGGTTGAGGAAAAGGGCTAAATCCAAAAGAGCAATTGCCTAAGATACCACATAATGTTAATGGGGAAACATCTGGGCTGCTCCAAACACAGGCTAGGCTGGCTGCAAAACTAGAGACAAAGCTATTTATGCTGGATTTTGCTGGTGAAGAGCAGGATCTGAGGTTGGATGTTGACCAGCTACCTCAGCCAACTCTGGCTGAAGAACTCACTTCTTTGATGTAGTACTTCATCACCCCTTCCCTTGCTGATAGGAGAAATTGTCTCTTCTGGAACTGTCTGCTTTCCCGCCCACGCTTCCAGAGGAATCCTTCACGGCTACCTGCAGATTGGGCCAAGATATGTGTCAGAGAAGGGCAGCACAATAGCAGCATTGTCTATCTATATGGTGATGTGGCACAGATTTTCAAGCCTCTTCTTCACCTGAGTATTTTCACCTCATGAAAAAATCAGTGGAGAACTAGAGAACTGTAAGATCTGAATACACCCTTGCACTTGTCTAGGTGCCTTTTTTTTAGGAGTTTCTTCTCAAAGTTAGACTCAAAGCAAGGCCTGCACACATCCAACAGTTCAAATATGACAAGCCAACCTTAAAGATCTTCGAAGTTGCAAACATAACACTCTGCTGTCGGCCTTAAGAGTAACACCTTTTCCCTGACAATCCTAACTCTTACCTGCAGAACAAGGATCTTGGCAGACTTGGGTGGCAACAAATTCCTCACGCTCATATTTAGCTCTAATCCATTGCTCTCTTAAAACCCTGAAAGAGGAAAACATGGATAAAGCTAATCTGCCTCTATTCTATTTTCACCAACCAACCAAAGAGACCTGTAGAGGAAAGCAGTAGTTCAATAGTCTGCAGCAGTAAATACATCATCAACTTACAAGCAATCATGGGAACGAGGGATGTAATAGTAGGGAGGGACTTTCGCCTCATATTTAGCTTTGGCACAGAGATTCCCATGCGTCTTCATAAACTGAAATACAAGAGGAGTTACAGTTAGGTGTGCAACTACAAAATCAATACCATGTCAGGAACATAAAATTAACCTTGTATCAAACGGAGCACTGCACTTTTTGCTCAGTCTTGCCATAACTCTCAGTGCATCTATATATATAATTATAAATTCCCTTTGGCACTATAGTTTGCACTTTTTAGGTGGCGGAGCCTTTTCCAGTATTTACAGTTCTGAACCAGATGGGGAGGAATGCAAGGTTGCGGTTGTTATTACAAGAACAAAAGAAAATTAGGAGAAAAGGTATTTATGATCTCCTTATACCTTAATCTCCTCCTCCTAGACATTAACTGTGATTATATTATTAGCAAAATTCAATTGAAAGATGAGAGGCTGAAACAATATTTAAGAAAGGTATGTTGATCACCGAATACAACATACTATCTGGAAATATCTGTGGGCTTCTAAGCCAGAATGAGGAGTTACTGTGTTCTAATAAAAAAAAATACACTGCAGGCTGTTAAAAGCACCTGTTATAACACCTATCATTGTAATTTGATTGAGCAGATAATTGAAAAAAAATCCTAAAATTACCCATGGAGTTAACATTGCTCTGTGTGGCTTTGTTCCTCTGTCCATGGTGGACGACATAAGAATGATGAGGCAGAGGAGGCTATGGTGAAATGTGGAAAAAAGTGAATTACTGCTTTTTCCTCTGTACCTCTATAAGGTCGTTCTCCCAGAAGTCAAGCCGAAGGGATTTGACCCTGCTGATTTGAGGAAGGTTGCGATGGATTCCAGAGCAATTCAAACAAATGAATATTCCAAGTTTGTAAGAAGCCCACTCTGGATCTAGGTACAAACAAAAAGAATGAACTAATGCATGGGAAAAGACACAGCAAGGGCAAAAAAGCCCATCTGATGCACAGCCCAGGCTTTGCACATTATAATACATCAAATCCCACTCCATTTTTTATGGCTGTCACTTCACTGTGTTCAGAGGAACAGCACCTGCTTTCTCCAATGAATAATGTAGCCCCTGCATTTGTAGCCTCTTTCACCGACTATTTGTTTAAAAATTAATGTGACTGCACAGGCAGCTGGGTGGTGATGTAAAAGCTCTGCTAATTATTAGTTCTGCATGGAAAGCTGCTGTTGCTGAATCAACAATGGAAGGATGTTGTGGACTGTGAGCACTACTGAGCGTACGACACAGCACAGCCACCCAGAGCAAGGAGTCGTCTCCACAGCCCACGAAAGCGCATGCTTTTGCCTGCTACTGCATCCTGAAGCGACTTTGACAAGTCGATGCTGAGAGGCATCCTGAGCAGAGCTCTGGCAAGACCGTTTCCTTAGATAGCCACTTTCACCATGTCGCCCTCCACTTCTCCCTTATCGCATCAAACAGAAGCTACTTGTCGTCTCTCCCAAGTGCTGTAGGCTACCGACAGGCTGCTCGCTTCGGCCAGAGTGACTCCCACCTCGAACAAGCGCAGGGCGCCGGCCTGATACGGGCTTTCTGGGAGGCTCTTTGGTGCCTTTGCGCCAAAACCCCCGTGCAGAGACATTCCCCTCAGAGCTGGAAAGCCACCCAGCGGGCTCCCCTCCTCCAGCCTTGTGCACCGACTACAAATAACTCTGAGGAAGCTGCCGGGGCGCTGAGGCCACTTCCCGTCCCATGCTGTCCCCCCCTGCGCCCCGCGGGGCTCCCGCCGCCGCTCCCGGCCCTGCCCGGCTGAGGAGAGCCGTGCCGGGACCGCCCGCAGCCCGGCCGCCCCGCGGGGCCCGCCCGAACGGCCGCCGCCGGGAGCCGCACGGCGGAGCGCGGCCCGCCGCGGAAAACCACCTGCTTCCGCCTCCGCCCTACGTGAAGCAAAAGGTGACGGCGGGCCCCGCTTCGGGAGCTGAGGGAAGCAGAGAGCGGCACGGCGGGAGGCTGAGCGGGGACGGACGGACGCACGCCGGGACGGCGGCACAGCCGGAGGGGCCCGGCGGGCCCCTCACTCACTCCCGCTTTCCTGTCAGGAACGCGCCGGGCGGGCGGAGGGGAGCGGGGCGGTGCGCGCTGCCGGGCGGAGCGCCGTTACCTGGCTCCCCGCAGTCGGCGCAGCGGTCGTTCCCGGTGCCGGCGGCCCTCTGTAGCTCCAGCAGCAGCGTCTTGTTGCGGTCGCGGTCCATCATCGCCGCTCGGTGCTCGGCGCGGAGCGCAGCTCTGCGTGAGGCGCAGCCCCGGCAGGAAAATGAGGAACCGGAGCGGGGCCCGGGGCGCCCCGTCCCCTCCCGCGGCCCCAGCGGGCGCCGCTGTGCCGCCCCTCAGGCCGCCTCCGCCGGAGCGGCGGCCAAGGTCCGCGGCGGCGCCGGGCAGGGCCGACCCGGTGACAACCGCCGCGTCGCCGTCCCCCGGTGCTGCGCGAGGCGAGGCGGTAACGGTCCGGCAGCCCAGCAACCCCGCACCGCCCCTTGTCAGAGCAGATAAGCCTTCTCCTTTCTTTGCACAGCGCTGGATCGAGCTGGGATAAGCCTCCCCCAACGAGCTATGAGCGGCTCCTCTGAAAACTCTTTACTCGGGGTCCTGTTTGCAGGAGGGGGGCTCATCCACGCGCCTGCTGGTTTGCTGCAAACTCCGCCTCAGGGGTGTCTCTTAAAAAATAATTTTACATAATATAAAGTAATAAAATGCTTTTACATACATAAAATAATTTTACCTAACAGAAGGGCACCCGTTCACCAGACACCGACAGCCCAGAGAGCAGGGGAGTTACGCTTCCCTCAGCAGAGCTCTGCCACCCTGCGAGGGCTCAACGCCGTACCTGACACGGAGCTCTGTGACACTAAAGCGCTGCAAGGAGAAAAGCCTGTCAGCAGCACTCAACACAGGGAAAAATGGAGCATTTCAGGATTTGCAAAGCCCAATGAAAATGGCCCTTTCAAGGTAAAGCCGATGTCAAAAAGTCTGAGACCTAATGTTCAGATTTTTAAGGAAAGAAAAAGACAAATGAGAAAATTTTAAGGTGAGGGAAAGATTTTCAAGATTAAATCAGAAGGAGGTTAAAAGGTATTAAAATATTTTAAATTTTACTATAGTTTCAGGTTAAACTTTGCATAGTTAACTTGCATTACTATAGTGCACTATAATATGCAATTCTTCTGTTGTAAAGTGTATGTATAGTGTTGTAAAAACACTGTGTAGTTACTTATTTTGCAAGATATTACTTATATCCATGGATATTATATCCAGGATATTACTTATATCCAGAGATGTGTTATCCGTTGAAGGCACTGACACATTTTTTCCACCTTTTTAGGCACTAAAGAGCGTTGTACCTTTTTTTTAAAAAAATATTGTGAAGTAATGAAATAAACAGCAGCAGAATATCTGAAAAGTTGGGTATTGTTTGACTACCCATATAAAATCTCTCTTTTCAGCACTTACCTTTTAAGAACTGTGCCATACTGCAATATAAACATTGATTACATCGAAGCTGTTTTGCTAGCTTAATCTTTGTGGTGTCCTCCTTACGAATCCTGTAAAATATAAAAGACCATCCGTATGACATTTGCACAATGGTTATTTATATTCAAGGCAACCTATAAACTCACGACCAAAAAACCACATTGGTCAGTAGCCCCACGATTTTTCTCAGTGTCGTACTCAGGTGGCTGAGCTCGGTTCTGTCTGCAGCTTGCAAGGGTCATGTCCTTCCCAGCCCTCGGCTCTCGAGATACATCTTGCCCTGTTTCAGGGCTGTTACAGACTGAGGTAGTCTTGCTTGTAAAGGGATCCTTCCATCCTCCTACTCTCACCCAGTTTTAACACAGCATAAGCTTGCAAGAACATGCCTAACGCTTAACTGCTTTTTTCTGTATTACCCATGGGGTCGTAGACTAATGTCTCCTCCATTTACATTCTAGAAAGCAATATTGGAATGACAGTAAAAAGAAATAAAAACTTAAAACTTGACTGGGACTTCAACTAGAACAACGTGTTTGTTGGTTTTTTGTTTTTACATTATTGTACAACTTGCAGTAACTACTGCTTAAATAGGGTGCAGAGTCATTGTGGAACTCCAGGGGTTTTTTAACTTCTGGTTCCACTGAATTCTTTTTTTTAGGTAGATCGCAAACATGGGTTTTGTCTTTTCCTTTCCAGGTATCTAGAAAGGAAATAAAAAATCAGCCCTGCCTGAAGCTGATTTTTATGTTTTTAGAAGAAAGGGTGTTTTCTGCTCCAAAGAAAATCTTGGCTTTTCTTACTTTACACTTTCACACTGTGGAAGCCATGGCATGTGCCCTACTGCGTAAGACACAGAAGCTAGCTAGGTGGGCAGTATACAGTGCTAGGCAGGGCCCAAACTACTGCATGAAAACATTTTGAATCAAAGGTAGGAGACTGGAATGGATCTTGTGAAGCATTTCCTTTTAAGCTGAGTTAATCAAAACCAGGCCCAAACCTCTCTTCCTCAAGACCAGCCCATCCCTTGTGGAAACTTGCATTCTTCCAGCATACAAAAGATGCTCATAGTTGATGCATAAAAATGCAAAGTTGTTAGCTTATCAGAGTTCAAATAAATCATCACAAGTAGTTTATCTTTCATTCAAACTAAGCTTGAGTTGTTTTTACATGGTAATTGCACACAAGTATCTTATCAAGAAGTAAAATACTTGAATTCCACCTTACCTTTAGGACACCATAGCCTGGAGATTCCATAAAAAATGAAGGCAGTTGATTAAGTTTATTTTATTAGAAAAAAAATCTTAAGGTAGAGAGTTGATTTCAAAAGGAGGTAAGTTGTCTCCTATTGTTTTCTACTTTGTATCTTTTAAATTATCCATGATTTTCCTAAAATAATAATACTTCATCAGGCCTGTTTCCAATATCTGTAGGTTCCCACTGTAATCTAGTTAGATTGAGATTGCCTTTATAAAGCAGTGAACAGATATACTTTTACGTTTTTATTTTAAAAATTTTTAAAAATTGTTTATTTTTACAAAAAATGTACAGGAGTTGCTTAAACCATTGATACAAGAATACCACCCATTAAGATTTTAACAGCCACCACTACTCTTTCAGTAGCCCAGAATTATCAAATAAGAATGAAGTAAACTATAAAGATTATTATCTACAATGAAGAAGCTTAAAATAATTTACTGTTTTCATAAATATTTCTCATTCCTGAACATCTTTAAGACATTAAAAATACAAGATGAGAAGAGAAAGTACTAGAAAATGGCCTTCCTTATTATTACAGAAACATTGAGGTACCACTGCACAGCAACACTCTGACTCAGTTTGAGGAAGAGGAACAGCCCAACTGCAATATAAAGGTGGTTGAAACATTTCCAGTTAAAAAACCCTTAAACATCATCTTTATAAACTGAAAACATGAAGTTACATTTCATGCAACAGAAATACTCAGAGTTGTAGCAATGTCTCACAAATTTAATGTATAAAAACAGATTCAATCACAAATAATGCGGCTGAAGTCTTGTCAAATACAAAATGAAGTATAAAAATATAACACAATATACAAGACTAGAAGTAGTTAAATATTACTGAAACCAAAGTAACACTGGGATCATTTTTATTTACAAAATCTTGCCTAATCTCTGAGTCCACCTTGAGCTACAGTAATAATTTCTCTACCCTTTTAGGAGATTAACATGCAGATCTGACAGCTGTAAATAACAAAATGAAATGCATGTATACAAATATATGTACATCAAGGCACAGTGCCTTGTAAAGACTGTTACCCGGTCGTTATTGTGAGGAGTTGTTTTTAGTCATTCACATTTTAGACGACTTGTCTCATCCTCTCCCCACCCCCTCCCACCCTGGGTTATTTAACAATTAACTGCAAATTTAGAAAGAAACAAGCTTATTTTAATAAAATGGTCTCAGAAAAAAGCAACTTTGCTGTGGAAGTTGTGACAGTCGGTCGTTACAAAAGGAGTTCTTGGTAATGGTACACAAATTACAAATAGTATGAAGCAGTCCCCGTTAATTAGTTAGTGCATTTAATATGATAAATGCACTTATCGGACAAGCACCAAACAAACCACATTTCAGTTGTGGAAAGCAATATCATGACAATAGATATATACATTATTTTAAATACTTATAGAAATTTAATATACAAATGGCTCTGAATATACAATAAAATAATGTGGTTTCCAAAAAAAAAAAAAAAAAAATAAATCAAACTATGGTGAGAATACCACCATTAGGCACAAAGTATTTCTGGAGTTAGCAACTTGAAGGGAAGTCCAAAGACAGCTTGTTTAGCATTTGTCTGGGTATTTCGAGATGAATCCCTTCAAGATAGTGCAAGAACCTATAAAAATAAAAGTAAAAGTGACTATAAGGGAACAAAGTTACTCCAAATACAAGGCAATACTGTTGTTATTTAGCCAGGCAAACAACAACCTTTTTTGTCTAGATTTATTTGACAAAGTATTTTATTAACAATCTTATTTACCTTGTATATTGAAATATAGCAAGGGTTAGGAAAACCAACACACTTACCTTCTTTTAGTCCTCCCTTGTTCTTTAAGGTTCTCAGACCTACAGATACTGCGAAGAGCGGGGAGGTATTCAAGTACGCTGGCCTGCTTATTACCCAGGTTTAAAGGGCTTCTGGAAAATACGGTTGTGATGACTGCCAGCCTCTTCTGTGCTTTTTTGTGAATGCTAAAATGGAGAATGAAGCTTTATTGTTTATTATTCAACAATGTACAGTCCCTATTTTCTTCCTTTAAGATCAAGTCCACTGGTTTAAAACTCCATTAAGCATACTGATGTCCAAAACTGCGTCCCAATGGATTAGATGCCTGCAACTTTTGACCAAGTGCTGCTTACACGCCACCAAAGCCGCACTCAGAGACAGAAGCGGGAGGGACAGTAGTTCGTTTGGCCAACATTCTTAGCTTAACTACGGAGTCTAATCTGGGGAAGTCTTCACAATCCAGTTATGTATGTGAAGGTTAGTATGTCCATTAGACAATGTAAGCATTTGTGGTCTTCCAAAAATAAAGAGTGTCACGAGATTGCTATTTGCCAGAATGTCACTATCGGATCCAACGTGTAACTCGTGACATACTGGCCAAACCTGGTCACAGGTTAGGTGGTTACCTCCATTTTGACACTGCTCCCCTGGGTGCTGACTTACAGAAATAAGGTTAAGCTATTTTCCTATTCAGACATCTGAATAGGTTTTATTCACCTGTTATGCCAATTTCATATATAACGACTTTTTTATGTTAAAAACAATTTTCAGATCCACAGTTGCTAGCAGCAGTGTATTCTTTGATCTTCTGTAATGCATTAAAGGTTATTCTTCATTAGCATATGTCATTACCAAAAAATTGCAATAACTTTGCTCTGAATTTTGTTAGGTCTTCGTCAAGCAACAACTACGCGTTTAATACAGACTCAATATGACCAGGCACTGGGTGAAAAATTTGCATGTCTAGTACTTGCAGAATCCATTTCAGTCCATCTGTCTTGAAAAAGCCATTCCTTTAGGTTTTTGTTCTTCTTTTGGTGTTTGTGGTGTTTGTTTGTTTGTTTGTTTCTAAAGTAAATGGAGCAGATGAAGGCTACCATTCCTGAATAACATTATAGGCAGGCTATTCAAATGAGAAAAGTCATTTTTCTCAGAGATTGCCAAGCAGTTAATTTAAGCGTATTTAACCAAAGTAAACAACATATTCCAGCATTTGAGACATACTGACAACATTCTTCTTGGTATGAATGTATATATGTAATATCTGAAACAGTCCTACACCCTGTGAAATGCTTTCCTTGACAAATAAGTGCATCATATTCCAGAAATATTAGCAGTCTTACCTTGAATCAGCCGACTGACTGAAGGAGACATAATTTCTTGTGTTTGAGATATGCAAAGTAAGTCCCTCCAGTTGGCCACTTTCAGGTGTTTTACTGGTACTCAAAGATGATTCCAAGTTTTGTGAAATATTAACAGAACATTTGTTATAACTGAGTGCTTCAATAGCTGCCTTTATTTCACTACAGCTCTGGGAACTCCACCAATCAGTATTTTCTATACTGAATTCATCACAAAGACCATTTTTGATTTTGCTATTTGTCCAATTAAATCCTTCATCTTTAGAAAACTCCAGTGGTTCCTTGGTGTTAGTGTTTAAACAGCAATCCAAGAAAGACATATTCTCCACAAATTCAGTCAGTGAATTCAAACACTGAAAGACAAGAACAGACCTTTTCTCATTTGCTGAGGTTTTAGTTTTAATTTCTTCTTCTTTTTTATTCATCAACAATTTTGATTCCTCTTTATTCACTTCACCACGTGATGTAGGACTATCCGATGGCAAAGTTATGAATTCAGCCGAATAGTTCAGTCCAGTATCAAATAAGTCACTATCATCCAATATATCAAGCCTTTTCCGGTTCTTTGTTTTCTTAGACTTTTTTCCAGGGCTACTCTTTCCGGAGCAGTAACTGTTAGTAGATCTGTTTTTTGAAGAAACTACAGTAGGCCTTTCAAGTATAGAGTTAGAGGCTTCAGATTGGTTTGAAAGACCTTGCACCGGTAAGGGAAGAATAAGTTCAAGATTACTATATATAAAATCCACTTTCTTCATCTGAAATTCTGTAAGAAGCTGCATCAATTTACTCCATTTCTCCATGGTTGTGATTTTGTGCTGCAAAATAATAATCGTGAACAATTAATATATAAAAATATTTTAAAAACCCCCAAGTTCTTACAGAAAATCTCATACTCCTAGCTTTGCATTTATGAGGTGAGGGACTGTTTTGATTGCAGAAGACTGCCCCAGTTCAGATTTTTGCTTAACAACAACAGAATCCCCTACTTTCTACAACAAACCTTTTGATAAAGATTTGCTTCTAAGAAGATGCTATTTGTAGTGATGATTACATGCAATTATCCAACAAGCATTCAAAGTATTAGCTAGTCAACTACAAAAATACCTTAAGAAATGTAAACAAATCTTCTGAAGGCAACAGGATATTCTTAAGGCCAAGCAATGTCTCTACACAGCCTGTATCACATTTGGGGAACTCCTGAAGACATGCATCAGCTTGAGAAAACTCAATCTTGGAATCAGTGGTCTTTTCAGAATGAATTACATGATTTACTTTATTTGTCTCATCTCCTCCTGCACAAAGATAACACGCTTTACTTGAAAAGGAAAAACTGCATCATGAAATTGATTTTTCCCCTTTGCCTCGATTCCTTTTATAAAGGGTACTGTAACTGTCACCTCTTGCTGCATTTCTGAATGAATACAGCAACTGAAGTTACTCATCCCCACCCCCCATGCATTTCATTCCTTTAAGCGTCACCAACCTGCCCACTTTCCCTTCTCTGCAAGGAACCATTTGAAATAGTCTCTTCTTCCTTTTATGCCCCACTAGTCTCTCTCTGTTGCTTGCTCACACGCTGTCCCACTCACCCACACCTGTTGGGGATACTCCTCCTGTATCCTTTGGCACCAAGTTCTTGCCCTTGCTGCCCACTTGCTAGCTGTCCAATTTTTCTCCTTTTTTCAGTTTTGCTTCTTCTAGGTTAATTATCTACAACTCACCTAAATGGATAAAGTACTGCAAACTCTGAGTTGAAGGAAACTACTACTGGCTCCCTGCTCTGCGCAATTTTGCTACCATCCTGGTTTTGGCTGGGATAGAGTTAATGTTCTTCCTAGTAGCTGGTATAGTGCTGTGTTTTGGATTTAGTATGCTGTACTTAAGTGCTGTACTATAATGTTGCTATAACACGCTGATGTTGTTGCTAAGTAGTGCTTACACCAAGTCAAGGGCTCTTCAGCTTCCCACGCTCTGCCGGGTGCATGGAAGCTGGGAAGAAGAAGGGGCCATAGCTGGGACAGCTGACCCCGACTGGCCAAAGGGATATTCCATACCATACGACATCATGCTCAGGATATAAACTAGGGGAACGGTGGCTGGGGCCGCTGCTCAGGGACAGGCTGGGCATCAGTTGGCAGGTGGTGAACAATTGCATTGTGCATCACTGGCTTTGTATATTCTTCTATCATTATTCTTATTATTACTATTTTATTTTATATCAGTTATTAAACTGTCCTTATGTCAACCCACAAGTCTGGGTTTGTTTTTTTCCTTTTCTCTCCACTTCTACTCTTCCAATTCTCTCCCCCATCCCACCGAGGAGGCAGTGAGCGAGCGGCTAGGTGGTGCTCAGTTGCTGGCTAAGATTAAACCATGACAGCTACTCAGAAGAGGAAAGGGAGACAATTAAGTATCATAATGATGGGTAATAAACAGGTGCAATAAACCCCAAACTTTTAGTTCCTTATGCATATATACAAGGCTTTGAAATAGGCAAAAAAATACCAACCCAAACCCTACCCAAATGTTTAGGAGTCCTACAGAAAGTTACCAACTATTCATCCATGTTTAAGAATAGTTTGATTAAATCAAACCAATGTTAAGATGGAGATTTTTGTAATTAAATCAACCTACCACGATGTTCCAAACATTTGTCTTTCAAGCATCCACCTCCACTTCTAACCCAAAATTGTAAATAGAGAACACTTTGTCTGATATCACAGTTATTTGTGGTTAACAGAGCAGCTAAGTCTTTTACATCCGTTCGTAGATTCTCAGCCAGACACAGCACTTGAAGATAGCTAGCAGCATTTATCTAAACAGAAGTTAGACAAAGACCACTGAAAACAACTCTTACCAGACTCAACAGTCACACAGAAACAAATTATTCTATTTACAGTTCCATTTAAACCTCTGTAGAAAAGCAGAATACTGTACCAAATCTAAACAGTCCACATCAGAGATTTAAATTAAACTTAGAAATTAAACTAATCAATAACAAACAAAACCACACATATTTTGCTTATGTTCCTGAAACCACATAAACCTTGCTTCTCATCACCAGTGAACAGGTTTTAGTGAGCTATATTAATTTTAAAGGTTTTTCTTTCTTTCTTTTACTCTGCAATTGTCTGGTAACCCAAAAGACTTTCAATTTCACATTAAGAAAATTCCCCTTCTGGAAAGTTAGTTCCTTTTGATTCTCATTTATTTAGGTTTTTCATATAATTCCTAGTTTTATTTGCTATACAGAATACTAGTGTTTACATTAAAGGAATAACCCATAGTATTTCTTGAATAGTTCCTGTACTTATTAATGAAGGAACCAATACTGGCATAGACAGCCTTCAGATCAAAACTATTAGATACATCACTTACGAAATTATTTACTACATCCTAAAAACTAAGTGAAGTGATGAAGTGATGTTCTTACGGTAATTCTCTCAAACACTAACTGCTTAGGAAAATAAATCTTCTAGGCTAGTAATAAAAATTCTACATGGAAAGACAAATATACCCTACACATCCTTGCACAGAATCCTTTACACGGAAAAATAGTCTTCTGATGAAACAGATATATTACATCAGATAAAGATAAACCTACACCAACATTTAAATTTCAAACTTACATGAGCTGAAAATTACTTGCTTAGGACATATCCGCGTTTCCAAACACAGACTTACCAAGGAAGGGGTACTAAAGTTGATCTCTTCAAAACAGCCATCAAACGTTAAGCTGAATGTTGGATCTATATAAAGAGGTACCAGTGAACTGTCATGACATTATGTTCAACACTAATTATTTTCTTGACCCATTAGAGCAGCCAGTATCTTTACTGAAATACTAAAATACTCACTTTATAGTCTCCACTCATTTAATATTACATTTAGGAACTGTATTCAACCATCACCATTTAAACCATCTTATTAAGAGAGGCTCTTCTGTCTGTAAAGCCTCATTACTGCAACAAACACTACTCACCATTGGTAGTAAGAATTACAGGTCTCTTTGCAGTTGCCATGAATGTCTTTATCGCACTTAGAAATCCTGCATCTTCGTCAAATATTATATCTACCTACAGACAGCAAATGAAGTGTAAAATTCCAGTAGCTTTAACAATAGCTACAAGCTGTGAATGCAGTCATACTGCAATGACCGAGTAAGACTTAATGCAGGTTTCTTGAACATGCATGGGCAATTGGAGCATACACACTTCAGGCCAAGCTCACTTGTTAGCACACAACACTTTGATCAGAGTCTTCTGTGCTGAAGCTTACAAAAACCACAGGCTGCCTGAGGTTACAAGAGACCTCTGGAGGTCACCGTGTCCAACCCCCTGCTCAAGTTGGGTCATCTACAACAGGTCACCCAGGACCATGTCCAGGTGGCTTTTGAAGTTTGCTTTTTTTCTTTCTAATAGAATTGCACCAGTGATTTGTAAGATCAACCCACAGTTGGCAACAGTGCTATACCTCCTTTATGTACCTCAAATTGCATTCTTGGCTGCAATTTTGTATTTTTAATTTAAGACTCCAGGACATTTTTAGGCAAGAGGTTAAAGAATTTAACGTGGGCTTAGATATTGTAACTACTGGGTGTTAATGGTGACTTTTAAAGTGTCTCAGTGCATTTAAGTAGTGTAAAATTATAAACACACATTTTTGGCATAATCAAAGGAATTAGATTAGCAGAATCCTGCAAACTGTTCCAACAGTGAACAACTGCTGATTGATGATAGTTTTTTATTTTCTTTTAAATAATGATCCATAGTTAAAAACGTACTCATGCGGATGAAATCATTAAAACCCAAATTAATTTTTAAGAAGCTGATAATCCTCACACTTGAATCTACCTAGAAGTCTCAAGGAGGAAGAGAAAAAAGTTAAAATCGTTAAACACAATGAAAGAACATATTGCTCTCATCAGTATATTTCACGTGAATTTTACCTCTTCAAAAAGAATGAGGGATGTTGCACTTTTTCTGTTGTGTTCTCCTCCTTCTACTTCTTTGTTTATTGACTTAACTGGAGCATCTTTCTTTTCTTCACATGATTTCTGAGTATTTGCTGCAGATGGGCGAAGAATTGAGCAGGAAGTAAAGGACTGAAACCATTTGACATGCATTCTAGACACTGGTTTCAAAAACACCCCATGTCTAAAGTGCTTAAGAAAATCTACACTGACACAAACTTAGAAATCTGACCCACATCCGATGTCTCCTGTTTAAAAAATATTGCAACAGATTTCTTGGGAATTCAGTGGTTGGTGAAGAGCTGACTATTTATAGAATTAATTCTGCACCTAACCTGTTTGTGACCTATGATGTCTCGGGGGCATGGAGTGGATATGTCCTTCAAGGCGGTGCAATATGACTGCCTGAAGAGACAAGGACTAGACCTGATTGCCCCAATTCAGCCCAGCACTTTGCTCATGCATTCCTCTGTATTGTCTGTGCAAAAATACTCGTTGTCCAAATATACTATTTCCTTTCTACAAACCTGTCTGAGACTTCCTGATCCCATGAAACATTTAGAAATATATCTTCCATGACAACCACCTAGCACAATGACCATTCCACACCAACCTGAAACAGGCGCTGAGGTAATCTAAACACTGAGGTGTGTTTTTCTAGAGACAGATTTTAATTTATATTCTTTTACCTAAACGCTCTGAAAAAACCCCAAACCTAAACAAACCCAAACAACTACGGGAAGCCTGCTGAACTTCAGATAGTCTGTACCCTAGTTAACTCTCCTGTAACACATATTAATGACTATTTTCTATGTAGTTAAGTATCTGAGATGCATTAAGTAACTCTTACTGGCAGTTGGTGTGTCGTAAGTGTGCTCTATTCTCTCCACACACTACACTTCCATCTCCAATGGTAACTAATTATTAAATAGTGATACCTACCTTTATTTTTTTCTTGAGATGTTACTACTCCATCATTCCCTTTACATTTGGAAGAAATTTTGAAATAGTTTGCAAGTGTTTTAGGGGGCAAGCTTCGTTTTAATCCTCCTCCTTTTGGTGACAGCGGAGGCTTTCTTGGTGAAATAACTTTCTTTGGAGAATACATTTTTTCTGCAAGATACGTTTTATATTAACTTAAGCTAGAAACATAATGTCAAACTGACATTTCTCAGGCAGATTTAGAGCAAATCCCAGTTTTGTATCTAGTACAGACAGGTTTACTGTGCTGATTTCTGCTTATTTTACTTTACTCCTGTTCTAAGGAACGCTTTCCATTCAACTTTCTATTCAAGTGCCATAGCACTTACTCCACCATTACAGAAATAACTTAAGATAATCAAGAGTCAGTCTTTTGATAAAGCCATTATTTAATTTGGGATGTAGTTGTGTTAACCAACAGAACTTTTCTTATTATTATGGCTAGATAAAAATAGCAAATTTCAGTTTATTTAAACAACTGATGTCTAAAAATTGTTTTGGGAACTTAGTTCCTAAAACCCAAAACAAAAAAAAAACCAAAAAACAAACACCAAAGCCAAAAAGGCCCCCCAAACCCCCAAACAAGAAAACCTCAGATATAACCATGAAACTTACTTGGTGACTTGGCACTGCTACAACTGTTAAAAAAGCAAGGCTTATGTGCATTAACGCCTTTCTTGTCCACTTGATGAGACTGAGTAGCTTCTTTTAGTTGAGACAGTATCTGTCTACCACTACGCTGGCAAGAGGCATTAACTTCAAATATCTGCAATGGTATTTAATTTACATGAAAAAAATTTTAGACATCTTATATTAAGAATGCTTTCATATCACTAGTCACAAATAAGAAAAATGGCACTGAGGAAAGGACTCCACAAACCTTAAAACCAAGCTCCTGAGCACAAGCATATACCGCAGCAGTTTTCCCCACTCCTGGTGGGCCTGTTATCAGAACTGTATTGCAAAGGGTAGTCTCTTCTTCAATCTCTGATTTATTATCTTTAAAGTCAAGACTGTCCAAAGAACCTGTTGAATTATTTAAAAGAAAAGAAAGGACTCATGTCATTTTTATGCCAATGTTAACAAAGAGAAGCTATATATATTATTTTTAATTCTATCAGCACCTTCATGCTCTTTGTCCTCCTTTTCCCCTTTCCGAGTTCTTTTTTCTTCCCAATCAGCTCTTTTTTTCCATTCTTTTAACCAGCTATAAAAGGGAACAAACAGAACAAAAAATAAAAATTACTGCTAAATAAAATGAATCAAATTCAGATGGAACACAACATAAAACTAGGGGACATCAGCCACTTGTCATTCCTCTCAGAAACTTATAAAGTACTTTTAGATTAAAAAAAATTGTTCAGGGTGTTTGATCCTTTTGTAAAAAAGGATTCCTTCTTCATTCTCCAATCTATTAGCTGATTGGTATAGAGAAAAGTCACTTGGTAAACTACTGTGGAAAATGCTATCTCGTTCATAGTTTAGTGTTGTTTTTTCAATGGATCTTTAAATTATACATAGAAGCCACAACAATAACTTAAACCCATACAGAAAAATTAACTGAAAGCACAATATATTAGATGCACTTGAGCACTAAGTTACTGTCAAAAGCAGAGGCAGTGCATTGAGATCAGGATCAGGCACACTTGTAGGGAAGAGTAGGCAAGTACTGGTAACTTGCTACCTCTCATTCATAGTGCGTAAGCTTAAACAACCTGACAAAAAACAATTTTTGCTAAAATTGTACGGACATTAGTTACTTAAGTATTTCATTTTATCCCACAGCCTAATGTAGCAATTCATGTGTGCTTTTGTTTTGTACCATCCCAAGGTATTACTGTAAAAGAAACTATGACCAAAAGATCATTCACACCAACTGACAATTTGTTTCTGCAACTTTTTCAAAGTAAACCAAAATAAAAGCCACATACACCCTGCAAGCGTTATTCATGCGTAGTGTAAAATAATTGACTTCGCTTTTTTCAGCATAATCAAGTAATACGATGTTTTGAGTTATTTTAAGAATGGATCCACGCTCCCAATTCTGACCTGTGTAGCCTTTTAATTTCTTTCTTGTTCCCTACAAGTTCACTGGAATCTTGAGGCTGGTATTTTTCTGTCCAGAGCACGTCTTCCTTTTCAACACCTACAGAAAAAATATTATCCATTTTTAAATAGTTCTTCATGCAAAGGACTTGATCGAGTCTAGTAGAATATTAAGACTAGATATGATATTTGCCTCACAGAGGAAAGCTGATGTACGTCATATATACGTTCCCTCAATGCAAAGAGAATTAAAATCAGGCAGGAAATGAAGGTACCTGAAAGTGCATTTGGCTCTGATAAATATTCTGTTGTAACATCTGGTTGCTGGGTCTTGTTTTTTCCTAAATGCGTGGCTTGTCCTTTCTCTGCTTGTTTTCCTCCAGACCCAGGAGAAATAAGGTTCCTGGAAACTCTGGATTTTATTTCAATCTCTGTACCTTCAGTTTGTTTTCTTCTTTTTGATTTGTGGTCTTCTGTTTCTTTCCTTTTCCTCTTAGTTTCCTTCCAATTGTCAGAATGTTTCTGATTTACCTCAGAATTTGCAGTGCCATCTCTACTCTCTAAGAAAAAAAAAAAAATTACATCCTTTTAAAATTTCAAGCTACACCCATTACAACTGTACATTTGTTTAAGCCGTAATTGAAGAATTTTGTCAAAATGACCTAAAATGTGAGGACCAATTTATTTCCAACAACAGTATTCCTTCACTGACATATTTCTGGAAATTCCAAGTTGCCATTTTATGCCAGAGAGAGTGAGAGTGAGTTTATTTTTCTGTATGTAGATTACTAACCTTGTATGCTGTTTTCAAAAACCATCCGTTCCGTTTGCCTTTTCATAAACTTGTAGAAGTATTCTCTCACAGGAAATTGAGAATTAGGAGACATGATCTCATCTAGTAAATCTTCCCTGAATATATCAGGAAAAACCGGTCGGTGGCCAGAGAGCTGCAATACACACACACACACACACACACACACACACAAAATTACTTTAAAACATTACACAGAATAACAGTGACAGCTTTGCATAATTTAAATTAGTAGCTGTCCTGTTATCTCAGAGATTACCAGAAAGCCTTGAGAACTGTCCAATGTTACAATGCAGAATGGGTAAATCACACACAAGGGGAAGGAAAAAGCAATTTCAGTTTTCTTTTCATTTTTCTTGTAACACAAGAAAAATACTAACCACAGGTGCAGGACAGTTTCCAGTTAGTTTTGTGTTCACAGTAGAAAATTCACCAAGTGAGAGAGTAATTTTTGTGATGTTAGTTACTTCAGTATTCAGTTTCCTTAGCTTAGTTAATAAAGGACATGATGGTGATTTCAATTTCCACATTGGATAACCTACAAAAGAATCCCCACCCAAAACAAAACAAGAAGAAACTTTAGTTAACAGAGGTACCGTCACAGACAAAAGCATCCTAGAGTAGATAAGAGTAAATGCTTTTAACTACGGCTTTATCATGTCCAAGCCAAGCTTATTTAACTTACACTGCATCAACTTTTTATCTTTATTAGTTCCACCTTCCACAAGCAGAACCAATTTGCACATTTTTGCCTACAACATTTCTCCAGTAAGTTGCTCCTGGGCTCTGCTTGCTCCAAATAACAACCTGTGGCCTCACTGGGTCCCTGTAGGACAGATGATCACCAGGGATTACGTTCGTTTGTTTGTTGGTTGGTTTGCAAATATGACCTCTGTTAAGCACTATTCCACCTTCGGCTTTTCCGTCATGCCCTTGATAAGGACATTGCAGCACACTCCCTCAGTGGAAAGAAATGGGCTGTTCTTTTCTCTTTTGAGAAATATTTGCCTTTGTCAGAAGGAATTGGTTTCTGCGCCAATCAGTCCAACGTGATCTTTATTCTCCAAACTGGAACTTGATAGTCTAACTTTTTTGACTAAATATTAAGAATTTTGCATCCTCACCCATAAATGTATACGTTACTTTAGCACCAATTTGTAAATTTTATATTCCAAACTATCTCACTTGAAGCTTGTAAGTAGGAAACTGCCAGTTATTCCAGTCGTTAACAGTAAGTTCAAGTTTTTTCTTTTCTGCACAGATTTACTAGAAACTATTATATACATTTACACAGTGGCTGAACAAAAGCTTACAGTCATCCTTTTGCTGTACATGGACAACAGTCTTAAAACATGAACTTGCAAGAGAGTACGCTTCCATTGCTGCTGCTTTCTTTGCAATCTGTCTTTTCAGTGACTCTGGCAATCCACTCATCAAGAATTCACGTTTTGCTCTGAACTGATCATCATCGTGAGAATTTTCAGATGCATCTTGGCTTCAGTGAAAATAGAAATGGAAAAAAAAAATAATCAGTAGAACTACCAGCTCCGTAAGGCTTACAACAGAATTTAATCACATTCACTTCTACACACAAGCTAGAAATAGCCTGGGACAACTGCTAAAATTAAATTAATTTAGTAAATTTACATTTAAATTTTGTGTTAGAGATTTTAATGGGAAAAAAATCCTCTTTGGGTTTGTATTTTTATATAGGTTTTCTTTTAATCATGGACTATTTTTCCAACCATCTAGAATGGCTCAACAATGGTTGCGGAACTCTCAAAAAATATCCTAAAATTTTGCAAGCTGATTAACATACCGATCAGTATAAAACCCATGAACATTTATACCGCATTTCAAAAAGTGTATTTAAATTTGTAAAATGAGAGAATGTTGAAGTAACCTTGAAATATATTTTGATTCTTAAGCAACTATGATCTTGAAAACTGACCTGCTTTCATCAAAGATCACAACTGGTTCACCTGCAGAGTTTTGAGCATTTCTGCCTAAGCAGGAAGGTGGATATCCCACTTTTCCTTTAAAAAAAAGAAAATCATTACTAGATTAGCACCAATACAGGATTCTAACCTTGCTTCTCTGTTCATTATCTGTATGCTCCATTTAATAACATTAAGGAATCTCCTTTTCTTAAGGGAAAGCTAAGTATTTTAACAAAATTGATTAAAGTTTTATTTCTAGTTATTTCATCATTATAGACATAATTTTCTGTAACATTAAAAAAAATCCCCCAAACCTTAAATTAGAAGGCAACAAAGCACGGTATACTATTGGCAGATTTTCAAACAGAGTTTTCCCTGAATGAAGAAAAATCAAAGCAGCGCATGTAAACAACCTCTACACTATTAACTCATATCATAAAACTAAAAGGTATATTTTGGAATAGTATACAAAAAAAAAAAAGAAAAGATTAATGTCCTGCAAAGGCAGATTTATAAAATTAAGTTACAATAGTCAATAACTGTAATAAAAATTAAAACACGTTCAGTAAAACCCAATTACCATTTGACTTTTTTGCAATCTTCAAGTTTCTAGACTTTTTCCCCAAAACATCATTTAAGCTCCGAAGATTCTTTTGCTTCACATTCTGCACTGTAGTAGAGGCATTACTCGGGCTTGAATCTAAAATTATTACTGATTCCTAGAGGGCAAGCAAATAAGAAAGTAAACACAACTTTTCCTCCATTATTAACAATACAATATAGTGATCAGTACTGAGAAAACTGAAGAAACTGCTAGAGCGCTTAGAGGTTAGCAAAGGTAATTTGAAGATTATACAATACTTATGACTGCTGTCTACAGAGAAATAGTATATAGAATAAGATCTCCAATACATAAACAAAGGCCAGAATTACTCTTGGCTCAATTCAAACATCTAAACCATACACATTTGGAACAAGACACCTTGCTGCCCATTAAGAAAGAGGAACAGTCACTTCAGAAGTGTGACCACCTGCTGCATTTCATAGATCTGCATCGGGCTTTCCCGTCTATGCCTGGCAGTTATTTTACTATTTGACATTTACTACACCATTGCATAGAAATCTACTGTATTTGATTCTTCAAAAGAACATTTTTGTTCCTCAAATAAATCATAAAAACATCAAAATAAATTTTTCCCCTACAGAGCATACAGGCTTACTTCATCTTCTTGTAGTTTCTTCTGTTCAGCAAGAGCTCGCTGTCGAGATGAGCGCCTCACGGGAGTTGCTAAATCTTCATTAATCTTTGATCTATTTTGCCGTATAGCCTTTGCTTTTTCAATCAGCTGTTTCGCTTTGGATATATTTTTAGAAGTAGAACTTGTCTGTTAATAAAGTACAAGAGAACCAAAGTACCTAGCAATTAATTGCAATATATTTGGTAAGTATTTAACATATAATTTTCCACATTTTACAAATTTTTTATTTGATTTTTAGAAAATTTTATTGGTATCAGAAAGAAAATGGAAGAATGGAAAGGAGAAGCAAACCAAGATGACATAAATACTTTTCAAAAGGGAGCAAGAGCCCTAGAAGTGGATTCTCCAATGTATCCACAGAACAAATGAACTATGGGCAGCGACATTCTTAAGCATAAGCTGTTCTGCTGTACCCAAACACTATGTCTCATCCAGAGAACCTGCAGAACATGAGCATACTATTTTACTGGATTTTTCAGTTATAAAAAATATATTTACACTAATAAAATATATCTTAAAATCTAAGGTACAATAGTTTCTTGTACAGTTATCTCAAATTCTATCACAAATCACAGTAATATTCTCTTTCCGTAGGGCATCTGAGAACTGTCATATTGTATTACATTAGACTATCACATAATACTGAATATTAACACAATTACATGCATATAGTAAATGAGAAAATACTGAAACACAAACTCACACATAAATTACCTTTCTATTTTTGGAGTTAAACTCTTCATTTTTCATTGTTTCAGCTTTATTTGATTTTGTAGTCTCACTTATACGTGTAAACCTCATTCTAATAAGGGAAAAAAAGTATTATGAAATTATTACTGTTTAATAAAGGGAAATCTCTCTCAATCTCATTTTCAAAAGCCTTTAAAAATACAGTGCTGCAAACAGAAGCAACCCCCCAACTGGTGGTGTTTTTTTGTTGTGTGGTTTCTTTTTCTTTATTATTTTATTTTAAATGTCTTTAGTGCAAGCACATTTATAAAGGCAACTCTGGTTCTTCTGTATTATTATCCAACGTGACCAGTATTCAGGCAGCTTTGGTATGCATTCCAATCAATTTATAATTACATCTTAGTCTCAAAATACTTGCAGAAACACAAAGCAAAAAGGTATACTCCAAAATGCTTACCTTATTGGGCTGTTGCCCTCAGAGGGCACTGTAATCACCTCAGCTTTATAGACATTACTTTTCTTCAGGGATGGCTTGCTTGCTTTTGGTGTAGAAGTCTGAAATGGACAGCCACTTAATTCATCTTCAGAAAAGGTATTTCTAAGCCTGTATTTTTTAGGTGTAGTATTTTTTGATGTCTTGATTTTCTTCTGCCTTAAACTCCTCCTTAACTCATTCACTTTTAGACTTGAAATTCTCACATCTAAGGTGTTTTCCTTAGTAAGAACACTAGCTTCTGAATCCTCATCTTCATTATAATTGCTAGTATTTGAGACATTTGTTTCCTTCGTTTCTGAAGCCTTCCTTCTTCTGTTTCCTTTTTTCTGAACACTTTTAGGTCTTTTGGTTTTAGTTCTATTGTTTTCAGAACTAGAATGTGTATATTTGTCCAGATAATCTTCTGCTACTCCACTGTCTAATCCTTTATTTGAAGCAATGTCATCTTCAGGTACTTTTTCTTTCGAAGACTTTCCAGTGGCTTGCTTCTGTTTTCCAGGTGCCTTTTTAATGCCACTTTTTATGATGTCTGATGTTGGTTGTCTAAATGCCTTCATAAACTGATGCCTTTCTTCCAGAGTACATTTTGGCTTCAAAGAATCTGACCCTCCAGCCTCTAGTACAGCTAACTCCAATTCTTCTTCCTCAATAACTACATTAGATTTCCTTTTCTGAGTAACCTGTTCAGTTTGTTCACTGTCCAAGAGGGGCAGGCTACTTTCTTTTTCCCCTACACATCCTTTGTTATTCAGAAAAATAGAAGCTATTTTCCTACAGCCTTTTTGCTCCTTATGTAAAGGAGCTAATTTCGGGGGAATAGAATGAACTTGTGCGAGGACAGTTACTGTTCTAAGGGGTAGCTGTTGAGATTCCTCACACTTTTCTGCATCGCTAATACTCTCACTTTTGTCCATTTCATTTGCTATAGCAGAATTGTCCATTGTTGGCTTTGTGTCTTCTTCAACATGATCTACATTATTTTCTACCTGACTCTTCAAGAAGTCCTCAAATGATACCGTTATTATACTATTATTTACCTGTGAGGCCTTATCATCCATATGAACTTCAAAACTGGAATCACTAATAGTAGCGCCACACTCTGCTGCTGTAGGAGATGCCGTGTTTTTGTTACCTTCACTTTCCTTTTTACACTTTTCATTCAGCTGGTTTTCAGATGAAAAGCTTTCAGACAAATCCATATTTACTTTGTGCTTCCTTTTCCTTGATTTTCTTATCCTATTTTTTGTTCCATTTATTTCAGAACCAACTTTCTTTGCGTTTTTTCTGTGTTTGACAGCATTTGAGAAGTTCTCTCTTTGCACGTTATCTTCTGCTAGTTCTGTTACGCATTTTTGGTGAACTGAATTACAATTAGCAATAAAATCATTACTGCCTTGCTCTAGTCCTGTTGTTTCTCTGCTGTCATCACTGCTAATTTCTATTGCATATTGATTCTCACATTCTTTCATCTCTCTTAGTTTATTATTTAAATTAACTCTCTTCCCTTTCCTCTTCTGCTTTAAAGGTGGTTTAAAAGGTAACTTACAGTCTTTGTCATCACCATCCAAGTGTGTTTTATTTTCTCCAGCTACAACTGGTAATGTAGCTTTCTCAGTTACAGCTGTCTTTTTAAAATAATCCAATATATTGTTGGGTTTTGGTGGTGACGACACTTTATCCATCGGTTTTGCTAATGGTGAAAAATATCTTGTGATTGTTTTTACAGAATTATCTTCCTCTCGCCGTTTCTTGCATGGCTATAAAAGAATTCAACATTAATCTTAGTTTTTAAAAACTTAAGATGACTCAATATGGTAATACAAAGCTGTTCAGTATCTGCACTTTATATTAGTGACACTACCACTTTTTCAGATAATTAAAAAGTCATGTCAATGTGCTAAGACTGTGTGCACATCAACTTTACCTCCATGTTTTCAAAAACCATTTAAGCTTGAAATAAAGATTCTGCCACTTCAAATAAATGAAAATCCCATTCTGAACTTTTGAGACCGCCAAAACTGCAAGTGACCACAAGGTCTTCAGGACAGCCCTGCAGAGATTTTGTAATGCCAGGGTTCAGGAAGCCTACTTTGGTTCAGATGATCGACCTACTGGTTACCTTGGGAGGTCCGCCAGAGCGTTTGTAGAGCACTGAACAGAAAATTCCAACATCACTTAAAGATGTATGACCCTACCGTAAACACCTAGCATCCCTGAAGAAGAAACTATACCTTTTAAAACACTTAAAGAAAATGAAGATAATTAATATCTCATATGATATTTCAAAATACAAAAGAGATTTTATTGGTACAACTCCAAGAAAGAAGGCTCACAAAGGCTTTTACAGCTCTCCTAATTTGTCACAAACCAAACTAATCTGAAATCAGACGGTCTGAAACAACTGAAAAACCTCTTTTCTAAAGCTACTGAGGGCCCCCCGAGCCGCCTCGGGAAGGTATTTCATGACAGCTTGGCCCGGGGGCTGCAGGGCCGGGCACCGGTCAGGGCAGGGCAGCCGCCCCGGGCACCGGGCAGGGCAGCCGCCCCGCAGCGCCCTGGCGTCCCCCCGTTACACCGGGGGCGCCGGGTCAGGAGCGAAGGACAAAGGGGCGCCCCTGTCCCGCCCGGCCAACCCCCCCGAGCCCGCCGTCACCAGCCCCCTCTCCCCTCTTCCCAGCCCGGTGCGGCGCCCCTGCCCGCCGTCCTCCGCCGCCTCCTCCACACCTGAGCATCGACGTCCTTCCCGGGGAGGGAGGCGGCCGCCGCGGCCACGGCGACCCTGCCCACCATGCCCCGGGCGCTGGCGGGGAGCGGAGCCCTCAGCCGCGGGGGGAGGCGCGCCCGAGCGCCATGGAGCGCAGCGGAGCGGAGCGACCCCGCCCGGTCCGGCCACCGCCGCCTGACAGGAGCGGGAGCCGCAGCAGGCAGAAAGGCGCGCGCGGGACGAGATTCGGACCTCCGCGCGGAAGGGGGCGGTGCTACCACACTCACACGTGACCCACCCGCCCTGCCAACCACCGCCAGCTTTCCACCATCACGTGACGCGGGGCCGCTGCCCGCCGCCCCGCCCCTTCCCCCGCAGGCCTGGTCACGTGCCGGCGGCGCCACGCCCCCCCCGGCCCCCAGCGCCGCTGTCAGTTGGGTTTTCGCGCCGCGCCGCGGAGAGGGGCGGGGCGCGTGACGTCGCGCGGGTGAGGCACGGGACGCCAGAGGAGCCAAACTTCGCCGGACCGGCGCTGCGCGCTGAGGTGGCTTAGGGCTCCCCGACAGCGCGCGCCTTACCCAGCGCCGCACCCCCCCGCGCGCGGCCGCTCCAGCGGTCGGTGCCGCCGCTGCCGCTACCCCCCCTTCCCCGGTGCCGGCTCCCGCTCGCGCTTCCCGCCCCGCCCCGCGGGGCACGGCGCCCGGATGTGGGGCCCTTCCGGGGGCCAGGCCCGCCCGCCGCCGCCCCGCCCCGCCTCGCCGGGAGCCTCGCCGCCGCGGCTGCCCATGGAGGCCGAGGCTGAGACGCGGCTCCTCTTGCAGGAGGCTCGGGAGAGCATCGAGGCGGCGCGGAGCTACCGGCGGGAGCTGGAGCAGCGGCTGCGGGGGCTGCACCAGGCGCGGAAGCAGGTGGGGGAGCGGGGGGTGACGGGGCTCTTCGGCGGTCCACCCGCACCTCCCGCCCGCGGGGTGTCGCGGGGTGCCGCGGGCGCACCCCCAGCCCGTCTCCGCTCCCCGCACGGGGCGGCGGGCCCGCCGGGCCCCGGGGGAGGGACTGGCAGCCACCGGCGGGCCCCCCCGCAGCCGAGCCGTCCGGCCCGGAGCCCGGTCCGTGTGTGTGAGCCCTGCCCGGGTGCTCCGGCCCGCGGGGGCGGCCGTGGTGACCCCCGGACTCGCCCCTGGGGGTGGCGGGCGCGGGGTCGGGCAGCTGTGGGCAGCTGTCAGGAGAGGGTGCGAGCGGCAGCCTCGCTGAACCGAGCCTGGTTTTGGGGGATGGTTCCGTCTCCTAGACAAGAATAAAGATGTCAAAAGGAACTACGCTTTCTCAAGTAGCTGGGATGCTAAGCCTTGCTTCATAGGGAATGCCGCATGTGCCTTCTTCCCCTCACGTCTAAAAGATACCTGCCCAGGCGAGTTGTGCTCTCGTTTAGTTTGTGTCCTGAACTCTTGCTGTCCCCATGCACCAAACCCCGTGGGTCACGTACTCTGTGGGTCGTGTGTAAGTGTTGCCAGCATTCCAGGTTAGCTGGTTTTTCTGCAGCTCTGCACTGAAGCCAGAGGAGAGTTTTCATTGGGACTAGCAACCCACCCACTCCGTGCTGAAGATGCATGATAAGATATGCAGATGTGGGTAGGGAAATTGCAGAAAGCCAGTGAAGGACTGGCTTCTCTTCTAAGACATCCTCTAAGCATTTTCATTTTTATAGACTAGAACCAATGCCTTACTACCTTTTATTCACTCTGCAAGGGGTAAATAAAATGAAAACAAACCCCCAAAAAACCCAGAAAATGTTTTTGTGGTGACCTGATAGTTTTTCTGAAGCAGGTTCCGTTAGCATAGAAACCTGCTATAAGTCTGCTAGGCTGGTGTCCTGCTGCTGAGTGGCCGTGGGCGATCGCTATACATTAAATTAGTCATCGTCAAAACCGCATGCTACCTAAGAAAAAGAATTGTCCACAACTGTCTTTAATCCAAACCCTGTAATCTCAGAGCGTTGCCTGATAACTGCAAATGCATTGAGAGGGAGCCAGCATGCCTTTCTGCAGTGGCTGGGAGGGCTTAGTTAGCTTACCTTTCCTTCCTTTTGCTCTCTGGGGGAATTTCTTTGCTTGTTTGCATGTTTCTGTTTTCTCTCTTTCCATCTTCAGGACCACACACTATTTTGTCTGCAAGGAATCAGCCGTGGCACGCGCATCCAAGAATTCTCTGTGTCCAGAAGTGCCAAATGTCTTAGACTGGGGTTCAGACAGCAGGTGTTTTATTAATCGGGGACTGGTGGGCCAGTGGGCCAGGAAAAGCGCTTTAGATCCCTTTTGTTGCATCCTTTTCTTTTGGACCAATGGGACACGATTTTCAATAAACTTCACGCAGCTCTGTATGTTCAGGGACTTGCATTTCCTCTTCTGCGTAGCTAGTGGTATCTGTAGTTCTCAGGCTGACTTGTCCAACTTGTATCTGCATGTAATGGAGGTAATGGGCTTAGAGAAGTGACTGTTCTGTCTTCCTCAGCCCCACCCCTTCACGAATCTAAATACTTCCTTTTTTTCTCAAGCGTTGAAATAACAAGAGAAGGGAAACTGAGCTGTGTGGCAGCTGCAGCGCTTCATGGATATTACTTGAAGAGGAAATTCATTTTACCTAACCAGAGAACTTCCTGTGTTGGTTGCCTGTACTTCTAAAGATCTAGAAATTACGTGTAAGGCTGCGTGTGTGTTGCAGCATTTCCTTCTGTGTGTGACTTAGTAAAGTTGTTCGTAGGGAGATGTTTACTTCTGACTTATGCATCTTTAGCTCAGGGATGTTCAAATGCATTTTCTTCCCTAGAAGTCAGATTCAGCAAGTTTGCAAACATTTTAATAAGCATTTGTAGAACCTTCTATGGTCTAGTTCTTCCAGACACAAGACAGACTTTCACCCTGCCCTGTAACCCTGGAGCACAGACAAATCAAAGGTGGCTATTTGCAATAAATAAATAAATAAAAATTAAAAGAAAGCAGCTTTGCAAGGATTTAAAAAATACAGTGAAGTGATAGGGCCTGGAAAAGTGCTTTTAGATGATCATCTAAAAGCATGATATAATTTTATTTCCAGTGAGGGTTGCCTGTGTACAATGGCAGAATGGTTTTTGAAGAGGATTAGAGCAGTTTTAGGGGGTGCCAGGGAGAAGACCTACAGAGTGTTAAGACTTTTCTGACAAGAAAGATTCCTTGATTGAAGTACATGTAACCCAGCTTGTATTTTGCTTTGTTAATGCGCTCTTCCCCTTGTCCAGGCTAGTTTCCTTGCCTCCCTCCCTGCTGTACTTGTACTAAAACCAACTATACTAGTTTGTTTTATTGCCCTTTTTTGAAAGCTGACTTCACAGGCAGCTTTTCTCCAGCAGATGCGGAGGAGGTGGTTCAGAAAAATAAAAGATATGCATGGCCTTTGCCTTTATCCTGAGTCCTTCTCTCCTGTTACCTGAATTTAGATCAGAGAAAGTGCAACATTGACCAGAGATGTACTTGAGCAACATTTTAATGATTTGAAAGGGACCCTAAAGAAGCTGTTGGATGAGCGACTGATGTCACTGCTGCAGGAAGTGGATGCTATAGAACAAGAAAGCATCAAACCCTTGGATGAATGCCAGAAGCTAATAGAGCATGGAGTCAGCACAGCTGATGATCTGCTCCGGGAAGGTAAGGCAGGACCTGATGCTGAGTCTTAGCTCTAACTTCCAGAGTGTGTCTCAAAGCCTGGAATGTTCCTGTTATGAGCAGGTTATTTGGCCCATTTTGGACTTCTCTCAAACCAAATGTTAAGAGGAGGTTAAAGTTGGGTAGATGTAGTGAAGACCTGAACAATATTATCTCCTACAAATCTGTATTTTAATATTTTGCTCCAATCCCAGGGTGTACATGTGTCAGTGCAGCCTCTCTGTAAGGGCAGGAAGTATCTACTTTGGAGATGTTTTACCGCAGAGATGTCTTGCACCCCTCCACACTAGAAAGAGGATTATATCAGGCTACTTTGAAATAAAATACATCTTGGGTACCATAATAACAAAATGCCTCTCTTGGTTGAAGAAAGTTACTTGTGTCCTAATGGAATAGCAGCTGAAGTAAACATTTTCTTTCCTGATAAGTGTGATTATGTTCACTGTTGATGGGGAACATGAGGAATGGAATGGCCACTGTATGGGAAAAATTTCTCCAAAAAGTCTGAGGATGAGGTGGACAAAAATAGACACGTGGAATATTATTGTGAGGGCCAGTTTGTACCCTACTGATGCTAAATACCAGCCAGAAAGGAATGTCACTTTTGACTATTTTCCCCACACTGGAGAACCTACTGGGAGCATGTCTGAGCCATGAGTATGTTGGCAGTTTCCTTGCATTGTTCTCATGTCTTAACTTTAACTTTCTTTCAACATGATCTCAGTTTTGTGAACTAAAGTGCATTGAGCAGTCTCCCCCGGGTAGGAAATCCAGCTTCCACTCAGACATGAGCTCTGCGCTTAAAGACCATGCTGGCTTGGCAGCTCTGTGCCTCCTGTTCACAGGAGTAGCGATGGTATTGAAGAATTGAGTTGGGTTTTTTTCTAGTGCCACAACCTGTGGGGCAGCTGGTAGTCACCTTGTTTTTAAGTCTCAAGTTACTGAATCACTGGGTGGTGGCAAAAATTGCCAGTGCTGTGTGCGAGTTTCTATCCGATCTCCTGAGAACCTGACTCGCTGTGCAATTCCTGTCCTGTGGGTCACCGCTCCCTCTGTAGCAGCAGAAGCATTGCTAAGTCATGTCGTCAAAATGAGCAAACGCTGCATCTGAGTCAGAAAAGAGTTAAGCCTCCATGGTTATTAAATCTCCTGCTGCCAATTATGACGTATGTTTTCTTTAGAGATTTGTAATCCTCCATTTGGGAAAGGACTGAACTCGCTTATGTAGTAAATTACCATAAAGTAATCAGATAGGAGAGTGGAGCACACGTCTCTGTAAGCTGAAGTGTGGGACGCTACTTTATATGGAAAGCTTATGAAAAGATTTCTATTTATTGCCACACTTTAATGCATGGATTATTTCATTCATTATGACAGTAGTTACCATTTAGATTGTAGCAAATGGAGCAGTGGTTGAAATCATTTTTTGATTTTAAGTGCCTGCTTATTTTATTTTCCACTTGATGAAGGTGCTTTGCTTTTTTCTTCCTTTAAAGCAGGTGGAAAAGTGATTGATGATCCCGATTTCTGGCATCTGACCCCAGTTCTGCTACTGTCTGAGACCTGAGGCAAATTATTACATCTGTTCTGGGTGTGTCTACAGGAAGCTTTGAGAGCCTTGAAAGTTGCTAGATAGGCTTTATATTGTTAACTATAGTTGTATTTTCTAGCTGAGTGTCTAGCAAAAGTGCTGAGAATGCTTCATGTTTAATTGGTGGTTCACGTCAGAACTGGTTGTTCTTTGAAGCAAAGAATGCCTTTCTTGGACGTTTTCTCATTAGGAATATTTTTACCATTTGATTCCAGGAGAGAGCGCAGTCCATGGAGATGCGGGACAACAGAACGAGAAACTGTGCAGCTTTACAGAAAAAGCTTTACATATTCAGCTAGACAGGTAAGATGCTGGCGCACTGAGGGCATCTGGGGCAGCAGCACATGTGCTCTTCCTGTACAGGGCACCTTCTCTCCTTTGAAAGAGAAGCCTTCCTCTCCGTTGCCTTAAGAGATTCATCTGAGGTGCTACTGTCCTGTTTGTTTCATAGACTTCCATTGGGGCTGGCAGTCACCAGTGGAGTAGTTTTCAACCTCCATATGTTCTGTAGAAATACAGGCTGTTTATTTGTAAGTGGTGAAACCACTCCTTGTGGAACAGCCTGTATTTCAGAGTATTTACTGGGAAACAGACAGTCTGGTTAGGGCCGAAACACAATGTTTTCTGAGTCTTTTAAGTTTGAAATGCGCATGCCAATTTCTGCAGCTGTTCTCTCTTTGCAAATCTGCAGATTCAACTATATGGACAGAATACGAATTTGTAGAAGCTGACCCCTTTCATTACAGCAAACTTTCCTTTCCCAGCTTACCAGAAGTGCCCTCCTTGGTTGACGTGCCTTGTTTATCTGCCCAGTTGGATGACTGCCTTCTTACTATATTAAAAAATCAAATATTCAGACATGGAACTGTGGCATCTCGCCCACCTGTACAGCTAGAGGAATTCGTTGAGAAGCCTGGAGGTATTTTAGTTCGATGGTGTAAGGTAGGTAAAATGTCCTGGGTGAAAGTCATACAGGCTTCAGTTTTGTTGAAAGAAACTGAAAAAGCCACTTTCACTCTAGATTCTCTACTGCCTTCAAAGGAATAGTCCATTCCAGTATTTAGCAGGAAACTTCAGAAGAGATTTTTTGGTAATGGCCTTATTTAAAGGCAAGATAATCTAGTGCTGTTGTGGTCGGTACTGGCAGTGACACTTGTTTGTTAGACTCTTGCTGCAGACTCGGCCCTCTCTACCGGCAGGTGGGAGCAGGTGGATACACTAATGCACCTCTGCCTCACAATATCCCTCCCCATGCGTGGAAAGGTCAGGAGGGACAGCTGAAAACACTGCTGCGCCTGCTCCCCATGCAAGTGCCAGGTACTGGACAAGCAGGAAATGCCTCCTTTGTGTACTCTTCCCACTAAACAAATAAACAGTAGAGAGTAATCTATCTGCGATGCTCTTGTACAAACAGGACCAAGAAATCCTGGTGTGTGTGTTTCTGACGGAGGTGGTTCACGCGTAGCTGTTTGTGCTGTGGAACCGAGTGGTTCGTTTGTGTGGCAACAACAGCCAAACACTCTCAGTGAGACTGAACTTCATTGCTGGGGTGATGCTTTTGTTCCCTTTGAAGACACTTTCACAGACCCAGGATGAGGCTGAACCTGTTCTGTTATGCTTTTACCCCTAAATATGTTTGTGTTCTTGGGGAGATGCAGTGGTTTGAAAGAGAAAATACTTTAATACTGGCATTAGCTAGTCAAGTAGCCTTTCTCTTCAATACACAAAAGCTATTTTTGAGTAAGTCATTGCTGTGCTCTGATGTGGTTTAGTTGTTGTTGGACAGCTCTGTGCTCCTTGGCAGCATTAAACAAACTGTCGTTATTCTAGCAACAGCCAGCCGTTGGTCAGCCATCCGTACCTTGTAAAGGATGTGGACTCAGGTTATAAAACCGTAGGTGCTGTTGTCACATAGGGTCTGATTTTCTGTTCTGTAGAGGAGTTCCCTGAATTTGGTCATGCTGGGGGATACTGGAGCTTTGGGGGGGAGTGAAGGGAATCTCTTTTGACTTAGAAATATCAAAGAACTGGAAAACATTCCCTGGAACAGTTCATGAAGGCTAATAGTGAATTTCCCTTGCTGTTAAAAACTGGCACTGAATTTCTTATGCAAATTTGTCTTCAGCCTTTGGCTGAAGGATCCTGTTATATCTCTGCTAGATTGAGAAGCCTTCTGTTAAATGTTTCTTCTCCTGTAGATACTTGAGCAAAACTGTGAGCAAATCATTCTTATACTTTTTTTTTGTGTTAGTTGGTTGAGGCACCGATTTTATTTTCTGTAAGGCATGCTTTCTGCTCTTTAATACCGTGGGACCTTTGACAGCCTGCAGTACTATTCTAATAGGTGCCACTTCAGAGGCAAAAGAAAAAAAAGAAGGGGTCTTTTATTAATGTAATAAATGTTTCTCTAGGTGGATGATGACTTCATACCACAAGATTACAGACTGCAATATCGTAAGAGTACTGCCAGTCACTTTGAAGATGTGTATGTCGGCTCGGAGACAGAGTTCATAGTGCTGCATATTGATCCTAACGTTGATTACCAGTTCAGAGTCTGTGCCCGAGGAGATGGACGGCAAGAGTGGAGTCCGTGGAGCGTTCCTCAGATCGGCTGTACCACGCTAGTTCCCCATGGTATTGTTTCGTTGCCGTTCATCTTCATCTTAAGCCCATGTCAGTGCAGCACTCCTGCAGGTCTATAGATGACTTATGGAGCTGCTTTTTGTGTGATGATGGCGTGTCCTTAGCTTTGATGTATGTGTGTAATGTAAGATGACCTATCCTTTCATCCTAGAATTTATTCTTTGCTTCGTAGTGTGAGTGATAGCGAGCCTTTCTAGCAGGTAGCTCGCTGCTTAGCCTTGGAAAGCATCAATGAGCCAGACATGAGGCACTTTTTTTCCTTGTCCCTCACCCCTACCCTAAGCATTGGTTGATGACCTACAGTCACATAACGAGCTCTTATCTTGGAGAGAAAAGAACCTAAATTTTCTCTTCACTTGCAAATTTTTAAGCGCAGCGGGTCACGAAGGTTTTCCTTTGCCTGCAGTATGACTTTGCAGGGATCACAGCAGAGAGTGGGATTCTGGTGAACGCTATCAGCTGGGAAATACTTCTTGTAATTGCAAATGATTTGAAAAAGAAATCTCTCCACCAGAAGAAGAAAAAAACAGCCCTTGTTCTTAACATAGCTTAAGCTTCATATGAGGTCAACTGAGTGGACATTACAACTGATTTTATTTTGCACAGACAGTAGCTGGTCTAGCTGAGGTTCACACTGCTTTTTTTTTTTTTTTTTTTTATTTTGAAGAATGGACAACTGGTTTGGAGGGTTACAGCTTGAGCAGTCGAAGAAACATAGCACTTCGAAATGATTCTCAGTCATGCGGTGTGCTCTACTCCAAAGCTCCTACTTATTTCTGTGGGCAAACATTAACATTCAGGCAAGTACTTTCTGGGTAGCTGTTGTCTGGTGCGTCGCCTGTGAACCAAGCTTCCTTCTCTGGTCCATTACATTTGAGCTGAATGTAAACCTGAGTCCTGGCGCGTGTTTGAGTTTTACAGCGGCTCAGCCCCAGACAAGGTAGCGTGTCTGTGTGAAGTCTGATCTTCCTTCTCTTTACTTCTACTTTGTGGCTTTTTAGGAAAACACCTGATGTTTTTGTAGGACCTGCATCTATCTAAAAGAGATGAGTGAAATCCTGAGAGATGGTAAAATATAGCCTGTGCTGAGCAAATCTGTGGAATGTCGAACTTCCCCAAGGACATTTTGTAGCAGCTGTTACTGGCTGGTCGGAAGGCAGTGGAGGCTCACCATTGGTTCTTTTTAACTCCGGGTCAGCGGGTTTTTTTCTTCCCAGACTATGCATGTGCTTTGATGACTTTAGATGTGAAAACATTGTATGTGCTGTTGCGACAGGTAGGGAGGGCAGTCTGGCACTGATGTCTTTAACATCTGAGATAATTAGTGATGATCAGACTACTGCTTGAAACTGGCATTAGAAGCTCTTAAATAGAAAAGGGATCTTGTGAAATTTAAGCTTTTCATTTGACCAGAATGTGATTAAAAACCTTGGCAGCTTTGCTGCCTGTAGTCCTATCCCTGAGATGATGCTGTTTAACAGGATATGAGGAATGTCCTTGTGGATTATGTCAGTTGTAATTACAGACCTCAGAGACTCTGGAGCTTTATTCCATCTTTACCTGGTTAAATGAAACCACTTGCTGTACAGCAGGCAACCCCCAAAGGCAATTTAAGTTGTTTGTTATATTTTTGTAACTTATTGCACAGTGTTTCATTTCTCCCTTCCTGATAATGAATTATCTTAACTTTAGATGGATGTACTCAGTTGCCTGTCTGAGATGGGATAAAAAGATCTAAAGCTTTCATTTGAAATCTGTTGCTAGATTTAACATCTCTTGGCTCAAAAATGCCTGTGAAATTAAAGGCAGAGCTTTGAGGTTTCCCTTGGTTCTCTTTCAGACCAATGCCTTTTATCTTTTTTTATTGGTAACACATGAAAATCCTTTGCTTTACATTTTGGTAATGTGGACTCCTCTCCAAGAGGAGATTGTTTCAGGATGGCAGAGCACTAACAAGCACACGTGCACAAGAACTGTGATGACATTAATTTTAAGACTGAAGACAACCTCAAAAATTGGTTGTGTTCCTCTTCCAAGGTTCAAGAGTAGCTTCTTGTTTGAAAGTGTGTGAGATTCGCCTGAGAAGGGAGATGCAGTACTTGGAGCTTGGCTTTCTCCATCTGTTGAAACAAAAGTGTATTCACAAGGGGATAAGTGGCTTGCAGAGCAAACCAAATAAGCGGGGTTCATGTTACAGATGTTTGTGAAGCAGCTTTGTATTCTTCTTGTGTGTTCAGGACACAGGCATACCTCATCAGTGAAAAGCGAAGCAGTGATAAACGCAATTCTTTGTATCTGTTTTTTAAAGGCAGACAGCTTTAGTTACCCTCTGAGGTGAGGCATTTGGACAAGTTGTAGGAAAACATTGCTTTAAGTCAAGATTCATCCTGTTTCTTTGCAGCCTTCAGGGAGCCGCCCTTAGGAAAGGGAATGTTTCTCCACAGTGGCTGGCTCTGCAGCTGCCTCTAAAGCTTTTGCTTGCAGTGGGGGGCCACAGTCAGTCTGGCCAGGCTGGTGATTTGGGATCATCCAGCAGACACCCTCTGAAGATCATGCTGACTTTGTCAGGACCCCACCACAGCTCAACTGACAGCTATTACAAAGGAAGCGCATATGATCACCCACAGATTTACTTCTCTGTGCTCTCAGACAAATGGAAACTGGTGGTGGTCAAACTGGTTCAGTGCCTGTATGCTGCAGTGACAGAGGCAAGGTTTTGCTCTGCAGCATTGGTAGTGGTGAGATGGGATTCGAACAGCATCCCACTGAGCGTTGTTCTGACCACATATTCTGTGGGCTCATTAAAATTTTAAGTCCCAGGGATTACAGGTGCTGGAGGATAACTTTGTTGTTGTGATAGGAAAAATCAGCCTAGTAAAGCAAAGCTCGGGAGGTTGTGCAGTGATGCTCTGTACTGTACTTCGGCTCTTTCTCTTGGGCTCATTATTAATTGCTGAAAAATCAAAACCTAGTAAGGAAAAGAATGGTGATCTATACCAGATCCTCTTCCCTATGCATGCGAGAGGAGGAAAGCCACTGCAGAAATGTAGGTTGGCCGTTGTCTTGGGCACTCGGGTTGCACTTCCTCGTTACGGTGTAGGGAAGGATTGGCTCTTTCCGGCTTTGCGTTAGCGTGCAGCCCAGTCTGCTCTCTTGGAGGAAGGGCAGCGGTGTAGGGAGGGTAGCCCTGGTGCTGGAGAGCCTGGGTGTGATGAGTACAGCAGCGCATGATAAGAACGAGGCCTCAGCTGGGATTCAGTGTGGATGCCACTGAGAGCACTGAACCTAAAACGTTAGTTGGTCCTGGACTGACTCCCGTGTAAACGCTCCCACTCTGGGTCTACCATCGTGTCCTGTCCCCACCCCCGAGTATTTGCGCTCCCGGTACCTGTTTAATGTTTTTTCCTTCCTGCTGCTGGTGGTCCAGGTCACCTTGACAGTGCTCTGCAAAAAAGGGTCTGCATAAATGAACAAGTAATTGTGGATACAGATTGACATGACAGAACTACTTTTTAATTGATTTATAATCATGCATTTTTGGTCATTCTGTGACTGTACAAACACTTACTTCCAATGCAACACTCAAGAAAGGCTCCCTTAAGTAGGGACGGAATGAATTAAAGGCTTTACCTGTCAAGTTTACAGAGAAATAGCTGTTTATAAAGCTTCGGCAGTAACTCAGGCAGAGTTTAAAATCTAGAGTATCAAAATGAATTTGAAATCTCATTTTGGGTTGTTTTGGGAACACGCTGTGGATCGCTTCCAAATCAAAAGCTTCTTGGATATGTAATCTCTTTTTTTTGTTTTTTTAACAAGTACAAGGCTTTTGCTATCTTAGTGGTGTTCCCAGGGGCCTGAGAAACCTAACAGAGTGCAAAAGTAAAACATGGTTCCAATTTTAGCTTCCCTGTTTGTCTTTCAAGAGTTAACCCATTGTGTGCCAGTCCACTGCCCAGTTCTTAAAAGCTTCTGCTGAAGTTTTTCTATTGTTTGGCAACAGCCAAGTATCAGTGCTGCTCCTGGTCTCAAGTTGTCATGAAAATAACCAGTGTTTTACTTTCTAGAAAAGACCATCTGAGTTTCCTGAGTCACTCGGGCTCTCTCTAGGGCCCAAAGGGAACTGCATCCCAGGTTGTTTGCACAACTTGTTTGCTTTTTCTTTGGAGATTCTTTCCCAGGACCAAAATCCTAAATGTAGTGGAGCAGAAGCCAGACTTGTAAATGCTCTTCTAGGCCTTGTTGGTTTTAATAACCATTTGCACCAAGCTGATTTATTAAAAAAACCAAACAGAACAAAAAAAAAACCCCACACACCCCACCACTCCCGTTCACAGCAGAATATAGCAGGGCTGAAAAAAAAGCCTTTTAGTCATTATATTTACTTAATTAACTAATAAGTTAAATAATTAACTTACTAAATACTTGCTTAAACTACAGCCGTCTTGCCATAATGTGTGATGTTGACCAGTAATCCGGTATAGGTGATAGTAGATTTGCACATATTGTTTCAGACAACTGGAAATAATTTCAAAAGTCTCTGTGACAGTGGAGAATTTTATTAAATAGCAATGAAAGTTTGCAGGAAGCAGATTTATTTTTTGTACAGATTAATAGTTAAGAGTGGAACTGTTGGGAAGGCTGGCAGAACTTCTGGTCATTCAACAGTGATCTCCCAAAAGGTTGGATGAACTTGTTGAAAGCCGTGGAGCACAGTACAGAGCTCTGGAGTGGCAGGGTAGTCCTGTCGGGATTTCACTGCGTGTTTTGATTTTAAAGTTTCAGGGCTTGACTTAACTTTCTGCTTAGTAGAATTGAAACCGTGGGACAGCCAGACAGACGGGACAGCCTGGGAGTGTGTGTGGAGCAGCAGAACGGCTATGATTCTTTGCAGCGGGATAAGGCTGTGTGCATTAGCACAAATGGTGAGTCTGAATCACAGAATTGACAAATGTGATCCCTTTTTTTTTATCTTCCCCAAACACCATAGCCTCTGATTCTTTATATCCCTGGATCCCATATGAGCAACGTCATCCACCTTTTCTGTACAGACTGTTCGTGCAGTTAAAATCTTTGGTGAGATCACGGATCTCCTTTTCCTGCTTGCAGTTACTGCTACCTGTTTGATGTGACAAAAAGGAACGTGGCAGGCTTGCTTTCCACTTCTATTTGCATGCAAAGAAAATAGGGAGAGATGGTATTGCACGTTAGTATGTACAGACAGCGTGAAATAACATTTGGTATTTTCACTGTTTCAGGGGCAGTATTTGTAAATGGAAAAGAGATGACAAACCAGCTGCCTGCTGTTACTTCTGGATCAACTGTGACGTTTGACATGGAAGCTGTGCAGTTAGGGCCTTCCAGCAGCGAGGGAGGAAACTTCAAGCTTAGAGTAACCATCAGCTCAAACAACAGAGAAGTGGTCTTTGACTGGGTACTTGATCAGTGCTGTGTCTCTTTGTATTTTGGATGTTCATTTTCATACCCAGGCTGGAAAGTTTTGGTGTTTTAGCCGCGAGTAAATGGATTTTTGTTCTTGCTTTAGAGCATAATTTTAAAACCTGGGTTTCCAGCTGTTTGACAACAACAATCTGTTAAAACCCTGCCTTTATACTACTTGAACGCCACTATATTGTACTTCCTACTGGATTCATTTCAAAAAATAGTTGTGAAACATTGGATTTGTTACTCTGGAAAAAGTTAGAAACAGGCATTTGCGTAGGCAAATTAATTTAAGCAGTCCTCCAGACTTGATTTTTGTCAGTATTTCATTGTACTCTAGTCTCAGGGTACGCGTGTTGTATAGAATTAACTTTGCTTAATGCTGCTGTTCTGTGAAATAAGCCTGTAAACGTTTAGGGGGGTGGAGGGGTAGTAACGGACCAAAGTTTTATTTATACTACTCAAAAAGAACAAAGTGCGTAGAGCAGTGATGTCCTGCTATGCTTCCTTGTACACAATGCTGCCTTAACAGTATGAATGGATATAGTGGGTTCTGCATGCAACAGCAATTTCTTCCATGCACGGTACTGTTCATTCCTCCAGAGCAAGGATGTCTGAGCCATAATGTCTTTTTAAAGATGTAGCCAGTCTGGTAATGTCTCACTTAAGTGCCTTATCTCCACCTATTTCTTGAACAGTTTTCTGTTGTCACTTGGAACATTTCTAGAGTAGTTGCACGGTGATGCTTACATCAGCTTAACGCAGATGCTTGCCTCAAACTAGACCAATACCTAGAGTAGGACGGTTATCCTTATCTGCTCTGAACGTCTTCTCTAGTGATTTCCCACGTAGCCTAGGCCAGAGCAAGTCTTAGCAATTAGTACTCATGCATGACATGCAGATGGCAGCCGTGATTCCTCACAGAGCCCTTCTAAGACTTGGAGACGAGGGCAGCGCTGGTCCCACGTGAAGGATTCCTGGGAACACCTGGCATCCACAGGCCATAGGGCAGGTTTCTGGTCCAAGCGCTGGGGATGGACTAGGCCACCCAAGCAAGACGGGGCTGCTACTGGAGATCCACTGTGGGAGATAATGAAGATGGGCTTTGGGTATGGGCTTAAGGCGGACCCTGCTGGCACAGATTTAACCTGCGGCGGTCAAAATGGAGCAGATGGTGGTAATTTAGCTCTCCTCCATGTAGTAGAGTGGGATAAGAAATTATTATGAATTAATTGACTTTGAATTCAGAAGTTACCACCATTTCCCCTAAGGAGCAACTAAGATTTAAAATGAGCTTATCAAAGAGAGCCTATTCCTGGGCAAAAGATTGCAGAACTACTGCATTTAAAGAATATTTTAAAGTAATGCTCACTAAGGGCCTTAAAAGGGACCTTCTTACCTCAACTTCAATTAAAATTAAATATATTTTAGCATGTTAGAATAGCAATATTTTTATAAAACCTAGACAATCATTCTACCCTTTTTCCTTCAGTGTCAACATGCTACATTAGCCCTCTATGCTAGCATAAAAAGCTTAATTTACATTGGATCAATAGCCCCCATGCTCACATTGCCAGTACAAAAAGATTAGTCATCTGCCTGCATTTTTTGCCCCAGGCATCTGTAGTAGGGGTACGTGAATCTCAGAAGAGACTATTTATACCATTTACAAGAAAAAAAAAATTGTGAGTAGATTCAGAGGGATGCAAAGAACTTGCACATGGTAGAGTTAGGTTGGAATTTATGTAAGACACAAATTGAGGAAACCTGGACACCTACAGGTAAGATAATCCAGTGTTAGCAACAAAAAGCCTGCAGGATTCTGTTCTTCAAGCTTAACTAATTCACCGTTAGGGAGTAAGAGGATACTAGCTTATGCTGTACTTTCAGTGTTCCTTTGAATTATCCTGTGAAGAGTGTTTTCAAATATGGTTCTTTTCCTATAGCCAGGAAGGTTCAGTAGGTGACCAAACAGTGTCAGCCCTGTGTAGAGTCAGGCTGGCAATCCAGCTCCCAGCCGCCTTAAATCTTGCTTCACCGAGTAGCGCTGGTAGTTGTCAGGTACTAGTTGTAACTTAGTACTTTTAGCATATGGAAACTAAAATTGTGAATATACACTGCTGAGGCACCGACAGCTCGGGTGCCTTTTCATCTGCTTTTGGAGGGGCCAGTCAGACCAGTGGGTCTGCAGGATATTTACTGGCGTATTAGAAAATAAAGCTTAAGCCTCAGGTACTTGCAGAGATGGTAACGCCGTGACAGTTTGTTCAGAACACACAGACAAAGCAGCTTAAGATGACTGTGAAGGGCCGCAGGAGGCCCAACCGCTCCCCCCAAGAGCTGAGGATGGCGATAGCAGTAGTTTGACTTTGGCCTTGAGCTGCATGTTGAACAAGGGCAGCTTGCCAATGGTGGGCAAAGGGTGGTGTCCAAATTGTGAATTAGGTACTGTTCAGCCACCTCTTAGAGCTGCACCTTTTACCCTGGGAAGGGTGAGCCTCAGGGCGAGAGACCCGAGTAATAACGTAACAAAGTATGTAAAGAATCAGAAGAGGCTTGAATTGAAAAGGTTGAAATTCTGTTCTTCCACAGCAGAGTTCAGCTAGGCAGAAAACTTGACACTTTCCTTACAATTTTTCACCTCTAGCTGTTGGAGCCTTGCAAGCAAGAGTGTCAACTGCTTATGAAATCCAGTCCTGAAAGTTGTTTTCTTAAGCTAGTACATTCACTTACCTCAACTAAGACTTGTGTCAAGTGAAATTTGAATTTTTTTAAATAAAATTTTATCCCTCAAATGTGCATGGTCTAGTAAATTATTTATTGGGGCACATAAAGCTGAGCATCACTGCATTCTTCTAACAAGAACGTAAAAATTGGTTCCATAGCACTGCAGCCATCTGTAAGAGCTGGGGTTTGGTGTTTTTTTTAATAATATTATTATCTTCTGTCCCTCAAGTCCCAGATCATTGTTTCTCAGGTTTCTCACTTGTGCACTTTTATTTCCCACTGAAGTTCAGATCTTAACTAGTGCCTCTTGCAGAAATAATTTTCCTTATTTTTTATTAGTTACAGCATCTGTAAACTACTTCCCTCAATATTCCATCACAGCTAATTTATCTCTACTTTACTGTTCCCAGCTCCTTACAATGGTGCAACCTTAAATGGTGCAACTCTAATACATAGTAGTTTCTGGCCACTATCGCTGAGCAAGCAGCAGAGGTATTTAATCCCCCTCAAATAAAATCCATGTTGAACGAACACACTGCTTTATTCTCTGAGCTCTGCTTTACCTGCAGCCCACTGCACTTCCTTGGTTTCTTCTAAAGGAAACAAAACCTGTGAAACCAGTGAATAAGGCTGCTGACAGGGTAGCTTTCTCTCCTCAATACACCATTCGTATAAAGAACCTTCATGACAAGATGCTGAGTGTATCTCCTAAAGAGTGCATCGTCAGGCTCGAATCAAGCAAGTTAAGAGCAGCAGATACCAGTCACGGAAGGAAGGCTTACCTACTTCATTCAAAGCTCTCTTCTCGGTTGTGAAACCACGCAGTATCAGATTTAAAGCCAGGATCTGGTCCAACAGGAACACCTTCCTTCAAGCACTGGCTGACGATGGCACCACACTGTTCTGTGAATTAAGAAATACTGAACTTTGAAAAGTATTGGCAAACTTGTCCTCATAGAATGGTTCCTGCATTCTCAAAGGTAAAACTGAACTGCTGGCTTGGGGTGGGCTGCATGGTCTGGGGGGTTTGTCTTGGTGACTAGTGAAGTAATCAGAACAGTTCAAATTCTTTGCAACTGCTTCATCAGGCAGTGAATCTTTATCCCAGCCCCCCCCAAACCCAAGGACTACATTCAAGACACAGTCAAAGCAACCTACACTTAAGGGTAACAACTGCAGTGCATCTAACAAGTTTGAATAGAGTATTTAATGCACTGAATTAAATATTCAAGTCATATGATAGGTTCCAACTTGGGGTTCACCAAATACAAAACATCATAAAAATCTGCCACGAACATATTAAAGGCAGGATTAGAAGCACCGTGCCAATTTTAGAGACAAAAGCATACCGGACAACTGCAGCCTGAAGTCAAGTTTACAGAATCCAGCTGTCGTACCCTGGGTTTCAGTATCTGATTTATTTCTTACATGGAAAAGGTTTTCAGTGTCTGCTATTCCACAGTCACTTTTCGGCCAAGCAGTGCGATTCCTTACTCGTTTCGTTCTGTAGCACCTCGAGCATCCATCCTCTACAGTCCCAGAGAAGCACTATTTTGAACTGATACCCATTTAAACTTTGCTCCAAATGAACTAAGTATCTTGTAAAATCCGTTTGAAACGTTAAGCGCTTGCAGGTAAAAAAACTCACAAGTCTTAGTTTTATAACTGACATCACAAGTGATAGGTTTCATTTTCAGTTATATAAATTACAGTTCTGAACAGTAATACACAACTTACAGATAAAGCTCAAGTATTCAGTTCTAGCCCCTAGAAAGGAAGTTTTTTATCATCTAGCTAAAAACCTGGTCACTTACGGAGACACCTTAAACAGAACAAGTCGACTGGACAGCAACTCAGCTACCCTTGTAACAGTCGGGCAAAGGAAGAACACGTATGCAAGTTCTACAAGACATGCAGAGGAGAAAGTTTGTACAAGGTTCCGCGTGGGGCCTTTCTGCGTGCACACAAAATGACTGGACAAGCAGCGTGGCAGATTTTGTATTACTGAACTTTATGTACAAAAGCCGATTTCAAATAAAACACTTTAATGTAAAAACAAATGTTCATTTAAACAACTGAACTCGTTTTGGTTTTTGTTCTTGTTTGGGGTTTTGTTTTTACATCTACTGTACCATTCAAATTCTTTTCAACCAGCTTACATGATATCTTCAAAGTCTATCAAAGGTACACATAGAAAAGGCATCTTTATAAATAGAAAACAAAGGGATTTTTTCAGCTTTTATTATAAATTGACATGACATACAAAGTTTACTGGACAGAAGTAATTTCATTACTATTTTTGGGGGGATCACCAACTTTTTGTGCAAACAATGCTAGCCTTCTTTTAAGCATTAAGAGCATAACTGCTTAAGAAATGACATAAGCGATAATTCTAGAACTACATCTCCCCTAAAATAATCTATTTTTTTACATATGTGCACAGCTTTAGCAAATTAAAGCCAGAGAGAAATGCTTGATGTACTATCCAGAGGCATAATTAGAGTTTGCTAAAACTCGGAGAGCTGGCAAATTCAAGGAGTTTGTAATGAAAGCTGCAGTTTCCCTCTTTCCTATTTTGTACACAAAATCAGTGACTAAGAACTTAATACTGGATGACAAATCACATCCACACCATTAGTTAAATAGTCTCACAGTTAAACACATCTTAAGGACCATCAAAATCAGTATTTACATTTTATAAATTTCTGAAGACACCATTAGAAAGCTTATATACCCCTTAAACAACTAGGGAACTGCATCTCATGGTGATGGAATGAAATAAAAAATTAAAAATACCTGTACTTACAGCAGCATTGTTCCTTTATAAATAAAGAATATGAAAAATGCAATATTTTAAGGATAATAAAAAATTGAGGTGATGTCACTCAACCACAGTGCTTGCTGGAATAAACCCTTCGGTGCTGATACTGTACCAGTAGTGAAACCACTTTCCATTGGAAAAAATCTGTAAACGTATGCATAAAATGTGTTAACAGCAGTGCAAAACTGCTCAAATATAGTTTAGTCAGCATCTTAGTATCTGTATTGAATACAATACATCACAGAATACTTGCATAAGAAGTGCAACACATTTTCTGGTCCAATTTTACAGTGCATTTTTCCCTCAAGAGTGGCATCTCGAAAGCCAAAGCTAAACCTATGGCCTGGACTTGCAGTCTGTACTCAGGCAAAACAGCAGGCATAAACTTCACACGAAGTTATTCGACGTAATGCCTACATACTGACTATAGACTCTCGGCTTTAGCATGGCACACTATGATGCGGAACCCCAGTAAAAAGGGTTTACATCAAATTGTTTGTGTAGCTGTGTAAATGTGTAATAAAAATATAAAGGAGCTAATGTTCAAGTCTAAAATGGTACACTGGGTGATCAATACATCGGAATTATCCACGAAAACCAAACTGCTGGTAACCTCAAAAAGCCAAGGTGGGACTTGACTGTGTCTGTAACATGAAAAGCCAAGATCTTTCCAAACAGGCACAAGACAAAGGAAGTGCTAAGTTTGCCAACTTCGATAGTTTTCATGTAAGAAAAAAAAGTAATTTGTAATTTATGATCAATTGATAAATGATTTCAAATACAAGGATCAAGGTTGAACTTTAAATAGTGAGACGGTATTTTCACAAAAAGCCAACTGGAGAATTTCTAAAGAAGAAAAGCAGAAACTGTATCCCAATCCCCTTGCCCCAATGTTTCACAACTTCATGGTAAGAAAAACAGCCAGATACAGATGCAAAAATCTTAATATAAAACTGGTTTTACATATATTTAAATTATGTAAATTCCATAAAGTTCTTAAGACACTAATTACTAAAATTACAAAAAGATTTTCATATTGCTGTTCATGCTCAAACTCTTAGATTATTGTCATTACATCACCAAAACCGATATACATGTAGTACTTGCATAATTAACTGAACAGAAACCCTGTTAAAACAATATCCTTGTTGAAATCATTTATTTCCATCCAGCAGTGCCTGTTTGGAATCTCTGTATTTTTGTGTGTAATTCTTTATAGAGCTCATGCACCCTAGAATGTCACTTCAATGCTTGTCCGTTGAATGGCATCTGACTTTTGACTTCAGAGCTTTTGTTTCTTGCTCTGTTTTGTGACACCTGAGATGCTATCCATTTCTGAAATTCTCTCTCTCATATTATTTTCACTATATCCATTTGTTGTCCCACTTTGTTCCTCAGAAGATTCCTCGTCCGTTGGGGAGGCTGATTCTCCTTTCTCTAACTTCTGCTGCATCTCTCGGAGCCTGGCAACAGCTTTGTCTATTGACATTATGCTGATGAGGTTAAAGTCATGCATGCTGACCAGATGTAGCATAAAGTTTCGACACAAGTTCTTCTTAATTATTTTTTGTCCGTAATTTTCAACAAACAGCATACAGGCATGATTCATTTGATTGTCAGCAATAAACCTGTCAAATCAGAAAGCCATCATTATGCAAGCAGAACATTTTGAAAAACAAGAAGATACCCTACAACATGGTTTATCAGTGTAACCGCACAGACTGTCTATTACATAGTCTCAACATCTGCAGTGGTTTCCCTTTTCAAAGCCTTAGGGCTACTAAGCACAAGGCCATCTTTAAAAATTTAAACAGTCAAAAGCTTGTTACCAAATTGTCCTTTAATGATCCTTTCCTAAACAAGTGAGCTAACTGAATTTTAAGTGCTTAGTGAACTGCAATGCAAAATGGTCAACCACATCTATACCATAATTTGTGTATCAAAACTAAGTTTACAGTAACATACCCGTGCTTCATAACATGAAGATTCCATAATTTCATCACTTCTTTCTCTCCTTCGTTAACATCAGAAAATTCTTCAATTTGCTGGAGAGATAAAGGATTGGGAGAAAGGACAGGAGAAGAAACAAAGACACGCATCAGAACCGCATGTCTGCTGACAAGTAGTGAAACCACACCTAACACTCAACTTATGCCACGGGTACATCACAGGAATAACTGCCGCTGAAAATTCAGGCACTGCAGTCAAAAAGCTCAGAAAAAAGTAGTATCATGTGGAGACCTCTAATGATAAATTACTTCCATATTACACACACACAACACTGTGTACTCCTGGGATATCAGCATCTCTCCTCTTTGAAGGAAAAAAACAGCCACAAACAATGAAAACTTGTTGGGACCCACGTGGACTGAGCTAGCTTTGCAACTAAAGACATACTTGAAAACGCAACATTTGATTCCATGGATTTTTATCATGAGTGTTGTCTCACCATCACAAAACTGTCTACTTACTCTTAAGTGCACCATTTTATAGAATCATAGAATCACTGAGGCTGGAAAAGACCTTTAAGATCACCAAATCCAACTGTTAACCTAGCACTGCCAAGCCCGCCACGTCCCCAAGCACCACATCTACAAGTCTTTTAAATACCCCCAGGGACGGTGACTCAACCATTTCCCTGGGCAGCCTGTTCCAGCGCTTTTTAAGTCTTTCAGTGAAGAAATTTTTCCTGGTATCCAATCTAAACCTCCCCTGACACAGCTTGGGGCCGTTTCCTCTCATCCTATCACTAGTGACCTGGGAGAAGGGACCAACTCCCAACTCACTCCAGCCCCTCTCAGGCAGCTGCAGAGAGCGAGAAGGGCTCCCCTCAGCCTCCTCTTCTCCAGGCTAAACCCCCCCAGCCCCCTCAGCCGCCCCCCAGCACACTTGTGCTCCAGACCCTGCCCCAGCCCCGCTGCCCTTCTCTGGACACGCTCCAGCCCGTCAAGGCCCTTCTTGTCCCGAGGGGCCCAAACCTGAGCCCAGCATTCGAGGTGGGGCCTCACCGGTGCCGAGCACAGGGGCCCCATCCCTGCCCGGCCCCTGCTGGCCACACCAGTGCTGACACAAGCCCGGCGGCTGGTGGCCTCCTTGGCCACCCGGGCACTGCTGGCTCATATTAAGCTGGCTGTTGACCAACATCCCCAGGTCCTTTTTGGCTGAGCAGCTTTCCAGCCACTCTTCCCCAGGCCTGGAGTGTTGCATGGGGTTGTTTTCAGAATATATGCCCTGTTTGTTCCCTACAACAACTGCAGATCATCATTTAAAAACCACAATCTATTTAAAATAATTTTGTATAAATAGAGTAATTACAGTAATGGTTTTCTCCCTTAGCCATTCAGGGTCCTTTTCATCCTCACTGTCTACTTCCATTTCTTGTGGACGGAGAGGTAAACACGTGTCGCTGTGGAAATATAGCCGATTGTGCCCGCTGCTGTATGTTCGCTGCTGTTCTACTTCTCCATCTTCAGATTCAAGAAATTCTGACATACTTGCTTTCGTACGCTTTGGCCTAGCAGAAGGGAAAAAAATAAGTGCTTTCTAATTTCTAGGGTGTTTGTTAGAACCATTTCCTGCATATCAAATATGCAAATACTGTATTTTGGTATTTATCAAAAAAATGACAAAAAGGAGTAATTTGTAAAATTTAATTGATTGATACAAATTATTTTTTTAAGCTCTAGCTTGCAAAAATGTTGGGGGTGGGGAGAATTGCCAGCAGTGAAATAAAACCCTTTTATAAACCCAACACGCCATTCCAACCCACATTCCACCTTTTGGGGAAGGAAAGTTTTAGGATAAGGCAGTTAAAACAAAGTTACATCATTATGAACAGATCCCTCAACTGAAGAGGTAGAAAAGTCACAGGTGAAGTTATCCTTCGGTAACATTTTATTGAGTCATAAACTGCTGTACTTTAATGATAGTGAAATTTAACACTGTTTATGTGCACCGACAGATTTACAAATCCCTAGATATCACTACTCCGGTCTATATGCCATATTACACAAATACAGACAGACCTTGTTTTCCATCTCCCTACCTGCAAACAAGTATGTGTGTGATAGGAGTTCTTTTGACCGGTCCGTTGCGACTGAAGGCAAATCCAGGCTGACGATGGATATCCTGGGGGTTTCCTGCATAGGAGCCATCATAGCACTCATTGATAGATACATCTATCCTAGCACCTTTTGGATGATACTGAAACAGATAATTGCAAATATACTTAGCAAACAGTGATGAATATATGTCAGGAGGTTTAAACAAGTAACCTTTTTAATTCTGAATACTTTAAGTATCGCCCTATCGATAAACTGACATAGCTCTAGTTTCCTTTTACAACACCCAAATAATTTTTAACCTCTAGAAACAAACTATACTAAAGCTTCCTTGCTCTGTACCATTTTACTGTTTTATATAAAACCACTCACAACAGAACTAATTGTAAAATTAAGGAAAAAAAATCAGGAAATGGTTCTAACAAACAGCCTAGAAATTAGAATATTTCTAACCTGCTTGAGGAGTGAAGTTTCAGAATAATAATCTGAGCAGGGTAGTGGGTATAGGAAACTACATTATCTTCAAATAAATAGGACAAAATTTCTCTTTGAGGTCCGATTGGTAGGAACAGGTCCTTATCAGCATCAGTAAATATAATGATGTCTTTAAATGTTTACTGCCTTCCTAAAGCTTCAAGAGACTTCCAACTAAATGTAACTATGTTGCTTCCTACATCACATAAAAAACACATTAACGCAAAAGCAGCAGCTTAAAAGGAAAAAAAATCAAACCCGCCGTTTTTTTCCATGCAACACAAACATTCACATAACATTCAAAGGAAGCTGCATTTAACCTGTAGATACAGTCCTACAATTTAACAGGCTTGCAACAGAATCACCGCATACATAAGATCTGTGACAGACTGGACAGTGTTTCATAGTGCTGAACTACAAAGAGACTACTTACAACATAATTAAAGATAAATCTGCTGTGGCAAAGTTTAAGATGTTTGAGTAAACTATACAGTTTCCGACAGTTCAGTGTGCACCATGGGCAATGCAAGTCATCTCGGGCTTCGGTCTGCTGTCTCGTGTTGTTGTTATAAAGGAACTGATGCAAACAAAGGAATAGGTAGTATTAGCACCAAATGCGTTTCATTCACTGACCTCCAAAACCACCAGAACAAAGTCAGACATCATTTCAGGAAACCTCTACAATAAGTTCTTGGGAACACTGCATCACCTCAGTGTAATGAAACACTGGTATTTCAAGAACTGTTTTCCCCACAGGGAGACCACCTGTAACCCTCCTAATGTCTAAGAGATGTCCTTAGCATTTTGGAAAGTCAGGCGTGCCTGCAGGAAGATTAGTTTTCTAAAATACATCCGGTAAGAAGAAATATGTGGAATGGCTCTAATACGTGAATCCGAGACCCCTTAAGGCATCCACTAGAAAGGCAAATGGAAATTTCCACCCAACTCAGAAGAGAAGTGAGCATTTTAATTCCAGGTAATATTTACAATCTATTTTCCCCCCTCTATTGCTTATTTTCAATACCTGGTAAAATATTCGCAACTTTTGTCGAGGTTCATTTAAAACATCTCTCTCTTTTCTTGTTTGAAGGTCTGTCGGCAAGGATTCTTTCACAGCTGAAAAAAAAAACCCAAAACCATGTACAGACACACATTTCTTTGGTGAAAAAAAAAGACGACATTGTTTCTTACCCAAGTGTGAAAGTTCTGAGAAGGGCACACTGCTGCTGAAGGCAATGGGCTACTCTACTTTGATATAAGTAGCTCCCATCAGCAACAAGGATGTCTTGATGCTCAGCTTCTTTCTCAGATCTACCACATGCAAACCCACTACTTTTAAACACCAGATTTATCTCCAGTTTTGGAGAACCCTTCAGAGAACTTAAAAACCGTCTGGTGAAAAGTAACATGCTTCTTACTCCACTTAAGCAAACATTAAGCTAAAATTTTTTAGGCATAAATAAAAGCAGGTGAGGCTGGGAAATAAAAGAAACATTTCTTTCTGATGGGGCTGCATTGGAAATACATCACTTCAATTCAATTTCACAAGCTTCTCAAGTCACACAACAGACAACACAGCATGAACACACAAAATATTTAACTGAAGCTTTAACCCTTAACTCTTGTCCCTCAAACACTTCCTGTTTGTGTGTATAATGGCACCACTCGCTTGCCTCTGAGCCTCTTCCATACATCTTAATCTCAGTAAGATTATTTGATTCTATACAACTAAGAAGAAACCCGGTTTATAAGAGAAGCCAGTTTACAAATCTACCCTCGGGAGAAACCAAATAATGAAACCTGCTTGCTCCTGAATGGTGCAAAAGATGGCAAAACGAGTCCGATCTCCACTGACATAAGGAGGTATTTTAGAAGATGCACTTACTTCATATTTAGTATTTCTGAGACCAAGGGAAATTTCATCCTTTCTGTACAACAAAGAAAGGAGGCCTGACACTTCAGCCTGCACCACATCAGAGAAATTAGAAATCCATGGCTCAGTTACTTTTAGCACTTTGTAATTACACCAAAGCTTAAGCCGCCACATTTAGAAAGCCTTTGATGTCTTGATTCCACTGGTCTGCCTTGGGAAACACGCCAAAGTGACGACACCAAATTCATATACCCTTGGGAAAGATGCACTGGATCTTTTCCTTTTACTATCAGAACCTCTAATTGATAGAACTTTCCTACTACTTTCACCCTTCTACTTTCTTGGTATTCAGAGACTGAAACCAGCATGACCATTATAATTACCCTACAATGCTGCACTACGATATATTCCTGTGTTAAGATAAAGGTCTGCTGTACTATTTTGGAAGGTGACTCTTGCTGTAACTTTATCAGTTTACTGGAATACTTAGCTTTTCTGATGCAAGAAAAAATGGGTTCTATCGGTACATTAGCAACACAGCCTTGCCATGTCCCTGTTGCCTCCATATTTATTATGTAGTAAACTAGGACACACCTGCTGGAGTTAGTCAACATACCATCATTTCTTTTGCAAATCTGAGCATAAAACCTGCCTGACAAATTACAATATAGGTCTCCAAGAAACTCTAAATATAAGGAGACCTGGTATGAGGAAGTAAAGAGAAAGCAGAACTTTTAAGGTGAAAGTTCAAGTACTGCCCCTGCTTCTGTTGCCTTTCTTCTATTGGAAATTACTTCATGTCTGTGTGCATTAAGTATCATCCATTCACCCTGATTTAAGAAATGTTAAGTGTCTGCAATCCCTAGCTCAGGTAACATATTTGATTCAGAAGACAGGCATCAGTCTTATTTAAAAATTCTTGTACAATTTCCAAAGACAAAGGTATCTGTAGGCTGGCTGAGGATGTTAGGGATCATCGTAGGCAGTGGCTTCTGCACAGGTAGGGGTGAAATTCTTCTTGCTCTAACTTTTGTATTACTACACACAAGAGCTCTAAAAGCTGTAAAAGGATAGCTACTCTTAGGAAGCCTCACCCGAGAGGAGCAATCGTTGACCCATTAAGTTTCCCAACATATAATGCAATACAACTGCACAAAAAGCGTGTCTGGAAAAGCAATGTATTTTTCATAATAATCATCCCCTTGCTATCACTACTACAGCTCCAAAACCTCACAGTTACATATCCAATGCAAAACTGAACTGAACTATCATTTCACACAAATTCTCTGATGCCAGAGATGACCCCCAAAACTCCAGGCAAGGCAACTCTTTACAAACAGTACCTGGCTACATACCCCAGAGATCAAGCCTGGAGGCAGGACCGCTGCACTCCAGGTAATTACTTCTATAATCAGGAACTAGTTTCCTTAATCACACAGTCCCAATCTAGTTACAAGCTTGAAAATACTGATTACTCTGAACTGCACTGGGTGCCAGTTGAGAGTCTGGGTATGTCTCTAAGTGTTTAAACAACAGCAGCAGCCTGTTGCCTTCTGTACAATTTAAGTTTTCCCAGCTGTCCTTGGGCCTTACCTGCCAACACAATATTCCAAGCCAAAGTTACAAACAACTGTGAGCGAGACAAAGAAAGATAGCATCTAGGCCAGCCCCCACTGCCACTTAGGAATCAAAGGGGAGTTTCAGATCAAATATGACCCCAAGACAGGAAACTGCTATTAAAAAAAACAAAACAAAAACCAAGGACACAATGGTCATTCAAAGGTGCCTTTTCTATCTAGTGTCAAGAAGTATTTTAGTAGTAGCTTTTTTGAGCTATGCTCTGGGACAGCAAGGAAGAGACATCTTTTTAGAAACATATTAACAACTGAACTAAATTAATCACAACTTTGTATTTAAAAATATAAAAACTACACTAAGCTTAATTTCCTGAGATAATTATAATCAAATAGCAAGCTACCTGCTGCAAAGCTACATCACTTTGTGAAGCTTTTGGTTGACTGGATTGCCATATACAACCAGTTACCCCCACCCAGCAGCTATCCCACTATTTTGCAGTATCTAAACAACTCCTAAAGGAGAAAAAATCATGGGGTTGTTTTTCATACCTAAACACATATCTTAATACTACAATCTTGTGCAAAACATCTCACAGCAAGTACATGTCTGTTAATGTTTTCACATCTTGCATGAATTAAAAAAAAAAAAAAACAAAAACGTGTGCTATCACACATTCTTTGAAAATTTTTAAGGGTCAAACCATTGAAATTTTCAAGCTTAAGTCCCATCACTGATACTGATTAGCTAACCTTACGGAAAGGGAAATATTCCCGGAAGACTGTCCATAAAGAAACTGATGTGGGACACAAACCTGTTTTTTAACATGTACCTACGAAATATCAAAGGACATTTTACAAAGTGTTTCTAAAATAGTGCTTAAAATCACCCATGTATATTTAGGATAAATCTAATTTTACATTCAGCAGCTTCACAAAACAAGCTTTTTAGTAACAGCAACAGCAGAATGAGCAGTTTCTAGACATTGCAATAGCTCTTGAATTAATGTGTTTAAATATATAATGGGATATATATTAATGTAACAAACCCTATAATTTTAGATTTGCAGTGAATATTAGCAGACTGCACTAATGTTTTTGACACTATGTAATCTCCAAAGTAGTGGGTCAGATTACAATGGTAATTACATTAAATTGTCAATGACACTGTAGCATCCACAGACGTGCCACCACTACATTAAATATAAACCAAGCACAGAAGTAAATCCAAAATAATTGTATGCTGCTTAAAAGTGTTTCCATGAAGCAACGTTAAGCAAACCAATTTTAAATAGTCTATCCACTACTGCTTTTAATGTGATATATATTTAAAATTGTGATCAAACAGTTCAAAAGCTGATGATGAAGTTTGGCAATATGTGAACTCTTCTGGAAAGAGCATACAGGAACTAACTTGCAGAAGAAAACAAAACTAATTATATTTCAGATCATCGAAAAATTCTGAATTTAAAAAGCATTGAGTTTTAAATTATAATGCTCTCAATATTAATTAGTGACTAGGGAGAAACTAGTTCGATAATACATAAAAATTTATATATAACAAATACAGACTTACCTCACATAGTAATAGTTTGCAGACTTGCTATTTTTTTCTCTTACCTACACAGAATTATTTTTAGATAGTACTAGCTCTAAGTCTGCATTCTACCTAGACAACCTCAGGCTCCCCAAAATGAATAAAAGCAGAAAAAAAACCTTTAGGCTCAAACATAAATCTTTGTTAACTTTTGTGAATATGCAGAAAATGCAGCTAAATAATAAAAAAATATATATTGTGCTTCCATCAAGGGACCATGCCTAGACATCAAACTATCTATCAAGGACACTAGTGCCAATTCATAAGTGTTCTGAAAGAACCCGAGTTACCTTTATACCACAACTGTGCAATGTAATGTACAATATTTTAGACAGTTTGTCACATTTCACAGTAGCCAAGAGCTAAATACATCACCTGATAGACAAAACCATCCAAACCATAAAAAAATAAGCTTGCTAATACTATAAATCCAAATACTTATAGAACAGTAGTTGAAATGAGTAGAGCAAAATAGACAATCCTAGAAGTCCTATTCACAGATTTCCCCTGACTTATTTCACGTCAGGATTTATGAGCATTGTATGTAAATCACTCCGATATTGCCAGGGTCTCAAAGACCCTACTATTTCTAACTTTTAAACATACCTTAAAAGATGTACAAAAGATGGGATACAACAAAGCCCATTCATTTTTGCTTTTTCATGTTTAAGATCACCCAAAGCAGTTGCGCCAGTGAGTCAAGAACCCTGAAGTACAGAAAGGCTGAGCTGATAATTCAGAGGCAAAACCAAAGTTTGCTCACCTATAGTCTGAGCAGGTTTAACAGAATTGGGCTTGTTTTCTTGAGGGAGGCTTTCAGAATTTCGTGTTGCAAGAGGCTTAGCTATAGGAGCTGTAGACTTATCATTTGTGTCTCCTGTCCAACGAAGAGTAAACTGAAGTGTAGGTCCCTGAGAAAATGTTTCAAATGGAGGCAATCTCTGGGGTAGGGAAATCAAAATAAAACAGCAGAATTAGTGTCTTCCCATGCACAAAAACAATCCTGAGAAAATATTCACAGAAAGGGGACAGATGTAATTTTTTTAATCACCTGAAGTCCTTGTGTTTTCAATGCAAGCATACACATTTAGATATACAAAAAAAAGGGCTGAAAAAGATGACTATGCAGTTTCCTGCACATTAGTGAGCAATCACTATCACATATTATATGTGGTACACATATTGATCTTTGTGAAACACTAAGCAGTAACCAGCATGAGCCCTGACTAGAAAGAAACCAGTACTTACCCACAAGCCTCCTGCCAACGTACTTCTCCTTCTACTCACACCTACTCCTAATTCTGCAGTCCAGAATTGTGTATCAATACAGAATACACAAGCTTTAAAAACCGTACCACTGTCTGCTGTAGAAATGATACTGTAATGTTCTCCTGTGGATACATTCTTATATTCCACTCACTTATACAAGTTAACAGTAATAAAGAAATAGAAGAGACCCAAGTCAAGTCCAAACTCCTATTATCAAGTATCATACCTTAAATTTATCAGTGAGATTACAGAATTCCATCTTAAAAGCTCTTTATTATATTTAGGGTTCATTAGTTTACAGAAATGCTATTGCAAAAACAGAAAACCAATGACTGCTTAGCAGGTGTGGGTGATAAACACATTGGCCATGACTTTCTTCTCCTCACTTTGGGGTAGCACCTCCAGCATGAAAAAACCTCTCTCTCATTCTCCCAACAACAGAGAGCAACCATATCCCTGCCTCAGTTTAAGAAAGTTACAGCAATATATATATATATTTTTAAACACATTTACACGTGGAGGATCTCCTCCTATCGTCATCCTAAAAGCTGTTTCTAGCTTTTCAATTTTAATTTCTTGAACGCAGTTTAACAGAATCAGTAGCGTTCCAGGTAAAGGCTGAACAGGGTAACAGAGCTTATAACGATATTTTTACTATATGCTTTGGATCATCCCTGCTTTTTTCACAATTATGTAATCATGTTGATACACAACTTCTTTGCAACCATCTAGAATTTTCATATTCTTCTCTTCAGTCACCACCGATACTCTCCCAGGACACAGGCGCATTTAAGTGCATGCAGTCACCAGCATTCACTGTACCACTGAGTGTTGATTCACCTCAGACAACACCTTCTCTCTGCACAACACTTTCTCCTACTCTGACACACGCTCTTCCTTTCATCACTAAATTTCATCAGCATTCTCTTAAGGTATGTAAGATCACACCTATGAAAGTTCTACGTTCCTCTTTCTTTCCCCAAAATATTCTGCTTCTGCAGTTTGTTCCTCTTCATTGGTTCAACCTGAATTTATTACAAACATTTGATCTGCCTGATTTTAGAAGACAGAAATTCACAAGTCTCTGAAAGAGACAGCTGCCATAGAGCAGCTAACATCTGCTTGTATTAATGATCTAGTGTAGCCAAAGCTTTCCTAAACTGAGAGCTAAATTTAAACTTAGGTCCATATATCCTGAGAGAGAAGTACTATTTCTGTTTAATCAGTTTTCAGAGGAACTGCACTTTGGGTTGTGTTCTACTTTAATCCAGACCATTTGAAGTGAAGACGGGTCTTTCAGCCAGTAAAACAGTCCATACCTTCCCATCAAGTATAGTTTCCCATGTTGCTCTTTTCTTGCTAATGGGACACTCTTCCATTTCCTGCATGGCCACTTCATATTCTCCATCCAGAAGTTGCAAACGTCTGTCAAGACAAAGTAGGTATTATGAGTAACGCAGCTCATTTTTATTGTTTGCCTATTAAAATGTAGAATATATTTCACAGTAACTGCATTTCCATGAAACTAAAGGCAGATTTTCAGGCTGTGAATCTTAGGCAAACACCATCCGTAACAAAAAAGCTGCCTAATGCCAAACATTAACACAAAAGCCTCCATTCAAGCGACTCCAAGAGATGCAAGAAAGTTATTGTTAAAACAAAATTAATATTATGATGGAAATCTTCCTGTGAAGAAACAAAAACCAAAGTGAATGACATCCCATCCAAATCATCTCTTATTTATTCTTGCTTTATTCATAACTACTCTGTTCTAGCAAACCAATATGACCTCTAATCAGGCCTCCAAAACCAAAGAATCCTATCTTTGTATCAAAGCCATGTCAGATGTAACCTCTAGAGGGCTTCAACATGGTAAATGTAAAGCATGGCATTCTCAAAAAGCAAACAAAATGCTTTACCTAGACTAGAACGGGTAATTCAAACATGTTAACCAGCATGCTACATTTTCACTTTCCTTCCTATCTCACCCTGCTTGCTCCTACGTAGCAGTCTGTTCAGTGAAGCTTGAGAAGTTCTGATCGCTACTTAAATGGTTTTATTTTGTTGCCACATGCTGACCAGCACAGGAGAAGGAAAAAAGAGAAAAGTGGTGAATCAAAGGTATAGTCTCAGGAAAACGTTTAATCGATACACGTTTTAAAGATGTCAATTTACAATACAAGCTCACTTTCCCAAGATTTTGTATTTTTTCTTTTCAGACATTGCTTTCTGAAGCAATGGCACTGAATTCCTGACAACAGATCGTAAGGTACAGAAGTATCATTCAAAATAAATGAGTTGCTGCTAAGTACATAAATTCCATGCAAAAGTATGCAAACTGTTACACAGTTGGGAATTGTCTTGCAGAAAAAGGCTGTTCTTGTTTCTAGATCCTTCAGTATTCTATGGTGAGATACTGGAACAGGTAAACTACAGCCTATCTTTTTCTTCTACATGAAATATCCCAGCTAAATAAAGTCATAAACACACCAAATAAACCATCAGATGTCGTTTGTTCTATTTCTTGACAGCATCTTGCAAACCACCAACTCCATCATTTACTCTATTTAGAACAGTAAGGGCTTCAAAAAGTGAATAAACAAAGATGGAGAAGCTAATGGCCTTAGGATAATACTTTTCCTAGATCTGCATGATATGTATAACCCTTTTCCAGGCCTGAAGTCTGGGTAAAAACTTATTTTTCAATTTCTCAATCAAACAGAAGACTGTAACTTCAAGAGGTTAACATAAATGAATAACTTATACTTTACAAAAATCCACAAATAATTAATCAAGTCAATAGCTTACACTTTGAAGATGGCTTTCCACACAAAGTAAAATTTTAAAGATTTTAAAGAACAGATTTTTCTGCACGATTTGGTTCTGCTGCATATCAGACAAGTGTCACTTACACAGCAGCATGACTGAAAATGTCCTAGCTTATGTATAACCACTACCAACCTACCTAATGGTCCATGTCATGTTTAGCATATTGAAGTTTTCCATGGAATTAAGTAATAGAAAAGAATAAAACCTTGTCAAGACTTCTGAGAAGACACAGATTAGAGAAAGACATGTCTTAAAAATACCCTACTCAAAATATAACACTTCTAAAAACATATTTGGATAAATGACCATTTTGTCAGAATCACTTGGAGCTACACTTCTAGCAGCTTTTTCTTGAAACTGTATTTATTTTCTACTAATAAAGAAATTATCTAGATACCTGCCTCCACCCAGGATCTACATTTGCCACGGACAGAACTCTTATGCTCATATACTGTATTTTGGCTGTTGCTGGTATCATCATCTTCTGCAGAACAAACAGCTACAATGCCCGCTTACCGGTAAATGGAACGCTACTTATCTTCAGAACTATCTGGATTGCTCTAAGCTATACCTACATGTGAGTTCACCCCGCTTCACCTTCTTTAAAATATCTTAAGAGTCGTGTCAAGATAACAAATATTAAAATATTTCACCACACTTAAACTACATGACAGAGTAAGCCTATTACGATTTTAACTACTAGTTTGATTTCACTGTAGTAATGGAGAACTGATGTGTTCCTTAGGTACTAGCAGAATAAGATCTGTGACTGCATCAGCAAGAGTCTGGGCATGGAGAGAATTATGCCACCAAACAGAAGGTAATCAGTGAGCATATTTCAGAGACTTTTTGTTTGATTTACTTTTCAATTACCTTGTCACTGTTCTTTAACAGAACCACAGAAATTACATCTGTCAAACAAACAACAAGGAACAGACAAACTGATACATGTGAACAGGACAATACTCCAGTTCATAAAAGGGAATGTTACAATTGCTGCTGAACAGGCCTCAGTATAAAATGTGCATTATAAAACTTGTAGACTTGTTTTTTTTTAAAAAAATCAGAAACAAGCCTAAGCTTGTATTGTAACTACCAACTAAAAATGTAAAGACAGCCAACACTGAACATAAAGAATAGATTTAAAGTTTAGTATTAAACAAAGTCCTAAAAATTAACAGAAACAATATTTATTTTGGACAATATTACCTGTTTTTATCAAATACAGTCATTTGTGCTACAAATGTCTTCTCCCCATCTTCACGATTTGAAGAGTTTCTTTTTCTTCTAGCTGGCAGCTCCTCATTGACATCTGTACATGAGAAATATGGTATTCAGTCATTATATAAGCACAAATTCAAAAGATCAAACAGCTTCTATGCAATTGTAAAATATAACTGGCTGTTGATTATGTCAGATGTGGCATGCAATAGAAAAGGACATAGTATTTAATGAACAGCAAAATGGCAATGGAGATCACTTAGCTTAACAGTAATCATATTTTATATACGTTCACATATATTTATCATTTTAGTCATATTAATCTGTCAGCACAAAGAATTTTGGATTTGACCTTCCTCCTTCATTCTAGCCATAAAACAGTGAGAAAGCAAGCCTTTCTTTCAAAGCCATAACATCTGTGATGAAACATAACATGTCTTGACAAGATTAAGAAAGCAGCTTTTAAAAATGTTAAGGTATTTTCTTTATTGGCTAGTCATTTAATTTTGATGAGAGACCATGAGAGCACCTACAGCTGAGTCAGTAGTGACCAGTGTTGCTGGAGATTGTTTAACGACAGCCACAGAAACCACAGAGCTCTCTTACATTATCCAACATTGCCTCACATCTTTACCATAACACGTTAGTAAAAACTGGTGTTAAATTTACCCAGAAATAGAAGCGCACTTCTAGTTACCGACTGTTTTAGCCCCATCTTGAAAAAGACTGAAAACAAATGAAAGCCAGTTCACTCATTTACTACTGGCCCTTCTCAGGGTATGAACTACACTGCAGATCCCGGCAACTGTATACGTGCCTAAAAGATAAACCTTGTAAGAGCATATTTAAAGATTGAAGTTACCAATGTTTTCATTAGTTTCACCATTGATCAGTCCATTAAACTCTCTTCTTCCTGGACGAGTTACTCTGAACAACAACGAGTAAGACTTCACCATATGGCTGTTGCTTGGTTCAAACTCATTGCTGGAAACTGCAAGTGATGGGAAGTTGCCTGGTTTTATTTGGCTGAGGTCTGGGTTTAAAGGCACCTGCTTTTTACCTGTAGGAACCTGTCTTATCGGACAACTGACATCCTGCAGGAAAACAAGAAAGCTAAGGTTTAGGTTTTTAGAATACCAAGTAAAACCAGTAAATATTAAAATTTATATCATTTATCAATTGTACTTGTGCTACCATCTTTTTGAAAATAAGCTTCGTAACAGATGTAAATAAAATCTGGAATAACAATCCCAGGCTTTAAATGTAAAAACAGATATTTGAAAATGTAAATAAAACTGGCATTTTATAACCACTTCTGGCAGCAGCCATCTTTCTCTAAGTGATTAAATTAACACTAACATGAGGCATTCAGAAAGACTGTAGAACAGTCATTAATACTAATTTAATTCTGTTTACCTAAAGAAATTAAATGCTTTGGTTATACATATATTTCAAGGGCTCCCTATCTTCTCCTTCCAATATTACAAAGTGCACTTTGTGCTATTTGGGAGATAAAGAACCACTTACGCAGGATTTATTATATGCAGTATCTCTCAAATAGATCACCGAGCACTGTGCAGTATTGGAAAACAAGGCAAGATGGCCTAAGCATGAAACTTGCAGCAAAACATTTCAAATAACCATCAGCACCTCCTGCTTTTACCATATTTATCCATTCTATAGCAAGTAACAAAATTGGCTAGAAACAATATTAACTCTTAAAAACATGTCAAAACAGCTTAACATTCTTAGGGAAAATATACAAAGCTCTGACTGCAGATTGTTCCCTTTTTGGTTAAAAATTACAGCATGCATTACTGAGCCTCCCATACTCCCATAGCTGTGAAGATAATTTGCCAACTGGTGTGAAACAAACATAGCTAAAACAGCAAGCAAATTCAAAGATGGTTTAAAAAAAAAGAGATTAAAACTGTTTATGATTCATAGTAGCTAAAATCAGCAATAATTGAGATGATCAATGTGAAAAACATAGGTACAGAAAAAGCGAGGAAAGAGACAGGACTTGGCAGATGACTGGAGAATTCATAACAATTACAACTTGTTCCTTTTTATTTCTAAACTCTTAAAGGCATAGACTATTTTATGATTTTGTGATTGCCTGGTTTACTTAAGCCTCTGGATATCACAACAGAATTAAGTTTAATGATGTGATACAAAAAGATATAAGTAAAAATAGATGTGGCTGAAACTCACAATGAGTGAATCTGACTTACAAGCAAGCTAAGTTCAATGAACAAAGCTTTTTTTTTTTTTTTCAAACTTCCAGTTATTTCTCAAAGCAGAGCAAAATTCACAAATACAAATATTTGCTTCTGAAGAATCCCTTACCCAGTCACTAGAAAACAACTTGAAAAGATTAGTTCTTAGATTTAAAGACTAAATTAATCTGAACAGAAGCATAATTTCACCATTACCTTGTAGTATGGCAATGTTAAATAAATGTTCCAGATTCAGGGAAACATTTTGCTTTACTATATATTAATACTTTGTCAAATCATTTTTACCTTTCGTTTCTTGTGGCAAACTTTCACAAGCAGTACTTCCAGGGTTACAGAATTTTGTTCATTCTCTGAGTTTTGTGATGGCTTATCTAAACAGAAAAATATCTTAAGTTTTGAAAAAGAGAAGATCTATTCAATGGTGTAAATCCACCTTAACTACTTTTTAACCATACATACCTCCAGGCACAAAGACCTCTAGGCAAATTCTAAGTTTCAATTCTCCCCAAACTTGCTGCAAATTTCTAGTTGAGAACATATCCTACCTCACTATGCTAATCCTAGCAGATTAAAAAGCATAGTTGATCTCCAATGTTTAAAAGAGTACTTGTTACCTTTGGCATTGCCAAAACCCTTTTATCGCAGAGAAAATTATACAGGTAGATTTAAAGAAAGTCAGAATACGCTCATTACAGATGAGTCAAATTATTTCCTATAATTATTTTTTCTTTACAGCTTGCAAACCTGTAATTTGGGCTGCATCAAAACTTAAGATCCAGATGCTATCAGATAGGAAAACAAAACAAAATAAAATTTTAAAACCCCTTAAAGATTATGCAAGGTTAGGCATATGCAGAATAGCTGTTAAAGGACTCTTGAAAAGAAGAATTGGCTTCACAGTTTCTGCACTACAGATTTCCTAGAGCCTGGAATCTTCAAGACAGCTGCTACCAGCAGTATGATCAGCAATGCCAATTAAGAACTGCCTTGCAAAACAAATTTCACTGTATGGCAAGAGAACCTTTAATAATTTGAATCGATATTAATCTAGAAATGTGCCCTCATATGAAAAAAGAGTAGACAGGTAAAGACTGAGTATGTATCTAGTTAAAAAACAGTTTGTGGAAGAAATTCTGAAAAACAATGATCAGCCCAAACCGAGTGAATCTAACAGAAGTAATTTCTGTTCTTTTAAAATCTTACAAATATCATAATGGCCTTAAATTTAAAAGCACAATGACTTCACCTTGGTCCATGTCACAAAGAATCTGACATCCAATGAAATATTGTTATGCTCATCAGATACCAAAGCAAAGCTTCGACATAGTAAAGACAGCATAAGCCATGACTCTTCGCTTGCTCTCTTCCTGACACTACCTCCAAATTCAACAAGCTTAATATGTTTCAGTTGAGAGAGAGTTCTGGTACCTCATCTAGAGACACTAGCAGTTTTATGAAACAAATGGATTTTTTTTTTTTTTAATTGTAAACACGAGACACATTAGAAATCTTCTTAGCAAATACAGAAACTTGGGGTGGGGTGAAACCCAACCAAAACTGCACCACACTCTCAGTTTCAAGAGTTTCTAACATAATTTCCATCCAAACAAATAAGCATATTAATTGCACCACCTGCAATAATTTAGATATTTTCTAATTTAATATTCACCATAGCATATATTACTCATGTTAGTGGTTGTCCTTTTCTACAGTAAAAATGACCATTAGGCTCTCACTATATGCAGTACTGTCTTGAAGTGGAAGGTTTTTTATAGTTAACAGTACAGTCACGTAATCTAAACATTCAAAACCAGGCACAAAGTCAAATATATTAAAATCTTTTAAAATCTACTACAGCCCATGTCTGTGTAAGACCACACCGTAATAAAAAGCAGTAAGAAAAGTAAGGTCTGTCAGCAAAATCTATGGAACAACTACCCTATCTGCTAGGTATTTGAAATTCCATCTGTGAGGTTTACTGCTACATACTGTCCGGGAAGGATTGGGCTTTGAAGTTGCATTTTTCATTTTAAGACACATCAGGATAATTTTCCTCCACCTTTATTCTGTATTTCTCTATTCTTATCACTAGCTGCCCCAAATGTCTTTATCTCTTCTGGTTTCCCAGCTTAAATACTAAACACAACTGTGCTGTTTTGGCTGGAATAGTGTTAGTTTTCTTCACAGTAGCCAGTACAAGGCTGTGTTTGGGATTGTGCTGGAACCAGCACTGATAACACAGAGATGTTTTAGTCACTGCTGGGCAGTGCTTACACAGAGCCAAGGCCTTTCCTGCTCCTCACCCCACGCCACCAGCAAGGGGCTGGGGGGGCACAAAGGGTTCGGAGGAGACACGGCCAGGACAGTGACCCCAACTGACCCCAGGGGTGTCCCACACCGTATGGTGTCATGCTCAGCACATAGAGCTGGGGGAAGGAGGGGCGCAGGGACACACACGTTCGGGGTGATGGCATTTGCCTTCCCAAGTCACCGCTATGCGTGACGGAGCCCTGCTGTCCTGCGGATGGCTGAACCCCTCCCTGCCTGCCCACGGGAGTGAATGAATTCCTTGCTTTGCTTTGCTTGCATGCACAGGTTCTGCTTTGCTTATTAAACTGTCTTTATCTGAACCCATGAGTTTTCTCGCTTTTACTCTTCAGATTCTCTCCCCCATCCCACTGACGGGGAAGTGAGCGAGCAGCCACGTGGGGCTTAGTTGCTGACTGGGGTTAAACCACGACAGCAACATATAACATGAAGTTCCTGAGAACAGAAACAAGACCAATACTATCCATTGAGACCAGCAGTGTTTCGAAGTTCCAGAAGCAGAATGTTCCTAACCTACAGATTTGAAGAGCTTTCTCAGAATAATATTACAGTTTAATAAAGAAGTGATTCTGAAATCTAGGCATTTGCAGCTTTAACCCTCAAACACCTTACTGAATAGATCTGGTTAAGCACAGGATACTTTGAGGGAACATAACAACTTCCAGAAAAAAGTACAAAACCTATTGTATGAATTGTATTACATTTTACATCCAAAGACTAAGATGCCATTCAGAATATTTTTAACCAAGAAATTTGAAACACCACTTTATTTTAATGGATAAACAGCTAATTTTTTTTCAAGGAAGTAAAGAGACAGTGAATTTACCCATGTCTATACAGCAGAAAGCATGCCACTTCTGCTTTCATTAAAGCAACAGAACCCTTCATTCTGGTCTGGGAAGTCCAATATTCCGATTTTGAGAAGTAAAGCCTTATGTGCATAAAAGACACAATATTAAAAGACTGTCATTAAAACATGATTTCTGTTGCTTTTATAATCACTGACATGGCCTTTGCCTCATTTCTAGGCTCTACTTGATAAAATTTATTCTCACGCTTCTATTTTAAATCAAAAAACACTGAATCTTCTAAGTGTCTGAGGCTGGGATGTGTTGGTTTTTTTAAAGCTGCTTCAAATACTCCAAAGACACACTCCGATAAAATCACTTTCTTCAGGAACTCCTCAAGGTCTATTTCAGTTTGAATGGGTGATGACTTGAGGTATCGCTCAAAATCACTGTTTTGACTAAAACCCTGGAAGGCTTACCTGCTTAACATTACAATTACGCTACAACACATTTAAAGCACTGTTGAAAGTATTGTAACTAATGGGACAATCTGAGCTTAAGTAAGTTAAAATCTGCATTCAAACAGCAGAGATTCAAAATATTCAAATATTCCCCTCACAGATCTATACCAATTTCCAAGGTGCTATACAAATTAACAGTATAATGAATGAATTAGCAAACATACCGTTTTTATGGAAGAACCCAGTAAATGTAAGTTGCAAATGAGCAGACAAGCTAAACAGAAAAGAGGAAAGGAAATGTTAGAACAAACAAGTATTTTCTTCTCACAGCAGCCACTCCACTCCCTGATGTTCAGGACAGGCGTACACAGGAGGCAGAACTAAAATGAAGTGGTCCATCTTTCTAACTTGGAAACTGCCTGCATACAGCAGTTGCAATTGATGCAAAGTTGTAGACCAGTTTTCTCGTCGCAGACTGATTCTCTCTATGTATCCTGTGCCTTGACACATTTTTTAAAAAAAAACAACCTAGAAGTTTAAACCCTACAGTAGAAGTGCGTTGTCTGAAGATAGGAAACCTTGCCTTCACAGGCAGGCAAGCACATTTCCTAGACATTCATCAGCAACAGAGAAGAGCTTTGGTGGGAAATTTTCTAGAACTTCACCGTGAACCATGCATTTGATATTGATTTTTTTGTTCATTAAACAAGTATTTTAAGTTTGGTAGGGAGAATCTCTACAATGGGGAAGCTACAGCTTTAGAAATAAAGATTATCAGTCACATCAAATCCATGTAATCTACAGCATATGCAATCAAAATAATCATTGCATCTATTCTGTTTCACAGCACTGCGGCTCATAGCCTAGCCTATTCTGCTGACTGTAGACCCATTTTATTTCAATTTGTTAAATTCAGAATATATTTCAGTTTAAAGCAGGTATTCATAATCTTAGACTAAAATAGGTCTCAAAGCCACTTAGTATTTCTGAAGTACATACTATTCAACAAAGTATCATCTGTCACACTACATCATCAGATACGATTTTGAGCACCTTCACTGACTTCTCAGGAACTCTTACTTTTAAACACGAAATCTCAGAGCACTGACATGATTAGTGAAAGTGCCCAACAGCTTAAGCATTCAGAAGACTGCATCTATACCAACTTGCATCATTCATCCACGTTACTTTTCCAGACCAATTCTAAAGTATATTTTTTGAGTTTTGAAAGCACAAAAACCAACACACACAAACCAACGTTCTATTTTTGTTTCAACATGATCCTTATCCTTAAAATAGTTACCTAGCAAGTATCCACAATATATGGAGCAAAAGATAATTAAGAAAAATAATATACAGTAAACCCATAAAACCTCCTAGAACTCAAAATCTGTGAGTTTGTTTCAGATTAAATTGTATCTAGCATGGCTGCCTCTGAAGTGCTCCAATTGTTTCCAAATACTATGGAAAAAAAACCAGCTAGTTAAAAACCAAATGAACACCACAATACAGCCATCTCAACAGGTTATCACACATTCCAGCAACTTAGGTTAGTCTTTAAGATGACTGGTATTGGTTTAAATTTTCCAAAATGCTTTGCATTTCAGGATCTATCCATACATTAAATAGAAGGTTTCTGGCAAATTATCTACAATCTTTCTACCAAAAAAGAACACAAAGCCAACCTGCAGGACTAAACCAGATCTGACTGAGTTGCACCAGTTAAGACTAAATTATTTTAGAAGTCTTCGTAATGGATTGGTTAATTACCATGATATATACTTCCACAAAAAGCTTGGGTGTTTGCTTCATATATAAAGAAAATAATTTTTAAAAGTTATGGTCATCATCATACTCAAATATCACAAACACACCATATGCCACATCACCTCTCAGTGAATAAGCTTTTCATACCATTTTATTTCAGCACTAGGAAACTGGTCAAGAAACAACAGACCAGGCATATTTGCTATCACTTCTTTCTGCCATCACTTCAGAGACAGACTAGGATAAAAATCTACTGAAATGTATCAGTCCCGAGTTTCACATCTCTGCTGAACTTTGGCTTTTGCCAAATACAATATGGCAAATTCAGCAAGAGTTCAGTATTTTCTTCTGAAGTAGAGTAGTAAGACCTGACCAAATACGAGTTCTAGCCAACATTTAAGTGTTACATAATTTAAACTCTTGTGGGGAGAAAAGTTGACATGATTAAACCAGTAAGTACACCAGTATAAAGGTAATTACTATTTCACAATTAGAATTCACAGAGTAAGTCCTGCTGCAAATGACAACTCCATATGGAATCAAGACTTGAAATTATCTGTTTGTTAGAGGGAACACTGTTATGCAGACAGAACTATGCAAAGGTTCAACAGGAGATATATGTGGGGTCAGATGATAAGAAAAATCTCAGACTGAGCAATATTTCTCACAAGAAAATTGGAATGGGAAATTTTAAGCTTTACAGCCTTTAATAAAAACATTTTTCTGCTGTTTTGGCTGGAATAGTGTTAGTTTTCTTCACAGTAGCCAGTACAAGGCTGTGTTTGGGATTGTGCTGGAACCAGCACTGATAACACAGAGATGTTTTAGTCACTGCTGGGCAGTGCTTACACAGAGCCAAGGCCTTTTCTGCTCCTCACCCCACGCCACCAGCAAGGGGCTGGGGGGGCACAAAGGGTTCAGAGGGGACACGGCCAGGACAGCTGACAGTCACCATTACACATGATGGAGCCCTGCTGTCCTGGAGATGGCCGAACACCTGCCTGACCACAGGAAGAAGTGAACGAATTCCTTGTTTTGCTTTACCTGTTAAACTGTCTTTATCTGAACCCATGAGTTTTCTCACTTTTACTATTCTGATTCTCTCCCCCATCCCACTGAGGAAGGAGTGAGTGAGCAGCTGGGTGGGGCTCAGTTGCCAGCTGCAGTTAAACAAGAGTCTTTTTGGTGCCCAATGTGGGGCTTAGAGGGTTTGCGATAACGACAGGTTTGATTGGAATGCAGTGGATTGAATTTATAGCTGTTACTGCTGTTCAGCTATTAGTTGCAGGCTCCTGTGCTTGCCATAGGGTTTGCTTGCCTTACTCTGTGTTATAGCCTAGCGCTCGTTAGTGGCTGCTCTTTGCTTTCTCTGCTGCTGTACTGCTGACCACCTTACTCTGGGGTGCCTGGGACCAGTTTGATAACAGCAATGCGATGTGCCTGGGCTGGCAGACGGCCAGGGCATCGCTGCTGTTTCTGTGCTGCTGTACTGGAAAGGCTGGAACTCCAGCGTGACCTCGGGGCGAAGGGACTGTGACCTGTGGATGAGTCCATGTGGGAGCAGGACATCCTGAAGCATCTGTGGCCGTGGATAAGCCCATGCCAGAGCAGGTACATCTCAAAGCAACCTTGGCCGTGGTTATGTCTGTGCCACAGCAGGTATACCTCTGAAGGGACTGTGGCCCAAGGATAAGTCCACGATGGAGAAGGTACACCTCGAAGCACCAGTGGCTGTGCCTAAGTCTGTGCTGCAGCAGGTACACCCTGAAGCATCAGTGGCTGTGCATGAGGTCATGCTGGAGCACCTCAGGTGTGTGGCCATGGGTAAGCCCACAACAGAGCAGGTACACCCCTGGAGGGACAGCAGCCACAGGCAAGGCCACGTCAGCACAGGTTTACTTCTGAAAGGACCATGACTGTGGGTAAGGCCACACTGGAGCAGGTGTATCTCTGAAGGCCTTGCGGGACATGGAGAAGGCCACGCTGGAACAAGTGCACCTCAAAGTGCCTGTGGCTGTGTATAAGTCCCTGCTGCAGCAGGTACACTCCTGGAGAGACTGTGGCTCATAGATAAGGGTCCACCTGGAGCAGGTACATCCCTAAGGGACGGCAGTGTGTGGATAAGTCCAAGCTGGAGCGGGGGCAAGAGGAGGAGCTCATTGCAATGTTAAACCAGATAGTCTGGTCAAAAGGGACCAGGAGTAGAGACTGTAATGGAAATACCTTTACATTATTTTAACTTGGATTTCAGTTGCGTATTATAGGCATTACTATAGAAGGAACACCGGAACCAATGGAGAAGCCTTACAAGAAGCCATGCAAGTGCAGCAGTGACCTGAGCTGAGCTGGCTTTGGTGCCCAGTAACTCCACCCAACACACCACCTCTCCTGTCCTCAGTGACCGCTGGAACACATGGAGCCCAAAGTCATGGACTAAATGAACTTGGTGGACATTTTGGTCCACAGGCTACGCAGATGACACCGGTGTACTATATCAAAGCATGGGAAGGGTGGAGGTAGGTAATGAGAATGTACCAGATAGCGTGGGACCTGAGCATGACAAACGGTATGGAATACGGGGTGGAAAATATGCTTGTTTTGGCTGGGACAGAGTTAATTTTCTTCATAGAAGCCACTATGAGGCTGTGGTTTGGGATTGTGCTGGAAACAGTGTTGATAACACAGGGATGTTTTAGTCACTGCTGAGCAGGGCTTACACAGAGCCAAGGCCTTTTCTGCTCCTCACCCCACCAGTGAGGGGCTGAAGGTGCACAAGGGGTGGGGAGGGGACACGGCCAAGACAGTGACCCCAACTGACCCCAGGGATGTCCCACACCATATGACATCATGCTCAGCACAGAGAGCTGGGGGAAGGAGGAGGAAAGGGGGGGGACTTTTGGAGTGATGGCATTTGTTTTCCCAAGTAACTGTTGGGAACCAAGTTGCCAGCTGGGTTTAAACCATGACAATTTTATAACTAGTTACACGATTACGGCTTCAGATGGGCAAGATTTTTTAAATACTGTTAGAAGTTTGAGGGTTGTGCTTTCTTTTGTTGTCCTGAGTTTGGTTTTGTTTGTGGTTGGTTTTTTTTTTAAACATAGCTATGAATGTATGGTTAAAAATAGCAAATACACAACAGTTAAAACCCCAAATACTATAACTTCATGGTATTTACCCAGACCTGCCTCTTTGTTTTTTATTCCAGTACGCACAATTGGTTACTGACACAACCGACAGTCTTAACAAAAAAAAGTTAAGGCAAATATTTGAAGCTTCTATATACATTTCAAGAAACAGCACAACAAATATTGATACTGCTTTTCTCCAAGCTTTTAAGTGACCAGCACACCCATACACATTTTAAGATTTCAGAAGACATTTCAAATAGTAAGTACCTTGCTTCTGAAAATTACTCTTTATCACTTTCATTTTGTCAATCAAGCTTTTGATTTAGCACACCCATGTGCTCATTTGTACACACACACAAATATATACAAACAAAACATTACCTGTGTGATTCTTGTTCTCCCTTCATCTTCTCTACTTTTGATAACATGTCATCTACTTTGAATGTTTTCCTGTGAAGAAAAAGCAGAAAGAATAGTTTGACATAGCCACTATTCCATAATATATAACAAGAAAATTTATTCAGCCTAAACTTTGACTTGGTTTTCAATCTAAAACTGTCTGTATATACAATTTTAGTCTTCTGTTCAGAAAGGACCCTTTAAGACCTAATAGCAGACTCGTGTTCTAGGGACAGGGACACAACTGCAATACAGCACCTCATGCAGTATCAAATAATACAAAGAATTAAAACCAGACCTTTTTAGCAGTAATACTACTGCTCTTAAGAGGTGTCACTTAACAGCACCATATTCAAGCCTTGCAATGAACATTTCAGCATTGGTCAAAGAAAATTTTCCCAATTTAGTGACACACCTACTAAGAAGTTACATGTCAACTCTTCAGTCATTACTACTTTCTTCTTGATCATAACAATGAAAAACACTTAAAACCTTATCTGACAAAACAGTTAAAAACCAAATTATAAAAACCCCCTTCTTTCTGCACGAAGTTATATTAAATGGACACAATACAAAAAACAATGAATTCTGAAGCTACTTCCAGAACACACTCACAGGAAACAGAGGGGACAATGACAACCAGTGACAACAATGTCAGAGAGAATAATCACTTCAAATCATTTCTCTCTGTAATTCTGACATCAGTCTGTTCCTGCCCGTATGTTCAACCTGTTCTACCATACATACAATTTAATGTTCATTTCTAAATAAAGTTCACTCATGAACAGAAGTTATTCAATAGTTTCCAGAACAATCTTTCAGTTTTTCTCTAAAGGAAAATCAATGCTTGGACCTAGACGCCAACAAAATTGTACTAGAGACTAGAGTTACAATGCAAGAGCTGTGAGGACATCCTTCCTTTACATTTATACCTTAGAAAAATTAAATAAGAACATAGGCTGTTGCCAAATAATTAATTTCTTGTTGGGTGAACAGCAACAACATGCTCTGGGGAAGTGGAAAGCATCACCTACAGAAATACCCTCACTGAAGAAACACTGATATCATACACTGCCTACATTCAGCATGTAATGCATCTGAGTGATTTAGTTACAGATCACATGGTGGCTAAATAGTAACACCGGACAAGAAGCACTACAGAAGTACAGGGCTGCAGCCAGACAGCAAGCAGAAAAAATAATTCTGAGTTGTGTAGCAAACAATCACTGATTCAAAGCTCGACTCAGCCTAAGGTTCACACAGATGACAGATTCAACAGCTGACTCACCTACACTAAAACGTGGGATTATTAAAATGAACATTGCAATGCCCAGCTTTAAAGCAAGAGATGTTAAGGACAGAAGACTTTGTTGAAAGTTTCAGGTTCTAAGGTAGGAAAAGTCTCTGCGCGCACTTTGCCGTAGCTCATCAATACCAGCCGCTGTTCTGCAGAACAGCAAGTAGTACACTAATCTTTAGAAGGCTTTCTTCAGACCCAAATGAATGCTTAAAACAGCTCTAGAGCAAAGTTATGTCATGATCAGAACACGAGCCAGAAACCAGCTAAGACACAAACCTGTTTCAAGAATGGGGGAAGTTTAACAATCTTTTGTAAAATATACTAATATCTGACACAGCTCGCACGTAGTATTTGTGAGCATTACTGACCCAGAAAAAACAATGACACAACCTTTCCTAATGTCAGACTTGGGTTAGTTAAAACAAAAAGTGAGTCCTCCTAAAAAATCTT